>NC_138202.1:55351458-56070208 GCF_964194415.1 Vipera berus
GAAGTCTCAACAGGTGGCAGCATCACACTAACTTGTTCGGTTCAGAAATTAAGCACGTTAAGTTTTATGTAGAATGTTGATAAAAGATCACTGGGGAATCTTAGGGATATAGGTTAAACTGGGAAATAAAAATAACCTTGTAGGAAGGCGACAGCAAAATACTTCTGCCTTGTGCTCAGGAAAGCTGCATGCAACTGTATATGTCACTGCAGGAGAGAAATTCAACTTGAGGGAAACTTAGAAGAGGAAATGTCACCATATTTGTATACTCCCTCAATCAAGACTACATGGTATACGATGACAATAGAACACAATAAAAATAGTTGCTAATTCAACAAATAAGCATACCTAGATGCCACAATTAATTAGTCCAAAATCACACTAGAATAGTACTTTAACAGCTTTGTAAAAAAAGGAGGGAGTCAAAATGCACATTTGGGAAAAGATTGTTCTAAAAGGTGGTGGCTACTGCTAAGACTTGTCTCCTGGCCCATATCTCCTATACTTCACACACATGGGGAATTCTCAGCAAATCCTCTAGAGCTATTTGGACCAGATGGGTAGATTCTAGACTGTGAGATTGGTTCCTGATGTATCCTGGTACTACTTTATATGGACCCTTATGGGTGACTGAATTTGGCCTAGAAACCTTCTGGCAACCAACGCAGAGACTTAGAACTGGTGTCATTCTGCAGTGATATAGTTCCCGCATCAGCAGTCTGACCACTGCGTTCAGCACCAGCTGCACCTTTTGAGTTGCTTCCAAAAGTAGCTTCACAAGTGTATGACAGATGACCAAGGGAAGCGTCCATTGCTTTTCCCTCTTAATAAGTAAATATATATCTTCTTCCTATATGGCATCAGCCATGACATACCTCTTCACTGTAGTAGAAATTTCAATTATTAAACCAAAAAAGCCAACACAGTCCTATGCTGCATTAACAGAGGTATAGAATCAAGATCACACGAAGTGTTAATGCCACTTTACAATGCCTTGGTAAGGCCATACTTGGAATACTGCATCCAGTTTTGGTTGCCATAATGTAAAAAAGATGGTGAGACTCTAGAAAGAGTGCAGAAAAGAACAACAAAGATGATTAGGGGACTGGAAGCTAAATCAATTAGGTATGTCTAGTTTAATAAGAAGGACTAGGGGTAATAAGATAGCAGTGTTCTAATATCTAAGGGGCTGCCACAAAGAAGAGAAGCATCAACCTATTCTCCAAAGTACCTGAGGCAGGAGAAGAAGCAAGGGATGGAAACTAATCAAAGAGAGAAGCAACCTAGAACTAAGGAGGAATTTCCTGACAGTTAGAACAATTAATCAGTGGAACGAGTTGCCTCCAGAAGTTCTGGGTGCTCCAACACTGGAGGTTGTTAAGAAGAGATTGGACAACAATTGGTTTGAAATGGTATAGGGATTCCTGCTTAAGCAGGGAGTTTGATTAGAAGACTTCCAAGGTCCCTTCCAACTCTTGTTATTCTATTCTGTTCTGTTCTAATCACTATGGAGGGAAATGTAAGTTGCACTTATTGACAAGTATTCTTGATGTACGGTAGTTTGCAATGTAGAGCTCAGCTTTTATTAAAAGCAATGGGAAGTACAAGTTTAATTTTGTTGTTTATTAAATTTTAATAGTTGTTTATTAAATTTCAATAGTGTCAATAGGTGAATTTCTCAGAGCACATCATGCCACTCGTTTTACTTTGCCTTTAATATCTGTAAATCTGCCTAGAGTTCATGAGGACCGAGAGATAGATAAACTGCACAAATAAAAATAATAAACACTGCACAGAAGCCACACATCCTTAGAGTAGCTTGTGTATAAATCTACCACTTCTCACCTTGTGCTGTAAATCACTGCAGGCGAGATAGAGTCAAGCAGCGTTAGGGAGCAGACAGAATCTCCTTTGAATCACGAGACCAGGGAGGTCATAAGCCATGCCCTGAAACAGATGCAGTTTCTTGCCCTTATGAGGAGGCATAAAACTTTGCGAATGGGGTCCCCAAAGAAGAGAGCCAGGTCACGGCATCCACAGTATAAGTAAGTCTCACGCAGCCAGGAGGCCTGGCTTTTTCACAAAGTTCACAAAACGTTGCTAGAGTGCCAATAACTTCCCCATCTGGCGCCCGGACAGGAGCTGCAAGGCTGCTTCCCGCCTCGGCCAGAGTTGCCCTGGAGGCTCTCTGTGCCAAACCCTACAACAGGAGTAGGCAACCTTGGCTCTTTTATGCCTCGTGGACTTCAACTCCCAGAATTCCTGAGCCAGCCATGCTGAGGGGGAAAGGAAGAGTTTCCAAGCTGAGCCAAGCTGGCTCAGGAATTCTGGGAGTCGAAGTCCACGAGGCATAAAAGAGCCAAGGTTGCCTACACCTGACCTAGGAAGTTACTCCGCCGCGGTGTTGGTGGGGAGCAAAATCCCGACGGCTGACTAGGGATACTTCGACGGCTTTCCGGTCGGCTGCAGTTCTCGTGGCGTCCGGAAGAGGTTACTGCAGATCGCCTCAAGTCCGAAGCGGTGCGCCTTTGGAAGAAACTGGGCCTGCAGCACCTAAGCTCGTCCGCCAAAGCAGCGGACCAAGTGGCTTCTGGGCCCCTTTCTCCCACCCCCGCCGCTTCTGGTAGCGCTGAAAACAGTCGAGCAAACGCAGAGCCTTCCGCTAACCATTCTGCTCTTCGTGCTTTAAGAACCACCACAACGAAAGGGAGCCGGTGGGAATGAGTAGGGAGAAAGGGAGATCGCTTGAACACGGCCTTTTTGCTTTATTAAAGTCAGCCATGTTTTTTTTTCCTCTCCCTGCACAGAACAACTTCCCGCAGGAAGCGACTGAAAGAGGCTTAGAAGGGAAAGCGGATATAATGGCGTCTACGGCGAATTATCTTCGGGTGATTTTAAAAAAATAAATAAATAAATCTTGCCTGAAGATTTCCCCGGCTTTTCAGCGACGAAGTAGAATTTTTCGGGGGTGGGGGGGGAGAGGCGCAGTTGGATTTACAGTGAATATTAGGCACCTCTCGTATCACTTGACTTTCACGAGCCAAAGTTTTGATAGCTTTTAAAGTACTGACATTTTTCCCCCTCTTTCTGGACTATTTTGAACAATGCTGTAACGCAGCCTTCCCCTATCCCAAGGGTAGGCAACCTCGGCTCTTTTATGACTCATGGACTTCAACTCCCAGAATTCCTGAGCCAGCTATGCTGGCTCAGGAATTCTGGGAATTGAAGTCCACGAGTCATAAAAGAGCCGAGGTTGCCTACCCCTGCCCTATCCTATCCCTTTCTTTGGCTCTGCTAGCTGGGAACTGGGACTTGCCTTCATAGCCTTCGGGTTTAATTACTGTGAGCAGGGAAGTCCGGAGGGGGTGCTCAAAAAACATTTGATAGCTATGATGGTGTGATGGAAGCATCGTTGCCTTTTTTATGTGTGGAGTTTCATCGTTGTGATCACGATATTATCATTTTTGACCACACCCTGCAGGCACCCCTGAGGGCAGTTGAAGCTGCCCACCTGCTGTGGACATTGAAAGGGATGATACATGAAAAAACAAATTCATATTAATGTCACTCAAATTTACGGAAAGAGGGCGAGTAGGTTCTGTGAGGAAAAATGAACGCCAGGAATCCTAAAACCCAACTCCCAAAAGGGATGGGTAGTCAAGAGAGCCCTGGAAATCGGAATTCTTTCTTTTCTCTTTTCTTCCTTCTTCTCAAGGACTTTTTGCCAGTGTTAAGTCTTCCATTTCAAACTTATTTTTGAAAAGTAAGTATGACTGTATCATTATACACAATTGTATAATTAATTGAATTAATTAAAGAATTGTATAATAAAGAATTAAGAATGTAATAGAATTAAACATATCAGTAATGCATTTCCAGTGCTCTCTGACTACCCATCCATTTTTGGAGTTGGTTTATAGAGCCCACTTCCTCCTGAACTTTATCCCACCACAACTATTCCCCACACCATCAACTTCCCCTCGGCTGCGCAATGTTCCTCTCAATTGGCCCCAATCTTTAAATTGTACTAAGGTATTCTGGTTGTAAAAATGATCTTTCTCCCTTCAGCCAACACAATCCCACCCAGTTCAAGGTATAGAAAATCTGGAATGTCTCGCCAAGGATCCTGAAGATGAAGTTACCTTCTCAGAGACATATTTAGGTAATCTTGGGCAGCAAAGATGTGTCTTCTGTGCTCCAATTTACTGGCCAGCTTCAACATAGCTCTTTTTGTAGTATTCAGCGTGAACAGAATTCTGAATTTATTACACCGCAAAAACTCAAAATTGCAGAATAAGAGCTGATTCCCCCTGCACCCACTATTCAGCTTTAACAATATTTTGAAATGCTCCCCTCTTCTTCACTGTAGTGTCAGAAAATCCTGAGGAGTGGTGATCTGGGCTTTGGTTTGGGAGTGAAATGTGCCTAGAGAAGCCCATGGAATTTCCTGAAGTCAGGCCCATCTCATCCTGCTCCAGTGCTGTGATTCCTGGATGATTTTCTCATGGTCTGTGACATGCTGAAAGGAGATGGCAGGAAAGAGAGGAGGAAACAAATTGCCTCACGTATAGTAATTGACAAACCAGGACAACACAATTCAACGAAGAGTTACAATACCACAATAGAAACAGGATGGAGACTGGTGATGAAACAGCATCTTTCATGCCAGCATTATTTTGTGTACCATCATTTACAGGGCCATAACACAAACAATATTTACAAATAGTGGCAAAACACCATGCAAACTTTACAGTTGACATAGCTGATGTGTTTTGGCACCACACAAATCTTCGTGGTCAGGCTGTATTTCATCAGATGATCCTTGATATATAAATATTCCATGTTTAAAATGTTTTCATGTATATTATCTTTTAAAACATTTTTGTAGGTTAAGATAGAATAAGATTATGCAGATTATGCAGTGTAACCTATTGGCTGAAGGCTTTTTCTCTGGAAATACAGGTAAACCACCACATTCATCAGTATAGGTCAGAGGTAGGCAACCTCGGCTCTTTTATGACTCACGGACTTCAACTTCCAGAATTCCTGAGTCAGCATAGTTGAAGTCCGTGAGTCATAAAAGAGCCGAGGTTGCCTACCCCTGGTATAGGTGGACCTCATTGTATTACCACAATTGGGACTGCTATCTTGTGACTGCTTTGCTCAATAACCGCAATCTTGGCATTTCCATTTGTGGTCATTTAAGTGAGAATTGTATGTTATTAAGCAGATGGAATCCTAAGTAAGAAGTGTAGGGGTGCCCCGGTGTGTGTGTGTAGGTGTAGGAAGCTCTGGAAGGTTAGTACAGACTGTGCACAAGCTGGGTATGTGTGTTGAAATGCTGCACAAAGCCAAAGCCACCTCTAGAAGCCTTAGCTGTCCACCAGGCCCAACGGCAATGCACAACTGCTACTAGCCACTTATTGTGATTCCTCGACAGCCAGTGGATCCGGCAGCTGAGTCTCAGCAATCAGATGAGGAGGAGGGGCCTGGAGTGACATCAGAGTCAGAGGAAGGCTCTGAGGAGCTCTAAAACTTACAGTCTGACAAGGAGCCTGGCCCTTCTACTCGCATTCAGGCTGAGACACAGCTGTACTGGGAGTCTTAGTTGGACAGTGATGAAGCACAGCTGGGAAATATTCAGGATGCACAAAAACACCGGCAAGAAAAGAGAATAGGACAGAGGAATGCAATGGGGCGGCTCCAAAGGCAAAGGAGAAGGCATTAGGAAGCCACACCTTGGCTGAATAATAAAAGGGAAGGTGTGGGAGGTGCTGGTTGCCAAAGGCAACTGTTTGTGTTGAGGATCAAGTTTCTGTGAACTGTGTTAGTTTGCCTTGGACATTGACTCAGGTTTGTGAGTAATAAAAGGGATTGGTTTTTCTTGCAGTTCTTGCCTGATTGTTGGAAGAGGGGTTTCTTCTTATGAGCATAACAAGGACTCACGTAGGCTGGGACAGAACACCACTCACTTTAGTCATTTTTGTCTCATTGTTGACAAATAAACCTGTTTTCCATGCTGCCTTGCACTGTTCTTCATGCTGGCATCTAATTCTTGTGAGAAGCCTAATTCTGCACATCATGCATGCCACACCTCTTTCAAATCATTTATTTGTGGAATGTGAATTCCAAAGTATCATGAGAATTAGATGCCAGTGTGGAAAACAACATGAGGTGGCTTGGAGAATGATGTTCTTCTCATTCTTTTTCTGAGAATCTCATCAGATCTTGCCTATCGTTACTTTCTGTCTTGATGACAAAACTACTCCAACCCATCCATTTTAAGGTGGTCATTCACTTGTGTATTCATTTCATAATCATCGAGCACCCATTTATTCTTTGTTCTACATCTTATTTTATCACATATACTTTTTAATATATATAATGTCATTCCCACTGCATTCATCTTTTTTTTTACCGACTTACCCAATTCTCATTTTCATATAACAAATTAGGCAAAAGCATGCTCTAATATACACACTCTTTGTTCATTTCCTTGTAACATGCCATAATTTTATAACAGCATTTGCTTGTCTTTTAATTTTTTTACTCATTTCCCCATTTTTAATATTTTTTCAGATATTCACTAAATGTACAAATGTATACAAATTCATCTGCTTGTTCTGGTTTCTCGCCAAATAGGTGTAACTTGAACTAATTCTTTCATTTTCCCTATCAAAAACAAAATAGCCTTGATTTTCAATAAATTACAGATCTATATTCCTTGTTGCATCATTTAATATATCTGACGTGTTGTAAATCATCCAGATGATGATAGCATATATGGTAAAGATTTTAAGATGTTTTGTAATGCTGGACAGCCACTGTCCTGTTAGGTTTTAATATATTGTAATTATATTAGATTTAATTCAATCTAATATTATCTATTCTTTCGCAGCCTCTAAGCATGAGGTTAGGACCCTGAAGTATCTTCTGCTCAGCCTACAAAAAATGGGACAACTCTGAGAGTGGGGCCTAGAAAGGTTTCTTTATTTTTGACCACCAGTTTACAGGAATCTTGTCAGACTTTCTGCCTTCCCTTGGGAAAGGCAGTTATATATCAAATGGTTTGACCTCAAACATTTCCTCCTGCAAAATGGACTCTAAGCTGGAATGTTTTTTAAGCCAACCCTATCTCTTTCAACCAGTTTTTTCATTCTACTAGTATAGAGAAGTACAGCTGAATATTATCCAACTATTAGTGACATATTAACCCAAATTAGCAAGTGACCACTCCTAGCATTTTCATGTATATGTTAAATAAATTGTGGAAGACAAGCAAATTATGGATATTCCACATGGGAGTGGTCAAGAGATCTAATTTTTCTCCCTATATCAAAGTGTCTGGACATCTGACCCAAATGTCAGTGATATTGAATGCCATTGATAAGTCTTCAGAACTAGAAGTCTGCCAGATTACTGGAAAATTATCCAGTAATATAAGATACATGATGATCAGAGAGTGATTGTAACAAAAGTTTAATAGAAAAGTCTACAGTCAGATCACAGATCTAATGCATTAGTCTGAAACTGGGTCTTCTCTCTCCCTCCCTCCCTCCCTCCCTCCCTCCCTCCCTCCCTCCTGTATTAACTAGGCTAGGAAGTATGTGGAATGTATCCAGATAGTTAGGGTAGCCATCAAATCCTGGATGTCTCCTGACCTGGCTGTTAGTGAATGGAGATGGAAGTCACTTATTTCCAGCACTGATTTAAACCATTAATATTGCATACTATTTTTGGTAAACAAGGCTAATAGTTAATGGATCATATAGTCTCATCACAGATCTTTGCCCTCACTAATTCTTTCAATCTTTAATAATACATTTAAAATCAACCATGCTTTTAGATTTGTGTTCATTGTAGGTATGAATAGACATGCTTAAGCTGCATATTTGAAACAAAGAGACTTTTTGTTTAAACAGATATGCATCAGACCGTCACCATTATCATTTATTCTTGAGTCTCCAAATGGCTGAATCACTTTGTATCTACTCTCTCATCTCATTCTCACCCATCCATTATGTCATTTCACTGAATAATTTTTCCTTTGGATCAAATTAATTTATAAGGTTGTGCAATTTCCTCCTTCCAAATTCCTCCCTGGTTATTCTTTCATCCTCATTCACTAGAGCACAATATGCAATTATCACCAATCTATGGATTCCAAGTTTCATATGCATTTAGAATAACTAGACTGACATGGTGGCCTAGAGGTGAAGACGCTCATCCCAACTCTACCCTAAGTAAGGGCCAGAGGGTCATAGAACTGTGATGGTAGTAGTTCATACTTTGTGATGTATAGTTAACTACATAATTCAAACAGTGTCTTCATTTCTCTACAGATGTTCATCAACTTCAGTCCAAAAGAACAAAACAGCTTCATTTAGAGCTATTACATCCTTCTCTCTTAATTTCACAAATCACAACTTACCTAACTTCCTCCCCCCCCTTCTCTTTTATAATTCAGTCCTTTTTACAAGTTACAGTGGATGGTATTGCCCTCCATCTCTTGTGGTATGGAAGATATTGTATTCATCTCCACAATAGCTTTGAACAATCAAGACTTTCTCATAATGTCCTTCAGTAAGCTACAGGGAGTATAAAATAGGCTGGCAGACTTTGTTTGGCTTTATGCAACTGCTGATTTATCTATCTGTCTGTCTGTCTATCTATCTATCTATCTATCTATCTATCTATCTATCTATCTATCTCTATCTATCTATCTATCTATCTATCTATCTATCTATCTATCTATCATCTATCTATTTCTATCAAACTCATAGAGAGGATCTGGGCAGTGTACAATTTAATCAATATAATAAAACATTAAAACATTTAGTCCTATCTCCATTTCCATATGTATAGTTAGCTTCTTTATAAAGTGCTCAATGTTGACTTTAAATGCCCCAAACACTGTTGCTTATTAGATGATAGTTTTTATAGAAGTTAGTGGAAGTATAAAGGACAACAGAGTGCTTAATATCTCTTGTTGACTTCAGTGCACCAGAAATATTTCTCTCTGTCTTTATCTCCCTCGGTCTGTCTGTCTGTCTGTCTCCTTCTGTCTGTCTGTCTGTCTCTGTCTCTGTCTTTCTGTCTCTCTCTCTCTGTCTCTCTGTCTCTCTGTCTCTCTGTCTCTCTCTCTCTCTCTCTCTCTCTCTCTCTCTCTCTCTCTCTCTCTCTCTCTCACACACACACACACACACACACACACACAGAGGGAGGGAGAGAGAGAGAGAACAATAGCTTACACCCTGTTGACTTGCTATGGTTCAAGTTAATAGTGTCGACCATTTTCAGTGAAGAATGTACTTTAACCCCCAATTCCCAGTGCAGAGAGAGAACCCAGGATAATTAAAAGAATATAAAACCGGTTTCTCAACGATCCAGATTTGTACTACTATATACATATGAGACATTTATAGTATCCTATTCCCATCATGTTTCATCCTATGGTATTTCTTTTCCTCCTGTGTCTTAATGGAACAACCTTCAAATATTTTGGACTTCAACTCCTAACGTTCTCAAATAGCATATTAGATTGAGTTAAGTCTGATTTGTCTCTTATGGAGAAATCTACTCATTAGTCAGGACAGCCTGAACTTCTTGACAGTGTTTATTTAGTTGACAATATTATTAATATGAGAGCAGCTCTAAGGGGCCCTTCTGAACACCTGAGACCTTCTGGACTCCATCTATGTCTGTATCCCACCTATTGTATTTAAATTTATAGAGAGATAGGACTTGTGCACACAAAGTGTTTCCATCATTTATACAGAAGCAGAAAAGGTCTAATTTATTACTGCTTAAAGTGTTGATTTACTCACAATTCAGATGCACAGTACACAAAGCTGATAGTTATTTTGACATTCTCAGCAGTTCATCCTATAGATTGCCCTGCGTCACCACCAATAAAAATATACTAGTAATACTTTAAGTAAGAAAGTTTATGTTTTCCTTTCACTATGTAAGATTTATCCTGTTTTTATTTATTTAAAAATTATTGTATACTAATTTGAAGGGGAAGATAAGCCATTAAAATCAATAATTTGGGGTTGCTTGTTTAAAACAATTGCCTGCTGTCACTCATTGTCGTCAATGAGTCATTTCAATTGTCAGTAATGATTTGTTAAGATTAGTTTACCTTCCACAAAGCCTACACAATAAATACAATCCAAAAACTGCTGAATTCATTTCAAGAAAATAAGTCATTGACAGCATAGGCAGAAGTCTTAAGGCACTTCAGTTCCTACTCTGATTACCTTGAGTAGAAGTAATGAAAAGTTTCCTATACTGGAGCTTGTTTTTATGGGATCTAAGAGTCAAATGATAAATGACATTGATAAATTGGAGAACTCTGAAGCATTTAGTTACTGTAGCAGTGGAAGCCTGTGAGATGGGAGAGAGCTATATATATAGTGCTATATCGACCTGTATTTGAGACAAAGATTTGGAATATTATGGGAAGAGGAGGGAGAAGTCAGGTTATGGATGAAAAGCAAAGTACAAGAAGCAACTCCCCTAGCCTATGTAATATGGACACCCTAACTCCAGGCATATATTTGCAAACTTCTTCTTAACCTTGTTTACCAGAATCAAAAGACTGGCAATGACTGAGAAAACAGGGAAAATACAGTAATAACCAGCTAATATTGACAGGAGTGGGGAGGAGATTCCGAAGTTCAATTGCACCCTAACACATTCACTCCTTTTAAATATACCTTAAGTAAATATGAATTCACATTCATATATACTGCTCAAAAAAATAAAGGGAACACAAGATAAGACATCCTACTATTAAATACAGTACATTGTGTTGTTTAAGTATTCCCTTTATTTTTTTGAGCAGTATATTTAAGGTATATTTCACTCCTCTGAAAACAAATTTGTGCCATATGGAAAGTCAAAGAGGCAAAAATAAGACGCTAGGGAATTCCTCGTATTGAAAAGATGTTGAACACAGGAAACTACAAAGCCTATCCCTGCCTGATGTTAATCCTGGCAGGTTTTCTAAGCCCAGGTTGTTTACTAAATACTTAAAGGGCCCTGACTCCACCCAACCATCCCTAGCCTGGTTGGGCCTTGCTTGAAAAAAATTCTTGAGGAAAGATCATGGAAACTAGCTAGGTGTATATACTCAGAGCACTGGGTCCTATTCTGAACACCACTTACACTTTGATAGGGATATGAAGAACTAAGTCCTATGGTCACACTGAGAAGTCTGACAGGAGCTATAATTACTGTCAGGTACAGAAAAAAGTAGATCTGTCACTTCTGGTAAAATTAAAATTAAAAGGAAGTTGACTAAGGCAGGAAATTTCTGATAATATGTAGAGCAGTGGAACATTCTGCTTAGAGTAGTAATCCTGGTTTTCACCTTGAGCGCTAACAGTCAGTTTTTGAAGATGTCTTAATGGATTAAATTTGGAACTGAGTACAGGGTTGGACTAGATGACCATTAACTCAAAAGTCTTATGATTCTAAATTAAAAGGCCCTTAATTGCATTTAATCCTGTTCAATTAATCCTGTTCAAATTAAAACAGTCCTACATTCTGTTTTCTGTTCTTTAACTTGTTAATAATCCATGAGAAGACATCTCACCACATGACTTTCTAGTATTGAATGCTCACTAGTCTTTAATGAAAAACTTTGTCAAAAGCTTTTTGATAGTCCAAATATGAATGAATATTGGCTCATTCATCCTATGTGCTTCTTGAAATCCTCCACAGGTTCATTCATTGACGATGGTTTATATCTGAAAATGTTGCTGTGTGTTCTTGTTAAGTTGCAAAGTCCAGCAATAGTTACTTGATTTGGGGCAGACACCCAAAGCTCCCATTCCTCCGAGTTAACGGGTATAGTATCATCTGAAAAATCCCCTAGGTGAGGTTTAGTTCTTAATGTTACTTTACTGAAATTGGATAACCAAAAGATTTGTCTTTCTTTGAAAGCTCATTGGTGAACATGCAACACTGTACAGCAGAAGGAATCTCAATAAGTAGATGGGATAAGCTGGTTGGTCTGTGGAAACTTTCCACAGGATGGGCCACATCACCCAGTGTAAATCTTTTTCCTAAAGTGCTTACTGCAATGAGAAATGCTTTGGCCTCAGCCAACTTTATCACTGGTTTTTTAGGAGCTTGTCCAGCCAAAGGAATGTTAGAGAGGACAAGTTTAGAGTGTGGGTAACATCTTTCGCCTGACCTAGTGGATAAATCAAGAGCCAGGGTGACATACAGGACAGCGCAGCTGCTGTCTTTTCTCCTTGGCTGCGCACAATAAGAGGGACAGGTGGTGCAGAGCCCACCACCTCCTCCACCCAAATCCAGCACTACAACTTTCTCATGAGGAGAGGTTTCCCACCAATGTCGCAAGTAAATAGATTCCTGAAGTTTGGAAGGAATTCCTACGAAACAAATCACACAGAATACCATATATTTTATTTTTTATTTATTTGAAAGCTGGTTACATCCTGGAAAGCCCTTTGGGTGACTTACTTCTAAAATGAAGCCAGACTTCTAAAACCACGAGCGACTTGGAAAAATAGGAATGGGGAAAATACATCTGATAAACAGAATCTGGAGTTCATGCCTGTACAAATAACAACTCTGGCCCCTTAAAGCATTTACATTCAGTGGCATCCGAAGGATGCATGAAAGTTTATGGCCCGGAACAAGAACAACAAAGCCTATGCCACAATACCCTTGTTAGTCTGTGATGAAAATTGATGTATTTCATTTCACCCTCTGGACCAAATACTTCTCCCCAGTCTTCTGGTGCACACCTTTCCTTGGTGTTTAATTTTTGAGAACTCTGCCTATCCCATTAGCACTTCATAGCCATTTATCTTGGTCAGGTAGTTTGCAAGCCTGTGGAAACCTAATACCTATAAGAATTACCCCTATAACTATCTCCCATTTTATTCCTTTTTTGGTGAGGTGGGCAGACACTGGAATGTGGTAAGAAGGAGGAGGACAGGAAGTATATTCCAGTTCCTGAGTGAGCTGAGTGAAAAGCAGCACTAATGGAGCAAGTCAGCCCTGCTACAGTAGCCTCCTGTTTTCACAGATGCTAATTGCCATCCTGGACTTCTTCTCCAAAGTCCATTGTTCGAAAGTAATATTTTTGGTGCCAGAGGGCCTTTATCAAATATTAGCTGGTTATGAGAGCTCTAGCAGTGCCACTACTGAATCATCTGGTTTTCTAGAGTCCAATGTCTTAATTCCTGACTGGTGGCCTTAGAATGAACTTTATCTACATCATCTGCATTTACCGTATTTTTTCTGGCAGTTCTGCCCCTATAGACGACAGAAGTTTCTGTGGCTTATGTACCACTTTACCAGCTGCAAGCCCTTCATCTACTGCAGTAAACTGTCACTCAGAAATGAACAGGAAACAAAACAGCAAATACTATAAGTGACTTTTTACAAATTTGTAAATACACTAATTTACACGATAGAAATACACTTCTGGTCATTGCACCTGGATAATGTTGGAAACTGCACAGCATTCCAAATAGCAATATTATTTAATAATAAATAAATAAACAAATGTATATGCCTGCTGACTTTATTAATAATAACTAATATTAACCCTAATTATCAAATTTATATGCCTGCTGATTTTCAATGACTCAGTGGTTATTATGAAGAGAATGGTGCATCTCTATGTGAAAAGGACTACAATATACGGAGTTTTATTAATATTTTCCAGAAAAAGGGGCTGTAGGCAATTGGCTTGGGACCCCAATGGAGGAGTAGCACACTGGAGGTGGTTGATGGCTTCATTGCTTTAATGATGCAAGCCGCCAAAAGTCTCCTTGGGCAGAAAATAAATTTATAAAATAAATAAATAAATAAATAGGGTGATGTTTAATAGATGTAATCATTTTAGAAACAAATACAAATAAAACATACAGATAATACTTTTACATAAGACAGAAGTATCCAGTGAAGTAAAAAATGCTGGGACGACATAAATATATGAAATACTTATTCACATACTTGAAATATTAAATTTGCTACCACAAGATGAGTATGGTGGAGAGAAAAAAATGGACATTGCTCTCCCCTCCTCCGTCTTTAGGATGGGACCACAGTTACACCCAGCTCCATCTCTCCAGTCAAAGCCTCTGCAATCCCATCTGAACCAAAGATTAGAAGACTTGCTCACCCACTCACAGCACAGTCCGAGGGAAGCCCTAACAAGGAAATTGATTAGGCAGTAAACAAGGGGAGAAGCCCCAACATTCCTTCCTCAATCAGGGACCCTCCCCTGATTATCCCAATTTTCCATCTCCTTAACAATGGGGTTCCCCAGCATTGCCGCTGCTTCTGAAAGGGTAGACATACAAGTATCTGCCTAGCTTCCCCAAAACTGTCCACCAAATTAGATCCCTAGGGTTTCTCACCCTGTAGCCTTCAATTTCTATAAAACTCTTTGTTTTTTTGTTTCGGGTTCTTTCTTATAAACGTGGGAACCAATAGCAATTGAATAAACAGCTACTTCTCTTCAACTCTGTTCTCTGAATTTCCCACAATAGGAGCCTATCCTATCATTCTTAGTTGCCTTAATTCTGGGTAAATTGAATTGAACCTACAGTACATACCGGTATTGCCGACATTCTTAGTGCTGAAGTAAAATTCAACTGCTGTTTTTTTTACTTGGAAAAAGTAACTGCATTTGTTTCAGGAAGCAAAATGTAGTGTGACTGTAGTAAAGGTGGTCCTCGAATTATGAACACAATCAAACCCAAAATTTCTGTTGCTAAGTGAGACCTTTGTAAAGTGAGCTTTGCCACATTCTACAACTTTTCTTGCCACCGTTGTTAAGTGAGTCACTGCAGTTGTTACATTAGTCACATGGATGTTAAGTGACTCCAGCTTCCCCACTGACTTTGCTTGTCAGAAAGTTATAAAAGGGGATCGCCTGACCCCGGGACACTGCAACCGTCATAAACACGAGTCAGTTGCCAAGCAACTGAATTTTGATCACGTGACCATGGGGATGCTGCAGTGGTCATATGAAAAACTATCATAAGTCACCTTTTTCAGTGCTGTTGTAACTTCAAATGGTCACTATGTGAACTGTTATAAGCCAAGGACTACCTGTAATGAAGACTTTGAATTAGATAACTGGAAGGGAGATTAAGCAAAGGCTATCAGTAGCTACAAGACACAGTGGCTAAATGTGATTAAAAATGATAGGCCTCTTAGTACCAGTTTCTCGGAAGCAGGGAATGGGAAGGTCCATACTATCTGGTTGGCCAATATTGTGCTGAATTGGCCTTTAGTTTCATCCAGTATAATATTGTTTTTATATAGTTTGCATGTGGGTGATCATTCTCTCTATGTTTTAATATTTTTGTGCATGTGAGTTTGTAGATACAAAGGTGTGTGTGTGTGTGTGAGTGTGTGTACATATTTATACCTGTGGATACATATGCATCAAGTTTCTGAAAATACCTGATCTCCTTCCTTTTTTCTTTTTTTTCCTTATTTTTCCTTATTTTCTGCAACCATCATTTAGGAAAGAAGATTTTGAATTGCAGCAGGAACTCTGCAATGAATGTGGTGAATTGGGATGAGATGGAACTCCTGTTCCTAGTTTATAATGTCTCACATTATGACTAAAAGGATTATTTACTCATTTACTTACAACATTTGGACATTGCTCCATCAAATGATTCTAGGCAACAAACAGAGAATGTCCCCCAAAGCAACAATTAATAATGAGACAACTCATAAAAAAAATCATATGCCCAGTTTCTCTCCTCACAAGGCATTTAAATGGATGCCTGTCTAGGGAGAAAAGTTTGCAAAAACTTTCTGAAAGGTAGAAGCAAGAGGTATTAAGAACCATTTCGTGTACTTGAAGCCACAGTAGAAAAGGCCTGAATTCAAACTCACATTCCCTGTTCATGTCATGTGTAATTTTAGGTACCTTTCGGGATAATTGGACAGGGTGGGCAGACTTCTTTTAGGCAAGATTAATTACTGAATATTTTTCCACATTTATATAAACATAACTATTTACCTTTAAAAAAAAAAGCTCTATTCCCTGGGAAGCAACATGTGGGATATTTACTTCACAGAGGAACATTTGGTCATGTGCTGTGCTAGAAGATTATGAAGGAGGAAAAAAAGGTATAAAGAAATAAAATTATCTAAGGAAAACTAAGAAACGCAGAAACCTTCTGCTTTGGAAAAAAATATTGCTAAAACAACTGAGAAGAACCCCGCCTTTATCGAATGTTATGGTTTATTAAAAAATAGTGTTGAAAAGAAACTGATTTCTATGGGATTGTTTTCTAATAAGAGGTTTGGAAGTGGAGCACCTCCTGTGTCACATCATGAATTAAGGATTATTTCTCAGGAACCATCATTATTTTAGGGGAATGATCCAACCTTGTGACAATTTTAGGTAAAGGTAAAGGTTCCCCCGCACATGCGTGCTAGTCGTTTTGCTCATCTCCGTTTCAAAGCCGAAGAGCCAGCGCTTGTCCGAGTACGTCTCCGTGGTCATGTGGCTGGCATGACTAGACGCCAAAGGCGCACGGAACGCTGTTACCTTCCCACCGGAGTGGTCCCTATTTTTCTACTTGCATCCATATTATGTGCTTTTGGACCGCTAGGTTGGCAGAAGCTGGGATGAGTAACAGGCGCTCACTCTGTTCCGCGGCACTTGGGATTCGACCCGCTACCTGGCACTTTTGATAGCAAAGTAGTGGTATATTTAGGAGTTAGACCTGAGTTCAGCCTCACTCGGGAGAGTGAATAGAAAGAACCCAAACACCACTGTACTATTGGTTAACAACTTAGAAGAAAGTGAAATAAAGCATATTGCTTTCTAAAGAGGGAGAAGGTAAAGGCCATGAAGTCTAAAGTTAAAAATGGTTTAACTGCTTCATTGCATTAAAATAATATGTGAAGGGCACTAGAGAAAGATTCTCATGACTTTGGACTCCATCTACATCAAATTAAGCAAATTTAAGTCAAGTTAAGGATGGAGGTGACGGGACTCACCTGAACTTTACATGGAAGCAACTGATTTCAGTGGAAAGGACTGTCAGTAGAAACACAAGAGGAAACAAATGTCTCCTGGAACCTAAGAAAAGCACTGAAATCAGTATTAAAGTGCTAAAATCAATATTAAATCAACTTTCTAAAATCCAAGCAATTCTCAATTAGGTAAGTAAAGGAGAGATAAAGAGGAGAGGAATGGAAGAAAGAAGTATTACAATCTGAACATAGCATTCTAAACTGAACATAACTTTTGAGTAAAAGTATTTGGTGACACTTCATCCACAAAAAAAGTCCCCCGTCTTCTTGCTAATTATTTCTGTCACTAGTATGATCTTAGCTGGCCACACCAGCCAGTCTGAAAACTAGTCAGAACACTACCAGCTTCTTTTATTCATTTTAAACACATCTAATTTGGAACTAACTCTCCTGTTTTCAAAGTTGCTTCAGTCACCCACAAATCCTAGCATCTAGATATAATATGTCCTCACCAAACATTGAAGACAAAGGTCTGCCAATCAATAAATGGGACCACTCATTGACCCATGACCCGTTCAAAATGAGGAAGTGGAGGCTGAGAGAAGGCTGTCCTAAAGCAACATACATTTGGGACAGGACTGAACCTCAGAGCAGATCTGTAGGACTAACAATCTGGAGGGGGAAGGATTGCAAAGGAACTGATTTGGTTCTGCCATTTTTGTAGGACTTTTCCTTATTTCGGAAAATATTTTATAGATGTCAGTGCTAATGTTTTTTAATGAAACATTTTTTCCTGCCCCACTAGTCACTGCACAACTCTAAAGATTCAAAGGGACTCTGCCTCCAACCCCCCCAACCCCCTTCCCCAATAAGGTGAAGGTCTAAAATTATCCTAAACTGGGATGGTGTCCTTCTTGAAATCCCAACCAGAATTGGCTTGCAAAGAGAAAAGGGGGGGAAGAACAAATGCCCTGGGACGACAACATTAAGGGCAAAATTCATGAAGCCGTTGGAGCAAAGCACTTAAGCGGTGCTTAATTTAGGACGCCATCTTGAGTGAATTTATTTGGGTGCCACATTCACGCCCCGGACTTGTCCTTCTTTTCTTAGAGATGGGAATGGACAGAGCTGCCCCTTCCTTGGATTCGGATTTCCTGAAGGAAACTTCCCGAATTTCCCGAGTACTCCCGAGATCTGGGACTGCGGGCCTTCGTTCGCAGCTGTGCGGAGGAGGACCGTCCACCAACGCCTTTGAAGAAAGCAACCCAGACATTTCAAAGATCGGGTACTGTATAACTAAAAGGCTACCGAAGTGACCGTTTCCCGCTAAGTTTTAGGGGATGGGGCGAGGGGGGGGGAATAGTTCGAGCTTCCTTTCTTCCCCCCACCCCACCCCAGCTGCGAAGGAATTGCCCCAAATGCAGAGAAGTTGATGGCGCCTGGCGCTGGGCAGGTTTTCTCCTTCCCTTGGCAGAGCGTCGGGCCGGCGGGGCTTGGAAGGCAACGCCTGGTGGGCGCTTGTCTTCTTCCTGCGTGCTTCAGGCTTGGGTGGGGCACCGGTCGTAGCTGAGTTTGGGCACCCGGGGCTCTTGAAGAGCTGGCCCTGGAGGCTCTGGGCGGCAGATCCAACCTGTTCTCAAAGGCAGAGCCTGGGGCGGCCGCCGGGGAGGTGGGCGCCTTTGAAGCAGGCCAAACGCACCCTTCGCCCCTCAGCTCTTCCGTTCTCGTTCCGCCTCTTGCATCTTTTTGCACCCTGCTTCTTCGCATCCTTCACCTGCACCATCAACCCAACCCGTAGACAACCGGGGCAGCTGAAGCCAGCCCAGGGTTTCGCGGGAGATGCGCAGAGGTAGATCCAGTCAATCTTCAACTTTGTAAACACCCGCTTGCTTTATGTATGTATGTCTTCCTTCCGAAGGACACGATCTGGCTGGCTGAATTGGGAGATCGGGAGGAGGGCGCCGAAGGAGATTGGCTTATTACCCAAAATCACCTCCTAGAAGCAACATTCATCCACAGACTCCTTTCCGTGGAAGTTAATTCCACCCGAGACGCTCGCCCGTCTCGCAGTGAGAGCAGTTGATGTACTTTGCTGAAGCCACGATGCGGGCTGCCCCAAGGAAAGGCAGCTGGAGTGACCTGTCGACTTCAGAATAAATGATTCTTGCATCTTCCCATCAAGGGAAATCAATAGGCTTTTGCTGAACAGTCTATGCTCTCTTAGCTGGAAATCAAATTCTCTTCAAATCAAAGCACGTACAAGTAAGCACTGTAGCAAATAACTGAAAATACAAAATGAAATTCAAACACTTTTGCCTGACTTGATTTGGAGATCAGCTTGATTGATTAGGATGAAACTCATCTCCTTGATTGTGATTTTAACATTCAAAATAATTCTGTCCCGCCACTGCTGTCTATTTGAATGGCTGTGTGACTGTTCGATTTTGGAGGATCGATGGCGATAGTTTGATCATTTTAGTCAAAATAAGTACATTCCGGTGAAGACGTGTGAATCCAAATGGAAGAGTAGAACTGGCTCAAATTTCATAAAAACGTATTAATAATTAGCTAAACCTCACCTAGGGGACGGAACATATTCTAGGACCAAATTTCCAGTCTAATCAATACTCCAAAGAAAATGCAGAGGGAAAAGAAAAAAGTTTTGAAAACATTGGAAATTCTTTGTTCTTATATGGCATAAATACAGAAGCCCTGTTTTGTGTGTGTGTGTGTGTGTGTGTGTGTGTGGGAAACACCTGGGTATGATTAAAAAGTGTGTTTTTGTTTTTGTTTTTCTTTCTTCTTTTTCTATATATAAATAAAACAGTACAAAAACCCACCGCTAATATATACTTATATCTACTGCTAAGTATTATTACTTTGACCTACTATTAGAGTATTATAGAAATGATTAACATTTTACTGTATTTTGATTATGCAATTAGTGTACATTAAGATGAGTTTGTGTTAACATAAATAAAATAAGAACGATATTATATATATATATATATATATATATATATATATATATATATATATATATATATATATATATATATATATATATATATATATATATATATATATATATAATTTGTATTGAGATGCATATGCTGAAGATATATATAATTTGTATTGAGATGCATATACTGAAGATAACCTTGTATAATCTCTGTGTATTAGTAGGTATTAAAGTGATTAAATATGCTATTAATATAAGTAACTTTTCTACCTCAGTTCGAATTTCTGTCAATGATACAGATCTGCTTCATCACCAATAATAGGAGCATAAATTCTATTATCTTCCTATTAGTTTTTGTTTGGGGGATTTTAAATTTTTATTTGCCTTAATGAGACAGTCCTGAAATCGTCAACCTGAGAAATAACTGAAAGGAAAACAAAAGTTCTTAATTTCTTAGGTGACTAAATTGTTTTAATCCATTCGATTAAAGAGCTCCTACAAATAAATTCTTACAAAATAATATCCCCTAGAAAACTAAATACCGCCGCCGCCGCCGCCGCCCAGGCATCGGCTTTATAACGGAGATCTTTGGATTCAGGTCAGATTAGAAGTAAGTTGTAAAGTTTCCTGCAAGGAAACCAAAAAACACTAGCCAGCCCGACAGACGCAAAGCTTCATCCGCGGCTGTGAAGTCCGCTGCAGCCCGAGAGAAACCAACTTCCAGGGAGGGAAGCCCCACTAAAGAAAACGGGCTCACCGTTCACGGAACCTGGTTGGGACGCCCTGTTACTTGCATGCCGTCCCCTGAGCGAAACTTCTTTCTCGACAAGCGCCCAGAAGTTCTCCCTAGCCTAACCCAGCAGCCCCGGGTGCGCCTCGACTTCGGAAGTCGCTCCCATTGATTCGACGGCGCTCTTTTCCAGCGGCTGTCCGGAAGCGGCGTGCGGGGTGGTTCCAGGGGAAGAACGCCTCCAAAGTGGCCGCCGTTACATTGGCGTGCCAGAGCTCACCTCTCGCTCAGCCCCGAAGCCTAATTAAGGCGCCGGCTTCTACTTGAAGGACGCGAACACTCAGCCGGGCATTAACTTCGCTCCTGAGCGTTTTCTTGCCTCCTCCACGAGGGCCTTTCAAATGGGAGCCAAATGATCTTTACGCGCCGATATGGAGTCGGCGACAAAGCGACCGGCCATTTACGCAAGCCACTTTAGATATAAAGATATTTAGTTATTCCCGGGTAGCAGCAAAAGTGCACTTTGGCATTTATTTATTTATTTATTTATTTTTATTTTATAGGCCAGCTTGCTTAAATGATTTTGAAAAGCCCAAGCCCGTAGTATCATGCCAACAGATTTACCAGCGGCAATTACTAAACGCTTGAAGCTTTAAAATAATCGGGTTAACTGCCCCTTAGCCGCCTTTCTCTCTCTCTCTCTCTCTCTCTCTCTCTCTCTCCCCCCCCCCCACGTTTCGGAGAATTGCTTTATTAAATTAGGTACCAATAATGTGCCAGGCATGGATGCAGAAAATCTGTCTCACTCCCCGCCCCACTACCTTTCCCTTTTCCCACCCACTCCGTTTCCCGGGGAGAAGAATAAGAAATGCGCACATCGTAAAATAGCTTTGGAACAAGGAGGCGCGGCGGCGGCGGCGGCGGCGGCGGCGGCGGCGGGTAACACAAGGCAACCAAGCCGCCTTGGGTGCTTCCAGGCATGAATAAGGGCCCAGCCCAATCCGCGCCTGCCCCACTCGCGACGGGGGGGGGGAGGGGGGAGAGGAGTCGCCGAGGCCTCCAACGAGACCGGGATTCTGCCTCTGCACCTTGACTCGCTGGTGGACCGGGGCTGGATTAAGACCTCCGCCACAGCGCCGCCAACTTGGACTCACGGTTTTCTCTAGACATCAAGGTGGCCGCAGCTGGACTTAGCGAAATCTTAGTAAAGAAGGACATAATTCTCCCCTGGCCGGGGGGGGGAGGAAACGGCGGCGCGGGGCGGAGGGGGGGTGGAAAATGACCTAAGGGTCTTGGCCTGGCGTCTCGGATTCGTAAGTCTGGCGTAAACGCCGCTTTTAAGCTTTCGAGGTGGCCCGAAGGAGTGCGTGACACGGCGCCGATGGGAAAAGGACAAACGGCCTCTTAGCCTTAAATGTGTTTTCCAGCAGCCCCGCCGTTCTTACACAATTGCCTGACACGTTTTTCCCCAAACTTCCAGCTTCCTCCTGTTTGAGAGTAACACGCGCGGCGATAGGATCAGGTGATTGCATGTCTGGAGAGAGAACATATATTTGGCAAAGCGCGGAGTGGCTGGCGGGCGGGCGGGCGGGCGGGGGAACGAAGGCGCTGCGAGGGTCGGACGGAGAAGCTTCCGAGAGGCACGGCGGCAGCTGACGCCTCCTAAGCAGCCCTGAGAAGGCACAAGTAGTTTGCTCTAGGAAAGCCAGCGCCTCTCCCGGGAGAAGTCGTCCGAGGTCTGGCCCGGGACCGCCTTGCGGCCAACTTGGCACTGTCTGAACGGGAACTGTTCTTTTCTCTCTGTCCGGGCTTTCTAAAGGGAGGCGGGGGCGAGGGCGGGGGCGGGGGGGGGGAGGCTCGATCCAGTTCTTCAGTCCTGACCTTCCTCGTTCAGACGGAGGGAGGAGGAGGAGGAAGAGGACTGGTAGGGCGGAAGCGCGTGGAGGGGGGGGGGGCTCGCAGTGGCGCGCGCGGGGGGGGGGTTATAGAGGGAGAGGTCGGTATTGGAACTGGTTTGCTTTCCAGACTTAACCACGGGTGGGGTGCTGGGGGGGGGGAAGCAAGCAAAGAAAAAAAAATGTGAATTGAACCCGTTAAGCCCTTGGGATCTTTTTTATATCCCTTCTTGGGGATAGTCTAAGGGTTAGATTTCCCCCTCCCCTTCCATCTTCCCGGAAATAAATAAAGGAACAAAATCGGTTCCGTTTGAGGGAAGGCATAAATTTATTATTTTTTTGTGAAAAGACTAACCTATTTCTTAAGAGGCATAGAAAACGCAGAGCAAATCCTGAGAAGTAAAAAAAAAAACTTAAAAGGTGTTTACCTTGTCATCAGCATGCACGCTAATTATCTTGGGCAAGATGCGGGGATCTATTGTCTTGTTGCTTTAGAGCCTACGCCCCGCCTCTGGTGGCAGCCTAAAACCTGGCGTCTGGCTAAAACAAACGAAAGGCAGCGCTGAGCCTCCACTCCATCCAATTAAGGCGGACTTGGTCCACTCGGTTACGTGTTCATCCGACAAGATCGGCGTGGAAGCAACCCAGCAGAATATTTGGCAAAAAAAAAGCAAAAGAAAAGGAGAGAGAGTGAGAGTGAGTGAGAGAGTTTTGCCTCCCCTTTCCCTTCTTTTCCCCTCCTCTCCCCCCAGCCGCCGAATCATGTCGATGAGCCCAAAGCATACGACTCCTTTCTCAGTGTCTGACATCTTGAGCCCCTTGGAGGAAAGCTACAAGAAAGTGGCCATGGAGGGGAGTAACTTGGGGGCTCCTCTGGCAGCGTACAGGCAATCCCAGGTGGCACAGCCGGCCATGCAGCAGCACCCCATGGGCCATAACGGGACGGTCACCGCCGCCTACCACATGGCAGCCGCCGGGGTCCCCCAGCTGTCCCACACCGCCATGGGCGGCTATTGCAATGGCAACATGGGCGACCTCCCGCCCTACCAGGACACCATGAGGAACAGCGCTTCCGCCACTGGATGGTATGGAACCAACCCGGATCCCCGCTTCTCTACAAGTAAGTGCTCGCGGCTCCCCCCCAAACCCCTTCCCCGCTTCAGGGAGGGATCGCGGCGCGGCCTCAGACAGGTGAGACAGTGTGGGGTAGCGGTCAGAGCGGCGGTCGGCGAAGAGGGGCTCGGGAGATTGGCTCCACTTTCCCAAAATTGGCTCCGGGTTGCCTCCCCTCCTTCGGCACACCTTCCCTTCTTCTGCGCCCTTGGGCCGCCTCATTGAGGGCGCTTCCAGACTTCGAAGGCCGTAGCGCGGCTTCTGCTGCCACGGGGGATGGACAGACCTCGTGCCAAAATTTAATCGCCCTCAGAGAGGGGAGAAGGAGAGGGGTTCGCGCGTTCGCAAAAGCGGCTAGCGGTAAAGGGAAGAAAACGGTGAAAAAGCGAGGGAAATCGGCGGTGCCTCGGCGTACCAAGGCTGAGCGGGGAAACTAAATTCAGGGCTGTGGAGGAGTTCAGATGAGGCGTTTCGGGGAGCGGAAAGCACACCGATAAATTCTGAGAAATACATTGGGCCTCCGGCCTTTGTCTACAGTGGGAATGTTATACCAACTTCAGAACAAGGCCGACAGAATCAATAGGAGCACTAGCGTAGAACTTTGTAAGTGAGGAGACTGATTACTCAGGAGATTGATTACTCAGCATAAAGCTTAGGATTCTGAGCCGGGTCTCTGGGAGGCAAATGCATCGGCGGAAGCAACGGGTAAAGGACAGAATCGTTAAATGTGTCTACATCAGCCCTTCCTCCCCCCACCACCCTTTAAAAAAAAATCTTCTCTCCAGATCTCCTTCTCGCAGGGTTTTCAGTGGCGATGCTTAGGGCCCGGACACATTTGGGTGATTTGATTTAAACTTCACAGAAAAGCTCCCACATTACATCAGAAAACGATTATCTGCAGGTTCTTAAGAAACTCGTGGCCGTTCTTGTTTGGTTTGCTCTCGGCTTGTTATTTGTACTTAGGCTTTTTTTTAAAGAAAGAAAATGTCTGGCCACCCGGCAAGCGTGGTTCATTTTCTGGGCGGGCGGGGGGGGGGGCGGAGAGGCTTGGGGCTTCCTGGATTCGGAGGTGGAAAAAAAAAACTTTCAGCCGGCCTGGCCAGCGGGCGACTAACTCTGCCTGTCTGGCTCTTCTCGATTGCAGTCTCCCGCTTCATGGGCCCTTCGTCTGGCATGAACATGGGCGGCATGGGGGGCCTGGGCTCGCTGAGCGACGTGAGCAAGAGCATGGCTCCGCTGCAGAGCGCACCTCGGCGGAAACGCCGCGTCCTCTTCTCGCAGGCCCAGGTGTACGAACTGGAGAGGCGCTTCAAGCAGCAGAAGTACCTGTCGGCGCCGGAGCGGGAGCACCTGGCCAGCATGATCCACCTGACGCCCACCCAGGTCAAGATCTGGTTCCAGAACCACCGCTACAAGATGAAGCGCCAGGCCAAGGACAAGGCAGCCCAGCAGCAGATGCAGCAGCAGGAGGGCGCCTCTTGCCAGCAGCAGCAGCAGCAGCAGTCACCCCGCCGAGTGGCCGTGCCGGTCCTGGTCAAAGACGGCAAGCCGTGCCAAGCGGGCTCCAACGCACCCTCCACTGCGCTGCAGGGCCACCACCAGCAACAACAGGCGGCGGCCACCGCCATCACCGTGGCCTCCAACGGGGCCAGCCTGGGACAACATCCGAGCCACCAGGCCAGTAGTGCCGGGCAATCGCCAGACCTGGGCCAGCACGCAGGCAGCAGCCCCTCCGCCCTGCAGAGCCAGGTGTCCGCCTTGTCGCACCTGAACTCCTCCACCTCGGACTACGGGACGGCCATGTCCTGCTCCACCTTGCTTTATGGCAGGACCTGGTGAAAAGGACCGGCCGGCCCCGCCTTCGGCCGGCGCCCGCTTCCCCTTTCTCCCCGAACGAGCAGACCTGCCCCCTGCCTCCCTCCAGGCCCTCCCTTGACTTTCCCCTTGTTTGTTTGCTTGTTTGTTTGTTTCGGAGAGGAGCGGAGCGGAGAGGATGGGGGCGTTGGCTTTGGTCTCAGGCGGAGAAAAAAAAAAAGACTCTGCTCTGGCAATGGCTGCCGACGAAGGTCGTCCGGAGAAGTTGAGGGCATTGGAAGCCATTTGGGACCGTGGGCCTTCTCGGCTGACCTGGAAGCTCCACTGGACCCTTGTATGTACATATACAAACGTTGGGGGTGAAGGGTGGGCTTTCCTCCCCTCCTTCCGGAAAGTTAACATCGGCAGGTCTGTGTAGACACGAAGCCCCCCCCCCCCCGACGCGGGAAAGGGAACGAAACGCAGCAACACTTTGGCGCCTTAACATCAGCTCACGAACTTGTAGCTAAACCCATAGTTTTTAGCAACCCGAATATTTTGTTGATTTTTAAAATATATGTGGAGCGAGGATCTATCAAACAAATCAAAGCTTTTTGTTTTTCTTTTTAATTTTACGGGGGAAAGTCACTTTTAAAGATGGATCTCCACAGAACCTTGACATTTGGGGCAGTTTAGTCTTTCTTGATGCTCCTTCCTTCCTTCCTTCCTTCCTTCCTTCCTTCCTTCCTTCCTTCCTTCCTTCCTCACTGTCTCTCCATCCCTCCCTTCTTTGCTACTTATGTAGATATATTTGGCTTTAAATATATTTCCTAAGAAGCGTCTAATAAATTATAATTATCACCGACATTCCTTATTGCCTTTGGTATTTTTGCTGCTCTGTAAAAAAATAATAATGCAGAAGCGAGTTGAGTCCCCGTAAGAAAAATTCCCCCAAAGGCCCACTGAATTTCACGGGGGGCGGGGGGAATGTCGCTGCCATTTCATCGGGATATACGAGCAGGTCCCTGTTTCAGGAAAAGTAAAAAAGCAAAGCTGCGTGGCTGGTTCATACATTCCCGATTAATTCTGCCGCGTGGGAAGGGAGTCCAAGATAATGGGAAGACAAGCAGACAAGGGAATCCAAGTGGCCTCATTCATAGAGGAGAGACAATATTTGCAGACCCACTAATTGAAATCCCCAAAAGGAGCATTTAAAATACTGTTGATGCCGAGGGTGGGAAAGCTAACAAGGGACGTACTAACAGGTAAGGGGAGAATATTAGACCTTTTTTTTTTTAAAAAAAAGTCCGCTTTTATTAACTTGTAACAATAAAAAAAGGAACAGGTCCACCATTTCCACAAAGGTTTCCTATGCAATTGTACTTTTAGGGAAGTATAAGTATTTTAAATCATCTCACTTATAATCAAAATAAAACTTAGTTTATTGTGCACGAAGCGTATCGTGTAGTCTGACTTAACAGCAACACGGAGACTCGGAGACTCTCCGCAGAGTTTGTAGGGACGGGGCCCGACGCGCACTCCTCCCTCTCTCCGCCTGACGCTGGTGCGTATTGAGGACCAGGTACAGCTTTCCCAAATCTTGGACAGCTGGGATCCACCTGTCCTTGGTTGGCTTTAGAGGCAGAGCAGGTCTCAGAAACGGTCTGAAAACCTGCTGAGTTGGACTTTCTGGACTTTAGGCTACCTAGTTTATTTGCTTGTCCAGGGCTGATAGAAGGGAAGACAAGGCTATTTCCCTGCAAGTGATGGCATCGCCTAGTCACCTTCGGGGCAATAGGAGCGTAGTGTTAGCGCACCGCCGCCGCCGCCAGTTGGAGGATGTTTTCAATCTTACCGACAGGCAGCCAGAAGAGGAGACCTTCCTGGACTGGAAGCCTTTTCTTTGGGCTTTTCTTTCTAGATGACCTTCCTCTCTGTCTATGTAAGAATCAGTGCTTGAAAATCCAAACATTTGCCATTTGCCAAAGGACAACGCGGGGGCGGGTGGGGGAATGGCCCTCCTGCCCAAGGGCGGCTAGAGCTGCATACTTGGCGGAGAAAGTCCGGTGGTTCTCGGGCTGATGTTTAGAGAGAGAGAGAGAGAGAATGAAAGAAAGAGTGAAAGAAAGAGTGAAAGAGAGGAAGGAAGGAAGGAAGGAAGGAAGGAAGAAAGAAAGAAAGAAAGAAGAAAGAAAAAGAAAGAAAGAAAGAAAGAAAGAAAGAAAGAAAGAAAGAAAGAAAGAAAGAAAGAAAGAAAGAAAGAAAGAAAGAAAGAAAGAAAAGAAAGAAAGAAAAAGAGTGAGTTTGGTCAAGCGCAGGAGAAACATTTCCAGCTGTTCCTTTCCCCCTCTTGTGAGATCTATTTTTTTCTTCCTCTTTTACAGCTCTGTGCTAAAATTAGCATCTTCAGAGCCCAAAATGGAGCACTCAGAGCTGTCATTTGAAATCCTAATATGGTGCCTTTTATTTATTTATTTATTTTTTCTGGTGAGCTTCTCTCTCTTTCTTTCTCTCTTTTTTAAATGAAAAATCTGCATGCATTCAAGACTTGGCAAAGAAGAATCAGCAGTGGGATGGGCAGGTCGGGTGAGTAACAGCTCCGTATCTTGGGAGTAGAAATATCAAGGTGTGGAAGATAGGATAACAAATCAACTTGTCTTTAACTGTTGAAAAACATACCCTATTTTTTTTTTAGATTCGCCCAACTCCCTCATCCCAATACATCCATTTTGGGGGTTTAATTAACAAGGCGATCTAACGAGCTGAGCCGCTGGGAAGTAACCACGACATTGTATTGTATTTCCCCTTGCCTCCTTCTTGCCCCTTAGTGTTGCCCTAAACATGGACAGGGTTCCCGATCTCCTGCCTTCTAGAAACGTGTAAAAAGGTCTTCCTGAAGTCAAGCTCTATTCCAGAGAACTGATATCTTTACTTTTTAATGAGGGGGAAAAAAGGGCAGGGGGGGACGCCTTTGGGAAAATAGATGGTCCTGTATTTCTGGTCAAATTCATAAAACACATATTTGGAGGTGGGGACTAATGGATGTAATGGATGATTGTGCACACTGTCTTATCTTTCTGCAACTAGATTTAGTTTCGATTAAATAAACTGGCTTCCACTTTGTCTGGGGTCGGCTTAGATTAAAGTCTATTTGCTTGTTCCCCCCCACCCCCTTCCAAAGGTGAATTCATCTCTTGATAGACCTCTAGAGTCCAAGCAAACACAATTCAAAGGTTATTTACCTACCAGTCAGAAGAAATGCAAACAAAACCGTTCTAAGAAAATTACAGTTCCTTCCCTTTTTAAAAGAAGAAATTATATCATTGCTTTATAACTTTCCTTTCAGGGTCAAGCTTTGGCTGATGGAGGCGTATCAGCTTTTTTTTTTTTAAAAAAAAAAATTATTTTAAAGGACAAAGAATATGTCGTATTGAAATTTCTTTCCAGAGACCTATAGAGTATTCAAGCAAGTCCTCATTCATTCTAATTTCTGTACTGCCTCAGTCAAAATGAATTTCATTTTTCTTTTAAAAGCATTGTTTGCATGTTAACCTTGAAATAGATGGAAACCTGCAAGTCTAAGCATGATCTAATGTAATTCTTTCCTTAATAAAAAAAAGTTTAGAGTCAAGAGAAGTGATTAAAATCGGAAATGATGGAAGAGATTCCACACTTCAATTTTAATGAACATTCTACAGCTAAATACTCACAGACACACATAATGCGTGTATATATTATGAACAGAATATGTGTGGATTTGTTGCTATATCTCAGAGGTTTCAAGGCAAGAAGATTTGAGAAGCTAATGAAAGATGGATATTTATTTATTATAGTCCTGTGAATATATTTTTCTCTGAAATTAACATGCAAGTTGACCATGTCAGTATGTAACATGTACTTCTGAGTTGGAGGGATGTGGGCCACAGTGTGTTGGTTTGCAAGTCTGCCTCAGGATGATAGATCCTAGTCTGCATAAAACAGTTGGAGCATGCTTGAGGTAAAACTGGGTTTTGATTGCAATTATGCCAAACTGGCCAAAAACGTGCCCAAACTGGTACTGCCCTTACTGTTACAGGGAGTGAAACATGTGACATGGCTATGACCAAGTATGATGAACCTAGCCTTATGAAAAAAAAGCATCGTGGGAAATTCACGGGTGTCAAACTCGCTGTGTCACGTGAGGTGTTGGGATGTATTGCAACTTTTTTTGCATTGCCGGAGCTGGGGTGGACACGGCCTTCGTATGATGCAACCGGCCCGCGGGCCAGCAGTTTGATGCCCTTATTTTGTGGGTCCATTTGTTTCTGACCATGGAAGATTAAAAAAATGGAAAGTAAGATGAGTAAATGTAATGAGCATGAATCAATAAAGGAAAGAAAGGAAAGAAAAATAGGCTGTATGTCTGTGAAACTAAAAGAAACATAAAGGAAGCAATAGATGGTCTGCTCTTGCAAAGTAGAGTGAATGAATGTTGGAAAATAAAGATGCACATTTAATTAGGAAAGAGAAGATTAAAATGTAGTAACTTATGAACTGAAAAGCCTCCATACTGTTGTGGGTGCAAATGAAGATAGGAATCCATAAGGTGAAGACAGCTGTCAAAAATAATTAATTTTGTATACAAAATAGTTAATTTTTAAATAGTTGGTTTAGAGAAAGCAACGAGTAGACTTGAATTACGGGATGTTTCTCACAAGGGTGAAGGTTGGTTGCTGGAAGGAAAGCTTATGTGAGAGTAAACTAAATGCTTAGTGAATGGTTCAACATTGAGTAGGGAGTAAAAGAAGGGTGTATGGCAACTCCTTTATTATTTAACACATTGATGGCTAAATATATAAGGAATGAGTATGGTGACATTTGTGTAAATAGAAACATAAATATACATATATTTTTGTATCTGATGACATGCCTTTTGGCTAAGAACTCTAATAATTTCAGTGAAAATTTAGATAGATTGTACAATGCAAGAGAAGCAGAATAAATGATCACAAACTGCACATAAAAAGCAAGCAAGAAAACAAGCAAACAAAGCAAAACCCCAGAGCAAACAGATAAACATTTACTGAAGTTGGGAAAATGGGTGGAGAAATTTTGAAGCGTCAGCAGGAAATGGGTGGACACTAGATGATCTTCATCATACTTTGCCTTCTGCAGGCCTTCTCCTTGCTTCCCTTCCCTTTCTTTTTCCTCCATGTACAAATATCTCCCAGGATCAACTGTTCACACTCCTAAAAAAATTGGCATGTCCCGTATTCTGAGCCTATTAATATTTATTTATTTATTTATTTTATTACATTTATATACTGCCCTTTCCCGAGGGACTCAGGGCGGTTTACAGGGTAATTAAAACCAGAAATAAAAAAGTTAAAAACCAAATTTAAAAAAGATTAAATTTATCCCTGTATAAATAAAACCCCAATTAAAATAAATTAGTCCTCAGCCTGGGCCAGAGAGCTCGAAGAGCCAGGTCTTCAGGCCCCGCGGAACGAGGTCAGGTCGGGGGCGGTCCTCAGCTCCACTGGCAGCTGGTTCCAAAGGGCAGGCGCCCCCACAGAGAAGGCCCTATCCTTGTTATCTGTATGAGTACTCAGTTTTATGATGCAAAAATAAAAATGAGTAAACCCTATTTTAGACATTTATTCATTCTTTTGCTATGTGCATGTACACATAGCAACGGAAACCAATACCATATATCTGAAGCAGATTTTCTTTTCGAAGCAACTACTTAGCAGTTACCATTCTTAATCATTCTTAGGTCTCTGAATATCCCAAACTTTCCCCCCTGTTCTGTCGTGTCTCATTGCCACCCATCCATTCCTGCCATTTAACATGATTGTTTTAGTACCTACACACAGAGGTTGCATATTTCCTTCCAAAACTCCTATCTGTTCTTCTTTTAACACTTAAAATAACAAAAAGTAATACGTGAGAAGATATGTGAAGCAAGAATGATTGACAGGGACGGAAAAATAGGGAAAGAAGTAGTGAATCTTTCTAGAGTTACATTTCCTTTCGTTTTTAAGAAAATAAATCTCACGTTTTTCATTTCTTTGCTTTTCTATGTCATATCCCCTTGCACGGCATTCCTCATCCTAAAGGCATATCTGCACGTTATGTACACAGGCCACCTTCCAGTATTGCTATAAAGTGTGGGTGGAAAGGGACAAGCCACAAGTTTCCCAGAGATTCGTCGCATCTGATGTTCAGTATTCACGCACCTTTCATTGTTATTTTCCCGACTATTGGTGGGAACCCCTTTGGAAAGTCTTAAACGATCTCTTAAAGAAGAAAAGATAAGCGAAAGAGTTTCGATGGAAAAGATAGCTAGTTTTCTTCCCCCAAAGCTTCTGGATCTGCGTCTGGGTCTGTGGAAACAGCGGTCGCTCAGGAAAGACGCGCGATCGGCCGGTAGCGACTACCAGGGCCTCGCTGAGACTTGGGCTTGTGTCGAGAACCGAAATTGGCAGGAAACGAGGACTGGCTGACGAAGACGGTCCAGCCTTAAGGCTACTAGCTGGAGTAAAGTTGGCAGCATCTCTTTCATCTGCCCAGCTGGTCCTCCGTGGTCTGGGCGGGTTGGGGAGCGAAGAAGCCATATAATAAATACTTGTAATCTGCGCTGGTAAAATGGATCCGAAAAGTAGAATTACCCCTCGTCTTAATCAAGTGGGTGATTCACGCGAAATACCCCCGGCCCAGGCGCGGCCAGCTCAGGTAAGGTCGGCAATTTTATACCGCATTTTCCATCTTTTCAACCCGAGGATCAAAAAAAGCAGGTGGCTCATCCGGAGGCGCTCCTGCGGGGGATACTCCCTCTTTTCTCCATCCTGTCGTATTTTCTCGAGAAAAGCTGCCCAGGGCCTGGCTTTCCACGACCCAGATTTCTTTCTTTCAAGACAGCAGCCCAAAGATGCAAAGTCCATCGCAAACCAGGACTCAAAAGTTCAGAAGGCGAGGCAGTCTCCGCATTTTCTAGTTGGAAAAAAACAACAGCCAAAAAGCAACTTTCGCCTTTGCTTTTAGTGGAACCCTTATTCAAGGAGCGGGCGGGTCGAACCGCTTTTCCAGTCACTGGGGGGACTGGGGTGTTTTGTGCCGACTGCCCTGATACCTGTAGTCTGAATAGGAACGGGGGGGGGGAAACTTTGATTTCCCCCGACAGAAAGGGCCACGCAGAACGGGCTTCTCTTAACAGGAGCCCCACACGCCCCGTCCTGGGTGTTTTGCTCGACTTGTTTTCCACCAGCGAGACTCTCGTGGTTCCGAATACTCTTTCCTTAGCAATCAGTGGTGTGATACCTGACCAGCCCGATTCTACGGACTCTTGTGAGTTCCTTTTCTTTATGCGTTAGCCATTAAGGAGATCTCCTCAAGCTACGTTATTTTACATGACTCACTTGCTCAGAACCTTCAGTCCCTCGGTTTCCTCTCTCTCCCCACCCACCCCCACTCTCCTTTCTCTTTGATAATGTGACCGAGAGGGGATCTTTCCAAGCCTCTACTAAGGAAACCTACTAAGAGACATTTAGTCCTGATCCCCGGGACAGAGTTTTACAGAGATGGAGTTGTGGAAAGGCCTACCAGTTTGTGAAAATGTCGTGGGAAACTGAGCGAAAGCGATGGAGCAAAAGACTACGGAACAAATGGAGCAAGGCCGAGAAAGAGGTCAGAGTAGACCCCGAAGTAGCCGAGCCCGTTGGCGATATCATTTCAAAGCTCCCGTCTTGTTTTGAACTGCCAGGTAATCCTTATGATACTCCTTCTTGCTGGCGCCCTTTTGTCCTCTCCGCCGCGGCCAAGAGTTTCACCCCCGAACACTCTGGGTCGAAACGCTGCCTTGGGAACCCGCTGAAACCCTACAGTAGGATTTCCTATAGTAGTTTCTCCTCTGAAAACGTGGAGGGTCAAAAAGTTGCGCGATGAGGGCGGGCCTGAGGGAGGAACCCTCCACGGTTAAGGTTATGTTCCCACCCACCCCCATTCCGAATTCAACTTTTGCGAAGTTACAATAAAAGATGGGGTTCAGAGACTTCGTGGATTTACCCACGTAGTTTGATTGGCCCTCTTACAGAAGACGTCGCCCTGTTTTCTTCCGAAATCCTTTCCTAACAACCCGGTACCGGAAGTTCCTCTCTTGGGTCAGTTTGATACCCACATTTCTTACTTCCTGGGAGTAAGTTTCACTGAAGTCCTAGTGGGTTTCCCCAGGCGGACACATTTAATGTTTTGCTCCTTCGCTGGTTCTAGAGGCCCTCGCTTCGAAATGCTTTTGGCTCAGAGAGCTGCAGATCACAGTGGTTAACTCTTGCTTCTTCGAGTCGAAAACTGGCCACAGGAAGCTCTGATTTCAAACGCCTTAATTTATAGCTTCTCAGTATTGAGAAATATAGGAGAATCTTTCCTATATTTCCTCTTATTTAACAAGGAGGACTTCAAAATGTTTGTGTGTGTGTGTGTTTCAAAAAGAACTCCGTGTCAAGAAAAAGAACTCAGTGGCAGAAAATTCACTGTCACTCTTGGAATCAAAAACATCATTCATTCATCTATTCATCCACAATTCGCTTGTATTTCTATAATGTATCATGAGCTGTGACAAACGAAGCAAGAGAATTTAACTTCAACCCCAATGACGCCATAGCAATGGCTCTTACAGATTCGTGAGTGTGTCTGACATGTTTGTCTGTGCATGTATGTTGTATGGGTGCGCACACTTATATATAGTCCCAGTGTATTGGCATTTAGAATATTCTGTAAGTTAAATAACAATTTAAGTATAAATGGGAACACATCAGACCCCTGCAGACTTTCCTGCAGTTGACCATTCGTTAAATTTATATTTTGTTGTAATCAGGAAATCTAAGTTAATTCAGAAACGTAATGAGCAAAGAGCTGTTGGATTCCTTAGTTTTCCAGGATTAAAGTAAACAGCTTAATGTGTTTCACATTCTCAAAAAGTGAAATGAATTGGTACATGTAAAAAGATGACAGATCATAGTCGTTATAAGAATTTCATTTTTATTGTGATGTATGCTTGTATCATCATACAAACATTTAAAAACATTCTGTCATTCACTCTCTGAACAACCTGCTGCCCATAAATTAACACTAGGCTATTAGATGGAATTTATACACACATTCACTCTTCATTTTATTTTCCAACTCTAAATGTGCTTCCAAAGAAAACTTCTTAAAGGGTTATAAATATCACAATTTCCACTAATCCCTAGGAAATATCCCTGATCCTGTTAACAAAATTAGATTTTTTTTAAAAAAGAGCATCCAATCAAGGGTATGAATAAACAAATAAACAGATAAATAAAGGACCAGAATTCTACATTTACTTTAGACTGACTCATAGTCCATTTCAATGCCAGTCAACTGAAAGTCAAACCTATCTAATCTCTTCTCTCTTTCTTTTAACACTCGCTCCAAGAGAAACTTCAGAAGACAGCTTCAGTTCGACTCTATCAAAATCAAGTGAATTTTGCTTAAAGGACTCTTTCAGAATAGGTCTCAAATCTGTACCCATTTAAATTTGCTCACACTGAAATATATTAGGTTGAATTCCACGGCATCTAATCCAAAACCAGCTTTGCCCATAAAGTTACCGTATTTTAAGCATATTTACATTTAACTGATGTGGACCAATGGTGAGTATGTGTAAGATCCAAATACGCATGCACAGTTCGTTATAATTTCTGAGTAATGTACGCTAGTTTGCCCGGTGCCATGACATAACATATTTGTATTTGAAGAAGTAAAATACAAACAGTACAACAGTTTATAGTCCAAATAAACTAGATTAAAATGGTTTTGGTCAGAGAGGTTAATAGTGCAGTCTTAAACATGTTAAATTGCCCCCCATGATTGGATGGTGTCTATAAGAAAATATGATTGGAGTATTAATTGATGCAAGGCCATCTAAGAACAAATTCAATCAAGCACAATGAGATCCCTTTCGGAGAAAATACATGCAGTTGGATTGAAGTGCATTGCACAGCCTGCAAAGGTCACTCGCGGTTCATTTCCCCAGCTGAACTTCCATCGATCACTATAGGGATACTTCCCTATGTAAGTGGCTCATTCTAGATCTTGCTTGATCTAAATAGTTGCCTGTGAGGTTAGTTCCAAATCCAGAATGACCCCCCCCATGTGCATCTGAATACACAAAGACTCTGATTACGCAGCTACCCTCGGGTAAACCAAACATAGGCACCTCGTGAGAATCTTCAGTTTATTCTGGGCAGGCATATTACAGCCATCAAACTAATTGACGGGGAAATATTGTGTCATTTGATGGACAGGAGCTGCTGCCCTGCTTGGTCATCACCCTGCGTTGGAAAGGATTATCATGTGGAGCAGAGGGGACTCTCCCTGTCTGTTCAACCGCTTCCCCCCCACCCCCGCTTCCACATTCAACAGGAAAGGCTCTGAGAGAAGGTCTCATCAATATGCGGGGGGGGGGCGGGGGCGGTGAGGGATCATGTATGCAGTCCAACTGCGCCCAGCGATTCTCCCGCCAATCAGAAGCCGAGAGGCGAAACGCTGGACCGAGATGGGCGCGAAGGGGTGGGGTGGGGGGCTGGGGAGAAACCGAGGGAAGGCGGGGAGGGCGGGCACCACTGCGAATGAAAGTGGCCTGCTCTGATTTCTAAACGGCTCTGTTCCAGCCAGTCGCGGCCTTTCCTCTATCATCCAGCTCTATCTCTGGCCGGAGACGAACCCATTTTGAGAGATGAGGTTGCCATCTGGAAAAGCTGAAGAAGGAAAGGGGCTCCCGGGAGGGACACTGCGCCAGTGGAGAAAAGGGGTGCGCGGGGTGGTGGTGAAGGAGAAGCCAGGAAAGGCTGGAGATCTGCTTTTTTAAGAATAATTCACCTTTAAAATAAAATAATTATCTCTGGGGGCAGAATGGTGCACTGTTTACGTCTTGCTCCCTCTGGTCTATACCCAACAAAAATGGGCTTAGCCAGAAAAGTTTTTAAACCTTTTTTTAAAAAAGGCTCTATAAAGCTTGATTTGCTTTAACCCAGCTTTCCCTCTCTGGACTCAAGACATAATTTCAAACACCGCAGACTCTGAGGGAAGGGTGAAGGGAAGACAGTTTAATGGATTATTTATTCACCATCATGAACGGAACATAATGCCTCATTCTCCCCTCTCCCCCATTTTTCCATTTCTTCACTCTTTTCTACAGGAAAAAAAAATCCCGATCCTTAATTTCTCTTTACTTTTCTATGTTTTTTCTTACGAAACATTCCTAAGAAATGGGACACTGAATTACTGAAAAGAAATTGCAGGCTTGCCATAAGTTGCAGCTGATCCTAATTCCTGAAGGCTAAAATCAATAAACCTCTGAAGAATATACTGTAAACAGCGTTTGATGAGGATGTATTGGTACTTTCTGAATGGTCAGGAAAATCCATAACTGAATGATTATCAGAAGGCTTTCAGCTTCCAAGCAAGGCGATTGGCTATTTACACAGCGGTCTTTATAGAAGCTCTGATCAACTGGCCAAATATATATGGCTATACCAAGCAGCCATTGAAAAAAATGCCATACAAAGCAGTTTATTTATATTTATGTTATCATTTGGAAAAACAGTTTTTTAAAATAAGAAATTGATGGGAACTGCAGATTCTGATATACATTCCACTTCTGTGAAAGGCAGTCCTTTGTATGTATCTCATTATCTGGGATTTTTAACCTTTATGGTGAGCTATCACAAGGTGCTTCAGATGCTTTAAATGAGTTTTTAAAATAATGTGGAACAGGTCAGTGCAATGAATTCATCTGATCTCTTTTTTCCTTCAGAAGCCAAACATCATTGCCTGGCCTTTAGTCTAGATCAGGGGTGTCAAACTCAATTTCATTGAGGGCCGCATCAGCATTGCGGTTGCCCTCAGAGGGCTGGGTGGGTATGGCCTGGGTGGGCATGGCCTACTGGGTGGGTGTGGCTAGAGTGCGTATGGCCTACTGGGTGGGCATGGCCGGCTCTACATCGTTTGCATCAAGGGTGCCTATGGGGGCTTGGGCAGGAGTGGGATAGATCTGAGGGTCTCTGGCAGGAGGAGGGTCTCTGGGCCAGGGCCAAGGCAGTGGGGGCCGTTCCCTCACTGTTTCCAGGATGGCTTCGCGGGCCATATGAAACCACTTCGCGGGCCGGATCTGGCCCCCCGGGCCTTGTGTTTGACACATCTGGTCTAGATTTAAAGAGTGAGGAATTACAGCCATTGGCATTTCTTTTGCCATTTGGTAGAGCAGGTAGCTCTACCAGATTTTAGACAGACATCGTTCTCTCATATGAGAGCCAATCCAACCAACTAACCAACCAACCAACCAACCAACCAACCAACCAGAATAGAGCTGGAAGGGACCTTGGATGGTCTTCTAGTCCAAATCCCTGCTCAAGCAGGAGATCCTATACCAGTGATGGCAAACCTTTTAGAGACCGAGTGCCCAAACTGCAACCCCAAACCCACTTATGTATCATCGGGTGTTGGGTGGGTGTGGCCCTTTTGGGTGGGTGTGGCCCTTTTGGGTGGGCATGGTTGTAGTGGTAACGGCAGACTGGGTGGGACTAAAGTTCAAACAATCAATTCCAACTTTGCGAATCTTTTTTTTTCCGTGAGAAGTTGAAATTGATTGATTGATTGAACCTTTTTATTTGTGCACATGGCGGCAGAGGCCTAAAGCGAAAAGGTTTTATAAAACCCAGCTGAAGGCCCAGGACTGGGGCAACGGTGTGCGTGCCCACAGAGAGGGCTCTGCGTGCCACCTGTGGTACCCGTGCCATAGGTTCACCACCACGGTCCTATACCATTTCAGACAAGTGGCTGTCCAGTCTTTTCTTAAAAACCTGCAGTGATGAAGCATCTACAACTTCAAAGGAATCCAAAGGAAAAAATCCAAATCCAAAGGAACCAGTTTAATAGATTAAAGAGCTTATATTTGTCTCTCCTAGAATTTTACTTGCTGGGCTGCTGGACCCAACAGGCTGAAGCAGTATGGAATTCAATTACTGTTTCTTAATTGATTGATTCACATTTCATGCAACTGCAGTGCTTATCATATTACCATAGCCGGGTGAAATATTTTTGAATCCTCCAAAATATCCAAACAGATATTCCTGAATTCAGCCTTAGCTTCACTTCAGTTGCTCTTTCCAAACCTGCTACATCAGGGGTGTCAAACTCAATTTCATTGAGGGCTGCATCAGCATTGTGGTTGCCCTCAAGGGGCCGGGTGAGTATGGCCAGGGTGGGCGTGGCCTACTGGGTGGGCATATGGCCTACTGGATGGGCATGGCCAGCTCTACATCATTCGCATCAAGGGTGCCTATGGGGGCCTGGGCAGGAGTGGGACAGATCTGAGGGTCTCTGGCAGAAGGAGGGTCTCTGGACCAGGGCCAAGGCAGTGGGGGCTGTTCCCTCACTGTTTCCAGGATGGCTTCGCGGGCCACATGAAACCACTATGCGGGCCGGATCCGGCCCCCGGGCCTTGTGTTTGACATGTCTGTGCTACACCATTTAACACAGATCAACTTCTTCCAACGTGATGCCTCCCAGAGGTTCTTAGGAGTCACATAATTCTCTGTCAGTAGCCATACTGGCTAGAAATTTGAAGAACCACAGTCTTCTTCTAACCACATCACGTTAGAAAAAGTCATTCTTAAAAAAATAAATGATTTGAACAGAAAGCGAGTACAGTGTTTAGGCCAAATGGGAGTATTCTAATCACTAGTTCCTCCAACTGAACATCTGAGAGGATTCTTATGGGGTGGGAGCAGATCTCTTTAAACTGCCTGTTTGTTGGAATGAGAAGTTGAGGAGGGAGAGGAACGGAGGGGTTATTTATATGACAGTGCTCTCCTTGTCTGCCAAAATGATCTTGCTGCAATATTCTGCAGTGGCCGAATGTTGCAAAATAAATCTACCTCCCTGAGCTGGTTCCAAAGGTCTCTAGCCATCATTCTCTCCTCAATACATCTTAAACAAGAGGCTCTAGTGAGCAGCTCTAATTCAATACACATAATCAGTTTGGAAGTCTTATTTCCATTTGAAAACAGGCCTATTTGTAATCATGAGAGCTGGACAGGCTGAAAGATACAGAATATTGTGCTGGAGAGAGTGGGGGGGGGAGGGAAAACCTCATAGACAAGCAGAGAAGATTTCATTTCCTTTCCTTGAAAACTTTCCTTCAGCCCTAACTAATTGGCTTAGTTAGACTATTTTATTTTCAACAAACGATCAATCATTTATTTGGTTGTTGTTTTTTAAAAAAGTAAATCTTAATATTAGTTTTGAAAACATGTTAAAAAAACCCCCATCATCTGCTAAAATTTAGGAAGGGAGGAAGGCTAATTAAAAACCATGATTCAAGAACAACGTTGGTTGGTTTGACGGCCTCTTTGGGTTCAGAACCTTTTGATCACATTCAGAACATCATAGATCAATTTACTTATTTAATCTGTACAAACAGCCTTTTGTGAAAAGTTCAAGAAGGGGTACATTGGGAATTCCTGTATTTGATTCCCCATCGTAACAACTTTGTGAGGTAGGTTGAGCTGCAACGGTGGAACTGGAATGAGCTCAGTCAGTGAGTTTCCTGGTTTACTGCTGGTGGACTTGAACTTGGTTCAACTGTGGTGGAAAAAATAGATCTAACAAAATTGAGGCTCTACTCTTTTTTTTACCCCCTCCCTTTTCACATATGACCAGGGCCAAATAACTCCTCTATTTTCCTAACCCAGGGATAGGCAACCTTGGCCCTTTTATGCTGGCTCCGGAATTCTGGGAGTCGAAGTCCACGAGTCATAAAAGAGCCAAGGTTGCCTACCCCTGTCCTAACCCATCAAAACCCAAACTGACCCATCCTGTCCTCTGATAAAATGCTCTGCAGTCCCATCTGAACCAAATAATAGATTTTCTCACCCACTCACAGCACAGTCCTAAGAAGGAATTGTAAGGCAATAACAAGGGGAGACTCCCCAACATTCTATCCTCAATCGGGGACCCAGCTTCCCATCTCCTTAACAATTGGGGTCCCCCAATTCTGTTGCTGCATCTGGAAGGGCAGTTTTGCTTAACAATGGGAATAATCTCGGATAGATGGATAAGGACCTGCCTAGCTTCCCCCAAACTGGCCAGCAAAATAGACTCCTCAGATTTCCCACCCTACAGGTCTCAACTTCTATAACAAGTCTTTGCTTTTCCATTGTTCCGAGTCTCTTTCTTGTGAACCAGTCTGCCAGCGATAGATCCAGGGCTTTTTTTCTCATAGAACGCTCAGAACTGAGTTCCGGCACCTTTTTTGGATGGAACCTTGTAGGGTAGGCAAGGTGGGTTGTATGATATGTGTGAGTTCCGGCACCTTTTTCTTTTACAAAAAAAGCACTAGATAGATCTTTGCAATAAACACCGAATTTTCCACTAGGACTACCTAGTCCTAGTTCAGTTCCTTCACGACTAGGCCAATTATGTTTCCCAAAGGGTCATCCTGCTAAGGGGGGCATTTGGCCAGCGACCAAAGAAGCCAGAGGGCCTCTCCCAATCTTCCGCGGGCCCACAGGCCTTCCTTCTGTTCTTCTCGGAGGGGTGTGGTGGTGGTGGTGGTGGAGCAAAGTCGGTTCTTTCAACCCAGCGGCCTCGAAGGAAGGGACGCTGGAGACGGCTGCTGCTGGAAGGAAGAACCGAGAAGGCGGAGGATTGAGGCAGCTCTCAGGAGTGGATTTCGGGCGCATCAAACTACGAACCCACCGCAGAACTTCTACGGCCGCCCAGAATTGCCTGGTGAATGGGCGGCCACCAAAATGGAGCACAGAAAATCAATCGGTCAAATCAGCCTTGGTGGAGCAGTGGGCTAATGCCTCCTTAAGTAACACCAGCTGCCTGCAATTAGTGCAGGTTCGCATCCCACCAGGCTCAAGGTTGACTCAGCCTTCCATCCTTCCGAGGTAGGTAAAATGAGGACCCAGATTGTTGGGGGCAATAAGCTGACTTTGTAATAATGCCGCTTGGGGGGGGGGGCGAAAGCCCTAATAAGCAGGTATATACATAGAATGAAGGCTATTGCTAAGCACATTGATTTGTGCTTAAATTGTAAGCCGCCCTGAGTCTTCGGAGAAGGGCGGGATATAAATGGGATTTTAAAAAAATCGATCAATGGGGGAGAGGAAAGGAGAAGCCGGAGAAGGAAAAAGTGGTGCATTTCCTAAAGGGACCATAACAACAGCAGCAGCAGCAGCAATAACAATGGTATTTATGTTATTTCTTCGAACAACCAACTCCTTCTGGTATTAAGGCCAAGAGTCTTAGATCACTTGGTGAGGAATGCAGCACCTCCCTACGCTAAATCACAGCTGGTTCAGACTTTGTCAACCAGAAATGCCGAGGGGCCACTGCCTGACTCGTCCAGATATCCTAGCGCCCCACTTCGGACAGGACAAAATATTAGTGTCAGAGCAGCAGTGGGGCACTCTGTCCATCACTTTCCCCAACCGGGTGCCTTTCTGGGAGAGTAGATCATCAGCATTTCCAGCCGGGTCGGCCCGGGCCTTCTGGGACAAGTATCAGCTCATATCGAAGTCGCCACCTTCACAAACCTCTGCCCCTGTCCGCCCTCTGCAGGCTTAGCTCCAAGAATCCGAACCGTTTGGCACCCACTTTTTGATGCTGCGCGGGCAGGAAAAGCCGCCCTGCCCCCCTCCCCCCCACCTTGGCTAGTCAACTCCTGGAGCTAAGCGAAAGACTCGCCCACCTGTCCTTACTGCCCGCTATGAAGGAGAAGGTTGGTGGGGTTAGCTCCACGGAACCTAAAACATTAATTCGGGTGTGACTTGTGATCGTTCAGATCAACTGCAGAGTTGCTCAGAAGAATCTGACTCTTTGCAAAACTCCTTATTTGCAAAACACCCCTGCCTTCAAATTACTACTGTGCCTCCCGCATTGCTGGTGTTAATCTGAGCGGTGATATCACAAATCCGACGGTGTCCCTCGCATTTTCTTCTTTTTTTTTTTTGCTCCCTGAAGTTTCCCCTTGCCTCCTTACTCCATTTTCGCAGATTGCGATTACAATCCGAATCAAAATTTCTGGATTCACAAGCTTGTAACTCAAGAAAGTTTCATGCAGATGCTCCTGCTTAGCTTGCTCTCTGCTATTGACTAACTCCCCCCCCCCAAAAAAAAACCCAAACCAAAACAAAACAAAACAAAACAGGAAAGGAACTTCTGCCCAGTCCCCCATAAGATTTCCCAGGAGAGTCTGTCCATACAAAATCCAGTGGATCCACTTACATCAGAATCCTCTTCTGGTTCTCAAATCAAGGAAGACTTAAGGGCCAGAGTTGCCATTATTGACTTAATAATCAATGGCATTTTCAAAGCTAAAAATACACCTGGAATAAGAAATAAAAGTATCTGGAGAGAGTTTTTGACATAATATTGTTTACTAATAAGGTACTGAACACCAGAAACACCATATAAATGCCCCCAAATTTAGAAGGAATAACAACAACAACAACAACAACAACAACAACAACAACAACAATAATAATAATAATAATAATAATAATAATAATAATAATAATAATAATAATAATAATAATAATAATAATAATAATAATAATAATAATAATAATAATAATAAAGATTCTTTCAAAATTATTTTTAAATTTCTGTATTATGAACTTGATCTGTATTCACTGGCAACTGATTAGGACATATCTTGAAAAACGTTCACTAGAGAACCAAATAAGATTAAATTGGATCTCATCAAGAGTGTTCATTCAAAACACCGACATTTCAAATGATTTAGTCTTTACTGAATTCAAGAATCAAAAGACTCTAACCCTTTGCAGAACTGGACTTCTGCCTGAGTTTTTCTCTCAAATTTCTCCATATTTGCATTGGAGATTTCCATTTCAACAGTTAACCTCGCTTTAGAGAAAATGGGCCCAGAGCAAAGAACATTTGAAGATGAGTCTTAGGTAGCTTCAACATAAGGTACTTATGTGTGCCTCATAACGTAACATTAATTGACCTAGCCAGATAAACAGGCTTGCTTACAAACAATCTTTCTTGGAATTAAGAGCACAATTAAACCAGAATTAAGCCCTTAGGAGGAAGGAGATAAAGCACCCACTGCCTGATAAAGCACTGAAAGCTTAATTAGACTGTGCCTCTTGTGATGCTGAAATCCGTAGGATTTGTGTCAAAGTTTAGGAGCCAGATATAAACTCCAGTGAAGTCAACTGCAACGATCAGATGTTGACACTAAGTGTGCAGCAAGTGGGACTTAGTTTTGGGACATGTGAACACTATATAGTTGGTGAAAGAGGGAGGGGTTCTGGTAGAAACAGTGCAATCCTAAAATCATCTTTCAGAATTCTTTCTAGCAGGAATAGAATTTCAGTCTGACGGTCCACACTTGGGAGGTTACCAATGTTAATAATACTCCAAACTGCCACCATGTGTCAGGTTGCACTACCAAGACCTTTCCAGATGTGCTTCAGAGCAGCTTGTAGTGCCCTCCACCCATCGTTTGGGGAAACAAATCAGGACTGAAGACAGGCCACAGCTGGGCATGGCCATGTCATGAGCATCAGCAAGGGACTGCACATGTTTTCAAAGATCGCGTTGCAACCCACCCTAGATTACGTTTATTGGGACCGAAGGCTTTTTTGGTTTTGCCATTGTCTTGTAGTGGAGTCGCCTTCCTAAGGCAGCTCTTGGCTCACTTTTTTAAGTATTTAAAAATGTTTTAAAGACGTGTTATGACGCTACAGCACTTAATGCTGATTTTAGCCGATTGTCTGCTCCCATTTTAGGGGCACAAATAAATGGAGAACTATCTGAAACTTCAGCTTCCGGGAACAGTCAAGGCGCAAAATTATATTTCCAGGACGGGAGAGGGCAGGAAGGGTTAACTCTGAAAAGGAAGACGCGATTCTAAATTCCTAATCTCAGGAATTGGCTGGCCGTCCTTTTCCCACGAAGGATCCATTTCGATCGTTCTGCTAGAACTTGTCCAGCAGCACTCCTGGAGCGATCCATTGCCAGTTTCCCCAAAATCTACTGGCGGATGCTGGCCGACTTCCTGCTCCAACCCCCACCCCCCACCCCCGCCCGCTCAGTCTGATGCCAGTTGCGGGGCCTTTTTCCCAGAAAGAACTGCCAGGGGAAAAAAAAACAACCCGAAGGGGCAGTTCTGCCCCCTTAGCCGTTTGCATCTCGTTCAAGTCAATGTCGATGCCCAACCTGGAGGCTGCCGGCCAAGTTAGCAGGATTGCGCCCTGCGCGACTCCCCGCGCAGAAGTGCGGCCGCGAAGGACCCTTCAACTCTTATTTGCCGCTCTCGGCCGGCCTCCCAACCGTTCCTGGGCCTGCAACGGAAGGCCTCCCTATGGCGAGCCTCGGAGAAAGCTGCCGGGCGCCAAGTTCCGAGAGCTCTCCAGGGCTTTCGAGGGTGGCCAGGCTTCCCGTGCTTGCTGAAGCCAAGGCCGCGGTTAGCCGCGGCGTTTAGGACTAGCGGGTGCCCTTCCTTCCCGCGTGGGGACAAGGCGAGGGGCGTTGAGCCCTCAAATTAGCACCCCCTTACGGCGACTCGTCGGTCCGTGCGGGCCCTTGTCTTCCCGCGAAGAGGGCGGGAGGCAGGGCGCCGCGTTTCAGCCTAGGCTAGAGTAAGCCATCCCTCCTTTCAAGGAGAAAGCTCTGGTGTGAAGGGAGGGCCCTTCGTGAAATCGGTGGGCTTTGCTCCTGCAGGGGCGTTTTGCTTAGCCACGGAATGCAGAGAGGCTTTGCGGGGGCCGAGTTGGTCCCCGAACAGATGCAGGAATGCATGCATTCCTTTGGCCAGTCTGTTATTTTTTCCTTGTGGAAATAAGACCCGCGGTCTCTAGAAAGGTCGGTTTAGTGCGAGTTCTCTCCCTAAGGCTAGTCCTTGTTTACCCTCCAAAATGGCACCCGAACTATCCAGGGACTGCGAAGGTTTCGTGGCGGGAGGCAAGCGGCAGGGCGCCAAGGTCTTTAGCACAACCCACACACCAAATGGTGCACAGAATCTTCACACCGATGCTGCCCATTGAGCCTTCTCCGCGAGATCTTCTCCGCCCTTGCCATCATTTCAGCCGAGAGCGGCTGGCAGGGACGAAGTTGGGAAGCCGATCCCGTCCGGAGGGAGAGGCAGAGTTGCTTCAAGCCAGCAGGGAAAGCGACCTTCCGGCCTACCGGTTCTGCCTCCTTCCTTTGAAGTGCAGTTCTTCCCCCACCCCACCCCACCCCACCCCACGAGGTGCACGGCAACCAAGACGGAAGTGAACTGCTGTTCTGGGTACAAGGTGGCAGGTGAGATGGGCATTCAGGTGCATTTCACATGGGGTTCCCTCTAAAGTCGCCCCCCCCCCCCGCTCAAATAACCTGGACTTTCAGCAGGCGGGATGACGTGACGCAACAGGTAGAATTTTATTCAACTTCTCCAGACAATATTGCAAATCCTTCGAGATCTAGGTGAGTGGTATACTGGCAGTTCTCCAAGGAAGTGAGGTTTCTACCCAAATAAATAAGTTATGAAGCCGCAGCTTTCTGCCAACGATAGGAGAACGTAGGCGCCTCCTAAATTTTCATTTACCTTGAAATAAACCTCACTTTGTGAAATTTGAAAATAAGCCAAAGAAACCCCCGCTGCTCTCACCCCGAAATTTCCCCACCCTTTGAAATTCTGCCTTCCATTGCTAGATGCTCGCAGAGTTCTTTCCAAGGATTAGGTTAATCTTGAGCCGAACAACTTCTCGGCTCGGTAGGTGCGAGGCTAATCAAATTCTCACGATGTGCCCATTCATTTTGGAAAGAAAGTGATCTCCCTGAGATCCGAAGGGATTTCTCTCCACGACTTGGAGCTGAGACAGGCTGGCCTACTTTACTGAGCAAGCCCAGGCAGGTGTTTAAAAAAAGTAAAGTCGCCTTAGCCCAGTGGGCGGACTTTTTAAGAGCCTCAGAGATCTACTCTGCTGCGAACAACCTCTTCCCTTTCAGGGGGGGGGGGAGTGAGCTGTGAGCGAGTTCGGAAGAGGAATTGCTTCAAAGCAACCCCTTCACCGGATTCCTTTTAGGATGGGGGTCTGAAATGTGTCCCCAAACCTACGTGCAGGAGGAGTCTTGCCTAGAAATTGAAGTCCTTAGCGTTCACGCTGAATTATTCCGATAAAACCGTGCTCTAGGCCTTCTTCTAAAACAGTTACTTTCCCCCAAATTTAATTAGAAGGAACTTTCTTGAAATCAAGGGACCTTGCTCTAGGAGCGAAATTGATCAAGACAGGGTATCATCCTTTCCTCCCCCTCCCCCACGCCCGTCCTCTTTTGTTTTGAATGCATACGAAAGGATTCTCCTTTGGCTAATGAATACAAACGAAATTATCAAAGCAAGTCGAGGGATAATGACGAGATCATCATCATGAAGGGCTTGTCTAATATTTCACCTAAAAAAAAACACCGACCCACTTTCACCATCTCTTTTGCTTCCATTTTTTAAAAAATAAAAATAAAACATGCCTTTGTCTTTAACCTTTTAAGCAGGCAACGGCTGTAAATATAAGATCTATACTTTCTCTAACAGATTTCTCCTAGAAGCTGATGACAGAGAAACTGATTTCTTTTCTATTAGGCATTACTCCATCTTTGTTGAAGGCTTCGCAGAATGAGCGCGGATTAAGACTCGATTTGCATCTCTTAAGCTCCCTGTGTGGTCTTTGTCCGAAGCTTGTAACTGTTAAAATGACTTGTTCGGAAGCGTGTGGGCTCTCACCCTGCCGCTTTTGACAGAATGATTGAGAAATTCAGTTTGCCTCGCTAGGATTTAGCCCGCGGATTCCACCTGAACCTTAAGCAATTAGACCCTAATCTCAACGTAATCATAATGGAGTTAGGATTTCTTCCTGCACTTTGTATATTTCCATTAAAAGAATAACGAGGAGGAGGAGCATGAGGAGGAGGAGGAGGAGAGGAGAGGAAGAGAAGCTCGTAATTCCTTTAAAGAGTCTTCTTTTTATGACCCCCCTCCCTCTCCCCGCTTTACGGAAATTCACTGAATGTGGAACTTGATGAAGATGTCTCTCTCTCTTTTTTAGCTGTCTGTCCCTGTAGCAATAGGTCCCCTACCACTGAGTTTGTTGGAGATGAAACTGCTGTCCCTTTATTATGCACTCCTCCCTGGAAACCTTAGTTGCAGCCCTTTACACTTTCTCTGGAGTTTTATTTGCACAGGAGTGGACCACCACTCCTTATTAAATTGGGGAGAATTATTTTTAAATACTTCTGTGTTTAGGATGAAGGATGCTCAAAGTTTTCTAGAAGGGTAGTGGGAATTTGAATATTCACACACACACCCCCATTTAAATACACATAGGCGCTTAGTCATATGCAATTTTTCTAGGAAAAAAAATACAGCCAAAGGAATGCTTTTCAATATTTGTTGAAGAAAAAAAATAAATGAAAAGTAAACCCCCTTGAGTTTCTGGAATGCTGATCAAAGACAGCTAGCTTTAATTCCCAAATTTGGAATAGAAAATATGTTAGTTTGTCTGTACATTCACATACTGGGAAAAAATAAAATACCCACTTGAAAAATTGTACTGTGTGTAGGGAGCATTGTGTATTCATGGAGAACTACTCTCACAAAATAATTGTTATCATTCTGGTGTAGTATTACAAATGTAAGGTTGACTTTGATTTTCTTTCATTTCCTCAGAGCAGTATAGCTGTCTAAGGAAATAGCATATCTGTCATTATTTTTTATATAAAAAATCTGTTTTATTATGTCTGTTGGAAAGACAGACATAGACACACACTTTTGCAGTTACTAAAATTATTTGTGCAAATGTTTTTCAAACCATATTTGTGCCTTCATTGGTGGTGAGAGATCCATTTCCCTCCCCTCAGGATACTTCACTTTCTAGCCATTCCTCTTTCCCCTTCCCTCTCTTCTCCCTTTCTCGGGATTTAAGTGCTGAAATATTTATGTGGTCGATCTTTTCCAGCATGCTCAGAATCCTTCCACAATCCTCCCACTTACCAGAGTTTGCTCTTCCATTTCAAGAAAGTTCGTGGCTAATTATGTTTTTTTTTTCCTCCCCCAGCCTGCGCATCTCTACCTTCCGGAATTTAAAAACTGCCATCACTATTTTTAACATTAGCTGACAGCAAAATTCTTGCTCCTGGAGTATTGCATTTATTTCATGAATGAAAACACAGAGCAGTATGATGAGGAGGAAGAGGAAGGAGTTGGCTTTATAAGGATTATTATAGGCTGGCCTTACTTGCTTATTCATGAATAAATGAATTTAGTGGGAAACTGACTTTTAAGGGAGTCAAACTGCTTTGCTTCTTGGTGGGTCTTTTCTTATTCACATTGTTAAATAAGATGCAACTGCTGCTGTTTTTCATATGGTTTAAGTATGATTTCCACTGGAGTTTTATTGTTATTTATGGGTCCTTGCCTTGCTTTGATTTAAACCAATCAAGCAAAATCAGAAAGGCTCTATAAGAGGTTGGAATAAGTAAATTAGGAATAAATATAGAATAGAGATTCAGCCCTAAGAAATTTAAGTACCAGTGAACAGAGGCTGTCAAGAAGGAGGAACTGGCACACAATTTAGCAGTAATACCACAGCATCAGAAATGTATTGATTACTAGAAGTGAAAGGCTCTTTTAAACAATGCTATAAAAAGATTTCCTGTTTTACAGTTTCTGTCAATTAGCCATGAACTCCTCTACAACACTCTATACATTTTTTTTATTTTTTAGGATTTTACAAACCAAAATAATCTCTCCTTAGTATTGGCAATTTGGGAAAACTATATTATATTTTAAATATAGGGGATGATAGTAGTTGAATTATAACTTCTTTTGAAAGGAAAACACACACTACTAAAATTATAGTTTAGAACAGAAAGAAGTAAGACAACAAGACAAACAGCACTTGAATTATCCCTTCCATACCCCATCATACAAGGTATTTGGAAGGCAGGGCAGAAGTTGTAATCTACTTAGTGGGGGAAATGCAACTTCTTTTTTTAATACTAATTTTATTAAAAATTACAATCACAACAATAAAAACCAATACAAATTAAAACAAAAAAATAAAAAGAAAAATGTGCAAAAAAGAAAAAAGTGGAAAAATAGAAAAAAAGAATATAGTAAAGAAACTTGTAAAGAAATGGCTTCCCCATCCATCACAGTTATAAACAATTTTAGTAATTTATCATCTTCTCTTAAAATACAACAAATGAACTCTTCCCATGTCCCATCTTTTATCTATAAAGAAATCTATAAAGCATCATCATAGTAACTGTGGTGGTGGTGCAGTGGTCAGAATGCTAATTGCAGGCTAACTCTGCCTACAGCCAGAAGTTTGATCCTGACGGTGCTCAAGGTTGACTCAGACTTCCATCCTTCCAAGGTTGGTAAAATGAGGATCCAGATTGTTGGGGGCAATATGCTGACATTGTAAACCACTCAGAAAGTGCTGTAAAGCAGGGCTTTTCAACCAGAGGTAGGAGTACCCACTGGTTGTACTTTGGCACCTGGCAGGTGGTATGCAACCATCCTAGACAAGTGTAGCGGAGGAGGAGAATGACCTGAAGTGGCAGCAGCACCGCACAAGCCTGAGGGAGAGACAGCTGGAGTTGTTGGGGTCCAGCAGAACCCCCAGGGTTCTTGGGGTTCAGCAGAAGCCCCAGGATCAGCATGCGTGGCTATAAGCTGATCAGTGCTTCCAGTGCACCGGAAGAGAAAAGGAGGAGGAAGGGGGGGGGGAAAGAGAGGAGAGGATATAAAAGAAGGGGGTTTTGGTGGGAGAGGGAGAGGGAAAAAGAAGACACAGCCTTGGGAAGAGGAGCCAGCTGGACCTGCACTGAAGAGAAAAGAAGGAGGAGGGGGGAGAGAAGAAAAGATATAAAAGGAGGAGGGGGGAGAGAGGAGAGCATATAAAAGGAGGAGTGTTGAGAAATTTGTTAAATGAGTTTTGCCCCATTTTACGACCTTTCTTGCCACAGTTGTTAAGTGAATCACTGCAGTTGTTAAATTAGTAACACGGTTGTTAAGTGAATCTGGCTTCCCCATTGACTTTGCTTGTCAGAAGTTTGCAAAGGGGATCACATGACCCTGGGACACCGTGACCATCATAAATAGGAATTGGTTGCCAAGCATCCAAATGTAAATCACATAACCCTGGGGATGCTGCAACAGTCATAGGTATGAAAAATGGTCTTAAATCACTTTTTTCAGTGCTGTTGTAACTTCGAACAGTTATTAAGTGAACTGTTGTAAGTCGAGGGCTACCTGTACTTTATCACTTTTTTCCTTTTTTTTTCGGTCATCAAGTTTTTGACACCTTGCTAGGTGACTGCTGATACTCAAATATTGCCATATCCTAAAAATGGTACAAACTGTGAAAAGGTTGAAAAGCACTGCTGTAAAGCACTATGGAGTGATATATAAGTTTAAGTGCTATTGCTATCATTTTAGTCCTGATGTCAGCAAAATAAGGGTTACCCAAAATAACAATATGTCTATTTTAACCTTGAGCAAATGAACCTACACTATATTCTGGAGGACAAAACAAGGTAGAACTGTAGGGGGTGGAATAAAGCACATCGTAAGTTTAGAATCCTTGTGTTGTCACAAGAGATCCAAGCCTAGCCCCCCTTGAATTCTGTTAACCCTTATCTAAGTGCCAGTTTAGTGCCGATCATTAGTTGATTAGATTCTTGTGTACAGGCTTCAATAAATGATTGATGCTGCAATCTTTACAAATGGTCCTGATTCTTTGTGCCTCATATATTCCTTCCTTTTACTTCTAACAATCTTGATCTTTATTCCATTCAGATAATATCTTAGAACTTGATTTCTTCTAATGTTTTCTTTGTCTCCCGATACTCTTCAAAGTTTGAACAAGGAATATAGGAAAATTATCCAGATGATCCTTGGTTTGTTGTTTGTATATCCCTTTTAATTATTAAGACATCAGTGGGCTTCTTTTGTAGATCCAGTGTAACATCTTTTTTCCATGTCATTCTTTCCTTAAATCCACCTTCAAATCAGTCTCAGTTTTGCCAGGTAAAACTTTTCTTCCTCCTTAACATCGTTTAAACACAATCTATCTATAGAGGCAGACACTCTTAAAATTAACTTCTGGGTCCACTGCTCAAAAATATTGCTTGGTATGTCCAATGTTAAAATATTTTGCTTCTTTCTGTATTAGTAAGTTGGATTTGAGTGTCCTTCTTTAAATATAAACTTTAATTCCTTCTAGTTCCCTCTAGTAGCCAATTATTAAGTATGTGTCAGGCCCAAGGAACCAAGAATGACACAGGGAGTTACATCAGAGTTTCTTTATTGTTGTTTGCCCATAGACAGAATTTCCAATGAATTCTGCATTAGTTCCAGGGTTTCAAAGATACTATAGTATATTATATACATTATTTCTTCACTAAGATAATAGCGCATGGAAATTATCCCTTAATTTCAGAGACAACAACAACAAATCATCCTGATATATGTATAAAGCACATGAGAAGCTCAAAGGAATTTCAGAGAAAAGCAAATAAAAAAAGCTGCAAGACGGTCCAAGACAGCGTTAAATCCTTTGGAGCCAGAAAAGAGAAAGATAGATGGGCTTAGGGATGACCATTATACAGAACTAAACTCATAATGCAGCTGGTGAAAGGGTGAGAGCCAGGTGATGCTATTTGTTTAAGATTCACTTGGTTACTTACTGTCTATGAATGGAGAATGGAGACATTTACCCATGCTGGAAATGACAGATGTGCTTGTCTTATTCTTTGCTAGCTTGATGAGCTTTGATCAGTCACTGTATGCACTAAGCTTTCCTTTTCTGAATACCATTATCTTGAAATCTTCAGCTTTTTCAGAACCATGTGATCTTCTTGACCTCAAAAACCCATAGACTATACACCAACTTTTTCTCTGCTTAACAACTACTGTAGGTTGTATCAGCCCTGGAAATGTGTACTGTACTGCCCTTTTTTCTGATTTTTTGCTAGCTAGAATGTGGATTTGATATTAATGAGAAAATGTTACATGAACTGAGGCATCCAAGCACAGACCAAGTTATTTTTCTACAGAGCAGAAATGGTGCAAAAGCTTGGTATGCTGACAAACTGAACTTATTTTATTGAGAATATTTGTAACCTGCTTTTCTATAACATGTTTTTGTCTTTTTTCTTTAGGTGTTGTTGTGCTTCAAAATGACAGAGACTTCTGACTAGGCTGAAGATAGATAATCTCATTTTTTAAATATATTTTATGATGCTCATCACAATTACAATTTTATTACAGAGCATAGTTATCGTAAGGGACGCGGTGGCTCACTGGGTTAGGACCCTGAGCTTGTCGATCAGAAGGTCGGCAGTTTGGCGGGTCGAATCCCAAGTGCCGTGTAACAGAGTGAGTGCCTGTTACTTGTTCCAGCTTCTGCCAACCTAGCAGTTCGAAAGCATGTAAAAATGCAAGTAGAAAAATAGGGACCACTACAGTGGGAAGGTAACAGCATGCCGTGCGCCTTTGGCGTCTAGTCATGCCGGCCACATGACCACAGAGACGTCCTCGGACAAGCGCTGGCTCTTCGGCTTTGAAACAGAGATGAGCACTGGCCCCTAGAGTCGGAAATGACTAGCACGCATGTGCGGGGGAACCTTTACCTTTACCTTTATAGTTATTGTAAACAATGTATTTAGTTATGAAACTGATGATTGGATATCCAGAGAAAGGATAAAGATTACATAAAGGCATGACTAAAGCAGAATCAAAGCTGAAGGAAATTACTCTTAATTTTATTGTGAGACAGAACAAAAATTCTATCAGCTCAGGATGTAATCTATGGAATTGTCAGTCTAGAAAATACATGCCATTTGAGGTTAGTGGAAATTTTCTTGGGGGAGAAAGAGCCACAGCACAGAAGTAAAACACATACTTTGCAAAGAAAAGGCCCTAGTTTCAATTCTCTGGTATCTCCTAGGAAAAAAGAATTGGAGAAGTGCTGATAGACAAAATACACAAAAGGCTTGGCTCATTATATGATAGTTTCCTATGTTCTTAGTAAATATGTTATGCCATAATGTCAGAAAATAAGGAGCAATGTCTTTTCATTTCTAAAGCAATATGGACATTTCTAACCATTCTCCACTACATAGATTAAGGCTGAATTTAAAAACTGGATGGGAAGTAATAAGAGACAAGGAATGGAAATATTTTCTGCCCATGCAAGGTATGAAGCAGTGGAATAATCTGCTTTCTGGAGTCATAAGGGCTCTGCCACCAAAAGCTTTCAAGAAAAGGTTTGAGAGCCATTTGTCTGAGATGGTTTGAGGAGTCCTGGGGAGGGGATTGGCTTAGATCATTTCCAAGGTTCATTCCAACCCTACTGTATTTGCTTATGAAAGTCAAACAGAAAGAAGCATTAACAGAAGGAATATATTGTAGTACCCGTGTTGATCATCGACTTTGAAACTGAAATCAAAAACTTTGTTTTGCTCTCAGCAGCTGTACAGTGTGTTGAGATGGAAAATAGGTACACATAGATACACATGTTAACAAAATTCCTGCATGTAAATCAGAAGCACAGAATAATTCTATAAAAAGGTTCTTTAACTGTGCAACTTGGACAAATCCATCCAGAAACAAGCGCCATCAAGTTCAACAGGACTTCCTTGCTGCTGATCCCATTTTTTAAGGCAATCATTTATTGAGTATTTCCTATACATGCACACACAAAAAAATCAGGGTAGATTTTCATTAGGCTGGGCAAAGCAGTTAGGAGATGGCAAATTAGGATTCACAATAAGAATTAAATTCCATGTGTCTACACCCTTCTGTGCTAGCCAACTTTCTTCTCAGTTATTGCTTCCCATAACCACTGTGGAAGGAAGAGACAACTGGCAGTGTTGGTCCATGGTATCACAGGAAAATTTTTCATCTCAAGTGACAAAGTCACCCTGATGTACATGGATTATTATTGGCACATAATTCTTTTAGAATATAATGTAGGCTTTTCTGAAGACTAATGCCTGGTGAAGAAGAAAAAAGAGTATAAAGGGCATTCTGAAATCCTTGTAGTTTCAGCTGAATAGAATAGTTCCAAGTATGAAAGTGAAGGTATGAATGGCTCATATCCACATGATGAGGCTCTATTTTCAGTAAAGTGACAGGCTGCATTTAGAACAGGTGTTTGTTGTTTTTTTTAAAAAATACCTTTTTGAATACAGCAGGATTTACTTTTGAGCAAAGCTGTATAGGATAGTGATACAAAGACTATAGAAAACACTTGAGTTACATTTTTATCTGGGTAATTATATAACTGTTGGGTGGTTTTAAAATGGAATTGCGATTTACTAACTTGTTGGAAATCTTTTGTAAGTGGCATCATATCATATTGATTATCTTGACTGTTGTGATATAAGTTTATTTACTGGAATGCCTGAAGTAAATGGTTTTACTTTACTGTGAGCACATCTAAACATATACAGGATTTTGTAAGCAATAGTGTTCTGTATAGGGACGTTCACAGTCTGTGCTGACAGGAGGGCAGAGGTCGGCCTCGAGGCCTCTCGTTTGTGGAGTTCCTCAGGGGTCGGTCCTCTCACCTCTCCTGTTCAACATCTATATGAAGCCGCTGGGTGAGATCATTCGTGGTTTTGGAGTGGGGTATCATCAGTATGCTGATGATACCCAGCTTTTCATCTCTACCCCAAACCACCCCAGTGATGCCCTCGATGTGATGTCCCATTGCCTAGAGGCGGTTTGGGTCTGGATGGGGAGGAACAGGCTTCGGCTCAATGCCGACAAGACTGAGTGGTTGTATGTTCCAGCATCTCGGGAAATTCAGTCTATTCCATCTTTAACCATGAGGGGGTGTGTGTTACCCCCCATAGATAGGGCTCGCAACTTGGGTGTCCTCCTGGACTCACAGCTCAGTTTGGAAGACCATGTAGGAGCTGTGACCAGGAGGGCTTTTGCCCAGGTTCGCCTGGTGCACCAGTTGTGACCCTATCTGGACCGGGATGCCCTGCGTACAGTCACTCATGCGCTCGTGACCTCTCGTATAGACTACTGCAATGCTCTGTACATGGGGCTGCCCTTGAGGACCACTCAGAGGCTTCAGCTGGTGCAGAATGCAGCCGTGCGAGTTGTGATGGGGGTCTCCCGATACTCCCATGTAACACCTCTTCTCCGCGAGCTGCATTGGCTTCCAGTTGCCCTCCGGGTGAGATTCAAGGTGCTGGTGATTACCTATAAAGCCCTAAATGGCATGGGTCCGGATTACTTACGGGAACACCTGCTGCCGGCATCATCTTCCCTTCGTCCTGTGCGCTCCCACAGAGAGGGCCTCCTCAGGGTGCCATCGGTCAGAGAGTGTTGGCTGGCGGCTCCCAGGGGGAGAGCATTCTCTGTGGGCACGCCAGCCCTTTGGAATCAATTCCCGGTTGAGCTCTGCCCTGAGTCCTTCGGGAGAAGGGCGGTATAGAAATTCAATTAAATAAATAAATAAATAAATAAATAAATAAATAAATAAATAAATAAATAAATAAGTTATGCAGTAAAGAAGACTCGGAGGCAAGGGGAGCTATGGGTCTAGACCTTGATGGCCAGTGACCCAATGGCAGACCTAAGAAAAGGTGGATGGATATCATCAAGGAGGACATAGAATACATGGGCACTGCCCCACTGAAGACACCCAGAATCGACCCAAATGAAAATGGTTTTGCTAACAAGCAGACCCTACCACAGAATAAGAATAACACTATAGAAGACCTGAAGGATATATAGGCCATATGGGACCCATAAGCACCTAGAATCTGATGGGCACCTCTCTAGGTATCTGCCTAGCTTCTTACCACCCTGGGATTTTAAAAAAAATGATATGAAAAGCTAGTGTGCTGCAAAGCAACACACATGACTATTTCTAAGAAGATGTCTGACATGATACTCACAAGTATCTTCAAAAACAATAATTGTGGGAGATGAGCACCGGCCCCTAGAGTCGGAAACGACTAGCATGCATGTGCGGGGGAACCTTTACCTTTACCTTTTTTTACAGGCCAGTCCATTGCTTGGAAAAGTGTCCTGATGCTAGTGGAAAACAGAACATTCTGTGTAGTGGGTTATAGACATGGCAAAGGACATCATCATTAATTTTCCTTCTGAGAAATGAGAGCTCTATGACTGTAGCAATGGTTGTCAACATTCCAACTCTGTTGTCCAGCTCAAAAAAAGATTGGGAAAAGGCGCACTGTTCAACATGTGACACAATCTGTTTCATCAGCATATTGTTATTTGTTTGCCTTTTGTGCCTCATTGTCATGCAAATGGGATGTTAAATAACCAGACTGGAAAATCTGCAGTTGCGGATTTGTCTAAAGCTGCTTGTGATAGCACAAAGGTCAACCTTTGTACAATCCAAAAGTAGTCACGCTAATCTTCCCAAATTTAAAAGCAGTTTGTAGGTGTTGTACTCAGAGCAAGCATAATCCGAAAACTGCTTTCAAAATGTTCATCAAGATATTCTTATTATAGACTAAGCTATGTCTGCCTACTAATTATTTTTTGGTTTATATATTCATTTCTTGTTTAATTCTTGTTATGGTAGAGCAAGATATGGCATCACATTGTATAATTTTAAAGGAAGGAACATATAAATACAGTTCTTAATTCCTGCTGAGAAAATTCTTGGACACATACAGGATTATCCTGGCATCAGAATTCTTCCTGAGTAATCCCTTTATTTCTCTGGTAGTTAACATTCCTGAATTGCAATGATAATTATTCCATTGGCCCTCTATAGTTAAACTAGGTGCATGAGATTTACCTTAGGGCATATCTCTTTCCTGTTGCTCCTTGGTCATGCCCACAATTTACCATGAATTACATGACTGATTGTAAGAAGCCCATATTCCTTCATAAATATATTTATCTATCTTTTTCCTTATGACTCACATTCTAGTTTAGCAATATTTGTACAGATTAAAATGCATGTCCACTTTATTGACACATTTATAGATTTCTTATTTCATAGTTCAGACAAGGGAAATGAGGGATGAAGGCCAGATCAGATGAAATTATATATTTATGTAATCAAATATATATATAATTATAATAGACAGGTACTGCGCTTTGATCAGAACCTTTGGATGGTTAATTACGGCACATTTTCCTGTTGGATCAAAAGAGATAATACTAGGTATATCAATGAACATAAATATTTATTCTGTTACTGTAGAAATTTGTCACTAAGAATGAACATATCAAGAGACAGAACTAAATTACATCACTGCCTAGGAAATCTTCTGTGCAGATTTGGTCCAAGTATAGAATTACTCTGCCCAAAGGCTTGAGCAGCTGTTGCCAGTCACTGTTGGCAATAGTAAACAAGATAGATAAAAGGTCTCACAGAGTACATGGCAACTTATTTTATCTCTAATGATGAAACAAGAGGATAAAATATAGTTATAAATACACCTTGCACCTCACATACATAAATTACATAATGAAAAGGAACGTTCCCAGGCAGAGAAATCATCAATGTTCCTTAAGAGCTTGAAGGAATATGCTCGGAAACTCCAAAGATTAAGTATTAAGCCATGTAACTGCTTTTACTACCTCTTAATCACACCAAAGCAGTGCTCTCTTAGCATTTGTATTTGTCTAGGTTTTTTTTCTTGTCCCCCCCCCCCAAATGTGGCTCCTGAAGGTCAAGAGGGTGTGAATATTTCTGTACTGGAAAAGAGATTGACTACAAAAGGGTACTAACAGGAGGTGAACACATGAAGTTGCTTTTCGCAGTGTTACTTTAGGAGAGAATTCTATTGTCTCCTTTATTTCTTTGCATTTACATCCAGCTTTCCCCCTAAGAGCTCAAGGTCTGCAGTAGCATTCATTCATCCAATTTTTATCTATAACTATACTGATACTGTAAGTAGATTGGTCTGAAAGTGTGCCACTGAACCAAAGCTATCCATTGATCTTCAGTAGCTAAAGGAAACTTAAACTTCCCAGTCTTACTTAACCTCCAACTCCTTATCTCTGAATTAAGAGATTGATTAATTCAGTTTATATGGCTGCCCGCTCTCCAAGATACTCTTTGATTAGGCGCTGCACTAGAGAAATATGTGTCTTCAGTCTCCTCCAACCTCTTTCATTCAGGAGATGGGATACCTAGCAGAGCCTCAGATAGGGGATACAAGCCCTGGACCAGTTCATATGGAAATAAATGGTTGGAGCAGTTCATATGGAAATAAATGGTTGGAGCAGTTCATATGGAAATAAATGGTTGGAGCAGTTCATATGGAAATAAATGGTTGGAGCAGTTCATATGGAAAGAAAGAAAGGAAGAGCAGGCAATTACATTTCATTTTTGATGTGTGCTGTTGTGCCCACAGTAAAAAAAAAACATGACAGTAAAGGTTATCTTATCTTAAATGGTCTTTCAGATATATTAGTAACTAAGCAACTTAGTTTGTTTATTCATGCAAGCAACATGTAAAAATCGGAAAGGCTGTTCTTATCTGGTTACCTATACTCATTATATGAAAGAGAAATTATAATTTCCTTAAGGGATAATATTCTTACGTAGTTGCATCAAAACAAAATGATTTTGCAATATTGCAAATAGTAATATAATTATAATAAGAAGAATAAGACTAAAGTTGGAAGGGACCTTGAAGGTCATCTAGCCCAACCCCCTGCTCAGGCAGGAAACCCTATACCATTTAGGACAAATGGCTGTCCAGTCTTTTCTTAAAAACTTCCAGTGTTGAAGCATTCACCACTTCTGGAGGCAGGTTGTTCCACTGGTTAATTGTTCTAACTGTCAGGAAGTTTCTCCTTAGTTCTAGGTTGCTTCTCTCCTTGATTAGTTTCCATCCGTTGCTTCTTGTCCTGCCCTCAGGTGCTTTGGAAAATAGTAGACTTTTATTCTCAATTCTGTAAGATAAATCTGAGGAGTAGATTTATGTTACAATAAATTTGCTAGTCTTTAAGATGTCACAGAGATGAAATTGTTTTACTGGTAGTCATGCTGCATTCTTGTGCATTATATAGTATTTGGGGGATAATTTTGGATTATCAAAATTAAATTCAGAAATCACAATGGACTTCCATAAACTTACTCTAAAATAAATCTAAGTCTTAATTTTAGCCTGTAATCCTAAATGGCAAAACATCTAATTGAAGAGTTACTTCTAGGAAGATATGAATAGGTTGACAGTGTCATAATCTGCTGTATATAGTTTAATATTCTTGCCTGTTATTTTGTTGAAAGAAAAAAATATATCACGCATATCCGTTGCAAAGTCTGATGTCATTTTATTTAGTTTGTACAAGTCCAGCTGATAAATTAAACTGATGAAAAAGATTAATGTGTTCCAATTTATATTTTTCCATATATTTCAAATTCTTTTTAAAATGCACCAAAGCAAGTCTGAACATGCAACATATATAAGGATCACTTCTTACAACCACCAAGTTTTCAGCATGTGTACAAGATTTTTGAAACTCTAATTTACTGGTTCCCAAACTTCAAATAAACCCTGTGGATCATTCATATTGCCAAGAAAAAAACATGCGTAGAATTTTGGGAACCCCCCCCAAAGTGTTCAATTGTTTTTTGTCCTTAAAAAAAGAAAAAGAAAAAAAGCCTGATAAGAATAGGAATTGTGCAGTATCTTGATGCTTGAAATGAGAACAAGAAATGAAGCACTGCAGATAATTAGTTCTAGTCGGTATTGGCTGCTTTGCAACATTTCTTACAGCCATGTACAGCTGAGCCTTAGAGTAAACATTTCCCACAGGCTGGATGCAGAAGCTTGCCAGAAAATAAACATTTTAGTCATTCAGAATCTGGAGGCATCACAATGAATCTTTCCAATAATGAGTGAAATGCTGATGAAAAACCTTCCCTAAGAACAGAAGAAGTCGTTGACCATTCTGATTGGGCTCTTATTTGCTTGGCATACTATTTTTTCTTTAAAGGACAATCCTTCCCTATCCTAGTTACATCCAAAGCAATTTGATTTACATATGTTGATTTACTCGCCATGAAATAAATGGGACAAAATTGGTGGAAATCCAAGTACTTCAGGATTAAATCATTTGTGAATGAAGCTCCATATTATCTTGCCATATTTACTGTTTACTTTTCAATGTGCATTTTATTTACAAGATAATTATTTTCTTTTCTATCAAGCCCTCATGTAAAATTGTCTGGTTAATGCATTACAAACAATGAAGTACTACATTATCTCAATTAGAACTGTATTACATGTAGCAAGGTTAAATGTATGCTATCGTGCCATTTGCTTCAGAGTTAATCCCAGTTAGTAATGCCATCAAACTCTTTATTCTACTGAAAATAAGTATCACATATTTTTCTTGTATAGGAAGTACTTGTGCTATAGATTTGGACTCATAAGGACAATTAGACAATTTTAATCCTACAACAAATTCAAATAATAATAAACTTTATATATATGTACATAAAATAACTAAACATATCGAATGCATAACTGTGAAGTTATATCTAATTCTTGGTTTCGATAGATATAAACATAAAATATCATTGGTTGATCTCCCATCAAATAAAAATACCAATGTCAAAGCAGAATAGCTCCAAAAATCTTCCAACTAACAGCCAAATTTTCAACAATGTTCGTCCCTTCCACCAAACAAATCTATTTTACTATACATTTTCAAATATTATAAATTGTATTTTGATATTTCTAAAATTGAGAACATCTTTTCTCTAGCTCCTCTGCATTTTTATGTAACAGTATAAATAAATTTATGTAACAGTATAAATAAATTTATTTATTTATTTATTAAAAACTATTTGAATAGGATATGTTATAAAGAAGGCAAAAATATTCAGATTAGAAAAAAAGTAAATTTAACCATTAATTTAGCAATTATTTACAATTTTCCATAAGCCAGTTATATTGTGATATTGTTATCTTTAAGCTGTAAAGATACAAAGCAAGAGTGGGCAGAGAAACCTTTACTGGGAAAAAGTGAATAGGGTTTTGGAATGCAATTAATTAGGTAGAGAGCACAAGGATTTTTGCTTTCTGAGACAAAATGGTCATGAATCTGTTTAGTCTTTGAGGGAAAAGTAAAAAAATTTAAAAGAAAAATAGGGAGTCAAAAATTTCTATTATTTAATACATGAAACTTGCATGCAATTTCTATAAGCAGTGAAACCTAATTATTTTATACTATTTAATTTACAAAGTAAAAATTCAGTGAAAGGGAATGCAAAAATACTGTATAATATTTCAGCCTTTTTAAAGCATGCTCTGTTTTTATAGATTATATCTATCAGCACTTTGCATTAGACATAGAAAATTCAAACAACCTAGATATGCATAATGTCTTTTCATCTATCCTCCATAAATATTGCTGTTAATATTCAATCACAAACTAATTTTGTACACTGCCTAGAGTCCACTGGAATTTGGTGGTCAATAAAATAATAATAATAATAATAATAATAATAATAATAATAATAATAATAATAATAATAATAATAATAATAATAATAATAATAATAATAATAATAATAATAATATGATCGACAAGCTCAGTGTCCTAACCCACTGAGCCACCGTGTCCCTAACATTTAATTCATTAGGTGTATTCTAAACAGTCCTTAAATGTAAATCTTAATATCTTCAGGATGTAAGATCTCAGTTGGAGCAAATTAAAGATGTTTTTAATCTGCATCTTCCTCTATAGTGGTCAACAAGATGGCAGGTTATGAGCAAACAGTCCTCTCCTGCTCTTGTTCTCAGCAACTAGAATGTAGAAGTAGGTGGCCTCTGATTCTCTATCATTGCTCTGTCTATTGATATCTTCCATGTTTTTCTCTATTCATCTTTTAATATCATTTACAATAAATGGATGACATCTCATGAATCCAGTCCTTAATCTCTCGGAGAGAAGCATACTGCATCATTGTATTAATTCACCTAGCAACAACAGTAGAAAACCTGGAGCAAGATTTCTAACAATGCCTTCTCATTTTACATTGTAGTGGTTCAAGACAGAATATCTATGCCTGGATAATCTCAAGGAGTATTTCATGTTATTAGGTCAATGTTTATTTACTTTAAAAGGAGAGAGAGAGAAAACAAAAGAAAGAATAGTCAATAAGTAGTACCTACAATATGAAGTCACTCACTGACCTTGAGCCAATTGCTACTACTTCACTCTACTTTAATTTCACAAGTTGTTGCAAACCTTACATTTGTAAGGGTGAGAAGATTATATAAATCTCTCTCTCCCCCTCTTTCCCTCTCTTGCATTCTTTCTTTCCCCAGCCATATGACACAATGGTAATATATAAAATAAATAATAACCTAATGCCCTTAAAGCAAAATCTGTTTTAAGTTATTTAAAATAGCTTAAAGCAGTTATTCCATTCTGATAGAACAACTTTGCAAACCAGTTTATTGTAACAGAAACATCTCTTCATGTTATTCACAAGGGCTAAAAAAAACACTATTCCTGAATTTAGTTTCCTGATTGATTACTGTGGAGTGGGGTGTTCAAGCAAGTTCTAGATCATGGGTGTCCAACTTGCCATGTCACGTGACATGTCACGATGTATTGCGACTTGTTTTGCATTGCCAGAGCTGGGGTGGGCGTGGCCTCCATATGATGCAACTGGCCCATGGGCTGGCAGTTTGACAACCCTGTTCTAGATTGTAAAATTCAAACCCAGAATGGATTTTTTTTTCAATATACAAAAGCGCGTTGGAGAAGACTCTTGAGAATATCATAGATAGCCAAGAAAACAAAAAGATCATTGAACAAATCAACCTAGAGTTCTCCCTTAAGGCAAAAATGACCAGGCTTAAATTATCTTATTTTGGATACATTTTAGCTCTCTGGAGAAGACTCTAATGCTAGGAAAGGTGGAAGAAGAAGAAAAGAGAGGAAGAGGACAGCTCACCAGCAAAATGGATTGAGTTGGTTACAGTGGCAGTGAGTTCACCACTGGAAGACTTGAAGGACCAAGTTGGGGATAGATCATCATGGAGAACATCTATCTATGTGGTTGTTAAGTGTTGATAAAAATTGATGACAAATTATCAGTCCATGCATCCAACCATCCATCCACCCATCCCATAGTAAGAGATAGCAGATCGCTGTTAAACTGCTTTGAGAAGTTGGAATAGGGACTCAGTCATTTTAAAGTGGAAAAAGTGATCTTAGTAAAATGATTTTTCAGACACGGAATATCTACTTATGTACTATCTAATGATAGTGAATGTAATGATAATGATTCTCTAAAACAAGGATTCTAGCTATTGGCTTCCAAATATGTTTGGAACCATTCATCCCAGAATTCCCTAAGGATGTCCCACTGGCTATATTGACTTGGAATTTTTAGAGCCATAATCCCAAAACATCTGGCTGTCATTGTTTGGAAAATCTACACTAAAGCATGGCTCTAATTAAATAACAGAGTTTTTCATACTTTGATGGAACTGATCAGCCATACCCTTCTCCTTTCTGTTGCTAAACCGCAGAAGGGATTTATAGAATAATGTGTTTCCTGAGCTATATAACCATCTTTATTTAAAAGTGCAATTAGTGATTCAATGAATTAATGTACTGAGTAGCTGAGTAGCCTGATTAATGTTCACACACACACACACACACACACACACACACACACACACCAAGTCTATTTCCACTTAGTACTATCATAGTCTGCTATATCATTAACTTCAGCTCAATGATTCCAAGTATAAAAATCAATATAAACATCAAATTGAATGTATCACAATAGGACCAGTCTCACAAGGATTTATTAAAATAAATAAGCCTTAATTAATTTTATTGAATGTTCAAATAGTAAATAAAGTCCCTGTCAATTACAATGATGTATCTGTCTCCTTCCCTGGATATTAAATTTAATTAAACAGTACAATGAATGTCACCATTGTTATAAATGGTAAAAGTTGGGAATACAAAAGGTAGAACTGCATTAAAACATATTTTATTGCTGCTAATGGTTGGCAAGAAGAATTAAAGGGCAGCCCTGTATAGTTGGGAAGTGAAAGAGCAGAGAGACAAATGGAATAGCATAAATAAGTTTGAAGGCTGGAATGAAAAGTCCCTTTCCAAGGCCCTGGTACATTAACACCAGAATAGCTTTTGTTAAATAAGCTGCATTTGACTGTGAATAGAAACATTTTATGCCAAGTTTATATGAATAAGGCTTCCATTAAGTTATTTCCTTACATATTTAGAGAAAATGAATTTGGAATACGATTGCACACAATTATAGAAATGTAGGATATGCAGACTAATCCACAGGCATTCAAATCTAACTTCTAGTGCCTTAAATGAGGGGCCTGCATCGGGGTTATGAGATCCAAATCAAAATATCCTGCTGCATTAAAACACAAGGTGAATGTATTCGTTCAAGAAACAGACTCCTGGGGAGGTTGGAAGACTAGAAGGAAGATCTTTCCCCCCCCCCCATCAAATAGCAGTTACAGTGATAAGACTTGAACTAATGGAAGCTAAAGGTCATTGCCGAGTAGGAATTATCTGGCCTTTAACAATAGGGTTAAAGTTTCAGATTCTAGTCCACCCTCAGTGAAAGAAACTCACTTGGTAACTGTGGACTACTCACTTGCTTTCCAAGCAAGCTACATCTCAAGTTTCTTTTTAGGGAAAGAAAAGAAGAAAGGAGCCTACGCATACTAGCTTGAACTACTGAAAAGATGGAATATAAATCCAATAATCAAGCAATTAACCAAACTTTATTCTATTTAGAATTATTCCTTACACAGAAGCTAATTAAAAAGGGAAAATATGTGGTTTTGAATAATAATTGGAACAGGCTTCTAGAATCTTGGATGCTATTTTTTTGCCTGTAATACTGAATGGAAAATATAAACACTGAAACATTTGGATATGCACAACTTTTTCTGCACAACCAAATCTGAACTTTTCCTCTGTATTTCAATGAGCCTTGTATGAGAGATATTTGCAGTGGATTTTGCCTTGCGTTTTAGAAGTTTTACTATTAACTCTATATTTGATTTTATCTGATTATGACATAAACGCAGGCACATTAAGTGGGCTGATGTCAGCAATCAGGCCTGCTTGTTATACAACATCAATAACAGGGGCTCAGGTGTGAAACAACTGTAATTATAGGTATTTAGCCCAAATGTACGTCAGTTGTAACTGATTAGCTGTGTAAATCTTTATAGTTAATTGAAATACTTTATCAATGAATGTCTTGACTGAACAGTAATACTCACAACATAAACAAGAGATTCAGCTGAAGGGAGAAAAAGTTCTCCACATATTCATGTTACGATTTCAAGTCTGTGACATAAAAAATATATTCTGGAAGCTTAAAGAAGAACTGAGCAATCTAGGTGGGAAGGGAAAGTAGAGTAGATATGGGAAAAGTATTAAATGGGAAGGTGAAAGTAAAGTAGAACACCACTTGTCACACATCTTATGAAAGTTCTGCTGAAATTCATTGGCCAGAACAGTTGGTGATGGAGATAGTCTCACCTCTGATCTTTATTAGCTTTTTTAAAAATTTGATTTATTTTCCTTTTAATTTGCATGGGACAGAAATATCTATACCAGGGGTGTCAAACTGGTGGCCCACAGGCCGGATGCATCACGTGCAGGCCATACCCACCCTAGCTCTGCAAAGGCAAAAACATCGCAATACATCACAATATGTCACGTGAGGTGATCAAGTTGGACACCCATGATCTTTACCATCTCCAGATAATTCAAGGCTTCTCCCATAATGCTCCCTCATGGGACTACCATCAGACCTTTCCAGGGCTAGAGTTATGCCTATGGAATTTTCAGAAAGTGTTCTAAGTCCTTCATGGCATAGAGATAGTACTTTCACTGTAGGTGGGCTTCTTCCTTGGTGGGAAAACAGTTACTCAATCCTAAATGCTTACAGCAAGTGGAACTGGAGATTCCCTTTAATGAATTTAGGATGGCATACACTTGCGGATTATAGAATACCCACCACAGCTAATTTTATAATAGACTTATACATTTTCAGGACATCACAAGATTCTCACAGTCATGCTATTTCCCTCTGAAAATCAGACTGGTATTAATCTTACCAAGTTTACCAAGTCAGAAGAACAAAATCAGAAGAATCAGAAGAAAGTGTCTTGTGAGGTGGGGGAGGCCTTGGGAGACCTGGGGCAAGTGCACATGGGCCTATGCAAGGCAGAATCTCAAGGACTATCTGTATATTCTCATTAACGTTAATTGTTTATAACGGTCAAAACCAAGTTTATAATAACTGGTAAACTTTAAAACTATTAGAAATACCATCCTTTGAAACTTCTTCATGTCAGTTTTCGAATAGTGTATTTGAGATTGATGTATTTCTATTATGCTGTTTATTGGATTTGGATAAGTCCCAAACTTGAATCCAATTCTGCTATTTCAATTAAACCCTGTCGGCTACTAAAATAAAGTAAGACCTCTCTAAAACTGGCAGAATGAAACTGGGATTATCATCATCTTTGTACCTTTAGACAACACAGAATCCTGCAAAAAAACAAATCAAAACAAAACAAAACAAAACAAAACAAAACCCCAGACCCAGTTTTTATAAGTAACTCTTTCTATTTTTAGATTTCCTCCCCTCTGTAAAATGATGGGACAGGGAAAAAAAAGAATGGATTGCAGTGATTGAACCATATGGAACAGATCATTAAGAGCTATTTCTCTATTGTTTGCTTTTGTTCACTCTTTGTCAGTTCTGTTTGGTTAAAAAAGAATGCCTTTTAAGAATGTACTTTTCCATTTAGATTTTGGGATAATAGGATGAGTTTGACTCATGTTATTTGTAATCCCTTCAGATTTCTTTCTTTATGTTAGGAACATCCTCCTTCACTTCAGTCTATCCTTCTATATTTTGGCAGGTTCATTTCTAAGAGGCACTTGTACAATATTCTCAGTTTTGGAGATTTTATTTGCCATGAATTAGAATTAACAAACACACACACACACAAGCCCCTACATCTCTCTGACTGAATCTGGTCAAGACAGACTTATACAAAAAGGATTAATGTGAATGAGAATGCATATTTTTCTATCAGCAATAGAAAAAAGATATAAATCCTACCTCTTTTAAAAAATAATAATAATAATTTGGCACCAGAATCTTCGTTTTTATTTTTCAGAAAATGTTTATGAATCACCTTCTCAGAAATAATTATTGGACTTGAAAATTACTTTCATTAAATCAAATCAGGCTGTTTTTTCTAAACTGTCCAACTGAATCCAAACTGAGATGAACTTGATGCTTATTATTACATTATATTGATATGGATCAGCAGGAACTTAACCTGATGGTTTCCTAATACCTAGTTTGACTAAATTGCTCTGTGGATCATTGTCTAGAACAGGATGTACTATCTTATTCTATGAGGATGGATAGGGATACAACAAACAATAATTTGTAGCACCATCACCATTCCAATCACTATGTATTCCAACTACTTTGGTATATGAGTCCAAATAAGAACTCTGCTACTTTCAGTTGTTAACCTCCCACTTAAGGGCAAAGTTTTTCTATTCAGCAGATTAGCAACAAGATAAAAGACCAGATATTAGATCAATATTCCCCAACCTGATGCCCTTCAAATTTGATGATGTTGAATGGAAACAATAGGATCTGTAATACAACATGTTTGGAGAGAACCACACAGGGAAAGACTGTTTTAGATGGATTCTACTTAAATCAAAACATTGATTTTTCCTGGAAGCTATGACAGGTTCCCCAGTACTTAATTTTGCCATTTCTGGGTCAATCCTTTCATAAGATTGATCCCATTTGTAGCCAACAATAAGAATATAATTTAAAGCTTCTGCCATCCTCTTCTCCCTTTTGTAACTTCTGCCTTCCAGTCTCACATTCTTTTGTGTTTTGCTAAAATGGCTTTTGAAATTCTCAAATTTCTAAGCAACTTGATGGAATAAAGTACCTTTGTGATTTTAAGGGGAAAACAAACGAACAAATCAAAACAAAAGCTCCAAGCATTCAAAATATCGTATGTTCAGGTTAAAGTTCATCTGGCAGTAGTTGTTTTTAAGAGGGATGAGGATAGTTTTTACTATTTTAAGGATTATCATATACTGTAAATCAAACTTAATTGTTCCTGTTGATACAGTTATACCAAAATAGTTTTAAGTAGGTGTATGGTGTTATTTTTTGTATTAGTATTTTTATTGTTTCTGTTGATACCATACAGAGTTATAGCAAGATGGTTTTAAGTGGGTGTTGGTAGGTGTTGTTCTTCTTTTATTGGTTTGCATGTATAGCTGAACAATATCTTGCAATATTAATAATTTGGGCCAGTTGATTAACATTTTTCCCATATGTAGTATAGAATTTGTATGACAGAAATCATGGTTGAGCATAAACATGTGGGACTATTGGATCAAATTCCATTTAGGAATCAGATAAAGACAATACCCCTTTCCTCTAGGGACATGGATAAAGGTTTTATCTGCAATGCTGTGTGAATTTTTCAAGTATTATAAATTCATGTTCTTATCCTAAATATCAAGTCAGGGTCTCCAGAATCTTGAATTTGTTCCTGATTTTTAAGTCTCCCAGATGTTAACTTGGCTCTGCCTATTATTTATCCCACCTCCATAAAGGGAGCTGGAATTTTAGAAAGAAATAGAGGTGAGCATATGAATGGACTACGAATGGATCACAAGCCTGTAAAGGACTGGCTGTACAGAAAGAGAAAATAAGTAGGCTTCTTGCAGAGTTTGACAGAGAAAATTAGCATAGAACAACACAATATAAAAACAGATTTATTATGATGAAGCCCCCAAAAACATTTTTTTTTACTCTGCATCGATTGCCTGTGTTCTTGATGGCTTTTGCTTTTAAGAGGGGAAAAAATCTCTTCCAAAGTCTGCTTTTATTGCTGTTGCCCTATAAAACCATGGTATGTTTTCATTCTCTAAAAAGGCAGATTAGGGAATTGAATGGTAATGAGCTGTTGACTAAAATGTGTTTGCACAAGATGGCTCAGACTTTGTTGTTGTCCAAATATGGTAGATCTCATATTACCTAAGGATGTGTTTTCCTTAGTTTGTGTTCCCAGTTGTCAGAGTACAGCCTTGGCAGCCCAAACAACACAATCTATTCTAGAGGAGTACAGAGATAGCTTTGACTGGTAGCCATTATGAAAGCATCAGCTTAGCCCTGAAATGGAAGAAAATATTATATTGGGTCAATATAAAAGGGGGAGAAACTGACATTGCCATAGGTGTTTACTACAGGCCACCCAACCAAACAGAGGAAATAGATGAACTTTTTGCTAGTCAGCTAACTGAGGTATGTAGGAAGCACATCACAATAGTAACGGGGGACGTTAACTACCCTGACATCAACTGGGAGACAAATTCTGCACCAAGTGGAAGATCAAACAGATTTCTGACAAACCTAGCAGACAACTTTGTCTCCCAAAAAGTAGAGAAGGGAACTAGGGGGTTAGCCATTTTGGATCCAATTTTCACTAACAGAGAAGAAATGATAGAAGGTGTTAAAGCCACAGGAACCTTGGTAGGAAGTGATCATGCAGTATTGGAATTCAACATTATGGAAGCACAAGCAACAGAACACAGTCAAACTAGAGTCTTGGACTTTAAGAGAACTAATTTCAATAAACTTAGAGAGGGCTTGGGAAGGATTCCATGGATGAGAATCCTCAAGGGGAAAACAACTCAAGAAGCTTGGGAAATTTTGAAAAGTGAGATAACAAAGGCCCAGTCTAGCACAATACCAACAAAGAGGAAAAATAACAGCTCTCAAAAGAAACCAGCATGGTTGCATAAAGAACTTCTGATAAATTGAAAGATAAAAAGGACAAGTATAGAAAGTGGAAAGAGGGGCACATAACTAAGTCAGAATATCAGCAAATAGCCCGAGCCTGCAAAGTTGAAGTGAGAAAAGCTAAGGCTCAAAATGAACTAAGGCTTGTGACCAAAGTCAAAAATAACAACAACAAAAAAGCTTCTTTCAACATGTAAAAAACAAGAAAAAAGTGAAGGAAATGATTGGTCCATTAGTGGGGGAAAGTGGCAAGAAGGTGACAAACAATAGGGAGAAAACAGAACTATTTAACTCGTTTTTTGCATCTGTCTTTACACAAAGGGGAAAAACAGACCAACCTATCAAAAATAGTGCCATAAAAAACAGAATAGAAACACAAGTTAAGATAGGCAAGAAAATGGTAAGGGAGCACCTGTCCAGCCTAGACGAGTTCAAATCACCAGGACCAGATGGATTACACCCCAAGGTTCTCAAGGAACTAGCAGATGTGATATCAGAACCACTGAACTATATTTTTCAAAGATCCTGGAGCACTGGGGAAGTACCAGAGGACTGGAAAGGAGCTGATGCAGTTCCCATCTTCAAAAAAGGGGAAAAAATGGATCCAGGAAATTACAGACCTATCAGCCTGACCTCAATACCTGGGAAGATTCTGCAAAAGATAATCAAACAACGAATCAGCGAACATCTAAAGGCAAACAAAGTCATTATTAAAAGCCAACATGGATTTGTCAAAAACAGATCATGCCAGACAAATCTTACTGCATTCTTTGACCAAGTGACAAAATTAGTGGATCAGAGGAATGCTGTGGATATAATTTACTTGGACTTCAGTAAGGCATTTGATAAAGTAGATCACAACCTACTACTTGATAAGACAGAAAAATGTGGGTTAGACAGCATTACCACCAGATGGATTCGTAGCTGGCTGACAGGCCGTACTCAGCATGTGGTCCTCAATGGAACTGCATCTACATGGAAGGAAGTGTGTAGTGGGGTGCCCCAGGGCTTCTGTTCTGGGCCCAGGGCTCTTCAACATCTTCATCAACGATTTGGATGAGGGGATATATGGGGAACTCATCAAATTTGCAGACGACACCAAGCTGGCAGGAATAGCCAACACTCCAGAAGCAGGCTTAAGATACAGAAGGATCTGGACAGCCTTGAACACTGGGTGCTATTTAACAAAATGAAATTCAATGGTGAAAAAAGTAAGGTTCTACATTTAGGCAAGAAAAACCAAATGTACAGGTATAGTATAGGGGGTACCTTGCTCAATAGTAGTAACTGTGAGAGGGATCTTGGAATCCTAGTAGACAATCACTTCAATATGAGCCAGCAGTGTGCTGCAGCTGTCAAAAAAGCCAACACACTGCTCGGCTGTATTAACAGAGGGATAGAATTAAGATCATTTGAGGTATTAATACCACTTTACAATGCCTCGGTAAGACCACACTTGGAATACTGCATCCAGTTTTGGTCACCACGATGTAAAAAAGATGTTGAGACTCTAGAAAGAGTACAGAGAAGAGCAACAAGGATGATTAGGGAACTGGAGGCTAAAATGTATAAGGAACGGTTGCTGGAATTGGGTATGTGTAGTTTAATGAAGAGAAGGACAAGGTGGGGGGACATGATAGCAGTGTTCCAGTATCTCAGGGGCTGCCACAAAGAAGAGGGAGTGAAGCTATTTTCCAAAATGCCTGAAGGCAGGACAAGAAGCAATGGATGGAAACTAATCAAGGAGAGAAGCAACCTAGAACTAAAAAGAAACTTCCTGACAGTTGGAACAACTAACCAGTGGAACAACCTGCCTCCAGAAGTGGTGAATGCTCCAACACTGGAAGTTTTTAAGAAGAGACTGGACAGCCATTTGTCCGTAATGGTATAGGGTTTCCTGCCTGAGCAGGGGGTTGGGCTAGATGACCTCCAAGGTCCCTTCCAACTTTATCATCATCATCATCATCATCATCATCATCATCATCATCATCATCATTATTATTATTATTATTATTATTATTATTATTATTATTATTATTATTATTATTATTATTATTATTATTATTATTATTATTATTATTATAAACCAGGGAAAAATAATTGAGCTTGGCTTGCCTTGATTCCCTTAGGTATAAAAGGGAGGAAGAGTGAAACTGTCAGGCTTTTAATATTCTCCATTATACCTTAAAATGTGGAGTTATACTGGTTCCTGTAAATCTATTTCCTGACCTGAACAGTCTGTCTCAAAGAGCTGACATCTATAGAAAAGGATGTTAAGGCTGGAAATCTAACATTTTGGTATCTGCAATTAGGATGGTCTCAGGATTTGATGAGTTGTCAGGAGGGATATTTGATATCCACTGAACCACGTTTCTCACATACATTCTACAAAAAGTTCTGCCCAATTTTCTCTCTCTGTTCTCAGCAACGGTAAATTACAGCAAAAGTCAGGAAAGGATTCTCAGAGATCTGAATGACATTATGAATCATTGCCCAGAGGCAGCTAAGGAAAGAACTGACCTTGTGTGGGAGTTTCACACCAGAAAGAAATCCAGCAATTAACATATATTAGAGATATTGTGGCTAGGAGAACTCTAATTAGCTAAATATATGTATTTAGGAAATACTGAAATATTGATATGTCCTCCTAAATCTAGAAGAAGTGACACTCCCCAGATCTAAAGCATGGGAAGCAGAAAGCTATATAACTGAATTACAACTCTATTTTTAAGAGAAGCAATTGGTTTCAATTAAAATCATATAATACAGTATATCATTCATATTCAACCATGATTTAAATAACTTTTTGTCTTTTTAAATTATTGCTTTGGTTATTATAATATTTAGTGGGCTAGAGGATACAAACCAACAGAAATCACAATATTGTCTTCTGCCTACCTACAGTATGTGGGAAAAGATCAAAATAAATTATAAGAATATTCTTCAATAAAAACAGTTCAGGTTCTTCACCTATTCAGTTTTGTTCTTTCCCTCCCTCCCTCTCTCTCTCTCCCCCCCCTCACCACATGCACACACACACACACACACATCTTTCTATCATCCATCAATCTAGAGTAGCTAATATTGAGCAAGGCAAGGCAGTAATAGCCAGAGTAATTTCTTTACATATCAGTAAAACTTTGGTATTTCAATGAGATGTAAGCTATAGTTGGAAGAAGAAAGAAATGTTTGGATTGACTAAAATATTCTTAGAATAGAGTAAGAGCTTAGCAACTGAAACCAAATTATTTGTTGATTAGTAATTTATATTTGACCCTCTCCACAAGGAGCTTAAACCTGTATACAAATTACCGTATTCAGGTTTTTTTCTTCCATAACGTAGCAATGTAGTATTGAAAGATAAGGAATGATCCACCAGCACTCAGTTGGCTTTACAGCAGAGTGGAAATTTGGAAATCTCACAATAAATGTGTTGTTGTTGTTAGTTGCGAAGTCGTGTCCGACCCATCACGACCCCATGGACAACATTCCTCCAGGCCTTCCTGTCCTCTACCATCTTCTGGAGTCCATTTAAGATCACGCCTACTGCTTCAGTGACTCCATCCAGCCACCTCATTCTCTGTCGTCCCCTTCTTCTATTGCCCTCAATCTTTCCCAGCATTAGGCTCTTCTCCAGTGAGTCCTTCCTTCTCATTAGGTGGCCAAAGTATTTGAGTTTTAGCTAAATAAATGTACTCTATTATATTCACACTAAAGATATATATATAAGGTAAAGGTAAAGGTTCCCCCGCACATGTGTGCTAGTCGTTTCCGACTCTAGGGGCCAGTGCTCATCTCCGTTTCAAAGCCGAAGAGCCAGCGCTTGTCCGAGGACGTCTCCGTGGTCATGTGGCTGGCATGACTAGACACCAAAGGCGCACGGAACGCTGTTACCTTCCCACTGTAGTGGTCCCTATTTTTCTACTTGCATTTTTACATGCTTTCGAACTGCTAGGTTGGCAGAAGCTGGGACAAGAAACAGGCACTCACTCTGTTATGCGGTACTCGAGATTCGACCTGCCAAACTGCCGACCTTCTGATCGACAAGCTCAGCGTCCTAACCCACTGAGCCACCGTGTCCCATATATATATATATATATATATATATATATATATATATATATATATATATATATATATATATATGTCAAATGTTAACTATTTAGATTACCTTGCTAGGCCCCAAACATGGGGCAAATCTTTATTTCCTGTTTTCAGCCTATCTTGAAGGCCATTGAACAGGCTGTAGTCACACCGGACAGTTCATATATTTGTGTAAATTACTAACAAAGAATTAGGGGAGACTGATTAAGCAATAGTGTATGATGGAACCTAGGAAGTACAGCCTTGGGGAACAACCTATATACTCAGTATGGATGACCTTGATCATGATAGCTTACCCTATGACAGTACAAGATTAACTTTTTCCTCAGGAACTGGGCCAGAAAGTTAGGTGATACATTTTTAGGGGGTTATTGATAGGAATATGTACTTTAGTTTTTGATGGTGTTTTTATTGTTGTTTGTAATTTGCTGTGGCCATACAAATAATAATAATAATAAAAATAAATGCCTTAGTTTCTGGCAGTGACACAACTGGTAAATCTCAAAATTCTTTGAAGCTGAGAAATGGAGAGAGATTGAAGAATACAATCCTAGACAGGGAGATTATATGAATGTATAATCTTGTAGTATTACAGGAAAAGGTGACTACATATGCAATATGGATTGCTTATTTCAAACGAAGTGTCTAAGAACTGTTTCTTGAAATGGCAGTCTGGAATAGAACATTTCAGACTGTGTATGTCCCCTTTGAAAATCTGTTACTTTGAACTTTCCACAAAACAGTTCCAATGACAGCTCCATCTTTAGCAGCAATATAAACTTGTTTTCTCCACAGTCATGAACAAGAAAGCAACACCATACCAAAGCATGGATAGATGGGGAGGGAGAAGCTGGTTCAATTTTCTTTGGAAACCCAGAACCATTCCATCCCCCACTTACATCACCTTCTCCATAGCCCTATGTTTGCATTCAAATTGCAGTTCCCCCAGGCAAATGGCAAACAAGCCTCTCTATCTAGCACATACTAAGGAAGCCTGATATGAAGATTAACAGGCTTTGTAATTAGACAAACTGAAAGCCTGCCCAGTGCATTGCACCTTTCCAAGGCTCTGTTGATTATTATTATCTTGATACAATGACCTCTAAGAACAGTTCAATTATTTAAATATAAAGCACAAATTAGGCTTTCACCTTTGTCTCAGTTTGACAAAATTATGTGTACAAGAGAGCATACTGTATTATTGGGGAGTGGGAAGGATGCATTTTAAAAGAAACCAATCAGAGTGAAAGCAGGAGAAGAATATTTGCAAATCTGGGGAAGAGGCATTCTTTCTATCTTTCTGGTGCAGAATCTTTCGCAAGCTGTGTGTTAGGCTACTATTATACATATGAAAATTGTTAGATTTCCATACTAAAAGAAAAGCAACCAAAATGTCATCTGATGCCACCATCAGGCTATTTAACAAAGATGTAAAAGACTGCCATAACAATGTTTCAGAATGGATGTATACTGTGGCCTCAGATCGCAGTAACACTTTAGCAGAATCTGGTGCTACAACACTCCATATTCTTCATTTGAGTGACAACTTTGCTATAGGATTTATGAGTTACAGTAAGTCAGTCATTTGACAACATGCCTATGAGAGGACTGCATGTTTGAACTCCATCCTTGTAAATGCAAAGTAAATCTGTTGGGGGAAAACTTCTATCTTGCTTTCTCCCTGACTAATTAGTTTTCCACACACAGACATTCAACACATTCACATATGCAATTCCCCCTCCCCTGCACATTAACCACTGCATCCATTTTTCTAAATATTTCTATGGGCTCTAGTTGAACTAATAATATCTCCTTTTTAAAAATAAATGCTCTTGATTTGAAGAACATCAATACTTGGGAAAAGGCATAGAACATCCAGAAGAAATAAATAGCTCTGTGGATACTCAAAAAAGCTTCTTCCTGCACTTAAAATAGGAACAGCAGAACATTTAAAAACCATATGAGATTTCTTGTTAGAGAAATATTAAATAAAAGCTACTTGATAAATGGACAGACAGTCTTGAGAGATAACGGGAAGAGTTTAGAAGAAGCTGGACACTCAACCAAGGATGCTTCATTCATCCTATTTCAAATGATTCAAAATAGCTTACAATATGAAAAAATATATATAATAAAACAAACACAATGAAGATAATCAGTATAACCAAACTGCCTCTACTTAAATCAAGCTACACCAAAACTCCATCATAATAAAAGCAGTTGTTTTCCTAAAAGCAGGCAAAGTAAGTGCTTGTCAGAATGCAAAGCATTTCATAGATGGTGGATTGACACCAGGAAGCCATGCCCTTGGCCCCATCTCTTTTCCCTTCATTTGGGGTAGAAACCCACAGCAGCTTTACTCTGGATGCACACGTAGGCTGAATCATTCACATTTGCTGACTCATGTAGGCCTTTATAGTTTATAGTTTAAAGCTGGAGCCTATAATGCTTCTAAATATACATGTTTCTGTTAGCACCAAGGCCACTTCATTGTGCACCAACTACAGCTTCCAGGTTGTTTTCCAAGATAGCTTCATGTAAAGCTTGGTGCAAGACATATGAAATTAATTGCGAGTGAAGAAGGAGAGTGCAAAACTTGGGTTGAAACTAAACATTAAGAAAACCAAGATCATGGCATCCGGCCCTCTCAATTCCTGGCAAATAGATGGGGAAGAAGTAGAGGTAGTGACAGATTTTATTTTCCTGGGCTCCAAGATCACCGCAGACGGGGACTGCAGCCAAGAAATTAAAAGACGCTTGCTTCTGGGGAGGAAAGCCATGGCAAACCTAGACAGCACACTAAAAAGCAGAGACATCACCTTGTCAACAAAAGTGCGTATAGTCAAGGCTATGGTCTTCCCAGTTGCAATGTATGGCTGTGAAAGTTGGACCATAAGAAAGGCTGAGCGCCAAAAAATTGAAGCCTTTGAACTGTGGTGCTGGAGAAGACTCCTGCGAGTCCCTTGGACTGCAAGGCGATCAAACCGGTCAGTCCTAGAGGAGATCAACCCTGACTGCTCTTTAGAAGGCCAGATCCTGAAGTTGAAACTCAAATACTTTGGCCACCTAATGAGAAGGAAGGACTCACTGGAGAAGAGCCTAATGCTGGGAAAGGTTGAGGGCAAGAGAAGAAGGGGACAACAGAGAATGAGGTGGCTGGATGGAGTCACTGAAGCAGTAGGCATGAGCCTAAATGGACTCCAGAGATGGTAGAGGACAGGAAGGCCTGGAGGAACATTGTCCATGGGGTCACAATGGGTCGGACACGACTTCGCAACTAACAACAACACTGAGAAGTGGGCTGAACCAGATATCCATGCTTCTTTCAGTGTCCCTGACACAATCCCATAGAAGTCACACTAATAATAGAAATAACATTAAGAACAAGAAAAGTCTCACCCTGCAGACAACTAGAGTTGTCTGAAAAAATTATGATAACACACCATCTTACTAGTTATGTTTGCAGCAATTTAGTAGGGCTGCAAGTTAGTACGTTAATCATGCTGGCTTTAAGAGATTAAATTTTCTAGGCCAAAGGGTCCAACTTCCCAGTTTGATTCGGCCATGTCATCTCTTTTTTAAAGAAGCCAATGGCTGTGAACCAGTCACTACCCAGGCCTTGATGGTCTTTCTTCCTTGGAGTTAGGTAGGCCGCCCAGGTCACATGTTTCTAAAGAAGGCATTCTTCCTTCTGCCTTTACCTGTGAACTTCTAATTAAATATAGCAGTCTCAAGAGTTCAAGCTGCATGTCCCTTTTTTTTTTGAAATCACACCCTATTTGGTATCAGCTGTTGTGTGAAGCTGAGAATGGATATTACAGCTTTTTATGGTATAATATCCCCTTAATTGGTGCTTCAGAGGTCTATGCCTGAAATTCTTATCCATTTTATCTCAAACTGCAACCTGTGATTCCCCCCCCGCCCCGTCTTTAGCGTGCTGGAAAAAGCCATTCAAGGCAGTGAGGCGACTGGTATTGCACAATTCCAAAGTACCTTAATGTGTCAAAAATGTTTTGGGGAAGAAAGCGAGCGCTGTAAATGCAATCACCTACATTGGTGTCCCCATTGTTCAGTGAGAGGCAAAGTATTGCTAATTGTCCTGCATTTTAGCAGGGTTTTTAAAGCATTATGTGGTAAGTACACCCAAGGGTCAATTTGTGAAGTGAAATGCTTAGCATGCAAAGCGTCATACAAGATGCTGTGTAATACTTGACCTCTCAGCATAACAAATGTTGCAGTGAAACGCTGTGCATTCAGGCAGGCCTGAATAGAGACTCTGCCATGGAACAAAACCAGAAAATGTTCTCTTCATTCCCTTTGCCTTTCTTCTGCTAAGCGAAAATTATGCTTTATAATGGCCACTGCAGCAATTAGCCAGCATTTTAGAGGGGGAGGGAGAGGTGATGAACAAATGTGTAGAAATAGCCATTTCTTTGTGGAAATTAGATTTTTTTATGGAGGCTACAAATTACTTGGAGGTATATGAATAATGGCGGTTTGAGCACTGTTTGCCACAGAAAGCAGTATGGGTGGATTGGGAGATTTCCTCTTTGTGGTTAAATGTTTAGACATTGAACTACTTTAATTTTACTCACAGGCTGGCTTAGGTGACCCTGTCTCTCCCTATGCAATTTTTTTTGTACGCCTAGAAGGAAGAGTACAGATGAGAAGGGGGTTGTTCTGTGAGACATGCAAATACAATTATGGGTTATCAACACAAATCTGTTGTAGAATTTACTTGCCAGAATTTATAACTAATTCAGCATGTTTAGTGGACAACCTTGTATTAATGTGACATAACAAGAATCCCAAAAGCGCTCTTCTTCAAAAGGCAACTGGACTTTAGTGGTTACTTTCCTTTGAAAATATTTCACTTCTCATCAAAGAAACTTCTCAAATTCTACCTTCTTTAGTTATCATTTTTGGTACCAGATGGGATGGCACTGTCCTAGACAGATCCAGCGCATATTCTGGGGATCCTTCTAAATTCATGACTTCTACTCAAGGAGCAAGCGGCAGCCTTTGCACAGTTTTGTGTTGTGCACCATTTGTACCACTTCCTGGACCATCAGGCTCTACTCAGGCATTCATATTAGGTTGGGCTATAGGACATGATAGAGACCCTACTCATGTACTGCTCACATTGCTGCCCAGTTTCCTTCTTGAGTTGTGGACCTTGTCCTGGGCTGGTATGCAGTTCCCCTATTTATTTGCACTGGGAAACTTCATTTTCCATGCCTTAAGGAAAAGGTTTAATAGGACTCAAGATTTTATGGCTTCCATGGCAACCAAGTAACCCGGTGCCCATTTCATCTAGATGAATGCATATTGGATCCCAGAGCAGCTGTTAGGTGTTCTGGAGATAAGGAATATGACTGCTATGGTCAGATAATTTTTTTTGGTCCAAATGAATTTTATCCTCACCCAAAAACCCCTTTGGATGCAAGAAGCAATTAGTATTGTCTGCCTCAGTTGCTTCTGGATCTGAAAGATTTCTAACAAGTGCTTGAACTGGGTCCCAGCAGTTTGGGGGCAGTTTTATTGGCATCTGGTTTTATATTGTAGGTAGAAGACAACTAAAGCACTTGATATAGTCTGTTTCTATCAAGAGATCTGAAGGTGATCCCTGAATTACCATTCATTTAGGAGATGAAACATCACTCTGAGTGCTGCTGGAGAAAGTCCAAAAGTGAATTTGATGGCATAAAGAAAAGAATTCATATTTGTACCTACATAAAAGGGATAGCAAAGTATTTGGGTGGCCAATGGAACAGAGAATAGCTGGATTCAGGAAATGGTCAATGCCTTCTGGTGAAAGTGTATTTCTGACTATTGTTAAAGAGTGAGTGATTTTTTTATTTATTTTTTAATTCCATTTATATCCCGCCCTTCTCCGAAGACTCAGGGCGGCTTACAAGCTTAGCAGTAGCCTTCATTCTATGTATATGCCTGCTTATTAGGGCTTTCACACACACCCCAAGCGGCATTATTACAAAGTCAGCTTAATTGCCCCCAACAATCTGGGTCCTCATTTTACCTACCTCGGAAGGATGGAAGGCTGAGTCAACCTTGAGCCTGGTGGGACTCGAACCTGCACTAATTGCAGGCAGCTGGAAAGACCCTCTTTGACTTAGGTAAATTGGATAATTATGGTCTTTAAAAATCTCATTTTAGGGAAGATTGTCAAAAGGGTAGTATGGTTCCAGCTATATAGTACTCTAGAACAAACAGTTTATCTAAACCTTTCTCAGTCAGATTCAGATCTGACCATGAAGCTGTGTTGGTCTTGGTCACTATGATCAATATTTTTTCTTTGAACCTGGATCTGTGGAGAGTGACCTCTCTTCATCCTACATGATCTCTCAGCATACTTTGAAATCATCAACTGCAGTATTTGTGTTTAGGTGTTGAGGACTGGAGGCTTAAGTAGTTCTTAGCAGAGTCAATTGGTCTGCAATTGGTTCAATATAGACTACCCTTGAAGAACATTTAGAACTTGTTGCAAGAGGTCCAGAATACAGCAGTATGGGCAGTTTGAGGCAATCCATAGTATTTCCATGGAATACCTCTGTTTTGCAAGCTGCATTGGCTCTCAGTGGAGTTTTGGGTGCAATTCAAAGTGCTGTTTGTTATCCATAAAGCCTAACATGGCATAGGGTCAGATTATTTGTATTTAAAAAATGGCCAGAGTTACAGAAATTGGCTTTAGAACTGACAATAAAGACACTGAAGTGGTGGGAAGTTTCTGCTTTTTAGGATCAGCTCTCAACTGTAAAGAAATCACCTCTCCAGAAATACAGAACTTGGAAAAGATATTCAAATGCTGAGATGTATCAGAATCATGACTCTCTAAAGAAGTGAAATATGGACTTTGAAAAAGCAGGAAAAAAACATTGATACTTTTGACGTGTTGGAGAAGACTTCTGAGAATATTGTGGGTAGTCAAGAATACAAAGCAAATGGATGAGAAGAACAAGTAAGTTCAGAGTTTTCACTCAAGGCATAGCTGACCAGGCTCAAATTATCATATTTTGAACATTTTATGTGAAGACTTGACTTTCATGAAAAATATATAATGCAGAGATAGTTGGAAGGAAGAAAGGAGGAAAACAGCAACAAGGTGGATGGACTTAATTACAATAGTGATGGACGCACCATTTAGAAGATCTAAAGAACCAGATCGTCCAAGAAAAAAATATGTCTGTGGCCACTATGAACTGACACTGACTTAATGGCATATAATCAGCCAATCAATCATTTAATCTATTGTTAGCTCTACAGTGTTCCAGCAGTAAAATGAACAGCTACGGTATATAAGTAGTTAAAACAATAAAACAATCAATAAAACAATCAATAAAACAACAAATAAATAAAACAATAAATAAATAAATAAATAAATAAATAAATGGGAGTATGCTGATTGCTTATGTGATAATACAAAAATGTTCATCTGTTCTTATTTTACAATATTTTGGACACATCCATTTTTGTTCTTGAGCTCAGAGACTGAAAACTACTTGGAAGCTGCAAGTGGTAGAAAATGCAGTGACCTGCATACTGATGAGTAAAAGTTACTACAGCCAAGTAGTATCTATCCACAAGACCCCTCTACTCTACTGAACAGGCTCCCATAAAGATTTGATTAGTAGCAAGCCTGGCTTAATTTTAGAGCGCATTCAGTCTTAAGCTAAGTTGGTGCTGTTTGATGATTGAAATAATAATCAAGTTGATTTCATCTTTCACTGTAATTTCGTTGGGTTTTTACTGGTACTGATTTGTGCTTTTGTTCTTGTAAAATGCCAGGAGTCATTTGATTTTGGCAGTATAAAAATGAGAAAATGAGAAAAATAACTAACCAACCAACCAACCGAGAGTAAAAATAAAGACTCCTAAAATTATTTTAAGTGCTGATATAATTGTTCAAAGCATTATTTTATTGTTTGGAAGTTTCTTCTAACATTCAGTTGAAATATGCTTTCTTTAACTTCAGTCCATTATAACTTGCTTTGCACTCTAGACTGAAACACATTGTAACCTTCTTCCAGGTATTTGAAAAGTGCTATTGCATGCTTTCTCAGACACCTTTTTGCAAAGCTATTTAACTCTATGCTCATAATGCATGAAAAACATGAGGTCACACTTTTTCTAATACACTGTTATGAATTTCTGCATGAAAATGTCTGATTTGTAAAATCTGCCCGGTATAATAAATACATTAAGGGCTACCTTTTTTATTTTTAAAGTTTAATCAAGGTAAATGACTAGAATCCTTGGAATACTTACTGGAGAACAAATCTCACTGAATTAAATAAGAATGCTGAAGATTTCACTGTAGGAGAAAATATTAGATATGCATAAATGATAAAGAAAAGTTTTAGGCAAAGAAGTAGAGGGAACTCATCACATGATATACTACAGTTACCAGAAGTTCGAGAGTAATTTTCATTAATTGCTAAATTTAGATATATAAGTTAGATGAAAACACCCACTGCAATGAAATGAAAGCCAAATTTGTATTTCTTTGCCAATTATTGTCATTCGGAAATGTTACAGTAAGGCTGCAGGTCTTTTACTGTTCAATGAGTTGGAATTAAACATGCTAATTTAAGTTCTCTTTCAAGTATTTTACTTAACTACTTTGGTCATTAATTCCTTTATGTAGCATTATTTAATATAATGTTATTTATACATATACGGAGCATGTTATACTTATTAACCAATGTGCAAAAATCTAAAGTACAGATTTTATGTAATGGGCTAATTACAGGACTTTAAAACCACCTACTGAGTTTTGCTAAGCTTAACAACAGGTTCACTGAACTGGATAAATTTATTCAAACTTGTGGAAATTAGCCCCATTCTACATGCAGCCATACTGGGAAAACACACAAATTATTCTTCAATGCTAGTTTAATGGGTCAAACAGTGAACTTGAATACTGAATATATATCTGTATCTTGCATCATTGGAGAATCTATAGGCCCTTGGAGAGAAAATAAAGTGCCTATTCAGAGCTTCTTCCTCATGTTTGTAAATAATTTTTTAATAGTTGGAACAAGCACTTTTCAATGGCTTGATGGATTCCAAAGAATCAATATAATGATATTTTACAAACAACTATAATGTTTCTGTACAAGAGTCCATCAAGTGCAAAATAGGTAAGTAGTACTGAAGCTCTCATATTTCTGTGAGAAATTGTAAAAACTCTTGGGGCAAGGTCTTCTACAAGTGGATATAGAACAACATATTGATCTACCTTTTTTGTGTAACATACTTCCATGTGAAATTTATATCATCTTTTCTATGTGCAGCCTTCAAAACCACCCATAGCATTTTCTTATGAGTTTATTGTATGACATAGAAAAAGCTACAGCATTAGAGTTTCATAAAAACATTCTCTGTACATATATTTGATGCAAAATATTTGTGCCTTTGATCTCTTGAACACAGAGCCATTAATTGCTGCAATTATCTTCTACAACCTGGTGCCTCGAAAATTAGTTTCTGACTGGAGTTTCAAGCAATTATGGTCACATCTTGAAGTGACAAGGTGGGAAAGATTGGCTTGTACCTAGCCACTCAGAATGGAAAAGTGAGTTGGCACAGAAATGAAAAATGTGTCATTGAAAGTACATGGAGGATTGTAGCTCCCAAAGCTCACAACACAGAATATTTCCTGTACATTAGGGTAGATCTTAATTTCAAACACTGGAAGATTCAGTTAATGAGATCTTGAAGGACACCTTTCTGATATTGTGGAAAGTCGTTGTCTATCAAAGTAAACTCTTCTAGGCTTGATAAACCAATGAGCTAGGACTGCTCTAATGGGGATTGCCAACAGAATGAATTCTTTACTTTCTAGCATTCCCCAATATGTTGGCCTTTTCCAATCCTAATTTGGTTTATTAGCCAAGGCCTCTTCAGGAAAAGAAGTATAAAAAATAAGACAAAACATACAAGAAAACCAGTCCTTTGAAAGCACTGGACCTTTTGCTAAAAATAAGAAGTATATTGAGCACCTTAACATCCAAATTGCCTCCTGGCAAAATTTAATGAGCACAAAATTTCATATTTATGTAATGAAACAACATAAAATAAAACAAATGTATATTCTTTCCAAAATTAAAGTTACAGTGATTTCAACAAGAAAGAGTTAAGCCAGCTCGATCTCATGTTTAAGGTACCAGTTTAGAAATTAGGAGACTATGAATTCTAATACACCTCAGACATGAAAGCCAGTTGGATGACCTTGGGCCAGTCACTCTCTTTCAGCCCTCCTCAGCTCACAGCTTTGTTGTTGTGGACAAAGTATATTAGCAGTATATTCACTGCCATGAGTTATGTACAAAAATAATAAAGGCAGATTAAAAAAAAATAAAAAAAAATGTTAACTTCTTTTTTTAAACGAATAAGCTTAAAAGAATGGTGGGTTGGGTTTTGTTTAAACTGTGCAGAAAATAAATAAAATGGTTCAAAATAATTACAATAAAGTTATTACAACTTGTGATAGGTCATTATGAGAGCAGTTCACAACTCATATAAGCCTACATGCTTTCTAATCATTTTAGCAATAACAGCTACACTAGCCTAAGAAGATACTGGCTATAATATAACATGTACCTATAACACTTATTTTGACTTTCAGTATTCACACCTCAATAGTGTCATTCGTTCGGTTCTAATGACTTCCCATCAGCATGTATTCACAAAAATACACTTACCCAGGTGGAGGCATTTATGCAACTGCTATTCAGTTAAGGGCTTTATTTGACCTTTTTGCCACTGGATCATAATCTCTCAAAGACTGTACAAGATATTGTGAAAGAGATGCACTCTGCCTATTGAGCAGAGTCTCCTTTTCATAAAACCTGGCTCTGGGTTGTCACTGTGATATCATAGCATGCCACAAGGTTTCCACCGTATTTGATGAAAATGCAAAATTGGTCAGCCAATGTTGGAAATGCTTCATTGCCTTAGAGCAGGGCTTTTCAACCGGTGGTATGCGTACCACTGGTGGTACGTTGGCACCTGGCAGGTGGTATGCTTACGATGGGTTGAAAAGCACTGTAAAAAAAAGTGTAAAAAAAGTGTAAAAGTGTAAGGTGGGAATGAGCTGAAGTGGCGGCAACACAGCACAGGCCTGTGGGAGAGCCAGCTGGAGCCGCAGTGTTGCCGGGGCTCTCCTGAGTGCCCAGGCTCCAGCTGACTGGTGCTTCCGGAAGCTGTGCACAGCCTGGGGAACTACAACAACACTGAAGACAAAGGAGGAGGAGGGGGTAGATATGCCTGCGGGGTGTGTACATTTGGCTCGGGGCTGTCCTGGAGACAGCGAGGGGCCAGTCTACCCCAGCCTCCAATCAGGCTACAGCAGGTCTGTAGCTTGTCAGAGGTGCTCAGAGGCTGCCCAACTTTACTCTGCAATTTCAGGGTTGAAAAGCGGATGGCAGTGCTGCATTTGCAGGCTTAGTGGCACCTGCTGGAAAGCCTCCTGCTTCCCCCCCCCCCCCCGCAGTTACCTCCTATTCTGACGGGCCTGCTGGCATGGTGGTGGGTGAGAGCGCCGGGTGAGCCGCGCTTTGCAGAATGAAGCTGGCAGATCTATGCTGGCAGGCTTGTCAGTATCAGGACGGGTCCGAAGGAGGTAGCTGCTGGGGGTGGGGGACAGGGGGGAAGCAGGAGGCTTTCCAACAGGTGCCGCCAGACTTGCAAACGCGGCACTGCCCCTCCACTTTCCAACCCCGAAACTGCAGAGTAAATTTGAGGCATGGAGGCTGGGCTGCCTTCTGACCCGCTGGATTTGGGGTTTTCTTTTGATTGGAGGCATATGGCCTGACCTTGGCTGAAATGCAAATCCCTCACTAAGCAGGGATTGGGAGGCTGAAGGCCTCTACTTTTGTGGCCATGCAGTTCTAAAATCAGTGGGCTGCTGCTGGGGAGGAGAATTAAGAAACAGGTGGAGCCCACCATGGTTTATTGATTGCAAAGTTTTCCTCGGTTTTCCTATCCCTTCCTGGGCTATTAAAATCACATTGGCAAGGTCTGTACTGAATACCTGGCTGCAAACTACTCAAGTGGATTTTAGCCTAGCCCCTTGTGCAATCCTAGGCCACATTCTGGAGGTAAGAGGATGTAGTAACAGGAGAGAGCTGCAAAATTGATTCGTTATTTATTCTTGCCTTTATCAGCAATAAGTATGTTGTTTGACGACTTTGTTAGCAATTTGCAGGCTGTGAACTTTCCTTTCCCCTTTGGGAAAGAATTCAGGAGTGCTAGATTTATTTTTCCTGCTAATTACACTACACTTTGTGGGTTTTTAAAGGAGCTTATGAGAAAAAAAGTGTCTGAAAATTAAAGGATGTATGGATTGAGTTGTGAAACAGGGAAGGGAAGTACATGGACTTATGCACTTCCAGTTGCTGACAGGTGTGCCACTAATATTCTGACTGGACACCTGCATGCTTTCAGGGCCCAAAGATTATCTTCATTCTTCATAGGGCGGTATTGTGGATTAACTAAATTTTTCTGAGTTCTGATTTTAAGGTGAGTATCCTGAGCCATGGAGGCCTTTGATCTTCTTAAATACATAATAATAAAATAATGAGAACTAAAGATAACTAAATGTTATCTGGGAGGAGTTTGATTCTGTGACCCCTGAGGAAGTGGACAGGATTATGGGGAGGTTGAGCTCCACCACATGTTTATTGGACCCGTGCCCTTCTTGGCTGGCTTATGCAGCTAGGGAGAGGACACGAGGCTGGTTCCATGCAGTTATATCTGCTTCTTTGAGTGAGGGTAATTTCCCCACCGTCTTGAAGGAGGCGGTGGTGAGACCTCTCCTCAAGAAGCCTGCCTTGGACCCAGCTGTGTTAAACAACTTTCGTCCGGTCTCCAACCTTCGCTTTCTTGCGAAGGTTGTTGAGAGTGTGGTGGCGCATCAGCTCCCTCTGGTTCTGGATGAAGCGGATTATCTAGACCTGTCCCAATGGGGCTTCAGGCCCGGGTACAGCACGGAGACCGCATTGGTCGCTCTGGTGAATGATCTCTGGAGGGCTCGGGACAGAGGACATTCCTCTGTCCTAGTCCTATTAGACCTCTCGGCGGCTTTCGATACCATCGACCATGGTATCCTGCTGCGGCGTCTCAGGGGACTGGGAGTGGGAGGCACAGTTCTTCAGTGGTTCTCCTCCTATCTCCTGGGACGCTCGTAGTCGGTGTTGGCAGGGGGGCAGAGGTCGACCCCTAGGGCTCTCGTTTGTGGAGTTCCTCAGGGATCGGTCCTCTCGCCTCTCCTGTTTAACATCTACATGAAACCGCTGGGTGAGATCATTCGTGGTTTTGGAGTTGGGTATCATCAATACGCTGATGATACCCAACTTTTCATTTCGACCCCAAACCACCCCAGTGATGCCCTCGATGTGATGTCCCGTTGCCTGGAGGTGGTTCGGGTCTGGATGGGGAGGAACAGACTTCAGCTCAACCCTGACAAGACCGAGTGGCTGTACATTCTGGCATCCCGGGACATTCAAAATGTTCCATCTCTTTCTATGGGGGGTGAGTTTTTACCCCCCGTGGATAGGGCTCACAACTTGGGAGTCCTCCTAGATTCACGTCTTACTCTAGAAGATCACATAGTAGCCGTGACTAGGGGGGCTTTCGCTCAGGTTCGCCTGGTGCGTCAGTTGCGGCCCTATCTGGACCGGGATGCCCTGTGTATGGTCACTCATGCGCTCGTGACCTCTCGTCTGGACTACTGCAATGCTCTTTACATGGGGCTTCCCTTGAAGACCACTCGGAGGCTCCAACTGGTGCAGAATGCGGCCGTGAGAGTTGTCTTGGGAGTTTCCCGGTACTCCCATGTTACACCTTTGCTCCGTGAGCTGCATTGGTTACCAGTTGTCTTCCGGGTGCGGTTCACGGTCTTGGTGATGGTTTTTAAGTCCTTACATGGCATGGGTCTGGAATACCTCGGGGACCACCTGCTGCCGGCATCGACTCCCCTCCGCCCTGTGCGTTCCCACAGAGAGGGCCTCCTCAGGGTGCCACCGGTCAGAGAATGTCGACTGGCAGCCCCCAGGGGGAGGGCCTTCTCTGTGGGCGCCCCGGCTTTATGGGACCAACTGCCGGTTGAGCTCCGGACGGCACCGGATCTTTGCTCCTTCCGGCGCGGGTTAAAGACCCATTTATTCGAACAAGCTGGCCTGGCCTGATGGGGGAACCTTAGGGTTTTAATGGGTTTTACATTTTGATTGTTTTAATTGGGCAATTATTTAATCTTTTTTAACTTTTGTATTTCTATTTATATGCCCTGTTCACCGCCCTGAGTCCTTCGGGAGAAGGGCGGTATAAAAATTCAATCAATCAATCAATCAATCAATCAATCAATAAATAAATAAATAAATAAATAAAGGCTCAAAGGGAAGGCAGATTAGAAAGAACAAGACCTTTGGAGGTCTTCAAATTGGTTGGAAGAAATATTATGACAAAAAATTGATTTAAAACCAGAAATCTTTTTATTAGGGATTATTAATGATAATCTCAGTAAAGCATCTCTCTACTTATTAGTACATATCTTAACCGCAGCAAGACTGGCATATGCCCAAAAATGGAAAAGAAAGGAAACACCCACGGAAGAAGAAATAATAGATAAAAATTTATCCTGCGCTGAAATGGACAGGTTAACCCTAGAGATCAAAAATAAGAACGAAATGGAGTATTATGAAATTTGGCAAAATTTGTACAATTTTGTTAAGGAGTTAAGGAGGATCGCTGAGATGAACATTGTTTAATTGGTTGATAATGTAAGGATTTCTTATTTGCATCTATATAATGGACATAACTGAAAGACATGTAAATATAACGCTGAGGACTGAATGACAGTTTACTGAAAAAAACGACAGATGTTATATGTACAGTTTGTTATACTCTGTCCTGTATTTTAGGTTTTTGTTATTTCTTTCTGTAATATAAGATAATACTAATAGTAGTGTTGTAGCTAGGGAAGTTGAATCATGTCCACTTTTGTGTTTAAATGTATATCTAATAAAATTTTCTAAAAAAAAAAGACCTTTGGGGGTCTTCAATTCCCTTCCTGTTAAGAGTTCCTTAATAAGGTTTACTCTTCCTTCCTCTCATCAATAAAGGTGGTTTTTCCAGAAAATATGTGAAGAGCTGTAATTAGTGAATTAACTATGGCTTTTTTTGGCTGTGTTTTAATTTATATATAAGGTATGTTTAATTGAGGAGAGCTTGGAGAGGTAGAAGTGGCCAATATGGAGGCTGCACCTTGCCCTCCAGATCTCTGTCTCTCCTGCATTTCTCTGGAGAGGAGGAGGAGGAGCTGGCAAGGGAGCTGTGTGAGGGAAGGCTGCTCCAACAAGACAACATCCTTAGTTACCACACACGATTGGAAATGAGAATTCCCTTTTGAGAAGGGCCAGCCTCCCTTGTGCAAGACCCAGGAGCACTGCTCCCCTGCCCCCTCCTCTAGCTCTCCAGAGATCTGTCAAGACAGAAGTTGGACTTGGAGGAAACTGCTTCCTGCAAACGTCCCCACCTCCTGCTTTACCAGAAGGGGGCACCGGACAGGGAAACACCAACGATGTCTGAGATTGGGAAAAGAACATCTCTTTAGCGTGTTACACACACACACACACACACACACACACACACACACACACACACACACAGTCCAAGCTTGGAGACTTGTATCCACATCTGAGCTAGCAAATTGCCAGTCATGCCTCAGCTTGGGAATAAGGCCATCTCCTTCCTCTGTGGATAAAAGTCCGCAAACCTGGAATGTGGTGTGTGTGTGTGTGTGTGTGTGTGTGTGTGTGTAGGGATGCATGTGCTTGGCTGCTAGCAGTTTTGGGAGGCAAGGAGTTTGTGGGGCACTGAGTTGTCCCCACATCGAGTTACCCAGTGTGACTTGTTCCATTCTGACCCAGCTGTCTCGAGTCAGCTGTGTCCAGTGAGTGGCATTGAGCAGACCACGCCCACCTGCTAGGTGATTGGTGGTACTTGAATATTGCCATGTTGTACAATCTCTGAAAAGGTTGAAAAGCCCTGCCTTAGAGTACATGGAAAGATAAACTGTTTAGAAACAATAAAAGCAGATAAGATGTAGAGCGGAACTGAATCGTTCACATTTCCTGTCCATGGCTCACATTGCGAGATGGCAAGATTGAAGATTGAAGGCGAGAACAGCTTGCCTTCAGAAGATGTGAGTGCTCCAACACTGGAGACTTTTAAGAAGAGAAGGAAGCCATTTGTCTAAAATGGTATAGGGTCTCCTGCTTGAGCAAGGAGTTGGACTAGAAGACCTCCAAGGTCCCTTTCAACTCTGTTATTCTCTTATTCTCTCATCTGTCTATTTGTTTATACTTCTGCCCTTAGGACTAGTTTAATTCACAGCTAATATTTGTGTACTGACATAGATTTTTCAAGGGGTTAATTATCTCACCTTATATAACATTATTTGCTAAAGATATATGCTTTATGTTATATTTATATATACTGTAGTTTTATGTCATAGAAAAGATGTGCAGAGCTGTTTTCTTTAAGGGCGATATGCACTCTTTTTGTTATTACTTCATTCTTGAAAAAGGACTTTGAAAAACTGGAAAAGTAGAAATTTGGCAGCCTCCAAAACCACTCAAATGACACAGGACTGAAATACATTAGAGGCAGCTAATCAGTGCTGTGTTTGCACATACCATTAAATATATTATATTAAGTTTAGATTTGATTTCTGTGTTCCTTTTATATGGTGAAAAGGGGACACATTTGAATTCATGCTGATACTGAAAACATATTCCTAGCCTGAGTTTCTTGGGTTTCAAATCATTTCCATTAACAAACAGCTATTTGCCCTTTAATAAAATATGTCATTATGCTTTATTCACATCACACAAAAGAATCACTGAAAAAATTGCCCCAACGATGGCCAATAATTACACATTTGGCTCCTGCATGAGCAATGAAGAAATTGGTTCACTGGGAAAAGCAGGTGCTGGGGCATCATGCTAATAGTCAATATGTGCCATACTAATTAACCATTGCAATTGCTTAAATTAACAATTAGCTAACATGCAATTCTTATTTTGCAGTCTGCAGTTTACTTTGGATAATCCTTGCATGTTTATCAGTTTTCCTTTTCTTTTTTGTTTTGTAAAACCTTAAGGCCTGAGCACAACTTTAACATTAGAATCGATGAGCTCAACTGGCCTTAAGAAATAATACTCTTTTGTAGCAAATTCAGAATAACTCTTTTGAAGATTTTTATTTATATAGTTATATATAAATATAACTTGCGAAGGTCGTTGAGAGCGTGGTGGCACGACAGCTCCCTTTGGTCCTGGAGGAAACTGAGTATCTGGATCCGTACCAATCGGGTTTCAGGCCCGGGTATAGCACGGAGACGGCATTGGTCGCACTGGTGAATGATCTCTGGCGGGCCCGAGATAGAGGTTATTCCTCTGTCCTGGTCCTATTAGATCTCTCAGCGGCTTTTGATACCATCGACCACGGTATCTTACTGCGTCGTCTTGAGGGGTTGGGAGTGGGAGGCACCGTTCTGCGGTGGTTCTCCTCCTACCTCTCGGGCCATTCGCAGACGGTGTTAGCAGGGGGGCAGAGGTCAAGCCCTAGGCCCCTTAGTTGTGGAGTGCCTCAGGGATCGATGCTCTCGCCTCTCCTGTTCAACATCTATATGAAGCCGCTGGGAGAGATCATCCGTGGCTTCGGGGTGAAATATCATCAATATGCTGATGATACCCAGCTTTTCATCTCCACCCCGAACCAACCCAGTGATGCCCTCGATGTGATGTCCCGTTGCCTGGAAGCAGTACAGATTTGGATGGGAAAGAACAGGCTTCGGACTGACCTTCTCCCTTTCACCGAGGTGGCCTACAATAATTCTGTTCACAGCAGCACTGGCTACACGTCTTTCAGAGTAGCCACAGGAAAAGAGTTCAGCCCGATGCCTGACTATCCTCAGGTGTCCTCCACTTCCCAGACACTTGATCAATGGGTAAGGGGGTGGGAAGAGGTTTGGAGAAACATGAAAACAGCATTAAAGAAGACTTCTGATACTTATAAAAAACATGCTGATAAAAAGACGGTTCCCCAAAGAACATTCCAAGTGGGGGAAAAGGTTTATCTGTCAACTAAATATTTACATCTCAAATTACCCAGCAAGAAATTGGGACTGAAATTCTTGGGGCCTTTCCCCATTGTGAAAATCATCAACCCGATCACAATAAAATTGAAAGTCCCCAGTTTTTTGGGGAAAATTCACCCGGTGTTAACATGGCCGATCACTAAGCCGTCCCCTGCCGAAAGCCAAAATCAGTATCAAGCACAATGAAGCAATCTGGAGGATTTGGGTGAGACCTTACCTTTCTTACTTTCCTAATTACTTTCCTGTGGGACTTTCTTGAAAATCTTTTTCCCCCTTCTTGAAAGATCAGCGACTGCTTACTTGGGGATTTACAACCTTAAAGCCTCAAAAGAAATCAAATGACTAAGCTAAATAACTAAGCAAACTTATTTGTACCTCTGAAATTTTTGGGCCACTAAAAAGTTTTTATTGTTTATTTTTATGGGGACCTACTACCCTATTTTAGGGACGCGGTGGCTCAGTGGGTTAGGATGCTGAGCTTGTCGATCAGAAGGTCGGCAGTTTGGCGGGTTGAATCCCAAGTGCTGCATAACAGAGTGAGCGCCTGTTACTCATCCCAGCTTCTGCCAACCTAGCAGTTCGAAAGCATGTAAAAATGCAGGTAGAAAAATAGGGACCACTACGGTGGGAAGGTAACAGCGTTCCGTGCACCTTTGGCGTCTAGTCATGCCGGCCACATGACCACGGAGACGTCCTCGGACAAGCACTGGCTCTTCAGCTTTGAAACGGAGATGAGCACTGGCCCCTAGAGTTGGAAACGACTAGCATGCATGTGCGGGGGGAACCTTTACCTTTTTACCTTTACTACCCTATTTACTACTAAAAATGAATTAATTGGATAAAAGACTTATATTATATTAGTCTGCAAAAGGATTGTTCATGCTATTAAGGACATCTTGTGGTGAAACCCAGTATAGCAAGTAAACCTTTTTTTTTTACTCTGAGATTTGGCTCTAACAGATTTGTCCTTTTATCTTTAAAGATAAAAATTGGGAACACCTGTCACTGAAAACAACTTTTAGGAATAGTGGAGGCGGACATTTAATGACTTTTATTAAAGTAGCCTCCACTAAAGGCCTATAAAAACTAAAGAAATGGAAGAATAAATTCCACCACTTGACTATAAACTCATACTTGATACAATTTTGGCAATGACTGCAGAAATAAAAGCCAGACCTAAAGACAAATCTGACAGCACAAACTCACCAAATGAGACTCTTACTTCAATTGATGAACTGACAATCCAAAAATGAACAGAGAATGAGGAATTTAACAACAAAACAGGGTCCTTTAAAGTACAACAAGTACAATCTATTGAGAGCCTTGATGCCCAACTGTAAAAGCTACAATCCAACAAGCAACAGAAGCTGAAGAAAGCAATACTAAGATGGAGGATGCCAGAGGCCTTCAAATACAGTACACCAAGACTTCAACCAAACAAACAATAACTACAACACCAGACATGACCTCTTACCTAAGCCAGATTGATTTGAAAGAAGAAGAAGACCAGACTGAAATAATGACAACTGCACTACGCCAAACATAGAGACTGGATTTACTGGAACAAAAATTTAATGACTATAAAGGGGTCACTCTCTATGAAAAATTGATAACTGGATGGTCTCCCTGGATTCAAACAATGTGCATAGGAAGAAAGGGAGGCACATTTGAGAAGCTAAAGGCAATGATATGGAAGCCTGCCTGGCACAAGAAAAAAGCTAGAATTAGATCTAAGAAAAATAAAAATAAAAAAATAAATGAACTTTTCTCCCTTTCCTGTTGTACGTGTTGGGACTTGGAATAATAAAGCTTAAATTTTTCTCTCAACGGGCCAAGTTGCACTGTTAAAAGATATAAACTGAGTCTATATTTAGGATCTAGATTTTTAAGGGAATGAAAATTAGCTACAAACAATAAAACATACTTTGTTAACTATAGATGAATTGTAAAGATGACAAATAGAATATGTATGTATTTCAGACATGATAATTACTATATAATAAAATAGATTAGCTATCAGAACATAACTTTGAATTATATTATAAAATTTGCAATGATATAATAAAAGATATTATTTTAAAAATTGATGAATTACTAAGATGATAAAGAGGATATATTTGTTGTAATGATAGAGCTAAAAAAAATTCTTAATGGGCTAAGGGGAATCTTTAAAATATACATATCGATTTTATACTTAACTTTTAGACCTTTAAAGGAAAGGAAAGTTAGCTATTAGCTATATAATTCTGTAATTATATTACAGAATTTGGAAGGAGACAACAAAAGATATTTTTTCAATAATTGGTGAACTATTAAGATGTTAAACAATAAATTTGTATAACACAAGAATGCACTGAAATGAACAATATATGTATTTTAGACAGGATAACTATTATATAATGAAATGGGGGAAATGTGGGCTACCTGAAAATTAGGTTTTCTTTTATATATTATAGGCTGGTTCAGAATATCTTATTCCAATTAGGTAAAACTTAAAAACAGAACATGGATATGTATATGTGAAAATATATTGAAAATTGTTCTAACTGATTGTGTTACAATTAGAAATGTATCACTTTGATTAATTTGACTATGCTATCATAACCAAGGGAATTGGAGAGGGAATTCTTGCTGATGTAACTTGACCTATCTACAAATGACTTTGTTGTTTACTACTGTTTACTTTTAACTACCCAACCACCGTATTGCTTCATAAATACCTGGATGTAAAACTAATAAAATCAATAAAACTTCTATTTTTAAAAAAACACATGGAAATTGTGAAGCAAGCTCTAAACTCAAAAGGGAATGCTTCCTCTCTCAGTTGCAGTGACACTCTCCAAAATTGTCCACAACTTACATATAAAAAGCATGGGTCTCTACCTCGGCTCCACTCTACATCATTGCCAACCGGAAGACACAATTAGAGTATTTGTCATGTTCTTTGTCTTTATGCAAGAACCACAACATGTAGAACAGCCATCTTTAGGTCATTTCCTGTCATTAGCGGAGAAACTTCATGTAACAGGGCAATGTGGAAGAAAACTTTTGTTAAAAATAATCTCTGCAATGAAGTTGCCCAATGACAGACTTGAACATTGGGCACTATCTAACAAAATGAAATTCAATGGTGAAAAAAGTAAGATTCTACATTAGGCACGAAAAACCAAATGGACAGGTCCAGTATAGGTGGTACCTTGCTTAATAGTAGTAAGTGTGAGAGGGATCTCGGAGTCCTAGTGGACAATCACTTAAATATGAGCCAGCAGTGTGCTGCAGCTGCCAAAAAAGCCAACACAGTGCTAGACTCCATTAACAGAAGGATAGAATCAAGATCACGTGAATTGTTAATACCACTTTACACTTGGTAAGGCCACACTTGGAATACTGCATCCAGTTTTGATCACCATGATGTAAACAGATGTTGAAACTCTAGAAAGAGTACAGGGAAGAGCAAAAAAGATGATTAGGGGACTGCAGGCTAAAACATATAAGGCACGGGTCCCCAACCCTGGTCCGTGGACTGGCACAGGTCCGCAGCATGCCAGCAAGCAGGCTGCATAAACAAGCAAAGTTCCAACCTCGGGATGCAGGCAGTATTCAAAACCACACCCCCTATTGTCCACAGAAAAAACCTTTCTCCATGGCACTGGTCTCTGGTGCCAAAAAGGTTGGGAACCTCTGATATAGGGAATAGGGTATGTCTAGTTTGATGAACCCCTTCATGGATTACTGCCTTGTCGTGGCGAAGGGGCTTGCGTAATTCAATGAAGCTATGAGCTATGCCGTGCAGGGCCACCCAAGACGGACAGGTCATAGCAGAGAGTTCTGACAAAACGTGATCCACTGGAGAAGGAAATGGCAACCCACTCCAGTATCTTTGCCATGAAAACCCTATGGACAGTACCAAAAGGCAAAACGATATGACGCTGGAAGATGAGCCCCTCAGGTCGGAAGGCGTCCAATATGCTACTGAGGAAGAGCAGAGGGCTAGTACTAGTAGCGCCAGAAAGAATGAAGCGACTGGGCCAAAGCCGAAAGGACGCTCAGCTGTGGATATGTCTGGTGGTGAAAGGAAAGTCCGATGCTCTAAAGATTTTTTCTCCATAGGAACCTGGAATGTAAGATCCATGAATCAAGGCAAGCTGGACGTGGTCAAACAAGAGATGACAAGACTGAACATCGACATCTTAGGTATCAGCGAACTAAAATGGACAGGAATGGGTGAATTTAATTCAGATGACCATCAGGTATACTACTGCGGGCAAGAATCCCTCAGAAGAAATGGAGTAGCCTTCATAGTCAATAAAAGAGTAGGAAAAGCAATACTGGGATACAATCCTCAAAATGACAGAATGATCTCAGTTCGAATCCAAGGCAAACCATTCAATATCACAGTAGTCCAAGTCTATGCCCCAACCACCGGTGCTGAAGAGGATGAAATTGACCGGTTCTATGAAGCCCTACAGCACCTTATAGAACTAACACCCAGAAATGATGTCCTTATCATCATGGGGGATTGGAATGCTAAAGTAGGAAGCCAAAAGATAACCGGAATAACAGGCAAGTTTGGCCTTGGAGTACAAAATGAAGCAGGGCACAGGCTGATAGAATTTTGTCAAGAGAATACGATGGTCATAGCAAACACTCTTTTCCAACAACCCAAGAGACGGCTCTACACATGGACATCACCAGACAGTCAACACAGAAATCAGATTGACTATATGCTCTGCAGCCAAAGATGGAGAAGCTCTATACAGTCAGTAAAAACAAGACCAGGAGCTGACTGTGGCTCAGACCATGAGCTTCTTGTTGCAAAGTTTAGGCTTAAACTGAAGAAAGTAGGGAAAAGCACTAGGCCAGTCAGGTATGAATTAAATCATATCCCTGTTGAATATACAGTAGAGGTGACAAATAGATTTAAGGAATTAGATCTGATAGACAGGGTGCCTGAAGAACTATGGACAGAGGTTCGCAACATTGTACAAGAGGTAGCAACCAAAACCATCCCAAAGAAAAAGAAATGCAAGAAAGCAAAATGGCTGTCTGAGGAAGCTTTGCAAATAGCTGAGGAAAGGAGGGAAGCAAAAGGCAAGGGAGAAAAAGAAAGATACGCCCAATTGAATGCAGAATTCCAGAGAATAGCTAGAAGAGATAAGAATGCCTTCTTAAATGAACAGTGCAAAGAAATAGAAGAAAACAATAGAATAGGGAGGACCAGAGATCTTTTCAAGAAAATTGGAGAGATGAAGGGAATGTTCAATGCAAAAATGGGCATGATAAAGGACCAAAATGGCAGGGACCTAACAGAGGCAGAAGAGATTAAGAAGAGATGGCAAAATTACACAGAAGAACTATACAAGAATGAGCTTAACGTCCCTGATAATCACAATGAGGTGGTCACTGACCTCGAGCCAGACATCCTAGAATGTGAAGTGAAGTGGGCCTTAGAAAAGCTGAGCAACAACAAAGCTAGTGGAGGTGACAGTATTCCAGCTGAGCTATTCAAAATCTTAAAAGACGATGCAGTAAAAGTGCTACACTCAATTTGTCAGCAAATTTGGAAAACTCAACAGTGGCCACAGGATTGGAAAAGATCAGTTTACATTCCAATTCCAAAGAAAGGCAGTGCCAAAGAATGTTCAAACTATCGCACCATTGCACTCATTTCTCATGCTAGTAAAGTTATGCTTAAAATCCTACAAGCTAGACTTCAGCAATATGTGGATCGAGAACTACCAGAAGTACAGGGAGGATTTCGAAGAGGCAGAGGAACTAGAGATCAAATTGCCAACATACGCTGGATCATGGAGAAAGCTAGAGAGTTCCAGAAAAACATCTACTTCTGCTTCATTGACTATGCTAAAGCCTTTGATTGTGTGGATCATAACAAACTGTGGCAAGTTCTTAAAGAGATGGGAGTACCAGAACATCTTATTTGTCTCTTGAGAAACCTATATGCGGGCCAAGAAGCAACAGTGAGAACTGGACACGGAACCACTGATTGGTTCAAAATTGGGAAAGGAGTCCGGCAAGGCTGTATACTGTCGCCTTGCCAATTTAACTTATATGCAGAGCACATCATGAGAAAGGCAGGGTTAGAGGAATCAAAAGTTGGAGTTAAGATTGCTGGAAGAAATATCAACAACCTAAGATATGCAGATGATACCACTCTAATGGCAGAAAGTGAAGAAGAACTGAAGAGCCTCTTGTTGCGGGTGAAGAAGGAGAGTGCAAAAGTTGGGTTGAAACTAAACATTAAGAAAACCAAGATCATGGCATCTGGCCTTCTCAATTCCTGGCAAATAGATGGGGAAGAAATGGAGGTAGTGACAGATTTTATTTTCCTGGGCTCCAAGATCACTGCAGATGGGGACTGTAGTCAAGAAATTAAAAGACGCTTGCTCCTCGGGAGGAAAGCCATGGCAAATCTAGACAGCACACTAAAAAGCAGAGACATCACCCTGTCAACAAAGGTGCGTATAGTCAAGGCTATGGTCTTCCCAGTTGCAATGTATGGCAGTGAAAGTTGGACCATAAGAAAGGCTGAGCGCCAAAGAATTGAGGCCTTTGAACTCTGGTGCTGGAGAAGACTCCTGCGAGTCCCTTGGACTGCAAGGCGATCAAACCGGTCAGTCCTAGAGATCAACCCTGACTGCTCTTTAGAAGGCCAGATCCTGAAGTTAAAACTCAAATACTTTGGCCACCTAATGAGGAGGAAGGACTCACTGGAGAAGAGCCTAATGCTTGGAAAGATTGAGGGCAATAGAAGAAGGGGACGACAGAGAATGAGGTGGCTGGATGGAGTTACTGAAGCAGTAGGTGTGAGCTTAAATGGACTCCAGAAGATGGTAGAGGACAGGAAAGCCTGGAGGAACATTGTCCATAGGGTCGCGATGGGTCGGACACGACTTCGCAACTAACAACAACAACAGTTTGATGAAGAGAAGGACTTGAGGTGACATGAAAGCTGTGTTCCAATATCTCAGGGGTTGCCACAAAGAAGAGAGAGTCCAAAGCACCTGAAGGCAGGACAAGAAGCAATGGATGGAAACTAATCAAGGAGAAAAGCAACTTAGAACTAAGGAGAAATTTCCTGACAGTTAGAACAATTAATCAGTGGAACAACCTGCCTCCAGAAGTTGTGAATGCTCCAACACTGGAAGTTTTTAAGAAGAGACTGGACAGCCATTTGTCCGAAATGGTATAGGGTTTCCTGCCTGAGCAGGGGGTTGGACTAGATGACCTCCAAGGTCCCTTCCAACTTTATCATCATCATCATCATCATCATCATCATCATCATCATCATCATCATCATCATCATCATCATTATTATTATTATTATTATTATTATTATTATTATTATTATTATTATTATTATTATTAGTTGTTTGGTGCATTTATTTTAAAGCACAAGTGTATTTCTGGAATATGAACAGATTAGCTAAGTGAACATAGATATTCACTAAGACTAACAACATGCACCAATGCAAACCTAGTCAGCTCATATTTGCTTTATTCACAGCAGGGCTAGATAAGCCAGGTAACTAGTATATTCAATAGATAACTACTGCCTCTCAAGGCTTTATATGCTGGACAATGGTTAATAGAAGTAGAACTGTGAATGACCAATCCAGTGAATGCCTTTGCAGCTGAGGCCAATAGGGCAAGTTGAAAGACCGCAAATACTATGAGTCTGTAATAATACATAAGATTTATCTGGCTTTTATATCCTTTAGTTGTTCCACATCTACTCAGGAACATAACTCTGTTCTATTAAAAAGTGATGAAATGGGCCATTACCTACTTCCATTTTAGCTTATGGGTAAATCCACAGTAGTGATTGCAAGAAATCAGAATATGGTAAAATGGGGACTACTGTGGAATATATGACAAAAGAAGATGCTGGCACCTGAAAGATCTTTCCCACTGAATTTTGATTTGATTAAAACCAGTGTTTTTTTTTGTAAAAGAAAAAGGTGCCGAAACTCACACATGTCATACAACCCTCCTTGCCTACCCCACAAGGTTCCATCCAGAAAAAGGTGCTGGAACTCCGTTCTGAGCATTCTATGACGAAAAAAGCCCTGATTAAAACTCATTAATATGCTACTAATTCCATAGTACCTCACATGTCAATCTTTAATTTTAAGAGTTTTAAAATAAGCTTTCACATCAGGTTTTTTTTTATTGCAACCACAGTAATTTTGGGGGGAAAGAAATAACATTGGTATTCTGGAGAAGAGCTTGAGATGTATCTCCTACTTCTACCAAAATGTAAATTATCTTCAGAAAATATGTGACTCCAAAAATAATAAAGAATTATGTAGACTAGAAATGACTTCATCTGATATGTGAAAGATTATTCCCAGATCGCACATAAATATAAAGGTGGCACTGGCCAAGCTGGCTGGGGCTGCTGGGAGATGTAGTTCAAAAGTCTCCCATCCCTGAATTAGTGTATAAAAGTATGGAAAATAAGCTTAGAAATTATTGAAAAGACCACTGATTGATCCTAATATGCATTTGGCATTAATGAATACTTAATATTTGTAAGGGGACAAATCTATTAAAATTGCATATTTTCCTTATAATAGCAATTTGATTACTACTATATATACCACATTGTGCTCAATAAGATCAGAGGCCTTTAATTTAAAACATTTTCTTGAGTCAACCTTACATAATATTTTGTTAACATAGTTCAAACTCTAAAAAATAACCATATTCATAACAAGAAAAACATGAGTTGTTTATTAAGTAGTCATATTCAAAATTCAGCGACCCTAAATTATAACAGAAAGATGGGACATTTTCCCTTTGCTCTGTTTATGAAAACTGCATTAAAAATATAACTTGCATAGTTGAAGGAATGCTTCTCTGTAATTATCATATTTTTTATCCTATCTTTCACCAATGGTAATGTTCTGTACCAGCCTGCTACCGGCCCTGCAGAAAAGGCAGGGACAACCCCTTTTACAAGAAGGCAAGAGGCTGGAATTACGCCTGCAAAATTTATAGCTACAAAAACAAACAAGACACGAACCAAGAAACAGGAGCTTTAAGAAACAGGAACTATCCAAGCGGTTGCCTTCAGCAAACCAGCCCTCCCACACATTCCCCTTATATAGAGTTCAGGGCGTGGCTTCTCTCTGCCTCCTTCCGAGGAGCCCCATTGCCTTCCTCCGTTTACTCCTAATTGACTGCCTCCTGCGTCGGGCATTCTTGAACAGGGCCAGCTGTGGGTCATCTTCATCCACGCTGTCAGGCTCACACAGCTGGGTCTCCGTGGTGACCAAGTGGGAGGGGCCTGGCTGAGGGCTCTCATCAGCAAGATCTTCAACCCCCTCAGCAAGGTCTTCAACACCCCCCTCCTCCTCTGAGTCGTCCGACCCAACTGCCGAACCCACAGGCTGACCCTGAATCACAACAGGTAAGGAGTTTGAGATAATTTTTAAAATAAAAGAACAAAAGGCCATTAAAAAACCTCACTATTCCAGAATTTCTTGCAGGAGAATTGGTTCAGCTTGAAACCACCTTAGCATGTGATGTAATTCTGTTTGGTTTTATCTTACATACTTTCATAGTCCAACAGACTGTAACTATTAAATTGTAAAATTCAGATCCTGCTTTTCTTTTTGATGGTTATTTAAGGCAAGATACAATGTAGAGCAAGGGTCCCCAACCTGTGGGTTGCGGCCCACTACTGGGCCTTGGCCGCTTGGCCACTGGGCTGTGTGAAGGGATGGCCAGTGCACGTGCGTGCACTGAGACCCCCCCACACTCACGCTAGTGGCGAGCATCCCGCCGACACTAGTGCCACCCCCAAGCGTCACACCGGCACTAGCATTTTCCTGCCCCCTGAGCGTCCTGCCGGTGCTAGCGCCACCCACATCTTCCCACCAGTGCTAGTGTCGCCCTGGCCTTGAGTGTCCCGCCGGCACTAGTGTCGCCCCACCCCAAGCTGGGCAGTACATGAAACCATGTACTCTGGTCTGCAGGAAAAAAAAACTAGTCCCTGGTGCTCAAAAGGTTGGGGACCTCTGATGTAGAGACAAAGTTTGAATTCAGGGACATCCAAAGGTGTGGTAGGAATCAGCAAGCATAATATAGCATCCACAATTGCACAATCAAGTCCCACTCCTTTTTATATCTTTTTATAATCTGTAAAAAATCAGGGTGTTCAATCACATGGTCTTGCTTTTCCCCCCCCCTTACCCTTTGATACCTATGCTTGGACAAGAACAACTATTTTCATTTTCTTCCTCCACATATTTATTTACTATTTTTTCCTTGTGACCTGAAAAAAACTTGCATAATTGTTGTGATCTTGAGTTGACCTTTAAGCAACATAGAAATAGACACATTTTGCATTCTGCCAATGAAGATAAATATCTAATTGTCTCTCACTGTCCCACCAAAATGAATTGAAGGGTGTGAAAAAGTAATGGCTCACCAGCATAACATTTCATCTTATCTGTGTAAAGTTCATCAAGAATGCTACTTTGTATTATAAACATATTTTCTTTTTTAGATTTTGCTGAAAACAAGGTCCCTTAATTTGCTGCCTATCAATTCTCATATTTCTATTTCTATGTACTTTTTAATTGACTATTGTAGTACCTTGTTTCATATTGTACCTATCTGTTAATTAGAAAATATTATATTGCAGTACAATAGCCTAACACAAATCAAATGTTTGGATATTTTGGAAGAATCCAAAGAAGTGGTAATACTTCTATATCAACCAATGACTTCTCTTCTCTTCTCTTCTCTTCTCTTCTCTTCTCTTCTCTTCTCTTCTCTTCTCTTCTCTTCTCTTCTCTTCTCTTCTCTTCTCTTCTCTTCTCTTCTCTTCTCCTCTCCTCTCCTCTCCTCTTCTCTTCTCTTCTCACAATAATCTGCTTATACTTTTATCTTTATGATCCAAACCATATATAAAAGAGACTGAGGCTATAAGAGACTTTGTTGCACAAATTAGATACTGAAGCATATATTAAACATTTAGAACTTATCAGTAGGTGAAGAACTATGGATCTGTTAAAGAAAAAATAATTCTAATAATTCAAAATGGTGCCACTCTTGGATTCATGATATGTGTTCATTCTCTGATTTTGAACTGATTCGTTGTTGAAAAAATGAAAGACTAATTAATATGATTCTATATTCTTGCTTGCTTGTGGTCTGGTTTTCTTCTATGTTTTGATATGTTAAAAGAAAAATCTTTACAAAAATACACAGAAAGCAGAAGGTATAAAAGCAAGCAATAAACCAAAACAAATTTGTTAAAAGGTAGTACTTACCTGTACAACAAATAATCTAATTATTAAATTATATTATGAACTCAAACAAAAAGAATAAAAAACCAATGAGTTTTCATATTAAATTAAAATAATCGATCCAACCTAGTAGATTCAATTCCACAAGAAGACCAGTTCCATAATGTTAAAATAAAATTCAAATAACATTCACATCATTCAAATGAAAACATTTACCCATATATTGTATTTACTTGGGTATGTTAGAATATTAGTCCAAAAAGGAACTACTAACAGACAATACCAAATCATATGGCTTAACATACCCTCAGGTTTTTTACTTTGCCAATAAAGAAAATCTACAGTCCATTGGGGTGTCTAATAAAGCTATTTTTGAGCCATATCTTCATAATATTACAAAATGCCTCTTCTAATATTAAAAATGCACTTTTGATATGAGCTCTGAGTTATTTCACTTAATTATCTCAGTTATGTTCATTGAAAAGATTTAGTAACTTCGTTTAGATAAAATTCGGTATTTCTATTCTACTCAGTCACTCACTCACTCACTCACTCACACGCTGCTAAGGTTGCAAGCCCAAAACTACCACCAGCTGATCCATCCCAATAGTGTGCTTTGACTGTGAAGGGAAGCTAAGTTGTCAGCCTGGGTCTAGCCTGACTCAGGCTGTAACCTGTGAGTCCTGCTATTCTAACCCTTTCTCTTGATCTGCTTTTCAGGTCTTCTTAGAGTACACAGCTCTAAGCAGCAGGGGAGTTTCTTAGCAAAGGGCCACCCACTTGCATATTATTCCTCCCTAGCCTGTGACATGACACAAGAACAAAGTAGACATTAACTGCTACATTAAACCCAGAAGGAAAGTAATCAGTAACCTGTTATTCCCTTAATAAAGGGAAACACATGCAGAGTGAAATTCAGAAGACTAATCAATAGCCCCAGACAAAGCAATGTGCCAAACAAATTGCAAATCAATTAGAATCCTTGTTTTCTTTCAAATGGTTCACTATACCTAAAGCAATTACTCCTTCATTAGACCTAATTTAACAGCATGACCGTCTTAGCAACAACTGGCAGCGTCTGGCTATCAAATGGAAGAATGGCAGCTTATTTCTGTCTGTGAGTCCCTGGCCAATTCCGCCCCCCCCCCCTGCAAAAGGAAGGGGATTTCTTTATAGTTTCACACATTTAATGAATGACTGAATCATTTCTGTATGGGGGAGCATCAGGATGTCCAGTTACACATTCTCTCTCTCTCTCTCTCTCTCTCTCTCTCTCTCTCTCTCTCTCTCTCTCTCTCTCTCTCTCTCTCTCTCTCTCTCTCTCTTTCTCATCTTAAGAAAATTGGCCTCCACTTCTGATGAGTAGGAAGTGCCCTTAAGTTCTGTGTTCTGCAATTCTTCTCTGCAATTGTAGCTATCAGCTCAGCTCATCTTGGAATTGCAGTGTCTGCTGATTCCCGCCAGCTCTGTGAGTCCACATGGTCAAATGTCAGCAGTGAATTCACCAACAAAGGACAGATCTCTCAATCTACTATCCGTCATGGAGAAAGGTTAATGAAACACATGGAAAATTGGATTATTGGACCACTCTTTCCCTGGCAGAGGGAGTGTTGTGAAGCCAAATGTTCCCAAGATCCTTTAGCTTTTTAACAGTAACGATAAAGCAGGGGATGTTTTCAAAGTAAATTGGGGGACAAAGGTGCTAAGTGTTTCCTGTGCTAAATAATTTCCTTTCCTTCTGCTTTTTATTTTTAGGTATTGACTTAGAATATTTTGCAACAGCCAAGGTGTGCTGTGCAGAAGTTCTACTTTTCTTTTCTATGCTGAGAAATTAAAAACAAAACAAAACACAAACCCTGAAGGAGGGAGGGGATGAGAGAATTTGATCCTTCACATACCACCAATAGTTTTACAGTTTCTCACACTTTCTAAATAACCAACAATTGATAGCAAGGTCTTCATGCTTCTTTGCTGCTTGCATCAAGGATCATCTTAAGCTATTTGCTTTAGACCTCTTTTCAGTATAGCATTTGCTTTTCTTTGTTAGAGAGCACAATGTGGAAGAGAGAGAGGAAGGGAGGGAGAGCCTGCCTCTTTACAGATGACTCTTATCAAGTCTGAATTCTTGGTCTAGTTACAGTATGTCTCTTTGTATACAGTAGATATACTTATTTTACGGAATAAGTGCAAATCCAGGCAGATCCTTATTGAGCTCAAATTTAATTTCAGGTCCATTCTGATGAAACCTCTGCTGAGAATGGCCAAGATGTCCTGCTGTTTGAGTCAAAGAACAAGATTTTGCACCTTTCTATTCCATATACAAAAAACCCTAGCATCTTATTCCAGCAATAGATAATTTAGTGCGCTAATTTAGTTGGCCCATGTCTGTGTCTCTTCCTGCTTAAGAACCAGTTCTAACCTGCTCTCTTCCAACTGTCTGAATACATTTTGGTAAAGCGGTAAGGTCTCCCTAGTGTACATTGGCTGGGTGTGTTCAGAGATTAGGAATACTTCAAAGCAATAGAAGTTTGAAATTCATTTCTTATCTTTTCAGTTCTTTCACCAAATTTTAAGGGGAGCAGTCCGTATGAATTAACTTTGTGGCTGTTCCAGTAAACTATGAGGTAACAATTTTGCCATTACAAATTCTGTCTTTAGGATGTGGTAAACTAGCACGATATGGGAATGCTTTGGTGAAGTGCTGCTGCTCTGGATTTGGATCAGTATATACCATGTGGCACTCCTTCTCCAGAGTCAGTTTTTATCTGGTGGTCCCTGGGCTGCCCCTTGCTCTTTCAGAATGAATAGGGCAGCAAGAACAACTGAGAGACTTAGAGGATCTGCTGGGACTGTGAGCAGGCTGCCTGGGATGGTTAAGGCACCTGGCAAGAGGCCAGGAGTTCTAGTTCCACCTTGGGCACAAAGCCAATTGTGCCACATTGGGTCAGTCACTTGCTCTCAGTCCTAGGAAGCAGTCAAGGGCACTTCTGAAATCTCACCAGCAAAACTGCAGGTGGAATGGGACAACTCTCCATAGCCAACTTGTCACAGCCAACTCATTGCTACCAAATCACCATGGCCAGCTTGCCATGGCCAACTTACCAGAAGACAATTCGCCCTGGCCAATTCGCCATGGGAAAACTTGTCACAGAATAATTCAACAATTTTATTTAATTATTTAAAATAATTTTAAAAATATGTTTGTCATTCACACTTCATTTTGTCCCTCATTTTTCATCCTTTCTTTAATGATTCTATTTCATTATTTCTTCTATATTATGTAATTTTTGTCCCGTGGTAAGCTGTCCCACAGTGAATTGCCCATGGTGAATTATCCCAGAGAGAGTTGGCTGTGGTGACCAGGCATCAACCCTGACAGGAAGGCTCACACACACACACACACACACACACACATACACACAGACTGCCACAAAGATAGCTATGGCAGCTATAGCTACTGGTAAATGCTAGAATGTGTTTATCATTGCTGCTGTAGCTTTCTTTTTTTTAAAAAAAGTAAACTTCTGCAGTACTTCAGTTTCATCTCTTGGCTTCTTCCATATAGCTATTCAAACTCTCCCTTGTATGCATGGATGGTGCCAATTCACTTTAAACTGAGAGGCACTCACCCAAATATACTTTTTTTCCAATTTGTTCCCAGTGTATGAAATTGACCACTTTAAATTAACCACATTAAATATGGGAATGAAGAAAAGCCTTTTTTCTTCAGGTTCTTAATTTTCTTTGCTTTCGTTTTTTTTTTTGAAATGCCCATGTGCTTCCAACATGAAATTAGACAGTATGTTAAATATAATATTTTCTATCACAACTTTATAAAAGTCATATGAGAGACTAAGAAGAACATTGCCTCTTATTCCTTATTTTATTGCCACTCAAGGCCAAACAGTGTGGGGTTCAAGAACAATTGCATTCAGTCCTAGACCAGTGATACACTTGTTATCTTATATCTTGTGGTAGCTTAAAATGAAGATTTGTGACACTGTAAAGTGATAAATCTCACCTTCTTAATGGAAGATGTGGTACTTGAATCAAGGGCCCAAGGCAGATTTTTAAAGTGTTACATACTTAGACCCAATTTTAACTGAGGATCAGACATTAATGTACTTTTTAATTCCCCAGAGAAGCTGGTAATATCCTATTCAGAGCTACAACAAAATTAGCTGACCCAGTGGAGAGACTCCCTGCCAAGCAAGTCAGCTCCCTCCAGCCATTCTATTTATTATAATGCTCCACAGTAGGACACTGGAAGGCAAAGTGCTCTTCTGAATACTAAAGAATGATCACATAAGAAGAATCATTGTAGGAACCTTATTACATAAACTCAGTTAAGCAAAAGCACTTGGTTATCTGAATTTACAGTATTATTCCCCACAGTATCTCAGAGTGGTAGAATCTTATTGAAATAATGCATGTACTGAGAAGGGGGCTTGGTCATCGGGGTTTGAGGGGCCTCTTGACTCAATGGATAAATACAGTGTAATGCGCATGTCACAAATGAGGATGGTGATTTAACTCTGAGATATGTCTACCTCTTGTAAAAGGGGTTTACAGTAGCAGTCTGCTGCTGCAGTTGATTGGGGAGTATCCTGAAGCAGAAAATAGAGAAAGGATTCTCTTCACACACTTCATGATATACCCAATAGGCAATCCTATCAGCATCACTATTTTTTAAAATTATTTTTATTAAACTTTTTAAAGAAATCATACTGTAAGAATAAAAGGATAAAAAAAATGTGATAACAGACTCCAATTGTGTTGAGCAAAGGAGAGGTTGCAACACCACATAGAAATACATAGCATTAATGTATATATTTATTGACTGACTTACTTACACATTCCATATTTATTCCTGGCAATTACACCAATAACTCCCTGCAGTTTTCTTGGCAACGTTTTCAGAAATTGTTTGCTACTGCCTTCTTCCTAGGGCTAAGAGATACTAAATGGCCCAAGAGAACCCAGATCATTCTATCCTTAAGACTAAAGCTCGTGTTCTCCCAGTTTTTAGTGTAATACACACACACACACCCCTACATACATACATACATACATACATACATACATACATACATGCATGTTAAGGATAAAAAAATCTGGCAAGCATTGCTATACTTGTGCTAGATTGCTATACAAACATTGCCAAGTGCTCTCTATTGTCTAATACAGTGTAAAAGTTTAGAGTTTTAATTATAGTGCAGAATTTTATAGTCATAGACTTAGACATGCTTTTATAATATTTATATTATGTTATAGTAAGTTATGTACCAATATGCAAGCACAACATAAACAAAGTAAATTTCTTTTCAGCAACTGGTGCAGAATGAATTGGGTAGAAATTTAGTTTTCCTCTTGCTGTTTGATCCTCAAACTATAAATTAGCTCCAAGACATTTAACTCTATCACGGTTGGGTGCAATCTTCTCCAGATTTTATTGGACAATATATTGCAAAAATTGGATATGCATAACTGAACATGGTTCCCGCAAGATATAGGCCATCATTTTCCTTGGATCATTTCCATCTTGCATGGGAAATAGGGAAGGGGGCAAGAGAATGAGTGACATACATGCAAAGATTGTTTCTGCTGATAAAGAAATCATAAGACTATAAAAATGTGGGCATGGTCTGAAGTTGTTGATGGAATAATATTAAATAATAGATAAAGCTTATTATACTAAGTGAACAAGTTTAAATATATCTCTGTAGATATCTCCATCGCAAAGAAAATTTTTAATAAGCTATATGAATTAATTTGATTTAAATCACAAGGATTATTTTTAAATCCAGATATCTGTGAATGCAAAATGACCCAAGACTTCTTCCTTGACTGTATTAGATGCCCATTTATATGAAATGAAAGTATCGCTAAGGATTTCCCTTCCTAATTCAAATAATTTAATATTTAGTATTGATATACTACCTAGAGCCCACTTGGATTGCAGCAGCAGATAAATTGTACAAATAAATACATTGGTAACTTTGCCAGGTAAACATTCTTGAAAAGAAAACCAGACTCAGAAAAATTACTGCATATATACCATCTCTCCTTTAACTGATCTATCTCAAGACACCAGAGGCCACCTTACAAGGAACAGCCCATTCTAAGTGTTTGAATTAATGCAATTACATGTTTGGTGGAAAATACTGCTTTTTCGGTATATGTTATATTGCAGTGTAGGAGAATATGTTTGGAGTGCAGTTTATTTCTGCTTTCTACATATTTGATAAACATTTCTTCTACATTATTTAATAAATTTTTTGAAGAGTGCCAGGACAAGGATTAAATTCTGAAGTACTGTACTTGGTCTCTCTAATTTGATGAGACACTGTTAATACTGTATGATTTTGGAACCTCCAGCTGTGTATCTATTATCAGTGAAGGTTCTTCTCCAAGCTTCTTAATATATTATGTGAAAACAAGGGGGAAGTCTTCTCTGTTAGTGCAGTCCAATTATTGAGTAAAATTCCCATAGAGGAGAGACTCATGCCAACTTTGCAATCTTTTAGCTATCCATTCAAATACCTTTTGGTTTCACAGGCTTTTTAATTGAGTAATAAACTTGCTTTTTTTTCTTACATTGTTTTTTCTCATTTTTGTTAGACACTCTAAGAATGCCCTGGTCATGTCTTTATCTGCAAGAAGAAAGGAGATTTTTTTAAATATGTAAAACAATAAATGCAATGAATAATATACATAATACGTTGGTACACCTGGTGTTTTGGAGGTCAAGATCAATATCCCCTTAGTAGAGTCTACTGCTGTTGTTTTCCTCACCTGCTTTTTTTCCTTCTTTCTGTCTGTTTGTCACTGAGAGATAGAAGGCGGTAGAACCCAGCCAGTGCACCTTTGCCCACAATTGATACTATGCTGGGATATGCCAAGAACTTGAGGGTGAGACTAGATTTAGTTATGCTTTGAGCATTGCCATCACTGTTACCAACACCCATCTGATAGAGGAGAGGCCATTCTTTCACTGTCTAAGTCAGGGGTCTTCAAACTCGGCCCTTTTATGACTCATGGACTTCAACTCCCAGAATTCCTCAGCCAGCATGCCTGGGAGTTGAAGTCCATGAGTCATAAAAGGGCCGAGTTTGAAGACCCCTGGTCTAAGTCTTGGTCCCTTTTATAAAGGGCCCCTTTTATAATCTTATAAAGGCATTTAGGCTTTTATAAGATTATACAGTGAGACCGCTTTTATTATACTTAGATTTCAGAAACAAGGAATCTAAACCCATGACATTTCCAGTGTGAAAATATCCAAAGATGCTGTAGTTGGTGACATCAGCTTGGGTATTCTTCTCTTGTTTCTATTTATATGTGTTTTAAAATACATATCGTAACTTTCCTCTAGAGTTTAAGATGGCAAACATAACCCTTCTTTTTTCCATTCCCCCTCCCACCCCAGCCCCAAGTCTGTAAGGCAATTGGGACTGCAAGAGAGACTGGCTAAAAATCACCCAGTGAATTTCTATTGCTGAGTGTGAATTTATCTCTCTAGTCCTAGTTTAGTGTAGTGCCACTACAGCTATCTGTCTGTCTGTCTGTCTGTCTCTCTTCCTCCCTCTCCCCTATAGTTGTCTATTTGTGGCTGAGACCATTCAAGTCATAGTGCCACAATTTTAACCCATGATTTCCTATTGGATCACTGAACTTGCTCATTTAGAATTAAGTCCAGATTCAGGCATTTGCTTCGGGTTTCTTACCCTACAGCACTCAAGATGCTCATTGAGAAACAAACAGACAGAAGAGCTAGAAAGGGAAATATGACTTATTCTCTTTTGAAGGAGCTTTTCAGTAGTTTCTCTCCATCTTTGTTCTCCAGACATAGGCCATTCAACAATTTATCCCACAAGATATAAATCTGAAGCTGCATGTAGAAATTGGCGCATTAAATCAGGTCCTAATGATGCACAAGAGAAGTGTTGTCACAAACAAATAGCTCCTTTCTTTCTTTTGAAATCATACAAGAATGATACAACAGGAAGAGTACAAATGCATGTCAAAATACTATAACCTCAGGAGATATTTGATATTTGATCTAGCTATAGTTCCTGTCAGTCCTACAAGACAGACTAGATAGGAACCATGACCAGAAAATTAATTCTACTTTATTGTAAAGCTACATCAACACAAACCTGCTAGTCTGAAAGTAAAACCCTCCTGCCATCAAATTTATAGCCCAAGAACCTAGGGAGGATCCCTTCTCAGCCTTTATGCAGCTGCGGGCTATGCACTCTCTTGTCTGAAGGTTCCCTAGGCAGCATCGCTTTGCCCCATTTCCCAAGGTCAACCACCACCACCACCATTAGACCTTGACAGGTAGGTAGAGAAAGCAAGCAAGTAAGTACCATCTTCTTCTTTATAGTCCCATCTAACCCCAGAATGGGACGTGGTGGCTCAGTGGGTTAGGACGCTGAGCTTGTTGATCAGAAGGTCGGCAGTTTGGCGGGTTGAATCCCGAGTGCTGCGTAGCAGAGTGATCACCTGTTACTCGTCCCAGCTTCTGCCAACCTAGCAGTTCGAAAGCACGTAAAAATGCAAGTAGAAAAATAGGGACCACTACGGTGGGAAGGTAACAGCGTTCCGTGCGCCTTTGGCATCTAGTCATGCCAGCCACATGACCACGGAGTCGTCCTCGGACAAGCGCTGGCTCTTCGGCTTTGAAACGGAGATGAGCACCGGCCCCTAGAGTCGGAAACGACTAGCACGCGTGTGCGGGGGAACCTTTACCTTTACCTTAACCCCAGAACATCTGTCTCTTTCCTCCAGATGGTTCATACGTGTAGAGTTTGAGAATTATAAAGTGATAGTGGCTGAATATTAGAAATCAGATTTCCTGCACTCAACACATTTTTTTTCTTATTGCAGTAAATGGGTTGGGGACTTGGTTCTTGTACCATAAATTAAAAAAAGCTATTCCCATAGATGGCTGTGTGAGTAGAAGTTGTTAAAGATACATTTCTATTTTATCTGCTGTGACACCTGGGTAAATGGATCCTTTTGCAAACCTGCAGAGAACCATTTTTCCCTTTTTCTCTCTCACTCCATCAGTGGAAATAAGGCATTTTAATTATTGTTGTTTGTTGTTGTTAGTTGCGAAGTTGCATAGAACATTTTTACTGTTCAGTCTTCCAGACATTGACAATAAATAGGAATATTTTATCCAACCTTGATGAATGCTTAACTTGCATGGTTTTTCATACAAATGCAAACTTCCTTTCTCCTGGCCTCTGGTGACTATGCATCTAATGCCGGAGTGGCATCATTCAGCTTTAGTTGCTATAGCATTTTCAAGAACCTCTCTGTTCTTGTCATAAATTATCTTTAAGTGACAAAAGCTGAGAGGAGGTCTGCAGCAAACTGTATCCAATAATGAATTTGTAAGCTGCAGCAAAGAACACTTATCTTACTTATACTCTTCTACCATTAATTGTCTAGTGACCCTTCTTTTGGATACAGATGAGCATAACCCTGAAAAATGTTTGTGTTGTCTTTCTCTCCCTGGCAGCCTGCTGACTGCATGATCTAATAAATATTGGCAGGGCCAAATGAAATAATATAGAAGAGCTTCTCTTCTTTAAAGTCCATAGAATAAGAGACTCTTGTTACTTGTTAATATCTCCATCAAACACTGAAGTGCTAACATATGTGATACGACCATGCAATCAAGTAAGGACCGATTTGTTGTCTAATTAAACTAACACAACAAGCTCTTTAGCACCTACAAGTGACAAGTTTAGAGCAGGCAAGTGGAAACTCTCAGTTGAGTCCCTTTTTATGAGCCTATCATGCTAAATTCAATTCTGACTGAGTAGTGTTTGAATATACTTGACTTCCACAATATGCTGACATGCTTACAATAATTAATTAAATGCGACCATACCCCAATATTAGAGATTTATTTTACACACACACGCACACACACACACGCACACACACACACACACAGGGAGAGAGAAAGAGAGAGACATATATCAATTACAAATGAAATGTCCTAACATGTGTCTCCAATAGTTATCTATTGATGCTATAAGGAATCATCAATTACTTGGAATGTGTATCGATGTGGATGTGTAGTGATGGTACAATTGAAAATAATAATTACTTTTTAAAATTATCAGCATCTCTTTTTCAATGGCAAATTTCAGAAATCAATACATTCAACTATGAATGCTTGATATTTCTGTGAGTCTAGTAACATAAGAAATTGTGCACACTGTGAATAAGGACACCATTCAGTATCTTTTTCTTTAAGTTCCTAATGTGAAATTTGAATTCATCTTACAATGCTCAGGATGCAGTTACTATTGTCATTATTTTAGTAGAACTGTTGTGAACCATAAAGTGAATTACTCTGTTTAGAGGGCTAATATATAGAGATGCTTATTACATACTGAACAATACCAAGTGGTGAGACTTTTCTTAGAATGTGAGATTTCAGAAGAAGGTAAGTAATTAACTATTAATTTAAAAATTCCCTACAGGTAAAGAAGTACATTAGGCTGAAACTTCAGCTTCACATTCCCCACAACATGCTAGGGAAATTGCCTGTAATAAAAAGAAAATAATAATCTTATTCTTTTTGCTAAAAATGTATAAAAATGAAAAAAATATCAAATGTTCACATATATTTTATGAATTATCCCTAAAATGAATAAGCAATTATTTGCTCCATATTCTGAAATGATTCTCATGTCAAATCTGTAAAGACTGCCTCTGGGTGGTGCGGTGAGCCCTCCCCCACCTAGAGTCTGAAATTAGACAGGTTTGATCTCCGTAGGTAGGATAACACCATATTTATGAAACATGTATTTCTGCCACAACTCAGAAAGAATATAGGTGCTTCTTTTAAAAACACTTAATTTAAAGAAGGGTAATTCCCAACTTTTGCATTTTTTCCTGTGATATTGGATCAGCATCACCACCCTGAAAGAATTTAGAGTGCCTGAAAAATTCATTTCATTCTGTTAAAAAAAAGGGAAGTGAGTAAGTGATGGGCTTCTTTTTTGAATCTCATTCAAATGGTGGGCATGAGTTAAACTGGGCAGCTTGTGATTCAGATTAAGTTTAGACATAATATCTTCCTAACTGCTTAATTTTCTCTGCTTATTTTCTCTGTTGCATTTTACTCATTGTATTAATATTAGCTTTCCTTGGGAGGAAAGCCATGGCAAATCTAGACAGCACACTAAAAAGCAGAGACATCACCCTGTCAACAAAAGTGCGTATAGTCAAGGCTATGGTCTTCCCAGTTGCAATGTATGGCAGTGAAAGCTGGACCATAAGAAAGGTTGAGCGCCAAAGAATTGAAGCCTTTGAACTATGGTGCTGGAGAAGACTCCTGTGAGTCCCTTGGACTGCAAGGCGATCAAACCGGTCAGTCCTAGAGGAGATCAACCCTGACTGCTCTTTAGAAGGCCAGATCCTGAAGCTAAAACTCAAATACTTTGGCCACCTAATGAGAAGGAAGGACTCACTGGAGAAGAGCCTAATGCTGGGAAAGATTGAGGGCAATAGAAGAAGGGGACGACAGAGAATGAGGTGGCTGGATGGAGTCACTGAAGCAGTAGGCGTGAGCTTAAATGGACTCCAGAAGATGGTAGAGGACAGGAAGGTCTGAAGGAATGTTTTCCATAGGGTCGCGATGGGTTGGACATGACTTCGCAACTAACAACAACAACAACATTAATATTAGCTATGCAAACCATTACAGGAACCAATATAGGCATGTAAGTATGTATGTATGGGACCTAGAGCTAGTTGGCTCTATGAGATTTGATTGGATGTGTAAATAAATGCCCGTAGTAAAAAAAATATTGAATGCTGCAAGCACAGAACCTGTTCTACAACTGTCTACAAATGTCACTGAATTCCAAGAGCTTGCTGATATTCTTCCTTCTCTGATGAACGAAACATAACATTAATTTTGAATAACGTCAGCAAAGTATTTCCTGTATATGCTATTATGCATAGTGTATTATTGGACATTCATCCACAGGTTATTCAATGAACAGTTAAATCCTTGCCACAGATATCCAACAATTTGATTTGAATTTATGTAAGGTAAGAGTATCTCCTAACAGATTTATATCATATTGTCTTCATTTAGTATCTTTTAAAATAGAAGAAATGAGATCTGGATTTGGATTTCAAATCTCTGTAGTACTAATTTCATATATTTGGCACACAAACCCCGATGTACATAAAAATGATTTTATACAAGGATTGAAAAAAAATGGCAGGCTCAGTCTTGCATAGACAGCATACTTTTGCTTCCATAGAATATTGCAGGGAATATCATGGCTTGTACAATTCTGATTTTTGTAGGTATAGACATGCTGTGGAATTTGAATATCTTTTCTAAGCCCTTCATGGTTGCTCTACCAAATGCTAGTCTGTAGCATTTGATTGCATGTACCTTTACTATTGATGATTTATCCTAAAAGGCAAAAGCTACCTACCATGTTGATAGTTTCATTGTTAACACCAAGCCCTAAAAGAGCCATATCCTCATCTTCACATTAAGATTAGACTAGAGATTAGATTAGATTAGATGATTAGATTAGAATAAGATTAACTCTTGGTCAGGATCCTGCTCTCTTCTTCATATGCTCAGTCAGCATGAATGTGAAAATAAGGATCACTCACCAGGCCTTAGAAGAACCATATCCTCATTTTCAGTCCATGCTAACTAGCCAGATAAAGAAGAGATCAGGATCAAGAATTTATCTCTAATTTTAATGCATTCTTTAAATAATATGAACAGGTTATTATGGCTGTTTGTGCATGCTTAGGAGATTAATATCTTCCACTGAATGTGCAGAAGAGGACTGGGTCAGCCAGCATGATTCATAGGTCCTGTGCCTTCTTTTGAGAATAATTAAAAAATAAATGGGTGGCGAGGGCAATTTACTGTAGATTCAATTTAATAAAACTTGTACTAAAATCAAACAGCATCTTTTTACTTGAAATATTGTAAGTTTCTTGAAACAAGTAACATACTGTATATCTCATTCAAGTATTTTGAGAATGGTGCTCCCAAAATTGTCATGCTAATTAGGGATCCTACACTTGGAGGACATTTAGGTTAGGAAAGGTTTTCAAAGATCATTAAGAGGGACTGTATTTTACTATTGACATGTCTATGGAGATTCTCAATCATCCAAGTCATGGTTTTGGAAAGTACCTCTGGGAATATTGTAAACATGATTGATTCTGATCCTTCAGCCAAAACAAAAGTCAGGGGTGTCCACAGGAGCTCAACATAGTGGCCACAACCATTTGTTTGAAGCCACATCCCTTTTTTAGCATGTCACAACATGCATAAACAAAGATAGGATTTCCATTGCATCATTCTGTCTGTCATAATAACTTTTTTGATCCCCTTATAAGGCAATAGTTCCCCAAGACAACAGTTCTGCCAAAAGGGCAATCTGGGTAAAGAGTTCCTCATTGATTTTTAGACAGAATTAAATAGATGGATATGATTCTGGGCAGAGGGCCAGAGTCACACATAATATCATGATCCCAGGGAGTGAAAATAATAGAAATTTTACTATACTTGAACACTAATTTCTGTCAAGGCTAAAAACAATGACTGGACAGAGAGTTCTGAATTTATATTTATTCTTAGGTGGATTTTGATATCTGCATACAGTTGAGGATTGTATAATTTATGGACGTAAATAAACAAGTAAGAAAACTGGGAAAGACTTCTTCATTATTTCTGTACATTAGTACTTACTGTATACTTGGCTTACTATATGACTGTGAGACAAATCTTTAAATTTGGGAACTGCTTTTGTGACTGTTTGGGCTTCTTATTAAAAAAGGTTAACATTTCAGCTTGATATTATTTTAGTATTTACCCGCTTGTATTGTCTTCTATGTCATCTTGGCAAAGGGCTTCTAAACAACCGGCACTTTTAGCATTGCTGCCAAAGGCCTCCTTTCACAATAAAGCATGCTGTGCTTTGGCAGGAAATCAATACAGTGAAAATCTGTTCTCATCATCCATACATTTACCATCACAATCAACAATCAAAGGCAAGACCTGGGTTCTTTATCCACAGGCTCCAGCCTCCCAATTTTCTGCTATGAAAGGCAGCATAAATTAGAACCCTTGGTTCCTGTTAGCTGGGCTTAATGGGTATGATTTATGAACCCATTAAATGAGGTTATGTAAATTGATCCTTAAGCAGAATGCTAGCACACAGGTGACAGGTGCAGTACAGTTGAATGAGGAGTCCACAAGGGTTCTGCACAAATCAAATTTCAGAGATATTCACTTTTAAGAAGGAGAAATGTGTTGACAACAAGGAAGTAATTTAAATATTGCCCTGGGCTTGTCAGCAATTATGCTTTTTATCTGAATTGCAGAAAACCATATAAATTCTCATCAGAAATAAATTAGTCGTTTGCCCATTAATGACAAGGGGTAAAGACAAGAATGCCTGCAATCCTTTAAAAAATATTTGGGGGGAAAATTCTACTAGCAGGAATCTTCAGAAAGCACACATATACAAACTTTCACTGAAAATAAACAGGCACAACCAGATTATAGTAGAATTAAAGAAAAATGGATTGGGCAATAGAGGTATTTCTAAAAAAGATTAAGATAATGCAGTTCTAAACAAGAAAGAATATTTCTGACAATTTAACTTCATTCTTTTTTCCATTGGAAAATAAACTGTTCTAAAAGTATAAGGGCAAAAATTGTAAGAATACCAAGAATATTTGTTTCAGAACTGTATACCCTGTCTTCCCACCTCCAAAAGAAACTGAAGAATGTAGCTTATATTGGTTTTTGTAGCATAAAATCAAGAATTGTGTGTTTAAATTGTATGTTACTTGTTCAGTAACATTAGGATAACATCCATTTAATGATGAAAATCATGTAAATTAATTAAGCACTAAAGTATCTCCATCTTATATGTGATAGAATAGCCTCTTTAAAATTGTTACCTATATTTTCATAACAGCGCCACATTTCCATTAAATTAAATGCTTCAATCTCTGAAACCATCACACATTCATCCATAAATAATATACTGTAAAATTGGCATTTGTATGGAAATAGGTGCAAGAGATAGGCCCAGAGACATAGCAGTTTCTTTTCTTAGAAAATCACCTGATTTAAATTTCTATAGGAAAAGTTCTAAATATCCACTGGGATTTTTTCATCACATATAAATATTGGGAATATTTATACACAATAAATGTAGAGACGAATATTGCCCAGTTGGACCCAGATGCTGTGTTTGATTGTGTAAGATGGCTTTTTCGATCCAAAAAGCGAAGCCTGAACCTGTGGGAATAATCCTAGGAAGAAGATGATGATAAATATTGGGAATAAATATTATCTATATTTGAAAAATACTTAATCCTGTTTTCTCTCCAGAACCTTACTGAATGTTCAGAGCTACTGTACTTGCTTGGCTCTCTGGTTTGGCTGCTGAGATATTTAAAAATCAGTAACTCAGTAACTCTTGGAAGAAAGAAAGAAAGAAAATTGCTCTTCCAAATTTCTCAGTCAGACTCAGAAAGAACAGGAACAATCTGATCTGAGGTAAGCATTAAAACAACAACAAACTATCTCTGCATTTATCAGGTGTATCAGTCGTTAACTCAAGAACAGGCACATGATACACAAAATTAGGATGGAGGGCTAAAATCCTGTCTTTTCTGATTAGGAGGTCATATGCTTTGGCACATGGAGAATGCTGTGCAATTCTTTACTTCTATAGTAGTTCTTTTAAAGGAGAGAATCAGGGGAAAGTTGGGACAATGTTGGGCTGCTCTTGGAGAGCTGGGGGGGATTAAAATATTTTTAAGGGGGTTCAACTTGATGGTTTATTTTTAATCTTAGAGGGTATTTTCCCCCTTTTAATGCATTGGATATGTTTTTTTCCTGTTTGCCACTAGAGTTCCATTAGTTAGATAAATGGCCATATAATATAATGTGATCAATATTTAAAAAGAGGGCATCAGTGCACTACTGTACCTTTGCAACTCAGCTTTCTGTCCTTGCTTTAAAAGAGTGTGAAAAATGATGCCAAAGGGAATTGATTTGGGAGACCATGCTGTGCTGTCTGGGAACAATGCTTGGAGGTGAAGAAATAATTGTGTTTGCTTACTAATTATAAAATGTGAAGATAGTTACAAAATCTCAGTTAGGAATGACTATAGCAAACTCAGAAGCTAGAGGAGGGACAAAGGTATTGGGAAGTCATGTATGCTTGTATTGAATTGTAAATCAGCTGTGTGGAGGACACTGTTGGAAAGTTAAAATAGAAATAAAATATATATGTCCAGAATAGTGAAATAAATACATGTTTAGACATGAATTCATACATGCTTGACTTTAAGAGTAAAGTTAATAATAATAAAAGTACCAAACTGACCATACATCTTTCATATTGAATCTCAGCACTCAAGGCAGATACCTTTTCAGTTCATGATACTTTGTTATTACAAAGGGGCATTACCCTTAACTAAAGAATTTCACTGTATCCTTAATAACACAAGATAAAGACATTATAAGATTACCCTATGAATGAGAATCCTTGGTATTTCGTTTATAGCTTAAAGGAAGTTCTTGTGGGAACTACTCTAGTAGTCTTTCCCAGTTCGCATTCTCCAAGTCTCCATAATTCACACACATCATGGTTGGGAAGGCATCAAGTTGGAATGGTGGCTGATTTATCAGGATTAACAATCCATTACATGGGGAAACCATGGAGGTAGCTTCATAAACAAGAAAGTCGTATTTTATATCTTCAAGAGAACGTATAATGCAGAAGACTGAAAGTACACCTAAGAGCCAGACATACACCAGACCGTGTTCTTGCTACTTCATTTGTTTTGAAGACTGAAAAAGGAATTTGTGAGTCCAGATCTCTTACTGATCGTGGATAATCTCATTGAATTTTTATGCATAATATACGTATATTCAGATAATTGAAGGTACTTTGCTTTGTATGATATAAAACAAATTATTTTACAAGGCTTTGAGTTATGCTCAAAAACAATGCTGTTCACTTAAAAGTTTGCTTCCTTAAGTAGAAATGGGGGAGCAACCTAGCAGGACAGCCTTAAATACAAGGCCCATTGAGTTCAGTGGAGTGTGAACTTTATACAAGCAGGTATAAAATTACAGCCTATATCTTAAGAGCCTTGAAATAACTTGACACAATAACAGCTTAATAAGAACTTAGTAACTTAAATCTTTTAGTTACTGCTTAGTTTTTGTTGTTACTTTTTTGAGAGGGTGTTCTACTGTACCAGTTAAAACCTTGTATAGTGTCAACCTATTCAGTGGCTTTTTTATTTCTTACTCTTGCAAAAATGCTGCTTAAACTTGTTCAAGGGACATGTGTCAATTGCTAATTGAATTAGCTACCCCTATTGTATTTCTACTCAATAGAGATTCCCTTCAAGGTTCAGCTCCTTATTCATGGCATTGTTCTCCCACGTAGCTCACTGCAATTCTGCCTCCTTTGCTGGAGCTGTCATTTTTATTTTTGGGGAGAGGATCAACAACAGAGGGCCCTGGAGTGCCCCTGCTCTGGAATAGAAGGGGTAGGAAGGCAAATAAGAGTTAGCAGGCCTGAAGATGGGAGGTTGCTTGGGAAGGAATTCTGTTTTGGGCAGGGAAGGGAAGGAAGAATCGATTGGCTTACTGTTCAACACAATGAACAGTGTGATGTGAATTTACTAGTGGAAGAAAAATAGCTACTTGCAATTTAATGCATGTGCATTGTTGAAGAAATAAATTATTCTTGTCTATTGAGAGAAAATGAAAACTTCTGAAGGAATGAAAAATTAGAAGGAACAAGAATAAATTTAAATAAGAAGATCAAGGTCAAACTAGTCATGACATAGGCAGTAAAATAGGTGTACAGGGAAGCCTTTTAATCTGGTACTTTTAAGGCTTGAGGGGCTATAACATCCATCATTCCTATGTTGGAAAGTAATCAGTAGATTTTCAAATCATCCATTGAACTGGATTTCTGACAACCAAGACAATTTCTCTAACAAGATATCATATCTGATCTGATTGCCTCCTAAATCCATGAAGTCCACTGCTGATCCAACTGTTAGATCTGCCTCTGCAGAGCACACTTTCCACTTAAGTGTAATTTCTCCTCCTTGTTATTCCTCTTCCAGAAATAGTCAACCCTGGGAGAGGTTCATAATATGAATTCATAATATTCACACCACTGCATGTGGGAGTTACGTTGCAATGACAAAACATATAATAACATAACATTCTAGGAGAGAAAGTTTTGATATTGTCACAACCAGACTGAATTAGGTATGGAAAGAAGCAGTCCTTTATTACCTCAAACAGTAGAAGAATTTCTAGAGCTAAATCGTTATCTTAAATTGTGCCTACAAACAAGCTGGGATTCAAGAAAGTTGTCACAAAAATCTTTGCATTAGCTGTAGTGTTTGAATATAGTTTAAGGGTAACTTGACATGATAGATATAAGAACAGCCTTGTTCAACTTGGTTGTCTTAATGTGCATTGGAAATCAGCTCCAACAAATCTATAGTTAGCATGAAAAATAGTTCTTATGGCTGAAAAATCATGCAATTAGAAGCTCATCATACTTCTGAAAAATGCTGCTCAGGCTTTGCTGATGCTCACAAATGTGCAGACCAGAAGATTATATCCTAAATATCCTAAATACTAACACATACTCTATCAGTTTCAAATGTTTCAGGGATTAGGTGAATAGAAACCTAAAAAAAATATTGAAGTGGAAATGAACATTAATATATTGACATCTTCAGTTTAGGCTTATCCAGAGCTGGCTTTTCTTTCTACTAGATCCTTACTTTAGAAAATCCAGATTTTTTCCCTTATTATCTTGTATTTACAGGTACTTCATATTTGCAGCTGAAAAACCCATAATTGATTAGGTTATCATAGCATAAATCCAAGGATTAGTACTAGATTTGAACTAAATGGTATAAGCCCTGTGCTCTTTGAAGTAAATGAAGCAAGCATTTATGTTTAAAACGCTACCTTTCTACTGCACTGTATTAAATCAAACATTTCCCAACTGTAATGTAATCTTTAGAGTTGAGTGCCCTCCTGTAATTTAAAATTAAACGATTTTTATTAAGGTTTTTTTCTGAACGTCTACATGCTCCACAATTCTACTGATTAAGGAATGCAACCAGTGGTGGGATTCAGCTGGTTTGAACCACTTCGGCAGAACCGGTAGCTAATTTTTTGTTGCCCAGGCCCAGAATGGATTTCCAGAAGTGGCAATCCCACCACTGAATGCAACTCCTGGTAAAGTAGGACCCACTAACTATTAGAACAGCATTAGCAAAATGTTCTTAACACTTTTTTCTTCTGGATAGAAAGATATATGATTTGTGATATGTGATATATGATGTTGTTCCTGGGATCTGTGGCAACCATTCTCCCAGCTTAGGAGTCACAGTCCCAAGGGCTCCAGCACCACTTGGGACCACTTGGGCCTTTACTTTCCACACCCTCTTGAGTTCCTCCTTCAGTCCCTGGTACTTCTCCAGCTTCCCATGGTCCTTCTTCCTGATGTTGCTGTTATTTGGCACCATCACATCTATCACCACTGCTGTCCTCCTGCCACAATGTCTGGCTGATTGGCTTGTACCTTGGCTAGTTATCATCAGGTTGTCCTGATTCTTCAACAACTGATTCACACCTTGTTGATTTGAGTGACATTCGAGCCAATATGACTCTCCTAGTTTGTGTCACTTTCATATTTTGAAGTAGGCAGGTGAAGTGTTAGGGGTTTTTTGTCCAGGGACCCTACTGGTAAGAACTCCAGTCTCCAGCATCAAAGGAGGCACTCCAACCATTATGCTACCTAGCTGCTATAATATTTTATTAAGACTTTTTACATAGATAAAAAAACAAATATAAAGTAATAATATCTAAAGAAAGAAAACAGTACAAAATGAAGGAGGGAGGAAATTAAAAAAAACAAGAACAAGAAAATATAAGTGACTTCTGGCCTTCTTTTCAACAGTAATAAACAAATGCATTGTCCTGCCTCCCTCTTTAATATTACAACAATCCCTTCAGCCCCTTATTCAATTCTTTTTCAGTCATCAAATCCAGAAATCATTATTTCACTTTTTTTTCCATTTCCAGGAAAAAAAAATCCATATAAGGTTGCCATAAAAGTATTTCTTAACAAGATTTATTGTTTTGTCTGACTAAGTAGGTCAATTTTGCTATTTTTGCTATCTTCAAAATCCATTCCATCATTTGAGGTAGTTCAGTATTACTCCTTCAATCTTACTGCATTTACCAAATATAAAATCAATATTTCAAGGGTCTTTTCTAATTAGCTACCCATAAGCCCCTTCATACAAATTATTCTGATGCACAGAAATGTACAAGTACACATGCTTACCAGACACATAGTGGCCTATCCATTTTTCTGCTCGAGGGAGGAAGCAGTTTTAAAATGAGGACCCAGATTGTTGGGGGCAATAAGCTGACTTTGTAAAAATGCCACTTGGGGCCCCCCCGAAAGCCCTAATAAGCAGGCATATACATAGAATGAAGGCTACTGCTAAGCACATTTGATTTGTGCTTCTTAGATTGTAAGCCGCCCTGAGTCTTCAGAGAAGGGCGGGATATAAATGGGATTAAAAAAAGAAAAAGTAAAGTAAAAAGGATGGGCTCTCCGCTCCGGCACTACGAAGGATGGAAAAGAGAAAGAGCAAAACAAACGGAAATGGAGATGGGAGAAGGAGAAGAGGTAACTAGATGGGAAAGGAAGTGGTGGTGGGGAGAGAAACTATATTTAGGCATTGCAAAATGTATTAAATTCACCTAGGGAAAACCCTCCCAAGCACCAATTCAAAAGTATCCACTCTTTAAAGCAATCTTATGTTGATTCCTTTGTTTTCCACCTTCTCTTCTTTGCTAGGAGTGAAAACACTTCATATTCCTATCAGTTGCAGGCAACGCAGTCCTTCCATTTTTTATCTCCAAATCAAGTGGTGGTGTTTTTTGGGTGGTTTTTTTTTGTCATTAAGAATAGAAAGTTTCAGGGTAAAAATATATATCTGTAAATGCAAAATAAATTATTATACAAATCTATTCAACCAATTTATATGTCTGGTCCGTATTAAATTTAGATAATTTCAATCTCCAGTTCTGCTTGGAAGTTAAAATGCTAAAAAGGTGGGAAGGAAGAAATTGGCAGTAGACAGAAAGTACACTTATGTTTAAGGTTGCCGCAAACTATTATTTTTAAAAGGGAAGTTTAGGTTATATTTGTGCAGATCTTAATATCACTATCTGCACGAATCGAATATACTGTATCAAGCAGAAATAGTGATGACTTGTGAATGAATTACCACACACAGAAGTCCAGTTTCCAGGACTAAATAACGTTATCAATTAAAATGCTAAAAATGTACTACATAGATTACTTCAGAGGGAACTGAGAATTCTTGACAACTTCTCTGAAATAAAGAGACCTATAAAGAGACTTACTCTTCCTGGGCAGAGTTGCTAGAGGGGGCAGCCCACCCACTGAAGCCCCCTTGATAGCAATGCATTTTTCCACTTCTGTGGCAGCCTGCTCTTTCAGTCATGCTTCATAAATAGTGGGCTCAAATGTAGGACAATGGGAGGAGGTTGATACTGTATTAGATGAGATTCTGCAGAGTCTAGGCCCTTTTGTTTCTGTGAGAGAGAAACCACACCAGACCAAGACAGTATGGAGCCTCTTTTCCTGCTGCCCTAATTGGTGCAAGTAAGCAGTTTTAAGAAGCCATGCTTCTTTCTTCACAAATCTTCCTTCAATGTTTTTATCTTAATGGATAAAAACGGATATGTATGCATTAGTTATTCATTGAATTAATATCCTATCCTTCTTTAAGGAGCTCAAGGTAATTTATATTTTCCCTAAGTATTTTGTCCTTGTCAGGCATTTGCGGAGATCCCAAATCATTGTGTTGGCGTTATGATTGACACCCTGGTATTTGCAGCCTACTGGTAACTGATTCCATCTAGCCACTCACGATACTAATCAGCCCCCAGATTTTCATATTCCCTCCCCCACTTATAAAATGAGGTGGTGTTTCTTTGTTTACTTCACCAACTGCTCTGAAAATTAATTAGATAATGAATATCGAGTGCTTCAAACTCAGAAAGTGCTAACATTGTTATGATCAACTGATGAGAAAGAGTCAGCTATTTTCTGTTCCTCCTTCAAATAAATAATAATAATAATAATAATAATATGTTAAAAGCCACACATTTCTCTTTGGAAAGAAGAGGTGATAAATAAAGAGCAATAATGTCTGCCGTTGTTTGTTCATAGAGTACTGACTAATCATTGCAAAAAGAAACTGATCTTCAGAAAGGAGCTGAAGTGTAAGGTAATGGTTCTAAGGTTATTGGCAGGTCTAGCTGTAAGTGCAGGTTAGATACATCAGCTGCAATGTATTCACAGTAGATCTCACTGATGATTGCCCTCCTGCAGAGACAATGATAAGGCAAACTATGATTGTAACAAAATGTAAACAGTTTCAAAGAGGTGGAAAAAAGAACAGCATCCAGATGATCAGTAAAAAAAAACGGTCTTGAAGTCATGTTTTAGGCCTACCAAATAGTTCTATAAAATCCCATTCACAGCCAGGAGGTAAAACGCCTGCCATGGAGAGATTGTATTTGGTGATTTTTTAAAAAAGAAAGAAAGAAAGAATGAAAGAAAAAGAAGACAGGTGCAATAATTCACCAAAAAATAGAGCAGATGCATCTATCACATAAAAAAAGAAAGAAATGATGCCCAAAAAGATATGATACTGCTGCAGGGAGTAAGAAGAGTTTAGGAAGAGAATAGATTTCCTGATGTTTACCAAATTCCTATAAGCCGTTAGAAAAATGGCATGAAGGGTGTCATCTTTGAGAGGTACAACATACAAACATACAAAAAAAAACTTTTTATGTAGTTGGCAGAGTTATTTAATCTGTCCATGGCAGGCATATAAATTTAATAAATAAAAATAAATGGATACAAGTAGAGGGCAAATACGTACATCATGCGTTCAAGAACAATGCATAGTGGGAGCAAAGTGGACCAGGAAATCCTTGACTTAGATCAGAGCTCCGTTACAATACAATACAAAGAAAAAAAAGGATGACAAATTATCCCAGTTGAGGAGAATTATGGAGATTTGCTTTGCTGTATATTTATTGTCTAGTCCAGGGGTGTCAAACTCAATTTCATTGAGGGCCACATCAGCATTGCAGTTGCCCTCAGGGGGCCGGGTGGCCAGGGTGGGCGTGGCCTACTGGGTGGGCATGGCTAGAGTGCATATGGCCTACTGGGTGGGCATGGCCAGCTCTACATCGTTCGCATCAAGGGTGCCTATGGGGGCCTGGGCAGGAGTGGAACAGATCTGAGGGTCTCTGGCAGAAGGAGGGTCTCTGGGCCAGGGCCAAGGCAGTGGGGGCCGTTCCCTCACTGTTTCCAGGATGGCTTTGCGGGCCACATGAAACCACTTCGCGGGCCAGATCTGGCCCCCGGGCCTTGTGTTTGACATGTCTGGTCTAGTCTATATATGATTCATTGGTTCCATCAGGTGCTACCTTAGAATAGGAGAACCAATGTTGTAAATTGCTGCCTTCCGGATCTTCTCTAGAACACTTGGTGGTGTTAAAAGCGGATTATGCAGACCTAGAGAAAATGATGTGTTTTTTCTCCTGCTATATATGTGTTAAGGAAACAGTAATATTTCCCACATGAGAAAGCTTAATAAATTCTCTATCTCCCAATAGGGTCCTTACAGATGCCAACGTTACATACATGAATGTTTTGTGAAGGCCACTATTCCTTCAGTAACTTCATCAGGAGAGTCTTTTTAGGAACTGGGCAAGGTTAATATTTCCACTTCCTGGATGGCTGTAGAAGGCTTGCTTGACATGTTGTTTCAACAACCGGAAGTAAATGGATTCCATGACCTCTGGCAGGAGACAAGACAAATTATTACAATAATAAGGAGGACTTAATTTGTGAGTTGTAGGAACCGGTGGCACCAGAATGATTGCTAGCTTAGCATTCATAAGCAAATATACTGTCTGCTATAAATACAATCAGGAGAAAACATTTATGAGGTGAGTTTTGAGCTCCCACCCTCCATTCAAATTACCTGTCTATATTGTTGCAAAGTATATTTATGTTTGTATTGTATGAGATATAATGAACCATCTAATTCCAGGACCTCTAGTACAGAAAAAATAAAGTACTAAACCAAAAGCAATAAAATAAAAGCAATGCAACAGTAGATTAATTGCTTCGAAATTCAGGCAAATGCTTTGAGAGCAAGGATTTAATTTTTTTCAACAGTTAATTGTTTGAATGATGACTAACAATGTCTCTGTTACTTTTAGGGGGGCAAAGAACTCTATAAATTTGATTTTTTTTAATGAATTGGCTGTCTAGAAAGCCCTTCAATTAACTATGGTTCCTCAGTCAGGATAAGAACAATGGAATATTATTGCTCTATAGAACAGTGCAGCAATAATAGAATAATATAATGTATTCATAATGCTACAATAAGCTACAGTGTGCATAGAAATAAATGATGAATCATTATTAAAGATTTTATATTGTTTGAACTTTGCATTTGTAGACTGAAGCAAGTAAGCTTTCTTAGATGAACTCAAAGTTTAATAAAATTTGTTACAGGCAAGACTTGCATACGCATCTCATTTTCAACAGTCTCACAGCAACAGACTGTGACTGCCGTAGACTTCTATAGGTTGATGTTTCCATGTAAAGCTGGCTTTCCCAAGGAGTATTAGCTGTATTAATTGCCTTTAATTATTTACCAAAAATTATTATTATTATTATTATTAATTTAATTTCTATACCGCCCTTCTCCCGAAGGACTCAGGGCGGTGTACAGGGCAATAAAAATACAATAAAAATACAATATACAAAAGTTAAAAATAAGATTAAATAGAACTAGCCCATTACAATAAATAATTAAAAATTACTAATTAAAATACCCCAAACCTATTAGACTAGGCCAGCTTGTTCAAATAGGTAAGTTTTCAGATCACGGCGGAAAGAGCGAAGGTCAGGAGCCATCCGGAGCATAACCGGTAATTGATTCCAAAGGGCTGGCACGCCCACAGAGAATGCTCTCCCCCTGGGGGCCGCCAGCCGGCACTCTCTGACCGGCGGCACCCTGAGGAGGCCCTCTCTGTGGGAGTGCACAGGACGAAGGGAAGTTGATGCCGGCAGAAGGTGCTCCCATAAGTAGTCCAGACCTATGCCATTTAGGGCTTTATAGGTAATCACCAGCACCTTGAATCTCACCCGGAGGGCAACTGGAAGCCAATGCAGCTCGCGGAGAAGAGGTGTTACATGGGAGTATCGGGAGACCCCCATCACAACTCGCGCGGCCGCATTCTGCACCAGCTGAAGCCTCCGAGTGGTCCTCAAGGGCAGCCCAATGTACAGAGCATTGCAGTAGTCTATACGAGAGGTCACGAGTGCATGAGTGACTGTACGCAGGGCATCCCAGTCCAGATAGGGTCACAACTGGCGCACCAGGCGAACCTGGGCAAAAGCCCCCCTGGTCACAGCTTCTATATGATCTTCCAGACTGAGCTGTGAATCCAGGAGGACACCCAAGTTGCGAGCCCTATCTACGGGGGGTAATAACTCACCCCCCATGGTTAAAGATGGAATAGCCTGAATTTCCCGAGATGCCGGCACGCACAACCACTCAGTCTTGTCGGGATTGAGCCGAAGCCTGTTCCTCCCCATCCAAACCCGAACCTCCCTCCAGGCAACGGGACATCACATCGAGGGCATCACTGGGGTGGTTTGGGGTGCAGATGAAGAGCTGGGTATCATCAGCATACTGATGATACCCAACCCCAAAACCACGAATGATCTCACCCAGTGGCTTCATATAGATGTTGAACAGGAGAGGTGAGAGGACCGACCCCTGAGGGACTCCACAAACGAGAGGCCTTGAGGCCGACCTCTGCCCCCCTGCCAACACCGACTGCGAACGACCCAGGAGGTAGGAGGAGAACCACTGTAAAACAGTGCCACCCACTCCCAACCCCCTGAGGCGCCGCAGTAGGATACCATGGTTGATGGTATCAAAAGCCGCTGAGAGGTCTAATAGGACTAGGACAGAGGAGCAACCCCTGTCCCGAGCCCGCCAGAGATCATTCACCAGTGTGACCAATGCTGTCTCCATGCTGTACCCGGGCCTAAAGCCCAATTGGTACGGGTCCAGATAATCAGCTTCCTCCAGGAACAAAGGGAGCTGATGCGCCACCACGCTCTCAACAACCTTCGCAAGAAAGCGAAGGTTGGAGACCGGACGATAGTTTTTCAAAATAGCCAGGTCCAGGGAAGGCTTCTTGAGGAGGGGCCTCACCACCGCCTCCTTCAAGGCAGCGGGAAAGCTACCCTCACTCAAAGAAGCAGTTATCACTGCCTGGAGCCAGCCTCGTGTCCCCTCCTGAGCCGCATAAACCAGCCAGGGGGGGCATGGGTCCAATAAACACGTGGTGGAGCTCAGCCTCCCCATGATCCTGTCCACATCTTCTGGAGTCACAGGATCGAACTCTTCCCAGATAACATCACCAAGACCGCTCGTGTCACCTCCGTCAGACTCTGCCCAGTCGGAGTCCAGACCGGTCTGAATCTGAGAGATTTTGTCCGCCAGATGTTGGCTAAACTCCTTGGCATGACCCTGCAAGGGTTCCTCCCTCACCTCCTGATTGAGGAGGGAGTGGGTCACCCTGAACAGGGCGGCCGGGAGATTATCTGCGGACGCGATGTGGGTAGCAAAGTAGTTAGACCTTGCCGCCCTCATCGCCGCGAGATAAGACCTCATAGAGGACCTCAGTCGCAATCGGTCGGATTCAGACTGGCTGGATCTCCAACAGCTCTCTAGGCCCCGTCTCCGACACTTCATCTCCCAGAGCTCCGCGGAAAACCATGGAGCCCACTGGGATCTGCGCCAGGTCAGGGGCCGCATGGGTACAACGCGGTTGAGTGCCTCTGTGGCTGCCTTTTCGCAGGCTTCCACCAAGGTATCGGCTGTGCTGTGAGCGAAGGCGGCAGGTGGGGACCCGAGCACCACCTGAAACCACTCAGGCGAAATGGAAGGCCAGCTGCAGGAGATGATGATTGGTCCATGACAGGGGCATAATAATTGGAGAACCCCCACCCAGATCATCTAACCACCGTCCAGATAGAAAAACAAAATCGAGCGTGTGACCCCCCCATGAGTCGGGCCCTGAATTACTTGCATCAGGTCCATGGCCATCATGGAAGCCATGAACTCCCGAGCCAACTCTGATGATCCCCCCAGGGACGGCAGATTGAAGTCCCCCAAAATCATAAGTTTGGGGAAGTCAATCACCAACCCCGAGAGAATATCGAGAAGTTCAGGCAGGGCTGCTGCTACGCGACTAGGCGAAAGGTACACCAGCAGCAAGCCCAACTGAGCCCTAGGGCCACATCTCAGGAGGAGTGACTCACACCCGGATATCTGGACAACGGTGGCCTCCCGAGGACATAAAGGTGGAGAATAAATTACATGTATTATGAATTATATAATATTATATATAATACAGCTATACATTCATTTGTTCATTCATTCATTCATTTGTGTTGCATATCTGGGATAGGACACTGAAATAGATGTTTGACTGTACAGAGCAGAGCACTTTAAAATAAAATCTACTTTAAGAAAGTCCAAAGCATAAATCTTAAGATATGGGAATGCTGGCTGAACATAAACAGAAGACCACAAAAAGGCCATAAAGGTTTATTTTGCTTTATGCAATTTTCTGTAATTCTCTTTCTCTTTTAATTTAGAGGACTGGGCTTTGGTGATGATCTTGCTGATGATTATCCACTCATATTTTCATTTGGAATTCTTGTGTTGTTAACTGTAATGCAGACATGTCAAACACAAGGCCCGGGGGCCAGATCCGGCCCGCGAAGTGGTTTCATGTGGCCCGCAAAGCCATCCTGGAAACAGTGAGGGAACGGCCCCACTGCCTTGGCCCTGGCCCAGAGACCCTCCTTCTGCCAGAGACCCTCAGATCTGTCCCACTCCTGCCCAGGCCCCCATAGGCACCCTTGATGCGAACAATGTAGAGCTGGCCATGCCCACCCAGTAGGCCATACGCACTCTAGCCACGCCCACCCAGTAGGCCATGCCCACCCTGGCCACACCCACCCGGCCCCCTGAGGGCAACTGCAATGCTGATGTGGCCCTCAATGAAATTGAGTTTGACACCCCTGCTGTAATGCACACAAAGCTGTATATGCTTTATATTAAACTTTATTATAAAATGAATGCATGAACTGAAATTATTGGAAAGCCTGTTTGGAATAAGGTAAGTTCTTGTTTTCCTTTTAATAGTTCATGATCATGCAATAATCTTGAAGTAGGAAAACATGTAATTCCCACTAGTATAGCAATTAGTGATTATCTTATCAGATTAAAGCACAGGGAAACTTTATTTATCATACAATAGCCTTCCTAATTGGCGATCCCTAGGATGACCATGCTCATCTTACGGGTGAAAAGATTTCCCACTGTGCTGCCCCTTTTTATCTTAATAATGTCTGATAGCAGCAGATTGTGACTAAAGAAAATTCCAGCAAGATAATTAATTTACAGAGTTCAACAATCAGTACAAGGGAGTCAATAATGTTCATTTATTATCAGAATGAGTCACCTAATTAGTTAATTGGAAAAGGACCTTTTGGCTAGCCTTTTGCTTAAGGCTTGTCATCAGGGCTGAATAATGAATAAATACAGATGAATACAATTAATTCATATGGAAGGAGGACAGTCCAGATTTAGTTACACTGTATATTCAGTGGGTTTGCCAAATAGCCTTAAAATGTCCAGGCAGGCAATGTTTTATACTTGGAGAAAGCTGCCAAAGAACCAAGGAAGCAATGTGGTGTTTTATTCTAACCTCCACCATTGTTCCCAAACTACCGTATATAACTTCAGTGATAGAGTTCTTCCAATCTGTCAGAATTTATTACATGTAATTACTGTGTCTCAAAGGATTAAGTCAGGACATTATATCTTCACCTATGGATTTATGAAACTTGAATAAGATAAAGCCATTATATAGCACATTCTATGTAGTATAATTCTAAGAAGTTCTTTTTTTCAATAAAGGAAACCTAGCTTCTGCCAACCTAGCAGTTCGAAAGCATGTAAAAATACAAGTAGAAAAATAGGGACCACTACGGTGGGAAGGTAACAGCGTTCCGTGTGCCTTTGGCGTCTAGTCATGCCGGCCACATGACCACAGAGACGTCCTCGGACAAGCGCTGGCTCTTCGGCTTTGAAACGGAGATGAGCACCGGCCCCTAGAGTTGGAAACAACTAGCACGCATGTGCAGGGGAACCTTTACCTTTACCTTTAACTTTTTGTACGCAGTTTGGAGTACTACACATTTGCAAAAAGAAACAATGTCTTTGTTTTTATTTATTATTTATCCAAGATCTATACTGCCCTTCACACTTGTGTGCCTTTGGGTGGTTTACAGATGAAACAAGAAAATGACATGCAAATTAAAAATAAGTTTAAAAACCAGATGAAAACAAAATTAAAGGGAACAATTGCAAAATTAAAAGGCAGAGGAATTGCCTTCAGCCACTAATCACCTCAGAGTTGCATGGCATTTTTAGACCCCAAAGCAAGTTGGTGTAGCCAAGTCCTAATACTTTTCTGGAACACCAGGAGAGTGGGGGGCCTGCCTTGCCTCTAGGGGAAAGAGGTTCCATAGGACAGCAGAGAAGGCTCTCTTACTAGATCCCGCCAGTTGAAATCCTTTAGCTGATGATGCCTGTAACATGCCCTCCCTGCCTGCCTGGGTGGGACGGCTTGATGAAATCGAGATGAGACAGTTCCTCAGATAATCTGGTTCCATACCATTAAGGACTTTAAAGGTAATAACCAACATCTTAAACTGGACCCAGAAGCAAACAGGCATCCAATGCAGCTCACATAGCAGATGCTAATTCTAATTCATTTGAACCTTTTCCTTGAATTATATATACATTTATTTTATTTTATTTTATTTTTATTCCATTTATATCCCGCCCTTCTCCGAAGACTCAGGGCGGCTTACAAGCTTAGCAGTGATAAATTCAGCATTAAAACAAATGGTGCCCCATAAAAATACACCCTGCCATAACTCTTTATTTTTCTTTTGTTATTTAATTGATTTTTGTTCATTACTTTTATTCATATCTATTGCACTTTATTCTTCTAAGATAGATACTTTTAAGTGAACCCTAAATGGAAAGGAACAGCAGTTCACACACAAAAGCTAACATTCAGTTCATTGCAAACAGTTTCCATCTATAATATAAAGCCCTTTATTTGATGCCTAATCAATGTTTAGTGTAGGCATGAAAATAAGATTTTTGCTGCCACAATCAGATACTCTTACCTTAGCTTCATATATAAATATCTATACGTTGTGGTGGAAAAAATTAAATAAAGGTAGTAATTGAAGAGGATCCCAAATAATCCTCTCTTTCCAAGCTACCATACTGAGCTATAGAGAGCCAGTTTGGTCTAGTCGTTAAGGCACCAGGCTATAAAGCCAAGAAATCCATCTGGGTGACCAATCATTTTCTCTCAGCCCAACACACCTCATAGAGGTGTTGTTGTGGGAAAATAGGAGGAGGAAACTATGTTGGATATGTTCACCGCCCTGAGTTATTTGTAAAGATAATAAAGGTGTGATACAAATAAATAGTACCAGATATGTCACTGGAAGGAAAAATCACTAGACTCCATCTCACTTATTTTGGCCATATCATGCAGGGGAATTCATTGGAGAAAGCAATTATGTTTGGAAGAGTTAGCAGTAAAAGGAAACCAGGTCACCAAGGAACATGATAGTTGGACACCATCAAAGCTGACACCAGTTGAAAGAAAAGTAGTGCCTCTGCCTCTGTAATTTTGCTTTAAACAGGGATATTTTAATAAAAGAAACAAAAAAAATCTGTTGGTATTACAGAATGTCTCTTTATTGACCACAAAAATCAGCTCTTCCCAGTTCACATCTGTAAATTTTAGGGCCCAGAAACACACACTTCCTGTGTCGGTACAGTCATCACCATAGACAACTTGCAAATGATAGTGAATTCCAATTCAAGGGACTCCTTTAGAAAGTCAAAACTTCAGTCATAAATTGTTGGTTAGAGCACACTAATTATTCACTAAAAGTAGTCCTCGACTTACAACAGTTCATTTAGTGACTGTTCAAAGTTACAACGGCATTGAAAACAATGACATGACCATTTTTCACACTTATGACCTTTGTAGCATCCCCACAATCATATGATCAAAATCCGGATGCTTTGCAAGTGACTCATACTTATGACCGTTGCTGTGTCCCAAGGTCACATGATCACCTTTTGCGACCTTTTTAGAAGCAAAGTCAATGGGAAAGCCAGATTCACTTAACAACCGTTTTACTAATTTACCAACTGTTGTGATTCACTTAACAACTGTGGCAAGAAAGGTTGTAAAATGGGTCAATCTCACTTAACAAATGTCTCTCTTCACAACAGAAATTTTGGGCTCAGTTGTGTTTGTTGAGTTGAGGACTGCTTGTAAAGCCTTCCATTTCACAAACAATATTAATATAATCTTTTCTCACATCAACTTTCCATCAACTGAAATGAAAGAACAAATACTAAAGAACATGTCGGAGTTTCAAGCACATTGGTACCTATAACATTGGTAGTGTTACTTTTCACCCAAAATTTTATGTTAGTATATGCAGGAATATGATTAATTTATTCCTTCACAAAATTAATTCAACTGAATTCTTATTCCAGTGCTCCATGCATAGCTAATCCACACATCAAAATTAGATTTCTAGATGATATTATATGAAAGGTAACATAATAGCAATTTTATATTTATCTACAAATTATAATAGGAAAATGCTTTAAAAACATGCTTTGATTCTATAAAACAATCTCCAAATGGAATTTTGAAACCTTTGGATGAACACAGAAAGGAATTGCTAGAGTGACTATAAAAGTGCTTATTTTCTTTCTTTCTTTTTTTAAAAGTACTTTTAATTTTATAAAGTTCATTCATATGCTGCTAAATTATTGAAGTTATTGGTAGAAAAATAAAATTGGAATAAAAAAATAAGAATATTGTATTGAACAACATAGCAGAGTTAAGAGGGGCATTCCTTAGAATACATGTTGTCAATCAATCTTCATCCAGATTGTAAGAGACAGTGGGGGAGAGTTTATCCAAGATTCAGCAGAGGTTTTACAAAGTCACTGCATTCAGGAACAACCTGACGGCTGGAAAATGGCCAACCTAATGTCATTATTTAAGATAGGATCTGGGAACACTTCAGGAAATTACAGACCATTTAGTTTTGATTCCTTTGTGGCAGGGGGATGAGGTCTTAAAAAGCATTTTAGGAGATTAAATGGAGACATTTAGAAAAGCACAGCTTGATTAAGGATAGCCAGTGCGGTCTCAGGAATGAAGAGTCATGCTTCACTAACTTCTGGATTCTTTAAGGGTAAGAATAACAAGAGAAATGAAGTAGATGCCACAGACATTTAAAACACAAGTTCAGGGGAACATTAAAAAACCCAGAAATTTGTACATGTGGAAGTTATGTATATTGAATAGAGACATGTGAAGAGAATATTTTTTAAAAAGAATAATGCAGGTATTTTTCACCCCCAAACCCCTAAAACCACATGAATATATTTTAAAATGGCAAAATAATAAAAAGAAGCAGCAGTGATAGAAGAAGATGGTTTTGAGTAGTATTAAATTAATGTTAAATATTAAAAGGTGAAGCATAATATGTCCACATCTTGCTCAATCTTGGAATGGTTTTCTAAGTAGGCAACTGCTACATTATTTATCCAAGGCCACCAAAGAGTATTAGCTGGGATTTGAACTGATGCACAGTACCATTCAATATTACAGACAACCCCTTCCAAAAGAATTAGGCCACATATGAGCCAACTAAATAAATTTTACATCATTCTGAAATAGTATCAGCTTCTAAAACATTGTCCTGTCTTTCTGCTCATCAAAATCTCTTGGCTTCAGGAAAATAATATACCAAGAAATAATAGTTTGCTCCTGTTTAAGGTCCCTGGCATCTGTTGCTAAGATGACCTCCTCTGTGGACCATGTGGAGTTTCTCAAAAGTCCCACATCTAGAAGCTGCATGAGGTAAATATTATGAATAATATACCATTAGGATTTGAAATCAAATAACATAATGGGTGTGGGGAAAAGAAGGAAGGAAGGAAGGAAGGAAGGAAAAAAATAATGGTATGGATTGTGCTTGAGAGGGTCACTGAAATAGTCATGGCCTTATTTCTTTTCTGAAATGTTGGCAACTGACAATTCTAGAAAAGAAATGTTTGTGTGCACACACACAGAGACACATGTTTTAGTGTTTGTTTTTAAACATAATTGGCTTATAAAAGTTGTATGAATTAAAAACATTTCTGGGTCATATTTTTCCTGACTTCACATGCAGATTTCAGAGATATTTATTCCTCCAAAACAAAACCTTCATTTTGGTTTCTCTCTGGTTTCTGGGTTCACGTTCTGCTTTCATCTGATTTCTCTTCAGATTGTATAAATCGTTCGCTTTTTACTAAAGAGTTCCATGGAGAGGAACATTTATGATGATGTGGTTTTGTCAGTGGGCCTGGGGACCTGAAATGGCGATGGAGCTGATCAAGTGGTTGATTTGATTAAGTTGCTCCTGCCATGGGATGGGATGGGGTAGGGGGGATTTTTACATTATGGATCTTTAATGTTGTAAGCCACCCAGAGGCACCTGTGTGAGTTGGACACCATATAAATTTATTGACAATTTGATAAGCAAATAACTTTTGCTTATTATTAAGAAATTGTTGGGATTCCCTCTAAATTACATTTATCAGTCTTTGAAAAATATATCATTCTATGTGCTCAAAGCCAAAATATTCATTCAAAAGCAATATATCAACCAACTACATTAAGGAGCTCCAAGCAGACTACAGATTTTCATCTGCTGAAGGTAAAACTAAATAGAAATCAAAGAAAGAGAAAGTAATGACTGAAAATATACTGTTACTGAGCTTATTGTACATTTGAAGCTTTTAAAATGATCATAAGTCTCTACATGATTGTGCTCTTGATCAAAGCAAGTCTGAGTTTGTACTTTTACATTGCTCACTTAATGGAAATTATTATGTATTAGGCAGGCAGATATAATTTGTTCAGCAATATATTCTGACCAATTCTTAAATGTCCCTTCACCTAACACATGGAGGCAGTTTCAATATGACTTGAAGGAGAAAATACAAGTACTTCCATATTATAAAAAGCAGCCTTAAAATTATGGTTCATGTTAAATAGCGGGTTCTTTGGCGCAAGAATGAAGACGCGAAGCTGAGTACAAGGTAACTCATAGTTTATTTTGTGCAGAAACTGTACTGGGGAAAAGGCTGCAACTAGCCGCAATATATATGGTCTAGCCCCTAGGAGGCAGCCAATAGGTTTGAATCAACCATTGCCGCCTGGAGATAGCCAATTGCAGCACAGGAGACTTGTAGTCTGGGTTGCTGGAGAGCCGTTAGCTGCTCCAGCAACCCACGTGGTATTTTTTAAGAGCCCAGTACATAACACCCCTCCCCTCTTAGACCAGACCATAATAACACCAATTAGTCTCAACAATTGTCCAGACTCATTATCCAAACACAGTAAAATAAAAGTGATAATAATAATAAAAGTTAAAAAAAACAATGCAGGTTACAATGTTATTAAACAACGTCTCAATGAATAGGCTTCAAAAATGGCACTTTTAGACAGTTACATCATAGCACTACTTTCTGTAGTGTAGTGGCAACAGGAATTACAACAATATATAGCTCTTTATTTTACAACATAATCTGCAAGATATGAAGGAGGCTTGTGTGCCCTAGAGGAACGTCTTGGAGTTCCCATCACTTTGTGGTCTACCAGCTTACCCAGTGGGCTGGGTAGACTTGTGACCCTTTGTGCTCCTGAGTCAAAGGGATTCGATGCACTCTGGCTGGCCTCTCCAGGTTGGCCCACCCCAGAGTCAGACTGTTCGGCAGAGTAGGCACAGCGGTTGCTGAATTTCGGTTGGCTTGCTCCTTCAGGGGACCCATGTTGCACTCCAGGGCTCCCCAGTTCTCCCTCCGGTTCTGCCTCAGTTAAGAAGGAAAGGTCCTGATAGTCCATATGAGGACTGGCTTGGCCACAAATTTGAGGACCTTGGGAGGGACTTATGATGCAGTCCTCACTTAGTGGCCATTCTGGAAACCGTTTCCTGAGCTGATCAATGTGTTGTCTGACAACTCGCCCTCCCTCCAAACCCACTTCATAAGATAGGGGTCCGAATGCCTTGGTAATTTGACCAGGAACCCACAGATTCCCATGACCATAGTTCCTGGCCCAAACCCAATCACCCTCGGGGGTTTTGGTTGAGAGGCTTCTGCTGTCACTCTATCTGGATGCAACCTGTCCAGTTTAATAATCAAACGCCTCCCCCAATGTAGTTCTGCAGGACTTTTGCCTGTAGCAGTGCAGGGCGTAGAATGCTGGCAGAGTAAAAAATCTGCCAATCTGTGATGCCAGTCACCTGTGACAATGCGCTTGAGTGCTTCCTTCATTGTCCTCACCATGCGTTCAGCTTGACCATTAGAAGATGGATGAAAAGGCGCAGACGTTGCATGTCTGATGAGATTAGCTCTAAGGAAGACCTAAAATTCAGCAGCAGTGAATTGGGCCCCATTGTCTGAAACATCTGGCAACCTATGTGTGGCAAAGAGTTTTCTCAGCACCTGGATGGTCCTAGCAGTAGTCATGTTAGGAACTGGAATTACTTCCAGCCATTTTGAGTGGCTGTCCACTACTATAAGGAAGAGCTGTCCCTGAAAGGGCCCAGCGTAATCTATGTGAACCCTACACCAGATAGTGTGTGTTTCCTCCCACCTGTGAACTGGAGCCTGTGGCATTTCAGGCCTAGATTGCTGGCATGTATAACAACCATGGACTTGAGCCTCAATGTCCTTATCAAGGCCAGGCCACCAGAGGTAGCTTCTAGCTAAAGCTTTCATTCTGACAATGCCTGGATGGCCTTCATATAATGATTGTAAAACCCTGTCTCTTAGGGAAGTGGGAATTATGACTCTGTTTCCCCATAAAATGCACCCTTTATGGGCAGATAACTCATGTCTCCTGACAAAATAGCTCAGAAATTCTGAGCCTGGACTTTTATCCAACCAGCCCATGTATACCCATGACAGCACTCTACTAAGTATTTTATCTGTGGCAGTTTCAGCAGCAATGTCCGCTGCATGGAGGGAAATTCAGGTATGTCCTGTATGGACAATATTCTAGCAGCTGGAGCTGGATCTGGATCCATTAGTGGCAGTGGTAGTTTGCTGAGGCCATCAGCATGGTCCATTTCCTTGCCTGGTTTGTGAATTAATTTAAAATTGTATGCAGATAGGAAAATAGATCATCTCAGCATTCTTGGAGATAGTATGTGGGGTTTTTTTTGTCTGTTGTGAAAAGTCCCAACAGAGGTTTGTGGTCAGTGTATACCATGAAATCCCTGCCATATAAATAGTCATGGATTTTTTTTATTCCAGCAACGATGGCCAGGGCCTCTTTGTCAATATGAGCATCATTGCGCTCAGCAGAGGACAAGGTCCTTGAGTAAAATGCTATAGGACCCTTTTCCCCATTTTTTTCTATGTGAGTTAAAACTGCCCCCACCCGATAGGGAGATGCATCACATGCAAGACATACAGGTTTAGACTCTTTGTAGTGAGTTACAGTGGACTTTTCTGACAATAGTGCTTTTAAGTCCTGGAAACGTTTTTCATGTAAGTTAGTCCATTTCCGTGGAGCTTTCCTATCTAGAAGCCTGTAGAGGGGCTCTGCTATTGCGGCCTTATGAGGTAGAAATGTGTGATAGAAGTTTAGGAGGCCCAAGAATGCTTGTAGCTCTCCTTTTGATTTGGGCCTAGGAGCCATTTTAATGGCCTTTACTTTAGAATCAGCGGGGTGAATGCCGTTAGCATCAATTCGGAAACCCAGGAATTCTGTTGAAGAAACCCCAGTGCTACACTTGTTCTTTTTAAATTTGAGGCCTGCTTTGCAAAGCCTCTGCAAGACAGCCCTGAGCCTACTGGCCAACACGTCTGGGGATTCCCCTGCAATAAGAACATCATCAAAATAAGGGCAGATGCCCTGAATACCCTTGAGTGTATGCTCCATGATTCCCTGAAAAATACCCAGTGTGACACTGACTCCAAACTGTAAGCGTTTAACTTTGAAAGCCCCCCTGTGAGTCACTATCCTTTGAGCCGCAGCTGTGGCCTCATCAACCAGCAATTGCTGATAGGCCTGTGCTAAATCAAGTTTAGCAAAAATAGTACCCCCTTGCAAGGAGGCTAAAATATGATTGACCACTGGGACCCGGTAAGTGTGTTGCTTGAGGGCTTTATTTAAAGTGCATTTATAGTCAGCAGAAATGCAAACTTCCCCATTGGCTTTAAGTGGGGTGACTATAGGAGTTTCCCACTCCCCATCATCAACAGGCTGTAACACGTCCTGTTCTACGAGTTTATCGATTTTGGAATCAATTTTATGTTTTAAGGCAAAGGGGACCCTACGAGGCTTAACCCTGATTGGAACTACATTGGGATCTAACTTAAATGAGATAGGCAGGCCTGTGTATGTGCCTAGGGTTGAATCAAAAACATCCGCATATTTTTTATTTTTTTATTTTATTTTAATCCCATTTATATCCCGCCCTTCTCCGAAGACTCAGGGTGGCTTACAATTTAAGCACAAACCAATGTGCTTAGCAATAGCTTTCATTCTATGTATATGCCTGCTTATTAGGGCTTTCGCCCCCCCCAAGCGGCATTATTACAAAGTCAGCTTATTGCCCCCAGCAATCTGTGTCCTCGCATATTGATGTGAGGTCTGCGGTTTGTGTCCGGTTTATGCCAGTAATATGAATACCTAAGGCATCAAATCAATCGAGTCCAATGAGACTCGTTCTCTGGCCCCCTACTACTATTACATCCAGGTGCCCCCCAAACCCTTCAAACTTTACCAACAAAGTGGCTTCTCCCAAAACTTTAATGTGAGCATTTTGAAAATCCGTTAGGATTATATCTGAGGATCTTAGTTTGGCCCAATTGTTACTGCGCCTACACACAAAGTTAAAAGTGTCTTGAAAAATAATTGAAACTGCAGAGCCAGAGTCCAATTCCATCTTACATGGAACTCCTTGTAGCTCTATCATGAGCTTAAGTTTGGGTTTGAGGGGGCGTCGAGCCCCAGTGCGGCATACGCTTCTACGGCTTCTGAAAAAACCCACACTAACTGGACCCCAGTGCCTCTCCTAGTTAGTTCTTCCGACTGGTGTTTGGGTGGCCGGTCTCTCTGGCGAGCTCTGCAAACCACTGCGATGTGGCCTGTCCTTCTGCAAACTCTGCACGTGGCTGATCGAAATCTGCAGTTGGCGCAAAAATGGTTGCCACCGTACCCCTTACATCTCGGTAAGAGAACTGCCTTGGCGTCCTCACAGTGGTCCGTTTCTTCAAACTCGATTTGGCGGGCTGCACTGTTTGAATGGTGCCCCCGGCAGCTTCGTCGGCCATCACCTCTTCTTGTGTTTCAGAAAATGTTAAATTTGGCCTAGCAAAGAGTTTCTGCTGAAGCGTTCTGTCCCATAGGCTGCAGATGAGCCGGTCTCGTAGTCGCTCTTCTAAATTTGAAAATTTGCAAAGGCATGCAGCCTGCCCACTATGAATTCAGAAGCTGATTCACCTGGTTGCTGCACTCTTTGGTCAAACTTGAACCGCCAAGCCATTTCAGACATCTTGGGCTGAAAGTGCCCAGTTAGCTTCTTTTTGAGGTCTGCATAGGATACTGCTTCGATCGGTGTCGGCGTGAAAAGGTTCTCGGCCAAATCAATGGTTGCTGGGCTGCACACGCAGAGTAGTGTTGCGGCCTTCAGTCCTTCTTCCGCGATCTGATTGGCCCTGAGGTACTTCTCTACTTGTGATAGGTATGATGGCCATTCCTCCGGGTGTTTCACATCGAATTCTCTCAGTTTCCCAACCTTCAGAATTCTTTTGCTGGTTCCTGCGTTCTTCCGGATCCTGCTTCCAGGCTCAGGAAATGAGTCCACTGAGCACGAGGCCACTAGTGTAGCTTGCTAGCCGACCTTGAGGGGGGGAATGCCTTTTCTCTCCGGCGTGCACTGCCTTTCCCTTGTAGACTTCAACTCTTAATCAGTGAAGCAGGATCTCATCCTTGTCACCACTGTTAAATAGTGGGTTCTTTGTCACAGGAATGAAGACGCGAAGCTGAGTACAAGGTAACTCATAGTTTATTTCGTGCAGAAACTGTACTGGGGAAAAGGCTGCAACTAGCCGCAATATATAGTCTAGCCCCTAGGTGGCAGCCAATAGGTTTGAATCAACCATTGCTGCCTGGAGATAGCCAATTGCAGCACAGGAGACTTGTAGTCTGGGTTGCTGGAGAGCCGTTAGCTGTTCCAGCAACCCACGTGGTATTCTTTAAGAGCCCAGTACATAGCAGTTCAGTCCAGAATATTTTTGATAGATATACATTTATTATAAAATATTACAGTTATTGATTTTAAGACCTTAATATGTAACATTATTTCAGTCTACAAGTTATTTCCTGTCCTTGACTAGTGCTCATGTAGCATTGCCAGCCAAGTCTGCATTTCTAAGCAAAGTATTGACTGTTCCAAGGACTTGAAGTACTGCTGCAAATAGATGGAGAAACTATTGTGTTTTATATTAATCATATAATATATCCAGAGTTGTACATATCAGTATAACTATGTATATCATTATGCTTACATACCATTAGCTACTGAGGACACAATAACTACATCTTTGGATTAAATATGAAGATTTTAATAATAATGGAGGAGAGGGAATTGTATTTTTAGGCTGATAATTCAAGGCACCTGATAATATTAGAGATAGACAATTTTGCAGGTTTCCCATAGGTATATTTACAAAATGGCTGTCATGGTGGCATGCATGCATATAACATTCATTTACTAAAGGTAAATTGCTGATACCTTTCAATTCCTCTCCACCTTCCATATAGAGCATTTGCCATATCACTTCACCATTGACGTAACTTTTTTTCTGGACAAATAACTATACTTCTAGACAATATTTGGGCCTACAACCATCTACCATATTTCTAAAGAATGCCAATGAAACCTTCATAGTGCCCATATACTATTTTTTTATTTTGAAAAGAAAAATGTAGCGTATCTTGTAGCATGCCAGCTTCCCATTAAAAAAAACATAAGATATTTTGTTTATTAGAGTTTTGTCCCACCTTTTCATGTTATAAGTAACTCAAGGTGGCAAACATACTTAATATGTCTTCCTCCTCCCATTTTCCCCACAACAACCCTGTGAGGTGAGTTGGACTGAGAAAGAGTGGCTGGTCCAGTGTTACCCAGCTGGCTTTTAAGCCTAAGGTGAGACTAGGCCAGCACCTTAACCAACTACACCAAACTGGCTCTCAATTAAATTAAAAATTAAATAACTTACATTGTTATCAATTGTTAAGTGAGACAGGAAACCTGTTGGGCATTAAGCATGGGGCCCTCATGCAACAGGTTGCCTATCCTGGCCTGTTCTACACAATGAGAACAGTTCTTTGCCTCCAGCTTAGAGATTTTACTGAAACTGCCTGACTAGTAGCTGGATGACTGGCTCATTCGTATGGGTGGTATAGAAGAGGGAGAATCTGAGGACTGTAAAGGCTGTGAAATTGCTCACTTTCATCAGGAAGTTACATATCCAGCAAATACATTTTCTTACAGGTCTGAAAGCCTATTGCAGCTGACTTTAATACCAGGAAAGTAGCAAATAGAAAGAAAAAGGCAGCATTCAGTAGTTCTGTCATTTGGGAGATGATGGATTGAGTTGGGTGCAAAACCTTCAAACAGCAACAATCTAGGTAATTGAAGAATCTAATAGACTGATTACAAAACACAACACTGTCCTGTCAGCAGTTTGCCCTGGAATTGAGCGTAAGATTGGTCTATGAATTGCTTTATGCTCAGTTTATTTTGGCTGTAGGCAGAAATGGCACAAGAGAGTGGGAGACAGTATTACTCCCTTTCTTCTATGCCTTAATACACATACTTCAGATAACCCAGATTAAAAAAAAATTACAAAACTGTATCACAGGGTGTCCCCAGGTGCTTCCAATACAGTACCGTACTTTAATCACTCATTTTTTAATATCATTTGTTACTTTAGGGCATGGGTGTCAAACTCAATCGTGTCAAGTGACATGTTGTGACATATCATGACATTTTTTTGCCTTTGTGAAGTCGGGATGGGTGTGGCCTGCACATGATGCATCCGACCCATGGGTCGCCGGTTTGACACCCCTGCTTTAGGCCAAAGGAAATCAACTGGTTTTTTTAAAAAAATATATATATCAAACTATTATTCCAAGGCTAACATTTGTCTATATTATTTCTATAATCCTATATAATTCTAATCACTGAATCCCCAAATCAATATTTCATTTCTTTCAATTTCTCTCAAAAATACAAAAATGGTTTCCAAGTAGAAATAAAATTATTCCAGGTCTGTTCTTTAATGAAAGCTATCAATTTCACCATTCCTGTCAAATCAATCATTAACTGGCACATTTTTACCAGGAAAAAAAATAGGCTAACACTAAATACTGATGCATTTAGTCCAAACTCTCAAAATAATTTCTCAGACCTAAAAGGAATAGTTAGTTCTCTCTTTTTGTCTACAGAAACACCCACCCACCCACAATATCAAGATCAATATCTATATCTATATATTCAGAGAAAGAATATTATAGTCACTTTTAATCTAACAAGTGCCAAAGTAGAGAAGGAACTAGGATAATTATGTGTGCGATTGCTATGTACCGAAACTTGTAATCGGTGTATAATAGGCATGTAATGGGTTGTACTCGGAAAAGGAAATATGACCAAGACAAAAGTTAAATTTGATGTCATTTAATTTAAATCTTTCTCCTGAGGTGTCTGAGAACAGGCTCAGAGGGTAAGCAGAGTAAATCTGTTTAGTATTGCCCTACATAGGCGACAACTGAAAATATGAAGGGTATTGGCTGGTCTGGTAAGTTGAAAACCACCTTGAAAGAATGCAGTGGCAGACTAGAGGGCTATTGCATAGCATCAAATTACCAAGAATTTGACTTGTAAATGCTATTTTTGATTTAAATATACTTTAATTAATATTATTATTATTTATTCAATTTCTATACCGCCCTTCTCCCGAAGGACTCATATAATGAATTCTATTATTTAACATTATTCAATATTTTTGTTTTAACTTTGAGGAGGATAGGAAAGGATGACGAACTTATAGAGACTCACATACTGCCTTGCTCCAGTAATAGTGTGGAAAGCATTTTTTTCCTACTCTGTAAAGAATGCAAAAAACATTTTCTCACTTTCTTTACTTTGATAGGAAATTCCTAGATCACTTCAAGATCTTCCCTTGTACCCTGTTCAACATACTTAAAGCTACTAGGTTAAGATTATGCTGCTGATATATACAACTATCTCCCTTCTTTCTCATTAAAACTTTAATGCATGCTTTATATCTGACTAAAATCAGAATAATTAGATGTTGCTGATTAAAGCTGAAGTTTTTGGTTCATCTAGACATGTGCTGCTGCTTGACAAACCTTGATAGTCAGTGGTATGGCAGTGATTGGCAACCATCACAGACAGTTATCTTAATGTTCTCATTCACAATTTGAAATCTTGTTTAATGCATATCATTTGCACTCAAGCTACAGTTCCCTCTCACTGGGTATTGAGACATTGATATTATTCTTTTTTCTTTCTTTCACAAACAAGGACACATTTCTACCAGGGAAACGGTGCAGAAGAAGGGTTTTTAAAACTATTGTTTTCTCACCAGCTTATTAGCTTCGTAAAGATGTTTTAAATAAAAGGACATTGGGTGTATTAAACTTATTTTTTCCTACATCAGCTCTAACATATCCCCAAAAACATTGGTGGAACTGCTTTTTAATCATATTTTCTACCAAAATACCTAATGCTAATTAAGTAAACTAAGAGAATATTTCCGACATTGGACTACTACCACTAACTCCATAGCACCTTCACCAAGTCAGTTTTGAATGAGAGCAGTGCTTCCTTCCCCTCATTGACCTTCTAAGAAAATACATGAGAAGGTGCATTTTTTTGGAAGAGGAGAATAAAATTTTCACACCCAAACTTTTTGCCATACCAATGCATGAGTAAAGAAAACAAGGAGACATAAGCCAGATAGGCTGCTGAGACTTAGGCACTAGGTACAAACAGTGGTGGGATTCAAATATGTGAACAACTGGTTCTCTGTGTGGATGCTGCTTCCAGAAGTCCATTCTGGGCCTGGGCAACAAAAAAATTAGCTACTGGTTCTGCCGAAGTGGTGTGAACCAGCTGAATCCCACTACTGGGTGCAAAGGAGAGGCAGCATTAGGTATCTCTACTCCTGATATGTCGTTGTAGAGATTTGGTCCATGAGAATCTTGTTCACTTGGTCTTTGTGTGGAAAGCCACAGGGCAGTGAGGTAGAGAAGTGCTTGGTTATGGATTGGAAACATACAGTATGATGGGATAGAAACTTTCAGTACAAAATATAATAGCAGTGGAATAGGACCACAAAATATAAACCAAAGTTCCAAAAAGGTTTGTCTCATTGTGCTTTCTTATATAATGTGACAGCATTAGGGTAGCCTTGACAGTGAACTGAGATTCCCTGGGTGATATTTTAATTTATTATCAAGTTTATATATCACCAGACACCTGGCAATGAAGTTGTAGCTGCAATCACTAACTTAAATCTCAATGTGAGGAAAAAAATGATGAGGGAGAAGAAATTATTTGGGAGAAGGACATGATGTCAATGCAACAAATATATAATTTCTGGAGTCACTTTGGAAACCCGGGTTCTTAATTTCAAATAAGTGAGAATAGAAAAGAAACCTTGCTCTTTCCATAAACAATGAAATTATTTTATTTATTCAGCTTTTTACCCTGCCTTTATTACTTGATAAATAAGTCAAGGTAGTGAACATACATAATACTCCTTTCTCTGCTTATTTTCCCCACAAAAAAAACCTATGTCAGGATGAATAACAGACAGAATTGTGCTACATGGATGTGGCTAAGCAGCCAAGATAAGGTTCAAAGTCAAATCACCAATTTACACTCTTTTAAGACCTTTTATTTTTTTAATAATCCTCTATCTCTAAACCCCTGTAAAACAAATTAAGTGAAAGTATGACAGGCTGTAGCTTTTCATCTGAGGCAAACATACTTGCCAAGATGTTTTTGAGAGAGGCTGCCCCAAGACAGCTGCAGTTGTGAGCCACAGCCAGCTGCTGTGCTTGCTTCTGCCAAGCTACAGCGAATATAGAAATCAGAAGAGGTGTCATAAGTTGTATAACAAGTATTTGCCAAGTCTCTCACAGTGGTCCTCAACATTTACCCCACCGGTGTGGAAGGTCGTCAGCAAATAGAGGAAAAATATGAAGCAAATGAAGATCTTCTCCTCCAGTTTCTTTAGATATTTTTTTTAATGAGCTGAAACAGCACTTGGATTTCTCTAAACCTGTCCATCATCTAAAAGTATTTATATAAGACTCTCTGCATTATATTGTAACCTCTGCAATGCTGGTATTAACTACTGACATCTGCCAAGTCTGACTAGCAAGTGCTTTGTAACATCAATTCATCCCCCAGCAAAATGCATATCTGAGTGCTGCAAAGTCCTTGTTATTGCTAAGGGGAAGTATCAGTGCTCATATGACACCTAGCAGAAATTAGTATCCACATTTGAAGAAAAGCTTTTGTCTTTTTTTTTCTTCCTTGAGGATTATGTAGACTTTATTGAGATGACTACATCTGACACCTGCTGTAATATAAATGCAGCTATAATTAGCCAACTGATGCTCACTGCAGTTTAGGTCGAATCCCTTCTGTGGGAATTATGCTTTAAAATATTCAGAACTCCAAGTGGCTCTCATTACATTTAATTTTTACTTAGAATGAGGTGGTCCAGGAAAAAAAATAGCATTGTAATAGCCCCCTGCTGAATGCCACACAGCAAAGTGAAAACCCATAGATTTCTCCCCTCCCCACAACACACACACACACACACACATAAATAAAAAAAATGAGAACAGCAGACTACACTACAGCCTTCCATTGAAGTCTGGTTTGGCTTAATTGTACTTTTTGCACTCATCAGTCTCTCCTCTTCAGAACAAGCTACAAAAATTGCCTGAATAGCCAAAGAAAAGTTTCCCACAGTCACTGGTCACAGAAAAACACCATTGTCCTTCCTCACAGTTTGATGGACAACATTTCTATAAATGGGTCGTCAGTCCATCAATGGCACCCTCGCTGAAAAGGCAAAAGAAGAGAACAGATTCTGCCAATATCTGACAAAGCATGTTAACACATAATCAGGCATTCAGTAGCCAGGCAGCTGCCCCCGGGACCTTCATAACACAGGTGCCTTTAAGCCATTTCCTATTCACTGATAAAGGAAACAAGCGGGCAATACCTGGGAAAGGAGCAGTCTATAATAGCCTGTCAGATGTCCATCTTTTTGCCTGCATGCATAAAACTCAAAGGGATATAAAAGAAACTTCAGATTGAACAGTGAAGCTATGAAAGGAGGATAGCATTCACAACTCCACCATAACTTCAACTTATTCTTCTTACAACTCTCCGTTCCTATTGACGGGTTAATTCACACACTTCTTAAATGTGAAGTGATAATATGATATCTGAAGATAATTCAGTGGCTGAATTTGCATGACATGCTTACTCACGAGTACTTTTACTCAACCAATTTTCCTAGTTTTGCAGGACATACTGGATTGTGGACAAATCATACAGGCTGCATTCAGCATCATACTGGATAATTACTGTTTTTTGACTAGCTAGTCAATTCTGTCCAACCACAACTTTCTCAGTCTTGCACTTTCTTTATACCAGCTCACTTTTCCTTCCATTGATTGATTACAGGTGGCCATCAATTTATAGCCACAATTGGGACCAGAATTTTAATTGCTAAACAAGGTAGCTGTTAAGTGACTTGCACCCAATTTTTCAACTTTTTTGCCACAACTGTTAATCGAATCACTGCAGTTGTTAAGTGAATCATGAATCATTAAGCAAATCTGGCTTCCCTCATTGACTTTTCTTGTCAAAAGCCATCTGGGAAGGTTGCAAATAGCAATCACATGACTACTAGATGCTGCAACTATTGTAAATACACACCAGTTGCCAAGAACTCAAATTTTAATGTGATTGTGGGGATGTTGTGATGGTCATAAATACAAGGATTAATTGTAAGTCATTTTTTCTAGTGCCATTGTAATTTCAAACTGTCAATTTTGATCAATTGTAAGTTGTATGCACTGTCCAGTTAATATCAGTTTTCAATGACTACAGTACATATACCTTCTCCAAGATGATCTTCCCCCAATCTGGCCTTTCAGGTCTCTTAATAGTGCACCTATCACAACTATACCCCTTCATGGATTACTGCCTTGTCGTGGCGAAGGGGCTTGCGTAATTCAATGAAGCTATGAGCTATGCCGTGCAGGGCCACCCAAGACGGAAAGGTCATAGCAGAGAGTTCTGACAAAACGTGATCCACTGGAGAAGGAAATGGCAAACCACTCCAGTATCTTTGCCATGAAAACCCTATGGACAGTACTAAAAGGCAAAACGATATGACGCTGGAAGATGAGCCCCTCAGGTCGGAAGGCGTCCAATATGCTACTGGGGAAGAGCAGAGGGCTAGTACTAGTAGCGCCAGAAAGAATGAAGCGACTGGGCCAAAGCCGAAAGGACGCTCAGCTGTGGATATGTCTGGTGGTGAAAGGAAAGTCCGATGCTGTAAAGATTTTTTCTCCATAGGAACCTGGAATGTAAGATCCATGAATCAAGGAAAGCTGGACGTGGTCAAACAAGAGATGACAAGACTAAACATTGACATCTTAGGTATCAGCGAACTAAAATGGACAGGAATGGGTGAATTTAATTCAGATGACCATCAGGTATACTACTGCGGGCAAGAATCCCTCAGAAGAAATGGAGTAGCCTTCATAGTCAATAAAAAAATAGGAAAAGCAATACTGGGATACAATCCTCAAAATGACAGAATGATCTCAGTTCGAATCCAAGGCAAACCATTCAATATCACAGTAGTCCAAGTCTATGCCCCAACCACCAGTGCTGAAGAGGATGAAATTGACCGGTTCTATGAAGCCCTACAGCACCTTATAGAACTAACACCCAAAAATGATGTCCTTATCATCATGGGGGATTGGAATGCTAAAGTAGGAAGCCAAAAGATAAGCGGAATAACAGGCAAGTTTGGCCTTGGAGTACAAAATGAAGCAGGGCACAGGCTGATAGAATTTTGTCAAGAGAATACGATGGTCATAGCAAACACTCTTTTCCAACAACCCAAGAGACGGCTTTACACATGGACATCACCAGACGGTCAACACAGAAATCAGATTGACTATATGCTCTGCAGCCAAAGATGGAGAAGCTCTATACAGTCAGTAAAAACAAGACCAGGAGCTGACTGTGGCTCAGACCATGAGCTTCTTGTTGCAAAGTTTAGGCTTAAATTAAAGAAAGTAGGGAAAAGCGCTAGGCCAGTCAGGTATGAATTAAATCATATCCCTGTTGAATATACAGTTGAGGTGACAAATAGATTTAAGGAATTGGATCTGATAGACAGAGTGCCTGAAGAACTATGGACAGAGGTTCGCAACATTGTACAACAGGTAGCAACCAAAACCATCCCAAAGAAAAAGAAATGCAAGAAAGCAAAATGGCTGTCTGAGGAAGCTTTGCAAATAGCTGAGGAAAGGAGGGAAGCGAAAGGCAAGGGAGAAAAAGAAAGATATGCCCAATTAAATGCAGAATTCCAAAGAATAGCTAGAAGAGATAAGAATGCCTTCTTAAATGAACAATGCAAAGAAATAGAAGAAAACAATAGAATAGGGAGGACCAGAGATCTTTTCAAGAAAATTGGAGAGATGAAAGGAACGTTTCATGCAAAAATGGGCATGATAAAGGACCAAAATGGCAGGGACCTATCAGAGGCAGAAGAGATTAAGAAGAGGTGGCAAAATTACACAGAAAAACTATACAAGAATGAGCTTAACGTCCCTGATAATCACAATGAGGTGGTCACTGACCTCGAGCCAGACATCCTAGAATGTGAAGTGAAGTGGGCCTTAGAAAAGCTGAGCAACAACAAAGCTAGTGGAGGTGACAGTATTCCAGCTGAGCTATTCAAAATCTTAAAAGACGATGCAGTAAAAGTGCTACACTCAATTTGCCAGCAAATTTGGAAAACTCAATAGTGGCCACAGGATTGGAAAAGATCAGTTTACATTCCAATTCCAAAGAAAGGCAGTGCCAAAGAATGTTCAAACTATCGCACCATTGCACTCATTTCTCATGCTAGTAAAGTTATGCTTAAAATCCTACAAGCTAGACTCCAGCAGTATGTGGATCGAGAACTACCAGAAGTACAGGCAGGATTTCGAAGAGGCAGAGGAACTAGAGATCAAATTGCTAACTTACGCTGGATCATGGAGAAAGCTAGAGAGTTCCAGAAAAACATCTACTTCTGCTTCATTGACTATGCTAAAGCCTTTGATTGTGTGGATCATAACAAACTCTGGCAAGTCCTTAAAGAGATGGGCATACCAGACCATCTTATTTGTCTCTTGAGAAATCTGTATGCGGGCCAAGAAGCAACAGTGAGAACTGGACACGGAACCACTGATTGGTTCAAAATTGGGAAAGGAGTCCGGCAAGGCTGTATACTGTCGCCTTGCCTGTTTAACTTATATGCAGAGCACATCATGAGAAAGGCAGGGCTAGATGAATCAAAAGTTGGAATTAAGATTGCCGGAAGAAACATCAACAACCTAAGATATGCAGATGATACCACTCTAATGGCAGAAAGTGAAGAAGAACTAAAGAGCCTCTTGTTGCGGGTGAAGAAGGAGAGTGCAAAACTTGGATTGAAATTAAACATTAAGAAAACCAAGATCATGGCATCTGGCCCTCTCAATTCCTGGCAAATAGATGGGGAAGAAATGGAGGTAGTGACAGATTTTATTTTCCTGGGCTCCAAGATCACTGCAGATGGGGACTGTAGCCAAGAAATTAAAAGACGCTTGCTCCTCGGGAGGAAAGCCATGGCAAATCTAGACAGCACACTAAAAAGCAGAGACATCACCCTGTCAACAAAAGTGCGTATAGTCAAGGCTATGGTCTTCCCAGTTGCAATGTATGGCAGTGAAAGCTGGACCATAAGAAAGGCTGAGCGCCAAAGAATTGAAGCCTTTGAACTATGGTGCTGGAGAAGACTCCTGCGAGTTCCTTGGACTGCAAGGCGATCAAACCGGTCAGTCCTAGAGGAGATCAACCCTGACTGCTCTTTAGAAGGCCAGATCCTGAAGCTAAAACTCAAATACTTTGGCCACCTAATGAGAAGGAAGGACTCACTGGAGAAGAGCCTAATGCTGGGAAAGATTGAGGGCACTAGAAGAAGGGGACGACAGAGAATGAGGTGGCTGGATGGAGTCACTGAAGCAGTAGGCGTGAGCTTAAATGGACTCCAGAAGATAGTAGAGGACAGGAAGGCCTGGAGGAACATTGTCCATAGGGTCGCGATGGGTCGGACACGACTTCGCAACTAACAACAACAACAAAATCACAACTATAATCAAGTCCATCCACCTTGCTGTTGGTCATCCTCTTCTCCTTTAGTTTTCTACCTTTCCCAGTGTTATGGATTTCTCAAGAGAACAGAGTCTTTGCATACTGTATTCAAAATATAATAGTTTAAGTCTGGTCATTTGTACTTAGAGTGAGAGCTTTGAATTGATATGTTTTCTTTTTGTTTGTTTGTTTTGTTTTCTTGGTTTTCCATGGCACTCTTAGGAGTCTTCTTCAACACCAAAGTTCAAAAACATCAATACTCTTTTTCTCTCTCTGTTCTTGCATTATTTTGATCAGAATGATGCAAAATATAAACCAATCATCCTATAACTTTTGCATTAATTCTTGTTAATCTTTATCATATCCCACAGAGGTAGCCAAGATCTAGAAAGAAAGAAATATGCAGATTTCAGTAAATATCTTTAAAGTCAATTTTGGGGTAAATACAGAATAGTGAGACTATAATAAGAATTTCCATCTCCCATTTAGAGAAACGTTATTAATGCAGAGTCTCTGAACTATTTAAAATGTTTCTTTCCAGCTTCCTCACCACCTGGCTGACAGTTGCTATATATAAAAGAAGTTGTCAACAGACTTGCCTTCTATCTCTTGACTGCTTACGTTCTGCTCTTCTATTACCTCCCCACAATCTCTCACATCTTTGTATAGGAAAAAATAATAATGAAGTGATTACATACACATTACCAAGTCACATAGTCATTTGATAAACAAACTACAACTGTACATTAACATGTCTACAATTAACACCATCTACACCTACAGTCTTACTGTTTTTTAACATTTTCCCATTTATAGCATTGATTTAAGTTCTACTCTTCAGCCCTATAAATCTTTCAAATGCTCCTTGGTTCATTTTTATCCCAATAATTTAATCATATTTATTATTAATTATATTCACTTTGATAGAAGCTTCTTATTTAGCCTTCTTCATCCCCGTTCCATAAAGTTTTTTTTAAAAAAAATCCAACAAAATTGTCCGCATTTTCTAAGTTTAATCTGAATTCTTGCTGAATCTAACTAAATTTTTGCAGCTGTTCTTTTTTCTCTCTCTATAGGATATGTATGTTTCTGTCCTTTTCATTTCTTTTAGCAATCATTTTCATATATGCATTTTTCCCTCCCTCATAACTTCTTTCAGATTGCTCTTCCAAGTATTGTACTGTATAGTTTTTCATACTTCCTGTTACCAAAACTCCACATATTTCTGTCATTGAATAGAAAAAAGTAATTGCCAAGCAATTTCCACATCCTCTTTATGTCCTTTTTCACTCCCACTGTTTTGACAAATATATCTAAGTTTTCATATAGATAAAATTTCTCTTAATGCAATTACTTTGTTTCTTTTCATTCTTTCTTCTATATCCTTTTCTCCCAAGATTCTTTCCTGAAGCTACCAAAAAGTGGTTTCATCATGTTCAGAGTATTCATCAACTCTGTAGCCTTCACTACTTCTCAAGTCTTCCATCATCAGACAATAAACACTATTTTTAGATTTCTATTCATTCCTTTGTCATGTATACATAAAAAAGAGCTATGTATTCAAAACAATCCTTTCTTCTAAGCAATCTCTTACCAGTCACCACTCTCCTTCATTGTTGATTCTCCAAACCGAATTCTCCAAATTCTCCTAGTTTTTTAAGGAAACTCATCTTGTTCCTATGCATTCATTTTTATCACCTAGCAGAATATTTCTCCCCATTGAATCATATTATTCAAAACATTACAACTTTTCTCCAAAACTCTTATCTGGTTCTTCCCCTATACTATTCAGCAGAGTGCAATTGCAGCTATCACAAATCTTTCATATGTATCCATAGCTTACATTTTAACAATTCATAATTTTCTGATCTATGTTTTTAGCCTTTCATTTATAATTTATAATTAAGTCTTTATTTTATTTATTTTATTTTATTTTAATTCCATTTATATCCCGCCCTTCTCCGAAGACTCAGGGCGGCTTACAAGCTTTACTCCTCTGTATGCATTAGTTCCACTCAAACAAGCATCTTCCCTTTCTTTTGGTTTCACAGACACACAAGATACATTATTTAATTCATATTTTGTACCATTTATTTTTCTTACATTTATTTTTTATTTATTTATTTTAATCCCATTTATATCCCGCCCTTCTCCGAAGTCTCAGGGCGGCTTACAATTTAAAGCACAAATCAATGTGCTTAGCAATAGCCTTCATTCTATGTATATGCCTGCTTATTAGGGCTTTCGCCCGCCCCAAGCGGCATTATTACAAAGTCAGCTTATTGCCCCCAACAATCTGGGTCCTCATTTTATCTACCTCGGAAGGATGGAAGGCTGAGTCAACCTTGAGCCTGGTGGGATGCAAACCTGCACTAATTGCAGGCAGCTGGTGTTACTTAAGGAGGCATTAGCCCACTGCTCCACCAAGGCTCTTGTAATTGAATTCACCATCCCCTCATATGCCATAGCTGTGCCTAGATAGACCCAAATACATTCTACTAAGTCTGCCACTCATGGTGGTTTTGGTCAGTTGAGGCTTTCACACATTACTTAAGAGAGAAAAAGTGAGGTTTCCAACCTTGGTAGTTCCTGCGTCACGTGCATCATTTTTTAAAGGATAAAGGCAGTACCAATAGGTTCTGCAAGCATGGCACTGAGAGCAGGCTGCCCAGAAAATTGCCTGCATCTCTGCTGCTTTCTTCCCTTCTCTTTAAGTTCTCTCCCTATTGTCCACAAAACAAAGTTGACCATAAAAGCTTTTCTGTGTGGTGGGAGAAAGAAGAGGGAAGGCATGTGTGAGTAGCAATAATAGTAGTAGCAGCAGGGAAAAGTGAAGAAGAGTAGTGGTGAGTAATATTATGTATATGTATGTTATCTAGGGCCCTGAGTTGTTGGTAGCTGTTTTATGTCTTGAGCCCACCAAATTGGATAGTTTAAAAAAACCAAACACATAATGAAGTGGTGGTAGCAATGGGATAGCTATAAAATGGTGGAATATCCAAAACAAGATATGATACCTGTATAGATGGAATTGGCTCAAACTCAAGTACTTGAATATGTGTGTTTTGTTGTAGAGACACTTATATTGTTAGCTCTTCTGTGTCTTACGCCCATCAAATTAGGTATGGTTTAAAAGAAACCACGACAGGCACAAGCCATTTTTTACCCTAAACATGCTCAAATTATTAATGCAAACCATGAAGGCTTTTTAAGCCAAAATACTGTTCACAACATCACTTCATCCAGCAGAATGTATAGCTATGCAGTGTACTAAGACTAGAACACCAGGTTACCAAAGATGGTTTTTAATTGTTAATTTAAGAATGAAAATATGCCAAAAAAGACAGTCCCAGAGATTTAAAAAATAATTTTATTCATGTATTTAAAATACTTATTACAACACAGAATATTAGGAAAAGGTGATCCTTATCTCTACTGATAAGAAGGACCTGCCTGCAAGAGTACATCAGCCTCAGGCCCTTGGAATACATCCACAGTAGTTTCATGCTGAACAACTTTGGTGGGCTGTTTCCATTACCAGCAGCAGGCATTAAATCAAAGTGTTTCATATATGGTTTATGACTACTTCTGCAGGTTTTATCTTTGTGTGTGCAATACACAATGCACCAGTGATCTAATAAAATTGATTTATACAAGATTCTTTCTGGACAGGAAGTCTGAACATGAATCTTTATTTTTTAAAAATATATTTTCCGTAGGTGGTCCCAATATTAAACTTTCTTCAGTGTTTGCTTTTGAGGTGCCCCCTCCCCGGCCCAATATAGGAACAGCTAAACTAGCCACACCATCGCTTTTGATTTCACCCCCCCCCCCTCTCAGGACAGCTCTGGGAATCGTCAACTCATTCGTAACTTTTCAAGGCTCGCATGCCCTCCATCGGCATTGAAACCCTATTTTCCTTCCATCGCCTTCCTCCGTGGCCTTTTCTATAGCGAACTGGGATGTTAATTCCTAGGGACAAAGCAGGATGACTACCAAGTGCCATGCGCAGGAGTGACGCCGAATAACAACCAAGTACCGTATACTGTACTACCGTATACCCTTATTTGACCTTACGGTTCAAAATGCCCTTTCCAGAACTGCAGGATATGATTTGCATTCTTTGAATGTAAGCTCCAGATCTCTGCTCAACACATGTTTTCCTACGCACACAGCTCGCAACATCACAGAAGGCTCCGTGCCCGCTTCTGCGAGAAGGCAACACGAGAATTAGAGCAACACCTGGAAAAAGGAGGCAGCACCGCAGAAGCGTCACAGCCGGGCTCCTCAGTTTATGGCCGCGTCCCGCTCTCAGGCTGATTTAGGACTCCTAAACTGGGAGCGGGGGTGGGGGGGGAGAGAGGGAAGGGGAAGACTCTGCCGTCATCTCTGTGCGACACGAGGCAGGAGCAGAGGGAGGGACGCACAATCCCCTACGCGGCCAATAGCGTTTGTTTTCATCGGCTGTCATGGCCTCCACGGAAGGAGAGGTAGGCTTCAATCCGCCCCAGGATCCCGCTCCGCCGACGGACTCCTTCGATGAGCCGCTCGGGGAGGTCTTGAGAGGTTCTCTGCGGTCGCTGCCTCGGTTGATTGGGCAGGTAAGTAAGGACGGGGAACGAAGCCGTACCTCCACTTGGCCAAGGGACGGATGTCTAGATAGCGGGTCTTCCCCATCGCCACCGCTTCTGCTCTCCAAATGCCCGAGGTGGAAGACTCCGGGATAGCGGGGTTGACGCGGGCCTTGCTTGAAGGGAGGAGATTGGAAAGGTTGCCCCTCCCGAGATGCTGTAGGAATAATCCGAGGCGACGGACTGTTTGAGGGAGCCAAAGGATAAACTAGCGGAGCTCAGACTGGCTTGGCTTTGAAGAGGAACCGTGCCCTGGGGAGCGAGGGCGCTCTTCCCACGTTTTCTCCTTCACGCCTTGAGATGCTTTTAGAGTAGAGCCGCCGCTGTAGTTGATGTGCATCGCCAGCTTATTGCAACCGTTCTGAATAGGCTACAAGGAAGGAAACCCCGTCGTTTTCTTTGGGGGAAATCATTGAGACGCAGGGAGTTCCTTTTGAGACGTAATTGCTAGGCATTCAAGATTTGGAGTATTTTGTAGGGTGTTCTTTCATGTTTGATTTAGTTTTGAAATGACCTCTTTCTTTGATATTATGTCTGGTACCTTGTTCTCTTTCACTGTAACAGAGTTACCAGTGGAGAATGGAGGCTTTCAGAATGGTAAATATAGTCTACCTTCCACAGCAGAGAGAAACAGCTATTACAGTATGTCATGTCCCCATATATGAGGCTTTACATAACTAACACACACACACACACACACAGAGAGAGAGAGGGGGGGGATTGTCTGCTTTATCTTCTTTTCATTTCTTCTATTTTAAAACAATTTCCTTGCTTGCTGATTATGTAGCTAATACCTAATAGTCTGTCAGCCATGAATAACAAATGGTTTTGATTCAAAATGAATGCTGTCACTTTATCTAAAGGGGGAGGGGGGGAAAGACATGTGGATTTCAAAACCTTTTCAATATGTTTACATATGGTTTTAAATAACTGAGTACTTATGCACATCTGTAAGTTTGAAATACTTACAGCCTAGATTTGGGGGGAGGGAAATCTGGTTATAAACATTGTGTTCTCAAAGAACATGGACTCTTGAATTAGGTGAAATATAACAAATGCAGTCCCATTGTCAATATCTTTTTTTCATCCTTTAGGGTTTTTTGCCTATTTCAGTTAAAAATAAGAACCTACTTATTCAGATTGCATACTTCTAGTTACATTGCTAGTAAATGATGTAGTATGTTATTTTGATTGTAAAAGTATACTGAAGTAAAGTATACTTTAAAACGTATACTGAAAAGTTAAAAATGATGAGGAGAGAAGGCATAAGAATATATAAGAACGCTAGAAATATTTGTTATAATGAGAAAGAAGCAAGAGAACTGTGAGCTATAATTTCAAGACTTGTAATATGTCTTTGCCAAAATCCATCTTGAGGGTGGAAATTAGTTGACTGCCTGCTTAAAGTGACATTTTCTCCTTTAGATAATAGATGTATAAAACAAAAGCTCAATGATTTATTTTCTGGCCTTGGCTATATTTCAGAGACCATTATACTTCCATGATCTGCTAAGGTTATTAAAAATCTATTTCATTTGTAATGGTTGAAAGCAATTTTTACAACTGGGTACCACAGTGCTCTGAGCACATACTCTACATTGAACTAAATTTGAATTTCTTCATACAGAATTGTAGCCAAAAAACTTGCATAATGTTTGAAACAAATAGAAATATTTTGGGTTTTTTTCTAATAAAAACTGTTCTCTTGCACTCTGTGTAACATATTAATTTTACAACTAAGTGAATTGGAAGACCATGACCAAAATCATTGGAGCATGAAATACAGAACTAATTATACTGAAATATAGGGCTGAGACCATATGTATTTATAATATCCAACAACTTTGCTTCCCATAGTAACTTTTGCTACAATTATGATTAAATTTAAATGTATGTTTTATAAACTACACAAGAAAAAAATATCCCCTGGACTCAGGAGTACCCAAAATATTCTTGCTTAATAAGAATGTCTCATGCTGTGTCACAGTTGCCAATGACATGAATAGATAAAAGGCATTGGTAGCAGCCAGAAATAATAATATGATGATTAAGTTAAGCTAGAATGTGTTATTGTCTCCCAAATGCCCCATACTTATTTAAACACCAGAGAAATGGGAACTGTCCAAATCCTGTTGAGAAAGACAGACATATTTGCAAATCTATCTTAACTATCATGTTTAAATGTTGACGTTTTGCTGTATCTATCAGTCTGCCAGCAGAATAAACACTAAAAAAATTATTATATTTTTAAATTGCTCATTAGATTTATAATCTGTTGTTCCTTTAGAACAGGCATGTCCTATGGGCCACAAGCAGCCCTGGACAGCTAATAATGCAGCCCACAAGATCATAAACTTTTAATATTTTGTGATTTTTAGTGATAGTTACTATAATATATTTCTCAAGTAGGCATATCCAAAAGGTTGGATATTCCTACTTGAGAAACATAATGTAACATACACAGCACTTTCTTCAATTCTTCTCTACAGTACTAACCCTGTGAAGTAGATTGGGTTGAGGGATGTAGGTGGCCTCAAATTGCTTTTCAGTTTCCATGGTTGAATCTGGACTTCAATTTCTGTGGAAGTAACCTCTATACTACAATTTCTCCAAATATTTATTTTATTGGATTTATTAATATTTATTAATATGTTGGGGATCATTTGAAGCAATTTTAGATGGAATATAGACAGAAGAGTTGAAAACATATTACATATTTTCAGACACCCTACTCTCTACTCACACAGAAATCAGTTTAAATATATTGTTTTATTCCGTTTGTGTCTCATTCCCATAGAATTCTCAGCCATTTTACAAGAATGCAAACATTAAAACATCTCTAATCCAATAACATCCAAAAGCCTAAGACACAAACCAGAAAAACCTGAGTCTCAAAACAGCAAACTGCTAGAAAATAATCTAGAATAGACAGGTTTCAAGCCCCAAACACTCTCCAGAAGAGCTCCATCCTCAACTGTTTCTCAAAAACAGCTAAAGGGCCAAACTTTCAACATTTCTGAGGATGGCTTTGCTGCAGAAAAGCAATGTTTCCACCCCCTCTTTATTAGTTGCTGTTTCTGGCAAATTGATGAGGTCAAGCCTAATGCCGGAAGCCACAAGTAGCTTGGTGTCATGCTATAAAGGGCTTATAGGATTCCACTAAGAACAGCTGAATTATTAGAATATTTTCAAACCACCTAGATACCTAAAATGTTAGTACATTAGTAATGAAAGCTGCCTGCCTAAGAGCAAAGCATATATTTATGTCTCTTGAAGCTTGTGATTATAAATATAATTTCTAATCATTATGAATACCTCAAATTACCAACAAGCTGAAATTTGACAGCCACAGAACTCAGTGAGCCAGGATTTCTGGAAAAAGAAAAAGGATAATTTATTTTCAATAATCAAAACAAAGTTAATTGCTCTCCATTAAGATATTCCTAACACCAAACCTGGCAAAGCTGAAATGAATCTCCCCGCCCCCATTCACCCTACTGAATTATGTTTTGAGTGAGAACTACAGAGTTTTAAGAAAATACTAGGAAGATAGATAATAAAGCACAGGTTTTATCCATAAATAAACATGGGCTTGAACGAAATGAAATATATTAATCTGCAATTACATGCAACAGATTGCAATAAAAATACAATGTTTACAACAGTAGGGATATTATGTAACCATAAAAGTTAAATAATATTCCACTTGATCTAGATATACTGCCACTTCGGTATAGTGGTTAGGGTGCTGTCCTAAAAACCAGGGGACTGTGAGTTCTGGGCCTTCCTTAGGCGTGACAGTCAGCTGGGTGACTTGGTCCAGTCACATTCTTTTCAGTCTGACCCACATCATAGAGTTGTTGTGTGGAAAATAAGAGGTATGAATATTAAGAGCAGCAGGGGGTGTGATCAGGGGCAGAGGGTATGATCATCTGGTCTGTTCACTCCCTGCTGCTTTAAGTATGCTTGCCATCTTGAATTGACCAAAATATATAAAAGGTGGATAAAAATCTAATAATATACACAATGAAAAACATAAGGTGGAATGTTTCATCCACTCAGTTGTGCACCTATTTCACAGATTGACACTCTTTTATATAACCATGGGTCCTAAGAGCAGTTCTAATCAAGAACAGAATATAGCTGATAAAACCAAAAGGGTAATAATTAGTAACTAAAGTCAGCAACGTAGTTTGTTAGAAGAAAAAAAAACATTTCAAATCAGTACAGCTGCAAAATGAACCTGAAAGTCCGGCTTTTCTGATTATGATTTATGGAAATTATGACCGATAGGCAGATATTCTGTTTCAGTTTTTCATTTTTTTCTCTTTAATTCAATTCAGTTTTTATCAGTTTGTAATTTTTAAGGAAACTTCAAAAGGTTTTTTTTCCTGATAACTGGTATTTTTTCACCTTCCCTTATTTATTTCGCAAGCTGTTTTCTCTAAGACAATGCATTTCAAACACGCTTTTTAAAAAATTGATATATTTGCACATTTTTACATTTGAAATAAACTTGTGGAGACAGCCAGAAGCTTCCAAAGCAGTCCTGCAAGTCTACCTGTTAAAAAATGAAGTAGCTTTAATAGTTTGAAAAGAAGGGCTTTGTATATACTCAGGTGGATTCTGAATATTTTATTTCAAAGAATTTCTACAACAATAATTATTATCTTTAAAATCTGTTATTGGCTCTTCTGATTGCTTGTATGGAAAGCAAGCTTCCAGACTGGGTGAGCCACTGCTAAGTTTTTAAGCTGCCCTGAGTCTTCGGAGAAGGGCGGGATATAAATGGAATTAAAATAATAAAATAAAATAAAATAAAAAAATGATCTAATCTGCATGGCAGTTCTTAGGTCACATTTTATTCAGATCTTACCTTCTAGTATAATTGCTAATGTTTTACATAGTAACTTTTTGAAGATGTTATGTGTTTGGATTTTAAAGTTTAACCTAGAAGAAGATGTGGTGAAAATTAACATAAACTGGGAGAAACTTCAAGGCGTGTCACTACCCCAGCCTAAATTGATCTTTACTGCTCTTCAGCAGCATATTTCCTCTTTACAGGTAAATGTTTCTTATTGGGCACTTTTCTAAAACCCAATTGCACAATTTAAACCTTAAATCCTCTACACTACTCTTAAAACTGATGTATTTGCAATAGTTGCTGCTCATTATGTGAAATACCAGAAATTCTTCACTTCCTAAAGGTCCTAACTGTTTTAAGATAACAGGCTTATAGGAAGTATTGTAGGGAAATACTGTTGCAAGCTGTTCCGGTTAAGTAGATTGGGAAAATGCATTCCTGTTGATTTCTGCACTTCCACTGTAAATGCAGTACATTTGTATCTGGGGTGGTTATAATTAAGCAATAACACGGCAGGTGTATGTCATGCTAGGATAATGATTCCATGCGTTGGGTGAGTTCTGCCGTTTGTGGAGTGCTTTCAGTGGATCAAGAAGTGGCATTATCCCAGCATGATGCATCCTGGTGTATGTGCGTCTCAGCAATTAACCTTAGTGCCAGCACAGATCTTTTTAAAGTAACTTTTTTCTGTGCCTAATGTTTCATCTTATCAAGTAAGTAGTTTCACTGTTACATCATTCTCATTTGATGCTTTTTAATCTTTATTAAAGTTAAGTTTGCTTTATTAAAGTTAAGTTGCTTTCCTGTCAAATTGGAATGTAATGTGTCAGCAGCATCTCCTGTGAAAACTCCATTGGGAAAAATTACCATATTATTGGCACCATTTCAGTCAGTTCGTGTGGCACTGTAATAGTGGAAGTTTTCAGCTGAATATTTCATCACTCTAAATGTATACATTAAAAGTAAATAAGATTGAGCAAAAGCTAGTTCTTGTGTTGCCTTTAAAGATGTATTTTTTTACTTCTGTAGAATCATCAGTTTTCTTATTTTCAAAATAAATAATAATGCTTACTAAAATTTCTGTAGATAGCCATAGCATAAAATCCTGTTTTCGGAATTTCCTGACAGTGGGAGCAGGAGACATATTGAAATAGTTACTGTTGCACAGCTCTTCTTTGTATTGCTTGAAAGTACTCTTTCAGGATTGTGTCATTATTCAGTCTTTTTAAAACACAGGTATTAAAGAATGGCTAAACTTTCATTTTTTTCCTATATTTTATGACAATGGTAAACATTTATTAAAAAGCAAATATGGTGTTTAAATTTTGAAAGAGATATGTAGTAATATAGCATTTGTTTTTTTCAAATATTAGCTGCACTGGGATAGGCATGAGTCTGGAATAGGATATTTACTTTCACTTATGTGTTTTGGGTGGCTGCCCTTTCAAGTGGAGATGCTGCCAGTGATGTAATGCTAAAGCAAAACCTTTAACAGAATGAGAGTCTTGGCTCTCATATTAAGGAGGAAAAATACTTAAGCCTTAATGTTCTGAGTAAGCATTTGAATGACATGTAAATTAAGTGGTATTGGTGCCAAAAGCTGCTGCTTTGATTTGACACAAAATAGATGAGTAACAGACAGATTTGCTGTGATAGTCTGAGCTCTCTAGAGGTTTTTTGGGTTTTTTTTAATACACAGATTAGTAAAAGGCAGTGATCAGAAGGGCAGTGACACTTTGAGATGCTGTATTTTAATTCCTATTTGATTAGATTATGTACACAATAATGAGAACATATGGTCTCTGAAATTATTTTAAGGATTTTAGAAATCCCAGGCTTTCTTTAAAAAAAAAATGTTCTGTTGCTTTAAATCAATTCTTTTTCTCTCCTATTCCTTAGCTTTTTATGGAAAAACTTCAGCCTTTGATTAAAGAAGAAAATACTACACCCATTTATAATTTTAGTAAGACAGAACATGGACATTTTGGAAGTAATTCAGATGTAATAGATAAAGACATACAGAAGGAAATGAAGCATACAGCCAGTGGCTCTGCAAATGTGAAAGAAGCTCCTTTTGGTTTTGACCCAGAAGTAGTTCAGATAAAAGCTGGGAAAGCTGAAGTAAGTGAAAGCAGAACCATTTCTTCCTATCAAGTCAAAATCCTTCTTTCAATCTGAGTAGCAATAATGAACACTAAATACTAGTTGTTTCTTACCTGCAGATTGAAAGACGAATATCGGCCTTCATTGAAAGGAAACAAGCTGAGATCAATGAAAACAATGTCAGAGAATTTTGCAATGTTATGGACTGTAATCAAGGTAGCTATGCAGCCAACCGTTCATTTTCTTATCACATCACCATTCTCTCTTCTCCCCCCCCCAAAAAAAGAGTCCTCTTAAAAAGGGAGCTAGATTCCCTATTAACAGTGAGAAAAATATTGATTAAACAAAAATTAGATGTTTTTATTTCTCAGATGTTTATCATTATAACAGAATTGTGCCGTTTATAATAAAACTCCATTGACCCGAAAGTTATTTCTTTCCAAGTATATATAGTCCTATAGTCAGTTTCCTAGAATACAATGCAGCTGATACGTATTTTTATATAGGATTTGGACTGCAATTTATGTGGGAGTACATCCCACTGAATTTAAAAACGAACTATGGAATAAAACAAAAAATAACCCGATTTATTCTCATTTCAAGAAATGTATTTATTAATGCAGTGAATAGGAGTAAAATATTTCCAAACTGAAATTTTGTTCAAAATAGAAAAGCTAGTTAAAACTAAGAGAAACCAAATTCCATTCAGCCTATTTCTCAATAGCATTTCAAATTACTCCAAATTACTTTTGCTTAAATGTGGAATTTGCTATTTTTTTAAAATAACTACCATTTATTAAGACCAAATTTCTAGCAAGAATGGTAGTTGTGGTTTTCTTAATGTATTTCTTAACCAAACATTGATACAATTTTCAAACATGGATATGATGGGTTGTCATTACATAAAGGTCTGTTTTAGAATTACATTTCCTTCATGTTGTACCAGTGAGCTCAGATTTTATTACTAATCTGTCACCTTTCCAGATTAAGAGTCTTATTTGCTCAGTGTTAAAAATTGGGTTCATAAATAAAAGATAAAAAATTGATATCCACATTATAACTATTAAAATGGGTTGAATAAAATCCAGTTATCAGATTGTATACACAATTTACTAGTTATAAATAAAATGACAAACAAATAGTGACTCATGTATTATGTTAGAAACAAATCAACACTTCTCAATGAGCATTCAAGGGAATATATATGTGTGTTCTTATAAGTGATTTTCATTTCAGAAAATACATATATTTGTTTCCAAGTGAAAAAAATCTCTTGAAATAATTATAGTACTTTAGGTAATATATAACTTAACAGAAATGAGCATGTTTTATTGCTAAAGCCTTTATTTCTTTGCTTAAAAAAATAACTTGCCTCAAAATAAAATTTTGATCCACATTATTATGATAGTGATTTTCAGTTATGAAAACTATCAGATTTTTTATCTCCATCTATGTATATAAAATATATTTATTTCAACTGAATTGATGATTTAATAATGTATATTTTATTGTATGTTCTAATGTGTATTTGGTAATATTGTACCTTACAAATATGTATAGTTTTTTGTAAATATAAAAAAAATTAAATGTATAGTTAAAATCTTTTGGTATTTTTATTTCTTGTAAAAGGGGAGGGAAAGTTTTTAACTGTGTTCTTATGTCTTAACTGAAATTAGTATATTTTTAAGATTGTTTGGGCTAAACCTTACAGACTTCAGTGTGATTTTCTTTGGTCAAAGGTACATTAGAAGGCTCTGCAAAATTATTTCAGTCCAGTATATAAATGAAAAGTAGTAAAAAAAAGTTTTTCAGATTAGAAATCCTAGTTAAAACATAACTGTAGACATGCCAGAATTATTCTTAATTGTTATCTTCTGTATCTGGCAGACTAAGAATGTAGTTTATGTTAAGGTAAGTTATGGTTTGATCAGACAACGTATCAAGCCATAATGATTTATATAATTATAATTTTAGCAAATTTAGTGAATTGAGCCATGGTGTCTTATAAATGTAGCTTAGCGTGCCCTCTAAATTCAATCAATATTTCTACTTTGTTGAACATTTGGAATGAATTCTGAGCTCCCTAAGTGGTTGAAATAATGGGTTTTTTTTTGTTCAAAACATCTTTAGAAAACAGCTGTGCTAGAACTGATGCAGTGTTTACACCTTATCCAGGTTTCAAAAGTCATGTGAAGGGTAAGTATTATTATATCTTTCTTTGACCACTTCTCAAAGAGTTAATAAAGGCAAGAGAAATCTCTTCAGCTTCATTAAATATATTTTTGAACTAATTTCACTGTATTCTGTAAATGTTCATGTTCCTTTATTTATTTCAAAACAAATCACTGTTGCTAAGTGTTTATCTTAGATTCCGTTAATTTGATAAGCCAATAGCAAGCCACTTTTCAGCTTCAGTAGACTTATATCTTTATATTAAATATGTCTCTGCCGAAAGAAACACTGGAAAAGTTCATGGAGGGAAGTGTTGAATAATTAAAGAGATTCTAAGACAGAAAATTTTAATTAAATAATTTAGTGGCTTGTTGCTTTAAATAAAGGACATGAAAAGTTTAGACAGCAATATTTTTTTTATTATTCTACCATGAAAAAATTGTCTAGACCAGGGGTGTCAAACTGTCGGCCCATGGGCCGGGCGCATAATCCGGAAGCCACACCCACCCCATTTCTGGTAATGGCAAAACGGTCCCGATATGTTGCACGGCATCACGTGACGTCGCAAGTTTGACATATCCAGTCTAGACAGTGTCAAGTAAAACTGCCCTTTAATTTTGTGAGCTATCTGCCGTAGTATTTGCTGTTCATGTCCCCAAGGTGCTTTTTCAAAAGGCAACTGGACTTTCTTTGTTTTCGCTTCTCATCCAAGAAACTTCTTTTTGTTTGGCATCTTGGTGAATCTAGCCACTGTCATGTATGAATGATAGCTCGTCATTTAGCATGTTGAATATTGCTATTCAACTTGCTAAATGAGGGCTTATTTTGTAAACTATGATAAAACAAAACTTACATTAGCCTTAGTCCTAAATAGTTATGAATTTATCATACTGAAAATATATTTCTACATACTGGCTATAATTGGCATATAGAAAAATGGATAGTATAACTGATACTTTGACAAACTCATTTTGTTTTTAGAAATATAGCAATATTTCTGAGCATGAATTATAGAAGAAGCAGGAATGTTTAATTTTTAAAAAAGAAAATAGGCAGCCTAGATAAAATATCTCTCCCTGGCCATTGTAAAAGAATAGTCACATATACTTTAAGCAGGAGATAGCTTTGTCTAAGGTTGATAGCTTCTGTCAGAATATAATGTTGGGAATAAATTCCATTTAATCTAATGGATCTTTCACCTTAAAGGCTATGAACAGATAGACTTGCTTGCTTCTGTTATTTGGAAAAATAATAACCTTGTACTTTTAAAAATCCTAGTTTCTCGAGTTATAAATACTTATGGACCTCAGACCAGAAATAAAGATGCCCAGGTTTCCAACCATAATGCTAACACTCATTCTCATGATTGTGGAAATCAAGCAATAGAAGAGAGACTACAGAACATTGAAGCCCATTTAAGGTTACAAACAGGTTAGTAGAAGAGTTTATAGCTGAATTTTAAACTGTATTTTTTTTCCAGCAACAGCAAACAAACATGTACTTTCATGTTGTATCTCTTACTTTTTGTAACCATAGAATTTTTACTGACACAAGGATTGAAATGGATTAGAGTTGTAAAATCTGGATTGACGTAAATGTATTGATGTACACTATCGTATGATACATTTCTTCTCTATTTTGATCCACTTTTTTCCACCATGAGTTTCAGGAATTATTTAGAGTTTTCATAGTAAGCATTTCATCCAGTTCATCACACTGCCTTCTGGTCCGGTGGTGGTAAATAGGTTAATAGCTGTTGAACTAAGTGTTTTTTAAATTTTTGAATATAGTAACTATTATCTTGTTTTTTCTCCCCTATTTTAATCTTGAGAAAATTGACTTTTTTCCAGCTAGTTATTTGGAGTAATTATTCACTATATGGAAAAAGATTTGTAAACCCTTGGCTTTTTGCCCTTTTTTGACCTCCCATTATATTCTTCACCACTTTGCCAAGGGACAGCCTGACCTTGTTATAGTGCATTCAACTTTGTTTTGGTTTTTTTTGGCTGAATGGATAACGTTGTTGAGCTGTTTTCAGTTAATGAAGTATGAAAAAAATGTTAATATACTCATTATAGAAATCTACACTGGATCTTGGAGATAATCTATAAAATTTAATCAATGCATTTTGGCAAATTAATGACTATCAATACAGCATTTGTACAAAATATTAAGGTGCTGTAGGTATGCAAATACGGTATAGCAATAAGCAATAAACTTGTCACAAAGAAGATCATAATCAAAATAAAGGTTAATAAAGGTTGGAAGGTTAATCCTGTTCTAAATTTTTAAAAGTGTCCTAGTCATGATGTATTTTTTTTATGCTTTTCCTTTTTTAATGCTTCACTGTAGGTGGACCGGTGCCTAAAGATATTTATCAGAGGATAAAAAAGCTTGAAGATAAAATTCTTGAACTGGAAGGGATGTCTCCTGAATATTTTCAGTCTGTGGTAAGTAATGTTAAGTCTAGGTACCCTGTTCTAAATGTCTTGAATGGGATTTGTCTACCTGGATCCACAGTTTTCAAAACAGCCTTGTTCAGTTCATCTGAAGTGATAGCTCTGCATGGTGATTTCCATCAAGGTCAATTGGGCTATTAGCAGACACAGGAATTCTGTATACACACTGGGAAATTCATGGGATGTTGTTTCAATAAGATTGATTAGCTTTTTAAAAGTGTTCAGAGTGTTTTCCTCTTAAATAGCTGTGAAGATTTTTTTTCTTAAGAGCTGATTTATCAAATGGCTTCACATGTAGTACACATGTAACAGAGTTCCTGAGCTTTCTAGTTAAAAACTAACCCTCCATGTCAGTTAAAGGAAGTTAACAGTTAAAAAAAACATATTAAGCAGAAATCTTTTTGTTTAATGTGCTTGTTTTTTTAAAGAAGTGGGTAGAGAGAAAGGGAGAGAAGACTGAGCAACATGCACTGTAACCTTTCCAAGAGATTAGAATAACAATGATAACCTGTATAGCAGAAGCACTTTGCTCCTTATCTGATGGGAGATGAATATGCACCCTAGAAAACTTAAAGAGGTTACTCGAGCAAAAAAGTTAACTCTCAGTAATTCTCATTCATAAAAATGTGTGCCTTTCCAGATGAAAAGGATAATTACTATTAAAACTATAGTACCATTGGTAATGACATATTACATATTTGATTTTTTTTGACAGAATTTGTCTACAAAAAAAAGAAAAATTCAACAAAATCAAGTGAGTCTAGTTGTTTCATTTATATGTGCTTACAGTTACAAATTTAGAGATGCTTTCCTAATACATAAAATGGAGGCTGTATCTTTAACTTATTCAGAATGTTCTTTCTGTCTATCACCAAAAGGGTTACATGCATATTCTACTTTGTCTTAATGTCTGAGTAAAATTTGCTTGACAGGCTTAGCAATTCTAATCTTTGCCCAGCAATGTGGACATAGTTAAAAACTTTCTTGTCAGGGATTTTAAATTTGGTTCTCAGATTGCTGGTTTAATTAAACAGCAGTTCTGCCACAATTTTCCAGGTGCCATTAATGCTGATATGGACAGTTCTTATGCTAGCTAGCCAACTCATATAAAAAGCAACATTTTTGCCTGTTTGTGCGAAAAACGTACCAGAAGGATTCAGTACTTCAGATTCTGTGAAGGTGAAAAGGTGCTTTACATCATGCAGCATTACAGGAAAGGTTAATCTGCTTTAAAGAGCTAGAGATGGGATTATGTGGCTGATCCCATATACCCTGAAGAACTTTTTCCATGTTATTTCTGAAGCATTGCACTGATAATTAGCAGTTTCATGGATTCCACACACATATCTGAATCTGACTAAAGCAGTTTTTATTGAAATAACGTTCTTCAAACTACTCTTTTTTCTAAGATTGGCTTTCCATTTATAAGGTCAGCATTTTGTTTAACAGTTCATTAATAGTTTGAAAAATTTTAATTGACAAAGTCTTTTTCTCTCTCTCTTTTAATACTAAACATTTTAAATTGTCATGAAGATTTTTCCTCTATAGCCATTAGTATTTAAGTCAGGAATTAACTTTGTATTTATTAGAGCTATGCAATATTTCAGAAATAATTTGGAAAATGATTGAAACATAAGGAAGCATGAATGTAGTAATCTGTCTGTACTTTTTAAAGCTGTTTCCCCTGTCTCAGAATTATGTAGCTGCTTTCTTTAACTGCCATTTAATACTGACAAAAATGTGGCTGCTTTAAAAAGTCTCGGGCAGGTGCTAGGTTTCTATTGAGATGCACCTTTTTGGAGTTGAATTCAAAGTTTTGACAGGTTTGGCACCCATGTGACTCTCACACATATAAAGGTAGTTTCAGTGCTATTGTTAGTTTGAATTGCAACTCACTTTTTAAAATTAATGTTAGCTGAAGACCACTGCATAAAATCAAGATTCATATCATGTTTGAAAGCTAAGTTTAAATTACTGCTGCCACCAAAGTAATCTTAGATTCCAGACCATGATATTCTTTAAATTAAAGAAGCTTTGAAACTGGTGTGGAAGATTATAAACATGTTGTTCATCCTTTCTCCAGAGTATTAACTCTATACTTGCTCTCAAATTATTTTTTAATTTAAATGTTTTACTAATTCATGATATTACCATATGCTCTCGTCTTTTTCTGAATGGCAGAACTATACTCTGGCTGAACTTGATGAGAAGATCAATGCACTGAAACAAACATTGCTAAGAAAAACAAATGAAGGGAGGCCCAAAGTGGTAAATCAGTTTCTTTGATTATAGCAATGAGACTTCATTATGCTTTCATGCATATTTAAACTTTTTAGACTGAGTACTCTTTATCTAGCTTTTATGGTGGAAACTAAACATGCACATGACTTTATCTAATTCTTATTGGAAACTTGGATTAAGTAAACTGTGTTACTTATCTAGATTGAAGAATGAAGAATGTTTTGGAAATAGCATTATAAATATCTCCTTTCCAAATGGAAAGGTGGATCTATGGAATTTTTAATAGAAAAAAAATAAAATTTTCTTTTCATGTTTTGTGTAGTATGTTGATGGAACAAACACATTTCTGTTGAAATATAATTCTGGCAAGGAGTGTTACTGAAAATGTTACTTTATGTCACAAAGCTACAAAATAAATAACGAAAAACAAAGACTTGTCGTAACTATGAAATGTTCATGGTACCCTTAAAGAGATGAGGATTCTCCTGATGAAGAGGAAGAAACCATCTAAGAAATTTCTTCATTTGTTAATATTAATAGCCCATTCTGTAAAATTCATGCATCATTTTAAGAGAAGTACTCACCAAGGTAAACTCATCCCTATCCAATCAAGTGATGCCAATAGTCATCCCAGCCAACAATTGCTTACACTGACTGTGGGTTTTTGAAATCTTAAAGGTTTCTACAGGTAAAGTATACACTTGTGTGGAATTATTATTTTTATTAGTTTATAATATATAATACAAAAGGACAAAAGAAAGTAGTAGAAAATAGGTGAAGAAAAAGGGAAGGGAAAAGTGTAGGCCAAGGGGAAAAAGGAAGAAAAGGCGTTGATTTCCGACTCCCTTTGGTGCAGTAGAATAAGATAATAACATCAAACATCAACTTTACTTTTACACAATAATATAAGCTAGCCATTTCTATAACAACAAAGCTATTACCGGTAATCGCTAAAACCCAAAATCAAAGTTTAATTTTTTTCCACCTCAAGCACAAAGTCCAGAAGCGGTTTCCAAGTAGAAACAAAAGTAATTGTATTTTTTTTGTTTAATCAAAGCAGACAATTTGGCCATCTCTGCTAATTCTATCAGCATTTGCAACCATTCATCCATTGTAGGAATGAAAGTGGGAGGCCAGTACTGAAAGAAGGAAAAAGAGTACGGTAGTTACATTCTGAGGTCTTCATAAAGAGCCAGGATATAAATTCTGCCATTACCTACTTCATCCCCCCCTTCTTTGTTGCAAGTTTGGAGGCTAAATGCCATTCATAGATATTACAAGTTAACTGATTAAGTTCCCCATCAATAAATAATCAGAGATGAATCTTAATGAGAGACTATCAGGAAATGTCAGGACTATATGCTAGATTAGAAAGTTAAGAAAAATAAAACATGGCACCTGGAGTCAAACTCAACTGGAGTGTGTCATTGTAGACCACAGGAGTCAAACTCGCCATGTCATGTGACGTGTCACAACATGACTTTTTTTGCATTGCTGGAGCTGGGGTTGGCGCAGCCTCCATATAATGCAGCTGGGGTGTGGGCCGGCAGTTTGACACCCCTGTTATAGACAATAACTATTGCTCATTCAAACTCTTGGAATTAATTACTGTTTGTGGTATTCACTGTTCAAAAGCTAGGCATCTATTTGCATTTTAGGACAGTCTTTATATGATAACAAACATTTTTAGCCCAAATCAGTGGTGCCTAGACGTTTTATCATTGCACATGTTACCTTTTTGTCTGATAGCTGTGACTATAGTAAAAAAAAAAAGGCTGACGTTAACAATTCTTGGCCTAGCAAATTCCAAATTAAACATGTTATAAATGTGTTAGATGGTTGTACTTGAAGAGAATTTTTAAATTTCAGTTAATTTGCAATACAAGAAAATGGTTTAAATAAGCCTGGGTTTTAGGATAATGTTAAATCTCTGCTTTTCAGACATACTGATGCATGTTATCAGGATCAAAATATCTAAAGGAATACTGAATTCCACTTACCTGGACAGTACACTAAAATCTGTAAAGCAGCTGCTACTTTGGGTGCCATAACCTTTGGAGGAATGGTCCATTTTTATAAGGAGTTAATTTACATGTAATTGTTATTTGTATAAGGAGCTAATTTACATGGAATGTTGTCCCCAATGAGCTATGAAAGTTTCCATTGGCTTGCATTCTCTCTTGATTATATAATGCTACTGTTTCTTTGGAAGTTTTAATATGCTTGTCTAATGCAATTCAGTTTAACTGAAATACATTGTAAAGCACTAAACAAAAATATTGAAGAACAAAACTTAATAAAAAAACCAAAATGTTACACAGATGTGAAGGTTTTAATGTAATTCAGAGAAAGCACACAGTGATAGTGACTCTCAGCCAATTAGCTAATGTATTTAAAATTTTAACTGATAGAATAATTTGGATAATACATTTGGAGGAAAGAAGAAAGTAAACCTTGCAGTCTGTAAGGGGATGGGAGTGAAGGATTTCTCAATTCATCATAACTTTTTTTAAAAAAATGTCTTTTACCTGACCTAGGTGGTCATGGGTGACTAACATATTCTGTTAGTCACTTTTAATATTTTATAGAAAATATATAGAATTTTATATTTAGATCAAAAACTCCCATATCATCCGTGCTCCATTCTTGAAGATGGTGGATACAGATGAAAATTACATTTCTCAAAACATAATTGGGTTCTCAGTGGTAGACCCACATACATTGCCATTAAAGTTTTTGTCTAGTAGCAAAAGATCCCATAAAGAGCTATCTAAAAGGTTTAGCGTTACTCTTTTTATTCTTCTGTGTAAATTCAAGTAGTTGTAACATATATTGAGCAATAATTTTTTAACACACAAAAGGGATTCTGCCTAGCATGTTTTAAGATATATACCTCCTCCACACTTCATATTATTTCAAACCATAAAGCTGTAGTTTTTTTCTGTCATAATCTTACGAGCTTGTGAATTAGATCCTGTGAATTATAACTGGAGTGTATTAGAACGTTCTTCATTTTACACACAATAGTAGCACCCTTTATTTGAATCTATACAAGTGATTCAATGCTTATAAAATCAGTATCCAAGGGAAAAGGATAATTATTCTTGCCCTCTTCAAGTGTGTGCTTTGATGCCTGAGAATAGAAGGGGTGGTTCTCATCTGTATTAACAATAGGAAGAACATTAGAATTTCACAGCCTGAACTACAGGACAGAACATTTTACAAAGTAGTAAAATCAGCTTTCTTCCATGTTTTGTAGTTATCTGTGTGTACAACCTCAAAGAGCCATCAGTACTGGTTTGGTTTTTATGTCTGTTCTTATAACATCTTTCATTCTAACAGAATAACTGTCAATAGCCCTATATAAATCTGTCTGGCTTGCATTCTTGTTCTTTGTTTTATTTTGTAAACTGCCTACAGTAATGGTAGATCAGGATGGCTATATATTTCATCAATCAATCAATCACCACATCATCTCATTTTGTAAAGCCATTTGAAAACCATAACCATTTGTGCTGTTTAAAAATAGTATTTTTAATACTGTTTGAATTCTGATGGGTAATCTAATATACTGATTGGTCTTATGTTGTTGTCTAATTCTGGAATATCTGCTTTGCAGTCAGTTCTTCAGGGAAAGGAGTGGTTCATCTCTAGGAGACTAATTTTCTATAGCTGAGTGCAGGATTTTAATAAATAAACCCAAAAGTGAAGTGCCTATTTCAACAGCCCTCATATCAGCAGGAAATATGAGTGGCTTGGGAAATTTGAACCATTCAGTATTCTGTCTAACATTGTTAAGAACAGTAATAGATTTTTTTCCTCAATAAACATAAGTGATCTCTTTGTTTGATTTTAATTAAGGAACTGTACTACCACTGAGTAGTTTTCACTCCTAAATGCTAAGCAAATAATTTAGAATAAAAACTTAAGAGGTAAGCAGATTTTTAAATAAATAAATAAAATTATGCTTGTCAAAGAGAACAGACACACACACCCAGAGCTCCCACTGGACCAACCCTACCATTAGAGTGAGCCAGTTGTTAAGCAGCACATGCAGCATATAATATAAAGCTTTTTATTGGGTAGAATTAGGGTTGCCAGATGTGGGCTGCAAAAATCTAGACAACCACTAGATGGCAGCTCTGCTACCATCTAGAGATCATCTTGAATTTGGTAAGTATGACTGAGCCTGACCTAAACAATTCTAAGTATGTGCTTCCCTCAAGTATGGTACAAGTTGATTTCCCTTTTGCTGATTGTAATTAAAATTAAGTTGTTTCTGAATAAGGGAAATTTCAAATTGTTACACACTCTAATTATGGGCATAAACCTGTCAGTTTTGAGGGAGGATGTAGTCATCTGGCCAGTAAATGCTCAACTCCATCCAGTTGCCCCCCAACTATACCCTGAATTAAGGAATTGCAGGGTTGAAAAAAGGGAGATAGGAAGTTGGGAGAGGATATAAACTGAATGACACAGTATGCTTTGTTGAATTGATACTGACAGGAGTCTGATCACATCAATTCCACTGGTTAATTGTTCTAACTGTCAGGAAGTTTCTCCTTAGTGCTAGGTTGCTTCTCTCCTGGATTAGTTTCCATCCATTGCTTCTTGTCCTGCTTTCAGGTGCTTTGGAGAATAGCTTGGCTCCCTCTTCTTTGTGGCAGCCCCTGAGATTTTGGAACACTGCTATCATGTCCCCCCTCATCCTTCTCTTCATTAAACTAGACATACCCAATTCCAGCAGCCGTTCCTTATATGTTTTAGTCTCCAGTCCCCTAATCATCTTTGTTGCTCTTCTCTGTACTCTTTCTAGAGTCTCAAAATCTTTTTTACATCGTGGTGACCAAAACTGGATGCAGTATTTCAAGTGTGGCCTTACCAAGGCATTGTAAAGTGGTATTAATACGTCACGTGATCCTGATTCTATTCCTCTGTTAATGCAGCCAAGCACTGTGTTGGCTTTTTTGGCAGCTGCAGCACACAGCACTGGGCCCAGATCAGAGCCCTGGGGCACCCCACTACACACTTCCCTCCATGTAGATGCGGTTCCATTGAGGACCACACGCTGAGTACAGATGGTCAGCCAGTTACGAATCCATCTGGTGGTGATTCTGTCTAACCCACATTTTTCTATCTTATCAAGTAGAAGGTTGTGATCTACTTTATCAAATGCCTTACTGAAGTCCAAGTAAATTATATCCACAGCATTCCTCTGATCCACTAATTTTGTCACTTGGTCAAAGAATGCAATAAGATTTGTCTGGCATGATCTGTTTTTGACAAACCCATGTTGGCTTTTAGTAATAACTGTTTACCTCTACATGCTCACTGATTCATTGTTTGATTATCTTTTCCAGAATCTTCCCAGGTATTGAGGTCAGGCTGATAGGTCTGTAATTTCTTGGATCCATTTTTTTCCTTTTTTGAAGATGGGAACTACATCAGCTCTTTTCCAATCCTCTGGTAGTTCCCCAGTGCTCCAGGATCTTTGAAAAATATAGTTCAGTGGTTCTGAGATCACATCTGCCAGTTCCTTGAGAACCTTGGGGTGTAATCCATCTGGTCCTGGTGATTTGAACTCATCTAGGCTGGACAGGTGCTCCCTTACTATTTTCTTGCCTATCTTAACTTGTGTTTCTATTCTGTTTTTTATGGCACTATTTTTGATAGGTCTGTTTTTTCCCTTTGTGTAAAGACAGATGCAAAAAACGAGTTAAATAGTTCTGCTTTCTCCCTGTTGCTTTTCACCTTCTTGCCACTTTCACCCACTAATGGACCAATCATTTCCTTCACTTTTTTCTTGTTTTTTACATGTTGAAAGAAGCTTTTTTGTTATTGTTGACTTTGGTCGTAAGCCTTAGTTCATTTTGAGCCTTAGATTTCCTCACTTCATCTTTGCAGGCTCGGGCTATTTGCTGATATTCTGCCTTAGTTATGTTTATTGGACTTATATACCGCCCTTCTCCTGTAGGACTCAGGGCGGTTCACAAGGTATTTAAAATAACAATACAAATTACAAAAGTTAAGAACAATTAAAATAATTAAATTTAGTCCTTGAATAAAGTATAAACCCCCTGTTAAACTCCAATTAAAACCCAATTAAAATAAAATTAAAATTAAAATTCTCAGTCCTGGCCGGAAAGCTCAAAGAGCCAGGTCTTCAGGTCCCGGCGGAATGAATGAAGGTCAGGGGCAGTCCTGAGCTCTATGGGCAGCTGGTTCCAAAGGGCAGGTACACCCACAGAGAAGGCCCTCCCCCTGGGTGTTACCCGCTGGCAATCTTTTGCCGGCGGCACCCTGAGAAGGCCCTCCCTGTGGGAGCGCACAGGACAAAGGGAGCTTGATGCCGGCAGCAGGTGTTCCCTCAGATATCCCAGACCCTAGCTATTTAGGGTTTTATAGGTCATCACCAGCACCTTGAATCTCACCCAGAGGGCAACCGGAAGCCAATGCAGCTCGCGGAGCAGAGGTGTTACATGGGAGTATCGGGAAACCCCCATCACAACTTGCGCGGCTGCATTCTGCACTAGCTGAAGCCTCCGAGTGGTCCTCAAGGGCAGCCCCATGTAGAGAGCATGTGCCCCTCTTTCCACTTTTTGTACTTGTCCTTTTTATCTTTCAATTTGTCAGAGAGTTCTTTATGCAGCCACGCTGGTTTCTTTTGAGAGCTGTTATTTTTCCTCTTCGTTGGTATTGTGCTAGACTGGGCTTTTATTATCTCACTTTTCAAAATTTCCCAAGCTTCTTGATTTGTTTTCCCCTTGAGGATTCTCATCCATGGAATCCTTCCCAAGCCCTCTCTAAATTTATTGAAATTAGCTCTTAAAGTCCAAGACTCTACTTTGACTGTGTTCTATTGCTTGTGCTTCCATAATGTTAAATTCCAATATTGCAAATATCACTTCCTCCCAAGGTTCCTGTGGCTTCAACACCTTCTATCATTTCATCTCTGTTAGTGGGAATTAGATCCAAAATGGCTAATCCCCTAGTTCCCTTCTCTACTTTTTGGGTGACAAAATTGTCTGCTAGGTTTGTCAGGAATCTGTTTGATCTTCCACTTGGTGCAGAGTTTGTCTCCCAGTTGATGTCAGGGTAGTTAAAGTCCCCCATTACTGTTGTAATGTGCTTCCTATATACCTTAGTTAGCTGACTAGGAAAAAGTTCATCTATTTCCTCTGTTTGGTTGGGTGGCCTATAGTATACGCCTATGACAATGTCATTCCCCCCCCCTTTTTATATTGACCCAAATGCATTCAAGTTTACAGTTTTCATTATTGTTGTGCTCTATTTCTGTACAGATGTAGTTATTCCTTATATAGAGGGCAACTCCACCTCTTTTATTTGGTCTGTTTCTTTTAAATAATTTAAATCCCTCTAGCTGTGTGTTCCATTTGTGGATTTCATTCCCCCATGTTTCCGTAATGGCAACAATATCATATCTGCCCTCATTAACCTGGATTTCTAGTTCACCCTGTTTGCTGTTCATACTCTGTGCATTGGTGTATAGACATTTGAGTCCTTTATGTCTGACCCTGTGTTTACTTTCTACATAACCTGTGTGGTGCCTGAGTTCCCCTATTGTCTTACCACCTATTTGGTTAGTGCACTTTGTGTGGTACTCGCTAATAGAAGCTTGATTTTTCTTGACAGCAAGGTTGATATTCTTGTCCACACACACATCTATGTTACATGCATTGATAGCCCTATAATTTTTAGATTGGCGAGGACAGGGATGTTCTATATCAATTAACTCACTGTCCCTGCTGTTTAGTTTAAATATTCCTCCAGAAAATCTTTGAATTTATAGCCGAGTTACTCAGTACCTTTCTTTGAAGGATGCAAACCATCTCTTTTGTACATTTTTTCATTGGACCAGCTACAGACATCGTGACTAATATATCCAAAGCCTTCCCCTTTACATCACTCCTTTAGCTACATATTGAATTGTGCTATACGCTGGCCTTTTCCATTTTGCTCCTTATACACTGGTAAAACCTCTGAAAAAGTGAGCATACAGCCTATTCTGCTGAGTTCCTGCCCCAAGCTTTGGAAATCATTCTGCACAGAGAGTACATCTTTTTGGGACAGATCGTTAGTGCCAAGATGTACAATAGCCTCCACATCACAGTCCTTGCTGGCATTCTTGATTATTTTAGAAATACGCTTCTTGTCCCTACTGGCAGTAGCACCTGGAAGGCACCTGACCTCTTTTGAAACCTCTGTGTCCTTTCCTAAATTTACATCCCTTATAATTGAATCACCACCCAGAAGGTGGCTTCTCTTTTTGGATGCCTTTTTTTTCTTGCATGACTGGTGTGTAATACCAGATTCGCACTTCTCCCTGTCAAAAACAAGTTTCTCATCTTGGACCACAATCCCCTGCTTATTTGAGTTATAATCACAGATACCTTTACCTGTCTCCTTAATGTCCCTATTAAGGTCAGAAAGAGCACTGTATCTGTTGTGCAGGGACACAGCGAAAGCTTTGTGTTTATGGTTCACAGATATAACCCTGCCAGATCCCACGGTTGTCCACACTGCCCTTCTCCTGCAGGATGTTTGTGGTAGAAGGGGCTGATAGCACGGAGGCTCAGTAGAGTAGAAGGGCTGAATTGGACACCTAATTTCTGCCTGAAGAGCACAGATTACAGACTCTAAATAAATAATATGTCCTTGTATACTAGTGATTTGTTTACAGATAGGACAGTTTCCAAGTTTGAAAAGGGTACTGCGAAAGACAGCTGCAAAACAAGTGTTGCACTGAACTAGGCCAGACATTTTTGGATACAAGGAATCTTAGACACACTTGCCCTGAATGTACTGCTGCTGTTTTTGATTTTTAGTTATATAATTTGTGTGGCGTTAGGCACACTTGTCGCTACTTTTCTGGTGCAGCCTTTCCAAAACTTACAGAATGTAGCCCTTCCCAGCAGCTCTGAGCAGTTGAAATACTGCTGGAAAACTATGCAAATCCAATCAAGGCCCCAAATGCAGTTCAAATACAATGCAATCCAATCAGGGCCCTAGCTACTTTTCTGGTGCAGCCTTTCCAAAACTTACAGAATGTAGCTGTCGGGCCTCGGAAGCCCGACACACGAAGGGGGGCCCCTCCACCCCCCCGGCACACCCTGCTTCCCTCCCACCGACCTCACCCGGTTCCAGTGCGGCCCAGAAAAGCCGGAGACCCGCGCCGCTCCTTCCGCCGCATCCGGACGCGCCGCGGCTGTTGTCCTCGCCCGGCGGCGCGTCGTCACACGGTTCCCCGGTTCGGACGGCTCCGGGGCCCGCGCCGCCTCTCCCGTTGCTTCCGGACGCGCCGCAGCTGCAGGCCTCGCCCGGCGGTGCGTCTGCACGCGGCTCCCCGGCTCGGACGGCTCCGGGGCCCGCGCTGCCTCTCCTAATGCTTCCGGACGCGCCGCGGCTGCTGGCCTCGCCCGGCGGCATGTTTGCGCAGAGTTCCCCGGCCTGCGGCCTGCCCGGTGGAGGCCCGAGCCGGCTCAGCATCTCTGCGGCCTGGGAGGTTCCGAGGGCTGCGGCCTCGCGGTGGACTGCATCCGACCCCGACACCATGCCTGCGCGGGCAACGCCGACCCTTCCCCCCCCTACGGTGACCGGGTGGCTGGGGCCGGAGGGCATGGGCGATGACAGGGGGGTTCGGGGGTGGGCGCAGCAGGGAGTGGGTGAGGGGAAAGGGCACGGTGGTGGCGACACGTTGGAGGGGGCTTACCTGACTGAGCGACGGGCGAAAGGCCTTGTAGGGGAGGGGTGGGGAAGTTATAGAGAGTGGGAGGGCGGAGGCATGTTTGGGTGGAGTTTGGGTGGGGTTGCTGGGTGTGTATATAGCAGCGTTGGTTGCAGGTAGCAGCCAACGCTGGCTTTGTTTCTTGTTGCGGCTGTTGCTCTGAAAAATAAAGTGCTTCTAGACTGCAGCAGAAGTCTCTCGTTCCTGTGTTTCGGCACCTGCCCTGCTTGTTGCAGGACGAGTTGTGACAGGAGGATTGCGGCCCTGCGCGTACGCCTCCAAAAAGCTAACGACCACGGAGAGGGCTTGGGCTATCTGGGAGAAAGAGGCCTTCGCGGTCCGCTGGGCCCTGGGGACTTGGAGACACCTGCTGGAGGGGGCTAGCCAGGAGTTCGAGGTTTGGACGGACCATGAAAATTTGGAAGCCCTGCAAACACCCCGCCGTCTGTCCCCGAAACACGTACGGTGGGCCCAGTACTTTCAACGCTTCCAGTTTCGCCTCAGGTATGTGCCTGGGGGTAGAAATTTCCTGGCGGACGCCTTGTCTCGGCTACCACAGTACGATTGCCGGAAGGAGGAGGTAGTACAGGCACTGGTACCGCCGCCCCGCCCGGTGGAGGGGACGGAGCACAGGGCCAACGCCGTGACAGACGATTTCCTGCAGACCTGTAAGGGGGCGTTGGCGACTGATGAATGGGTGCAGGCGCACCCCGACACCCTCTCGTTGCGGGACGGTTTAGCTTGGCACGGGGCCAGGTTGTATGTGCCTGCAGCGGCACGGGATCAAGCGCTCTACCAATGCCATGACGCCAGGCAGGCAGGCCATTACGGGTTCGTGAAAACTCTGCATCTGGCCCGCCGCCAGTTCTGGTGGCCAACCATGAGACGGGACATTGAAAGCTACGTGCAGAAGTGCCGCATTTGCGCAACCACTAAGCCCTCTACTAGTAAACCGGCAGGCCTCCTGCAACAGGTGGCAGACCCCGTACGACCTTGGCAGGACATTGCAATGGACTTTGTGGTTGAGCTACCGGAAAGCAGGGGATATAACGTTTTATGGACAGTAGTAGACTTGTTCTCGAAACAAGCCCACTTTATCCCCTGTAAGGGGTTACCCTCAGCCCGTCGGCTGGCCTGGCTGTTTGTCCAACATATATATCGTTTCCACGGGGTGCCACGACGTATCATCTCCGACCGTGGGGTACAGTTCACGGCCCGGTTCTGGAGGGATTTCGTGCGTTTTATTGGAGCAACACAGGGCCTGAGCTCAGCGTACCACCCAAGCACGAATGGAGCCGCGGAACGTGCGAACGCGGCAGTGGAGCGATACCTGCGTTGTTACGTGTCATACCAACAGTCCGAATGGGTGGACTTGTTATCCTTCGCGGAAGTAGCCTACAACAACGCAGTGCATAGCAGCACTGGGTTCTCTCCCTTTAAAGTGGTATCGGGTTACGAGTTCGTTCCTATCGCAGGGTGCGATCAGGGGGCCCCGGCATCCTGCACACCTGGGGAGTGGATGCACCGGTTGGAGGAGGTGTGGGGGACAGCTAAGAAGGCGTTAGAGCGAGCTGCAGGGTCATACAAAGAGCAGGCAGACAGGAAGAGACGGCCGTTTGCACCTCCCAAAGTAGGTGATCTTGTCTATCTCTCCACGAAATACCTGCGGCTACAGGTGCCATGTAGAAAACTAGGGCCCAAATATCTCGGACCCTTCCGGGTTATACAGGTGGTAAATCCTGTCACCGTCAGACTTCGACTACCTCCCCTACTTGGCAAGATACACCCCGTCTTCCACAGTAGCCTGCTGAAGCCTGCTACGACCGCCTCTGTGGCGGCAGGGGAGGGTGGTCCAGGGCCTGTACACGGCAGCCACTATGAGGTAGAGGAGATCCTGGACTCCCGGAAACGAAGGGGGCGGGTGCAATACTTGGTGCTCTGGAAGGGGTACCCCATGGAGGAGGCCACCTGGGTACGGGACGAGGATGTGTGTGCACCACGCCTTCTCCGTGCTTTCCACCGGAAACACCCGGGAAAGCCGGGGGAGACCCAGGGGGGGACAGCTGATTATGTTACGGATTGCTCACCTCTCTCTCCTTGCATTCCAGGTGGGCCCCTGGTAGAGGGGGCAGCATGTCGGGCCTCGGAAGCCCGACACACGAAGGGGGGCCCCTCCACCCCCCCGGCACACCCTGCTTCCCTCCCACCGACCTCACCCGGTTCCAGTGCGGCCCAGAAAAGCCGGAGACCCGCGCCGCTCCTTCCGCCGCATCCGGACGCGCCGCGGCTGTTGTCCTCGCCCGGCGGCGCGTCGTCACACGGTTCCCCGGTTCGGACGGCTCCGGGGCCCGCGCCGCCTCTCCCGTTGCTTCCGGACGCGCCGCAGCTGCAGGCCTCGCCCGGCGGTGCGTCTGCACGCGGCTCCCCGGCTCGGACGGCTCCGGGGCCCGCGCTGCCTCTCCTAATGCTTCCGGACGCGCCGCGGCTGCTGGCCTCGCCCGGCGGCATGTTTGCGCAGAGTTCCCCGGCCTGCGGCCTGCCCGGTGGAGGCCCGAGCCGGCTCAGCATCTCTGCGGCCTGGGAGGTTCCGAGGGCTGCGGCCTCGCGGTGGACTGCATCCGACCCCGACACCATGCCTGCGCGGGCAACGCCGACCCTTCCCCCCCCTACGGTGACCGGGTGGCTGGGGCCGGAGGGCATGGGCGATGACAGGGGGGTTCGGGGGTGGGCGCAGCAGGGAGTGGGTGAGGGGAAAGGGCACGGTGGTGGCGACACGTTGGAGGGGGCTTACCTGACTGAGCGACGGGCGAAAGGCCTTGTAGGGGAGGGGTGGGGAAGTTATAGAGAGTGGGAGGGCGGAGGCATGTTTGGGTGGAGTTTGGGTGGGGTTGCTGGGTGTGTATATAGCAGCGTTGGTTGCAGGTAGCAGCCAACGCTGGCTTTGTTTCTTGTTGCGGCTGTTGCTCTGAAAAATAAAGTGCTTCTAGACTGCAGCAGAAGTCTCTCGTTCCTGTGTTTCGGCACCTGCCCTGCTTGTTGCAGGACGAGTTGTGACAGTAGCACTTCCCAGCATCTCTGAGCAGTTGAAATACTGCTGGAAAACAGGTCAAGGAGGTGGCTATAACAGAGCTATGGAAACTGCTGCTCTTTATGCATATCATGTCTGCAGCACACATAAGCAGGTGGAGTTTTAATTGCACCATTTGGGCTACCATCTTGATTTTTTTCTTTTTGGCTATATTGTGTAGACAGCCCTGTCATCTTCCAAACTTTGGTTGGTAGAGCAGATCTTATTCTTCACTTCAGTAGCAAAACCTTCAGCTAGACATGGGTGACATTACTATTCAGAGCTACAAATTGCAAAGTGTTCATAGTTTGAATACTCAATAGAACTTATTGGACACATTCTTAAAAAAATCCTACTTCTTAGAGTTTTTTTAGTATTTACAAGTTGAATCCCGAATTCTTAAAAGCCACAAAAATGGTGCTATGCACATTGTCATATATGATATCGGGAAAATTATATGATTTATAATACTAATATATAACACTATTGTAATATGTATGTAAGTAATGACTTAGGGCTGTACAAGGCTCAAAGGCAGGCTTTGCTTCAGCCAAAGCTTTGATTGAAATGCAATTTGGAATTGTTCCAAAAAATGGCATCTGATATTTAGAGAAATAGTATAGGCACGATAGGTAGGTAGGTGCACCATAAGATATAAAGAACTTCCTCTAAATAGAATCCCATCTTAACACTTGACTGCAGGCATGGAGGCAGAATGCTGTGTGTTCACAAACTCAGCCACTGCCTTGCACTGAATTTCTCCTTAACCTAAGTTGAAGTGGAGAAATACCAAGTTGTACTGGGATGATCTGCTTAAATACATTACAGATAGAGATATGATCGATGTGCAGCCATTATAGCCAAAAAGCATCGACAACAATGCTTCCATTTTATAAGGCTTTCATTTTGGAATTGTTGCAATAGCTCACCTCTGTGCTTCCTAAGAGCAATCTCCTACCCTCTGCCAGCAAGATTGGTATATTGCAACAGTGGGTAATAGCATTGCCTGCATATGGAAAATACTGTATTCATTGTTCCCAGTATAAGAATAGTTTATCTGAACCATACCTCTTTATCATTATTTCTAGACTTGTCCTTCCCAGAGAGGTGAGTGTAAATAGAGTATAAAATAATTGGCAAAGGAACAGAGCAAGAGTTGGGTAATCACCTTTATGAATCTTGAAATGAAAAACGGCTTTGTCATGAACAAAACACTTGAGCAGAAATGAAAAGAACAACCATTGTTTAAAACCTATTATTTAGAAATATCTAATTTTTAAAGGTTAATTAGTGTAATTTACCCATCTTGAGTTATTGAAAAGGTCCTACATGAACTGCAAACATCAGTGTTCAGGCAGTATCACTTTTTCCCCCCTGCTGATTCATCCACATCTGTTTTGCTTTTTCTGACCACCTAATTGAGGTGCAGTTTTCTGTCCCAATACAGATGGACTACTGCTGATAACTATTTGCACGCTGCTTATACTGTTATTGTACTGAGTTTTATTCAGTGGCAAATAGAGGAGAACATAATAATAATAATAGTACGAACAGTTCTGTTGGATGGGAGATTAAAATAGATTTGTGAAGAAAATCCACAATAAAGGAAAGTAAATTATTTATCAGTATAGGTGACTGATAATTGTTTCTTTATAGCCAATTGCCCATTCCTATATAAACTCCATTATTATGGAATCTTAAACTAGCAAGAAGCCTAAATCAACTGTTAAAAATGCATCTATTCTATAAAATTAGTTTATAGCAGTAAAGTAACTTCCCTGACATCAAGTGATCATCCAGATTTTTGCAGCTCTCCTTCTATTCCAGTTTTAGATTGGGATTTATTTAAGGGCACCCTCATCTACTGTTCCCCATCATGATCTCCTTAATCTCTCTTTCAGTGTCTTCTATCAGAGGAGTCCCAACTTACATTGCTTGCTTTATCCCAAGCCATCTTTCAGAGCTTCAAGAATGTGTTATATTCCAAGTTGTGCTTTTCTTGTTTATTTGGATACCAACTAGAATATGTGATTTCTCTTGAGCCTTAGAAGACTAAAGGAATTGACTACATTTAAATATATTTAACCATTCTGCATTCTGTGGCAAAATACAAGGGCAATTCGGAAATAAACCTCTGGTTATCAATCTGGGCTATATGGGGGTGATCAAAAACATCCCAATGGTACTGCTTCAAAAGTTCTTGGGTGCATCTAGTGGTGTGCAGGCGAGCATTATCATGAACCAACACCACACTGGAAGAAGTGGTGCCATAGAAAATCCTGCCAAATGTGAAGATGCCAAAGGAGTACTGCTAGTGAAGTTCATGGAGCATGGTTCAACCATCAATTCAGAAGTCTACTGTGAAACATTACAAAAACTCAGACGAGCTATCCATAACAAGCGTTGGGGCATGCTGACCACTGGTGTGGTGTTGGTTCATGATAATGCTCACCCCCATACTGCTAGATGCACCCAAGAACTTTTGAAGCAGTTCTGTTGGGATGTTTTTGATCACACACCCCCAAAGCCCAAATTTGGCACCAAGCAACTACTACTAAAGAATTTCAAACCTTGTAAGACATTATGCCCCTTCATGGATTACTGCCTTGTCATGGCGAAGGGGCTTGCATAATTGAATGAAGCTATGAGCTATGCCGTGAAGGGCCACCCAAGACGGACAGGTCATAGAAAGTTTTGACAAAACGTGATCCACTGGAGAAGGAAATGGCAACCCACTTCAGTATCTTTGCCATGAAAACCCTATGGACAGTACCAAAAGGCAAAACAATATGACGCTGGAAGATGAGCCCCTCAGATCAGAAGGCGTCCAATATGCTACTGGGGAAGAGCAGAGGGCTAGTACTAGTAGCGCCAGAAAGAATGAAGTGACTGGGCCAAAGCCGAAAGGATGCTCAGCTGTGGATGTATCTGGTGGTGAAAGGAAAGTCCGATGCTGTAAAGATTTTTTCTCCATAGGAACCTGGACTGTAAGATCCATGAATCAAGGCAAGCTGGACGTGGTCAAACAAGAGATGACAAGACTGAACATCGACATCTTAGGTATCAGCGAACTAAAATGGACAGGAATGGGTGAATTTAATTCAGATGCCCATCAGGTATACTACTGGTTCCAGGCAGTTATATCGGCTTCTCTGAGTGAGGGTAGCTTCCCCGCCGTCTTGAAAGAGGCGGTGGTGAGGCCTCTCCTCAAGAAGCCTGCCTTGGACCCAGCTGTATTGAACAACTTTCGTCCCGTCTCCAACCTTCACTTTCTTGCGAAGGTTGTTGAGAGTGTGGTGGCGCATCATCTCCCTCTGGTCCTGGATGAAGCGGATTATCTAGACCCATACCAATCGGGTTTCAGGCCCGGGTACAGCACGGAGACGGCATTGGTCGCGCTGGTGAATGATCTCTAGAGGGCTCGGGACAGGGGACATTCCTCTGTTCTAGTCCTATTAGACCTCTCAGCGGCTTTCGATACCATCGACCATGGTATCTTGCTGTGGCGTCTCAGGGGATTGGGAGTGGGAGGCACGGTTTTACAGTGGTTCTCCTCCTATCTCCAGGGACGTTCGCAGTCGGTGTTGACAGGAGGGCAGAGGTCGACCGCGAGGTCTCTCGTTTGTGGAGTTCCTCGGGTCGGTCCTCTCGCCTCTCCTGTTCAACATCTATATGAAACCGCTGGGTGAGATCATTCGTGGTTTTGGAGTTGGGTATCATCAGTACGTTGATGATACCCAGCTTTTTCTTTCGACCCCAAACCACCCCAGTGATGCCCTCAACGTGATGTCCCGTTGCCTGGAGGCAGTTCGGGTCTGGATGGGGAGAAACAGACTTCAACTCAACCCCGACAAGACTGAGTGGCTTTGCATACCTTCATCCCGGGTCTATTCGGATATTCCATCTCTCTCTATGGGGGGTGAACTATTACCCCCCGTAGATAGGGCTCGCAACTTGGGAGTCCTCCTAGATTCACGGCTTACCTTGGAAGATCACATAGGGGCTGTGACTAGGGGGGCTTTCGCCCAGGTTCGCCTGGTGCGCCAGTTGCGGCCCTATCTAAGCCGGGATGATTTATGCACGGTCACTCAGACGCTCGTGACCTCTCGTCTTGACTACTGCAACGCTCTCTACATGGGGCTGCCCTTGAGGACCACCCGGAGGCTCCAACTGGTACAGAATGCAGCCGCGAGAGTTGTGTTGGGAGTCTCCCGATACTCCCATGTTACACCTTTGCTCCGCGAGCTGCATTGGCTGCCGGTTGCCCTCCGGGTGAGATTCAAAGTGCTGGTAATGACCTACAAAGCCCTACATGGCATGGGTCTGGATTACCTACGGCAGCACCTGCGGCCGGCTTCAACTTCCCTCCGTCCAGTGCGCTCCCACAGAGAGGGACTCCTCAGGGTGCCTCTGATCAGAGAATGTCGACTGGTGGCCCCCAGGGGGAGGGCGTTCTCTGTGGGCGCGCCAGACCTGTGGAACCGCTTGCCGGTTGAGCTCCGGATGGCCCCCGACCTTCGCTCCTTCCGGCGGGATCTAAAAACCTATTTATTTGAGCAAGCCAGCCTGGTCTGATGGGTTTGGGGGTTGGGTTTTAATATGGTTTTAACTATTGTATATATTGGGCATAATTATTTAATTGTTTTTTAACTTTTGTACTCTGTATTTTAATATTTATTGCCCTGTACACCGCCCTGAGTCCTTCGGGAGAAGGGCGGTATAAAAATCTAATAAATATAAATATAAATATAATCACCAGCACGTGGGTTTGTTTACTTTGATGACGTTACTGATCAAAAGTGCTGATAATTTTCATTAAAAAAGGTATACACTATTACTGCCCATGTCAACGTTTGCAGCATTGACAGTGTATAATAAAAGTTCTGTATCTGTGAGTGTCTGTCATTGATAATCAAATGGAGGTTTGTTTTACCCTCATCTGATTGACTAAATACATAGAGGGGTTTAATTTCATAGGGAACAGATATACGTAATTCTTCTACTGGAGAGTAAAGTCTATTTGTGTGGTGATGATGGTTAGTGCAAGCAGTATTCCAAGTTATCTATGCTACTCAGTCATGAGTAGACACTTTTAGTAGTGTCTTTGAAGCTTTAGATCAGTGCTAGCTAGTTCTCTGAATTAATTCTCCTACACACAGTTGAATCTTGTCAAACGTATGTGTTTTGCCAAATTTCTGAAATTGCTTTATTCAAGCAGTAAGTTAAATATTGCTGTATTTGTCACTCACACCTCTGTCTGCCTCATGAAATTGTCTATTTGAAGGGAAGGCTGATCTTTTTTTAATAAAATGGGCAAATGATTTGCCCAATTCAAAAAACAGAAGCATACTCTCCATATGAATTGAATAAAGTCTCTGCCTAATTCATGAAATCAGTGATGTCTTTGCATAATTCATGAAATAAGGAAAGCTTTTCATGAATCTGGCAAAGGCTTTCCCTCTCATTTCCTGACATAGGCAACAGCATTTCCAATTTCGCTAGGAAACAAAAATGTGATTTTGGAAGGAATATTTTTTGCTTTGTTTTTAATCATCTCTTTCTTCATAAAAACAATTATAATAACATTTTTTTTACATTAGAGAAAGTTAAGTTTAATTCATGGTTCATGAAATTTACCATAAATGGTATTTCATATCAATTGTTGCATGATTAAAGCAACACTGTATACTATATACAGTACTATCCTAGTATATTCTTCAAGGGATATTTTACAGACATGTCAATAATTGTTGTATATCTACTAATCAATCTACGAGTCCTTCTTTCCAAGATGCCTTAGAGTAATCCCATTAACTAAAAACCTCCCCTTTTTTTCTCTTCAGAGAGACTGTTTACCATCACCTTATGCTTACTTGGCAGAAATTTGAGATAACTGCACTTAGCATTTGATACCCTCAGGCTATCACAGTGGGTTTCTATGACCTAGAGAAAAACATTGATCCTAAGATCTGCCTTAGAACTTCCCCATCACCACCATTTAGCCAAATGGGGCTGCAACATTCCTTTTTTAAATTCCCCAAAATTGCTTCACTCCATTATGGGAAATTAAGGGAAGAAACTTTTTAAAATTTTCTATAATGTAATAAATTTAACTTGTAGCTATCTGCAATGACTGCCAGGTGCTCAATCAATAGGCTCATGGCATTCAGCCAAGTCCTGCCTCAAAGCAGTAGCTGACTCTGTATTTGATGATGCAAGATAAAAACAGGTTAGGGAAGTAGTAGCACTGCTACTTTAATAGAATTATTAATGGGAAAGATCTTTTAGGTTATCCAGCCCAATTCCTTTCCCTGCCTTTAGGAACCCACTAAGCCAGGCATGTCAAACTGTCGGCCTGCAGGCCGGATGCGTCACACCGAAACCACGCCCACCCCATTGCCGGCAATGGGGAAAAAGTCGTGATACGTCGTGCGATACCACGTGACGTTGTGACTTTGACATGCCTGCACTAAGCTATCCAATCCAGCTCCCATTTGGTAACTGCCAATAAAAGGAAGTAGGATCTACATATCCTAGTGGACTACCAGCTGAACATCAGCAAACAATATAGTGCAGCAACTAAAAAAGTAAATATAATGCTTAACTGCATTATTGAGGTACTAAAATAAGGTTTAATTGACACCCATTCTTGCTTATGTTAATGGCAGGAACCAGGCCTAATCTGGGGTCCCAATGCTGGAGGAAAGTGATTATGATATCATTTTAGTTTAAACATGGGTAGGTTTGCTCTGAAAAAGTGGGCACTGAAAATGGAGGGGTTTAAGCTGACAGTGAGCACCCACTGTAATTTGATGATGTCCAGAGGTCCAATGGCTGCATTGCTTATGAGATCCATAAGCTGCATATTCTGAAAGCAAACTTCAACTATCAAGGACTCCCCAGCTCCATCCATGTAGGCATTGCTAAAGGGGATGTCTAGCAGTCTCCTGATGGGAATGGATGTCTTGTCTCCCAGCCTAAAGGTGCTTCTGAAATATCCAGAGACAGCTATAAAACCTCAGGGAATTGAGTCTCTTGTGCTCATTTCTACTTGTATAATTCCTGGGAGTTGTTCTGGTTACATTTCCTTCCTTCCTTCCTTCCTTTCTCACAAGCAGTCTGGGCTGGAGAAAACAGGAGATGATTTCATGTGTTGAGGAAACTTTGGGGTCAACCAGCTGCTATTGTTCTTTAATAAGCAGCAGGACTAGAAATTTGGCTGGGTTTGTTTGGATAAAGTTGTATTTTCTTGTATTGCTTTCTAAGCAGGATTTTCTCCCCTAATTTTAGGAGAAAAAAATGTATCTAAGGCTCTCTTGATCCTAAAGAAACAATTTGCATGCTAGTGTCATCCAGCCATTGGTGTGCTTATAATTAAAAAATGAACACAGGGTTCATTTCCTCCCGTTGAGGTGTAGAAGATAGAATAAGAGACTAAGCTACAGTATTGAAATGATTTTATTTTGTGGAATAGGCCAACATTCAAAGCTTTTACTACTGTGTTTTCCCAAAAGTAAGACCTACCTCCAAAATAAGCCCTAGCTTGATTTTTGGGCGTGGGTCTAATATAATCCTTACCCCCAAAATAAGGGCTAGTTTTGGGGTGAGGCACACACCTAAAAAGCAAGCTAGGGCGGGGGTGGGGGATGGAGCTTCCCCATACATTCTGCACCCACTTACCTTGCAGCCAGGTCTTCTTTGCAGGCCCACTTCTTCTGTGGTGTCTTCTGCAGCCAGGCCTGCATTTCTCATTCACAGGGCTTTCCAGAAGGCTACTGCAGCTGAGATTCAATCCATAGCTCAGTTCTACAAGACCTAGAACCAAGCTATGGATTGCATCCATAGTTCAGTACTCATCTGCATAGGCCTTCCGGAAAGGCCTGACTGTGAAATGCAGGCCAGAATACAGCTGCAGAATACAGCTGCTCCTTCGGGCTCCAGAAGAGGTGGACCTGCTAGGCGGGGCTGTCGGTGCCTGAGGTGAGTAAGACATCCCACGAAAGTAAGACCTAGTGCCTCTTGGAGGCAAAAGAGTAATAGTAATACTATTAGCAAAATAATAATAAGACCTGGTCTTATTTTCAGGGAAACACAGTTACTATACCTGTGGACTTAGAACATTCAGTCTACATCAGACATGTCAAACACAAGACCTGCGGGCCGGATACGGCCCGATATGTGGTTCTATCCGGCCCGGGGACCTTCTCTGGAAAGAGTGAAGGACTGGCCCGCTGCACCTCAGACCAGCCCAGCCCAGGCTGACCAGGCACTGATCTACAACCTGGTTGCATCCATCAAAGCCAGAACACGCTCAGTGTTAAATCCATGGGGAAGCCCTGCCCTGCTCCCTGGGTGCGCACACAAGTGGAGTCCGGCATCCCTGCTGGCTGTCTTGTCTTGCTGGCTGACTTCAGCCAGAACGCCGGCACTGGCTGTCTCCTGTGCGCACACCCAGGGGCAGGACAGAGGCAGCGGGGCAGCTCCTTGCTGGTTCCAGTGGATCTTAGGCTGAGCGTGTTCTGGCTTTGATGGACACAACCAGGTTGTAGATCAGCGCCACCCCACCCCACCCACACCAGCACCTCCAGCCTCGCAGCCACAAGGCATCCCTTTTAACGGGACTGCCCCTGCCCACCCACATGGTATAGGAATGGCCGGCAGCAGCATATTAGTGCTGGCAATCTCTCCCGCTCCCATCACCCCTTCCTGAGCACAGGGGAAGGAAAGAGATGAGAAGGCGAAGGAAGGAATGGAGGGAGGGAGGGAGGAAGGAACAGAGGAAGGAACAGGGAAAAAGGAACAAAGGGTGAGAGGAAGGAAGGAAGGAAGGAAGGAAGGAAGGAAGGAAGGAAGGAAGGGAGAGTGGGAGGAGAGAGAGAAAAAGGAAGGGAGGAAAGAAGGAACAGGGAGGAAGGAATGGAGGGTGGGAGGGAAGAAGGAAGGAACAGAGGAAGGAAGGAAGGAAGGAAGGAAGGAAGGAACAGAGGGAGGAAGGAATGGAGGGAGGGAGGAAGGAAAGAATAAAGGAAGGAAGGGAGGGTGGGAGGGACCATGTCCCAATGCGCACCCTTTTCCCATCCTCCTCCGCCGGACAGTCCTGCCCAGGCACCACTGAAGTGAGTGATGTCAAGCTGGCCACGCCCACCCAGTAGGCCACACCCATCCTGGCCACACCCACCTCCCCCCCCGGGCAACCACAATGCTGATGTGGCCCTCACTGAAATTGAGTTTGACACCCCTGGTCTATATCATGTGACATGCAATGCATAAAAATTACATCAGGTTTGTATACTGAAAACTGGAGCTGTTTTTAGGCTTCCTTCTTGATTTTGTTTGGACTAGCTAAAAACCGGCTTGTTCAGACACAATGGGAAAGAAAGCCCAGGGAGTTGTAGCCCTTGACTTCTTGTTTACAAAGAATTCTGAATTGCTCTCAGGGCTCAGTCACACCTTGGCTGGATCGGTGAGATCCTGAGGTGACTGTTGCTGATCTAATGTCTTTTGCGGGGTTTGTTTGTATTTTAACATGACAAGTTCATTGTTTTACACTTATTTTCAACACTCTGCCCAGAGTCACTTCCTGTGAGATGGGGATCCATATAAATTTGCTAAATAAAAAATAAATTTATTAAATGAGTAAATAAAATAAAATGTTGCCATATCCACAAAGTTTCTTCATTTTTACAATCCATTCCTCCATTGTTGGTATTTCAGTATTTTTCCATCTTTGAACATATAATTATCTCACTACAGTTACCATGAACAAAGCCAATTGTCTGTAAATGTTTAGTTTATATACTTCTTTTTTGACTTTCGCTCTAGCAATTCTCTTCTAATTAGTTATCCATGTCCCAGTAAAAGCAGCTCTGGTTTCATCTGAATGTTAATTTTTATGATTCTTTGTATCATTATGTGTATTTATATCAAATATTCTTTTGTCTTTTTTCTCAAGTCCACCATGCACAGTAAAATAAGACTTCATATTTTCCACATTTGCAACACTGATTAGAACTACCTTAATACATCTTAGCTAATTTGTTGGGGTCATTTACTAACAGTACATCATCTTGTAAAAATTATATCTTAAATTATAACACAATGTGAATTTAAGTCCCTTTTGCTACATTTTCTCCCATTAGTCCATCTGCATATTAAGATCTTAGCTCATTTTACCATGTACTCTTTAACTTGTTCTTTTGTTTTAAATCTCATCAAAATGTATACAATTTTAGCAGGCATATAGTCATCATTTGTACACAATTCAGCATCAAATTCCACTTTATTTTTTAATTCATATTGTATTGTATTGTATATTAGCAGTGTTCCAATATCTAAGGGGCTACCACAAAGAAGAGGGGGTCAAGCTCTTCTCCAAAACACCTGAGGGCAGAACAAGAAGCAATGGATGGAAAGTAGTCAAGGAGAGAATCAACCTAGAACTAAGGAGAAATTTCCTGACAGTTAGAACAATTAATCAGCAGAATGTTTTGGCTCCAGAAGCTGTGGGTGCTCAAAAGCTCTCTAGCTTTATAGTATTATAGTACTATAGTACAATAGTATTATAGAATTCCAAAGGTGCAATAGAAAGTGGAGATTTGAACGAATCCACTCTCCCAAAGCAGGCTCTGATCAACACTGTGAGCTTGGTATTTCATCTGTAGCTCCTGGCACTCTACTCACAAGTCACCTGCAGGGTCCTTTCAGGTCCTACAGGTCTCTTCATGAAGAAATACTTTTCAGAGCACAGGTGGATGATCTCTTGATTTCTCCTTGTCTGGAAAATCTTCAGTGGCCCAGACTTGCCACTTGATCAGCTGTCTCTACTTGAGCAACCTCTATGCTATTCGGAGATGCATAAGTCTCCATTTTCTCCACAAGGAAGTCTATGTCACAATCAGCTTTCGATGAGCAAAGCACATGGTTTGTGCACTGAGTGCTCAGTCGCCATCAGAACTAATGAAACTGGGGGTGGGGTGGGGTTACAAAAATCAATTTAGGAGGCCCTAGCATCACAGAATTTGTATCCTGTTGTTTGTGTATTGCGTTTATAACTCGTCATTCAGAAACTCAAGGTAGTATGCTCTGCTGATAGTTTGATAGCTGAAAACGCTAATAATCTACAAGCTCTAATAATGAAAGTCAAGGAGTGCAGTGAAAAAATTGGACTAAGATTAAATATAAAAAAGACCAAAACAATGACAACAGGTCCAGCAATTCACTTAAAACTGAAAATAAAGATGCTGAAGTGGTAGATAACTTCTGCCTTTTAAGATTAATTATCAATAGTAAAGGAGTAAGCAGCAGCCAAGAAATTTGTTATAGTAGAGTAGGGATGAAGGCCTTGGAAGAGAAATTTAGATAGCATGGCATGTTTATTACCTACAAAGATCATAATCATGCAGTCAAGTGGTTTTTCCTGTGACATTCGAAGGAAGCAAAAATATGAAGAAGCAGGATAGAATGAATATTCATACTTTTGAATTTTGATGCTGGGGAAGATTTTTGAGAATACTACGGATAGCCCAACAAATTAACAAATGGATCATAAAACAAATTAGTCCAGTATTTTCTCTCTAAGTACAAATGAGCTGGCTTAAATTATCATATCTGGGGATATATTATGTGAAGACTTAGCTCTCTGGAGAAGTCTACACTACTGGAAAGAGTGGAAGGAAAGAGAGTAACCAGCAACAAGATAGATGGACTGGATTCTAGTGAAGATAAGTGAATGAAATCTGGAAGGGCTAATTTGGAGACAGATTACACTGGAGAAGAGTATCTATATGGCCAGTAAGAGTCAATACTGTATCTGGTTGATGGCCTATAATCTATCAATTCATTGGAGCCATGATAAAAAGCACAATCTATAATTCAGAATTTATTAAAAATAAGACAAAGAAAAATGTAAAATTTCTGTTTTAATTTATGTTAATCACTTGCAAATTTTTAATTAATAGTAAAAGAAATATTACAGACGGATATTTCAAAGAATCTCTAATAGAAAGAAACATAGTAATAATCTAAAAATTTGGGTATATCTCAAGATGGTATGGATCAGTAAGAAAATGCTGTGCAATGGATCTGACACGATTGAGTCTGTAATTAAATAATAGATCTCAGAGTCGATAAAACAGGCTTAAATACACAAAAATGGTGGTGGGGGGACCCACCGCTTTAGCAGAATGCTAACTACGCATTAACCTTTGTCTACTCAGTAAAAGTTGCTGTCTAAACCTCCTTTCAGATTCAGTTTTATCTGTATTTACTTTTGGTTTTCTGGAAATTCCCCACTTTAATCTGAGACTAAAAGGATAATAGTGTTTGCTTTTCTCTTCTCATGACTACAGCTCACAGGGCAGTTTATTTATTTATTTTTTTCTTCTCCCACTCCTAACAGGACAAAGGTGTTTTTTTCACCTATAAATGAAGGAATTGAGGATAATCTTGTTTTTCTTGTGAACAGAAACATTGTAAAAGAAAATATTCTTTGCCTGGGATGTTTGATTGAAAGAGGCTGGAAGAATGTTTTCCTCACAATAACCACATTGTTCTGGTTGTTGTTAGGTTAGGTTATTTCCCTAAAATGATAAATGAATTTGTGGGACATCCCCAAAGAATGTAAATATTCATTCCTAATTATCTGCTATATTCCCAGATATGTTGAAGTTGACATCCAGTGATCTGGAAGGTTGGGTCTGAAAAAATGACTACAATCCACCCAAGTTAAGGCCATAACAACACCATAAATCTCTTTGTTGTTTTCCTGCAACATATTGACATGGCTACCCTTCTGGAGATTCATGTTTAACAATCTTTGGCCTGTGCCTTGGAATTTTTAGAACACAGTGTATATAACTGGAGAGACCATATACTGTATATACTGTAACCATCATTGAATATTTTCCTAGATTATCATATTAAATTCTGTGCTGCAACTATGTCAACAAAATGTTATTATTAAACTGATTTGTATTTTTTAACACGTTTGATAGCCTTAGTGCGTTACTTTGGATGTTTTTCCTGTTTTGCTGTATAATTGGATGTACTGCTATGGAAGACTGACACAGAAATACTAAATTAAAAAATAAATTATTGATGGATTTAAGGTAGAATGATTGGATGAAAATTGTCCCTTAGACCTTGAAGAGTTTTTATCAGGCTTACTGGGTTAAGCTCATTATCTTCTCATTATCTCAGTACACTATGCTTGCTATTTTTCAGGGTAGCTGATCCATTAAAGAATGCTCCATTTGATTTGCTACTTATTTGAATAAATTTAATTTTGTTGAAGGATTTATAGTGCTGGACCACTTGCTTAATGCTGCTGATACTACTACAATCCTGTACATATTTACCTGGAATTTCTATTGAACTCACAAGTAAATATACGAACTCAGTAATTCCTTCTTCTAAATAAGAGCTACTTAAAATTGTACTGTGTGATCACAATAATGAGATACTTTTTCCATTACCAAAAACATCTAACAGACAAGGATCAGATCCTTCCCTTCCCCTCTCTGCTTGGTGAAGAAGTTCATAATTGCTGTTCGAATAATGGACCTTCCCAAAGGAGGTGATTTGAATGGCTCAAGCCACAATGCCCAAGTATTTTTTTAAGACCTTCAAAAGCTGCCAATGACACCAAATTGTCTTTGCAACTTCATTAAGCCAGATAGGATTTTTTAGAGGGGGGAGGGGGGACAACAAAAGAGGAAACTTCATCCTTTGTCAAATATACTTTTGTGATCATAGACTTTACTGCATATCAAAACTGGTGCTTTCTGCTGCCATTAAGAACCAAGAGTGCCTCCACATTGTTAAATGGCTCATTTCCGCTACCCTGTGACAAAACAGCTAGCTGGCTAGTCAGCCTTAGTCAGTATCTATTTAAGGCAAAATGTCAAAAAAGAATGTCCTGCATTTGTGGCTCAACAATAACGAACATGGCTAAATCTGAAAATTCACAAAAGGAAGTGAACGGCTTTTTAAATTCTGAAGAACATTAGATTCTGGTGTCCTTTTTGTTCCAATTGTTGTAGCTTAATACTATGAAAAGACCACCTGTTGGGCTGCCATTTTGTGATTGTATTAAATGCAGCAACTGCATAAAAGAACACTTTCCAAAATAACATAGTATTATTATTCACTTATTTCACAGTAAATGTGCATTCAAGATCTGCCTTAAAATAGATGTCTTTTTCTTCCCCCCTCAGTGAAGTTTTAAGATGCATGTGCTCAGTAAAAGTGTACTTATTAGAGATGTATGATGTAATAGTTCCAAGCATGACACTTTGAAATGAGCTCATATAAACAGATGAGATATAATTAAGCCTGTACTAACATAATGCTAAACTTAAGTAAGTGGAGAACATAAAGCAGTGATTGTACTGATGCACCCTTGAGGATAAAAAAAAACAACCCCGACAGTGACATGACAATGTGTTGCTTTTTGAGCCTTCACGTAAGGAATGTGAATGCCATTTTATAAAGTAGAATAATATCCTGCAAATTATGGAATCTGCAACTATTAAAAAACAATGGGAGCCATTACTGATTTCTGAAAGGCTGCAGCCTAAATACCTATACCTGAAAATATAAACACACTAAGCAACATTCCCAAATAGTTATCATGAAAGAAATGTGCACCACGCAAAACCATTTGAGTGAATATTTTGCTTTTATTTTCTTCATAAAGGAAAATCTAGCATGATGGCGTCAGCCAAATTGCTGAGTTTCAAACTTGGAAGTTGTTAGGGTGTTTTCCTAATATATGTAACTTCTCAATATAATTCTGGCCTTTATCTTAAGAACTTGTACTAGACAAAGAAAAGTTAAATACTTTCTCAAGATCAACTTATAGTGATTAGATGTCCGTATCAATGTTTTTACAACAATATGGAAGTGCTTTACCTTTTCCTTATTCAAGGTTAGTTTTTGAGTTCCCAATATAAAGTAAAACTATAGGATGTGTTAGTGGTTTTTCATCTGAATATCAGCCATGGTTTATCCAGCCAAGGTTTTCTTGACGCTATTACTTTCTGGCCTAGTTCAAATTCAGGCATGGCACAATTTCTATAGCCAATATAAAATACTATATTGCATTAGTTCAATTTATGAATGTTTTAGTCTATACTTTCAGATTGTTGATACTTCACATTTCAGTGGGAATTAATGAAAATTAGTCAAATAGCAGATGTTATTGTCCTGCATCATCTATGTTATAGCATCTAGTTCAAGATTTATTTATGTTCACAAGGTCCCATATATGTACCTCCATGCAGAGCTGGAAAAACATTTTGAATTATTCTTAATAGGGTAAAATGAATAATATTAGACTAAATGAACTAACAGAGTAGCCCAGTATAAGGTGACTTCCTGTACTGTGAATATATACTGCTTTTCATGTCCATTCATCAAACCATATTCCTTTACACTTTAATGGATATTTCCAGGATCTTGAGTTGCCCATATTCAAGTCCCACAGTAAATAACCATCTATTCCTAACAAAGAAGAGAGTAGGAAATGTTGCATGCTTCTGACTATATTCGCTGGTCTTTAGTCTAATGGAGTCCCTCCTTCATCCATTTAATCACATTGACTTACAATCTATGAATGAATTTAACTTTGGCTTTCCAAACAATCCATTCAGCCATCATTGACAATAATATCTATCTCATATTCTGAAAGGTTTCTTAATTTTGGCCTGGCAAAAGACTGGTATTCCACATTTTCATTAGCATTAAAATATACTGAATGTACCCCATATGCACAATCGAAGGTATTTTATTCTTCAATATAAAGTTCATTTGGATAGACTGCAGATGTGTGTGTAAGGAAACAGCCATGCCAGAAGCTATGACTTGATAAAAATCAGTGCTTTTTTTATAAAAGAAAAAGGTGCCGGAACTCACACATGTCATACAACCCGCCTTGCCTACCCTACAAGGTTCCATCCAAAAAAGGTGCCGGAACTCCATTCTGAGTGTTCTATGACAAAAAAAAGCCCTGATCAAAATTAAGAGAAAACAAGACAAATTGGATAGGGAAAGATTCTGTAAAGAATTTGATCTTTTCATTATTCATTATAATTCTTAAATAAATTTGAACAAAAAACAGAGGGTGGGCTTGAGAGAATAACAGTCTTTTTAGCAGCTTACAGGAGTGCGAGTTATCTGATACATGCAACCCAGAGGCATGAAGACTGCCTTTTCATTTGATGGATAGTGCACTTTCAAGCACTGGGGAAAGCCTTTGTTCCTCTACACAGTATGTCCATTGAAATTAGAAGTACTGCATACAATGTAGTTGCAGACAGACCCAATTATTTGATTTTGCCTTTACAGAAGGGCAAATCTATAGATAGAGAAATCCCATTGAATCAAGCAGGACATGACCCACTTAATTTGGATGATGACCCATTGAACTCAATGGGATTGATTTCTGAGGGGATAACTATAGGAGCAGAGTACTAGAACAGAACAATTTGTACCTAACATTGCATCTAAAAGACAATAAGATCCCTTTCTTGTGCCATCGTTCCATGATTTCCTTCAGCAGATAAATTACTTCCCACCTTTCTCCAATCATCCATGTTTCTTTACCAACCAACATTTAATATTTAATATGGCTATTAAACTCATCTCCATCCATTGCTCCCTCCCCCAACTTTCCATTTTGAGATTTTATGGACTTTTTGGGGGGTCATCTTTAAGGGCCTCCTGAATATAATGATACTTCCCTACCAACCCAATTTATCTTTACTGTATTTCTGTTGGAACTCATTACCTGAGAATGCCATTAGAGGGAGTGATTTGATTGATTCATTAACCCGTTATATCTGTGCAATTTCACATCTGCCTTAAGAAATCATTTCAAAGTAATGATCCTATCTTTGTGTTGCACAAAAGCCATCTGAGAAAAAGCGTTCTTTTTTGTGAAAAGAGAAACAAAACCTCCTCGGAAACAGCGCTTGTCACCTGTAGTTTGGCAACATTTTTTTCCTTTCAAAATAATATTTAAATATATTGCCAGGTTCATAGAAGAAGCCTTTGAAGTTAATTTTTAAAATTTGATTTCACAAATGAATCAAATAAACATTGTTACTGACTTGAATGTACACATAATAGAGGTGGAGTTAATATATTAAAAAATAATAAAAATCTTCGTTTCATCCTTGAAGTTTAAAATAACAGTATGATGCTACTCCACACTTCAGGGTCTATCATTTTTCATACTAAGCTGCAGAAAACAATGAGTTTTGTATGTTAGCCCAAAGTGATTAGTGACTCAAATATTCTTTATGCCAGGAGAAGAAAAGGTTTTCTTTAAGCTGCCTAACCTAGAGGTGGAAACGTAGTATACAATTGAGTAGGATACAATATGCCAGTATAAATTAGTATCTTGGCTTATTGTTCATTGCAATGCAAAGAGTCTGTACTATGCACTTAACTATTGTGTAAGTGTCTTACGGAAACTGAATCCACCAAGCAGAAATGGTTTCTGTCTGAATAAAAAAATAGGTAACTTTAAAAGAGATGCGGTGTGTTTGGAACCCTGAGGGTTAATGAGAGTTAAGGCGGAGAAGGAGGGATGAGATGCAGAGGATAAAAGAAGCTGAATAGATGAAAGAAGTGATTCAATGGGAGACATTGTTCATCTCAGCTAGGTGTCCGAAACAAACACAAAAAAATGGGAAGTGCTTTAACATTGGGAGGGAAAAAATAGAATTTATACCACATATTAAAAAGAAAATAAGAAATAATAAAGGGCTTTCAGGCTTTCTCACTAGATCTCTTAAAAAATAAAGCAAGAGAGCAAGAAAGCAGAGAAATTGAATTCCTCTCTAAAGGTATCTCTGAAAGCTTCATTGTCCCCCTTTTCACATCAAGAATTTAATTTTGCACTTGCTTTGTCCATCTGGAGATATATTTCCAATTTCATGACACTGTTCTCCCCCCCCCTGCCCGTCCTCCTCGTTGTCGTCCTCCTCCATCATTACCATTTCCTCCATTTTAGATAATCCATATTGATGGACATTTAGTTCAAATTTAGTAGCTATGAAAAAATGTATCTTCTGCTGGTCCAGGGTTTGTCTATACATTTGAACTATATGAACAGTATGAAGTTTTTATCCATTAGATATCTGCAAACAAGGTATCTTAGTCAATAAGCATCTGATTCCATCAATTATTCCATGAGAATTCATATATAATTATAAAAGTTAAGGGTTATGTAAGAGGGGCACAGACTAAGACTAAGCAGCCCATGTAGACATTTGAACGCAACATCCCTTCTCTAATTTCTTTGTACAGTCTTTCATCCCTGGAATTAAAACTGTTTCTCAAATCACTTCTTTCTTTAGCCATTCAAAAATTCAAATAAGGAAACAGTAAATAACTGAAGACAGTCTATAACCATATTTGATCAAACTTACATGTTATGTGAAAGCCTTGAAGGATTAATAAGAACTAATCAAGAGTTTACGTGTATTAAAGTATTTAGCTAAGTAATGTGATAGATTTCATATTGCAAATACTAATTTGTAATAAGAAATTATGTCTTAGTTAGATACTAACTATTGTTTGAATTATGACCAATCTCAAATTACCCTACTACAGACAAAAACCTAGCTCTTGGGAGAAGGCTTTAATGCTGGAAAGGGGGGAAGGAAAGAGAAAAAAAACCAGCAGCAAGGAAATGTTGGAAGTCCTGAAAGACCAGGTTATGGACAGATGGTCATAGAGGAAATCTATCTATGTGATTGCTAAGAATTGACCCTGATATGATGGCACATAATCAATCAATCACTGAAAATCTTGGATGAGAGGAACAGGAAGTGGTGGGGAGATTTTAATACCAGAGTTTCCCAAAAATGGTAACTGACATAATATTATGACAGTCCCTACTAATATGTATGCAGCAGAATATAATAGTTAGGGCATCATGAGAGAACCATGAGTTCTCATTCTATCTTAGACACAAAGCCAGCTGGGTGACCTTGGGCCAGTTACTCTCAGCTTTAGAAAGGAAGTCATGGCAAACCAGTTCTGAAAAACCTTGCCAAAAAACCTGTAAGGACTTGTTAAGAAAGTTGCCAGCAGTCAATACTGATTTGAAGGTGTGTACACAGAGAGAGAGAGAGAGAATAAAATGGGGTGCACTTTTTAGAAGGGTGAAATAACTTTTAAAATATTATTTAATGTATTTCTATGATTTTTAAAACAAACCTTACAAATATGACCTGCAGACTTGCTAGGTCAGGAATGCCCCGTCCCTAACAGAGAGTGAAGGTGCATTTGAGATAGAATATCTACAAAAGGGTTCCCTCCCACTAGGTATTCTGGCCTTCCACATGATGGCATGTAATCCTCAGTATGCTTTTCTCATATTGATTATATGAAAAATGCAACAAATGTAAATGCCTTCTCTCAAACTTCCATTAAAGCAACACCCTATAAACAGTATAAGGGACGCGGTGGCTCAGTGGGTTAGGACGCTGAGCTTGTCGATCAGATGGTCGGCAGTTTGGCAGGTCGAATCCCGAGTGCTGCGTAACAGAGTGAGCGCCTGTTACTCTTCCCAGCTTCTGCCAACCTAGCAGTTGAAAAGCACATAAAAATGCAAGTAGAAAAATAGGGACCACTACGGTGGGAAGGTAACAGTGTTCCGTGCACCTTTGGCATCTAGTCATGCCGGCCACATGACCACGGAGACGTCCTCGGACAAGCGCTGGCTCTTCGGCTTTGAAGTGGAGATGAGCACCGGCCCCTAGAGTTGGAAACGACTAGCACGCATGTGCGGGGGAGCCTTTACCTTTACCTTATAAACAGTAATGGAGAACCATTAGGTTATTTCTGGGACTATTTCAGGGATGGCCTCTTCTGTATTATATGTCCTGATTAAGAGTGCAGAAACAAGTCTCAAAAAATTTTTTATAAGCAACTACATGTTTTGATTACATACTGAATATAAATTGTAGAGATAGCATATATGTATGTAATAAATAAAAAACCTAAGAAAATAATCTAGATTCTAGAACATTTTAAATTCTAATTGTTCACAGAATTTTATTAACCACTTTATGCACACAGGAGTCCAGTTACATGGTGACTCCAGTGGGTCTAAAATAGTCAATTAAAAGTCAATTAGCAAGGGAGCTGAAAGGTTTGTGATTTGCTTGCACCACTTCATGCTTGTATTTCTACTATTCCTTTTTAAAAAATGTGCATAAAATGGGAACACCAGCTGGTTAATACAGCTCTTTATCTATTAGCCTGGTAATCTATAGTGGGTAACTGTGCAGTTTCTTCATTGTTGGTTTTGTTCTTCTTATTTATAAAGGGTTCTGTCAAATATTGAAATCTCATATACATAACAATAAGACAATCAAAGTGAGTGGATCTGGTTTGATAAGCTAAACACTTACATCCCCCCCCCAAGCCTTAAAAATGAAGGTTCTGAATAGAGCAATAGTTCCTAGCCTGTTTCTTGATTCATTACATAATCATTGAAAGTTTTGAGAACAATTGCTGGTATCTGTGCTCACTCTGGTACACATAATTCTCCCATGGTGTCTGTGTATCTCTTCTCCCATCCTTACTTAATATTGTTTTTTTAAAAAAACATTACTCTCCCAAGATATATGTGTTTCAGCCTGAGATAATGTAAACTTTGGGGCAAAAAGCCAACATCTCACAACATTTAAAGTGGGAATTAGAAAAACTCACAAGATATGATTATTTCCTTAGGTCAGGATAATTAAAAAGAAACCTGCTTTTAGTTTTGCCCCTGCTTTATCATCTGTAGTAGCCTCCACAGACAAATAGTAATCCACAAATCACAGGGTTGAATTATCTGAATAGAGATTCTTTCAATCAAAGAGAATAAAAACCAATAGCAGTTGATTTTGAAACTGGAAAGTTTGTCTTCATCAATATAATATTGCCATATGTCCTTTAGTCGATCATATCACATCAATTCATATTTAATTACTTTCTGAGAAGAAAAATCTCCATCCCACCTTGCCATCCATGCCACTCACTCACCCCGACCATCTCTGACCCATCAGTGAATCTCAGACCATAAAACAAAATATCACTTAAGCCTTTCCAACTATTTTGACACCTAGACTGCAATGGACTAAGTGCATCTTTTGCTAGGAAATTGGCAAATACCGCAAATCAACTAAAACTAAAGAAAATCTCTTCAAGATATGAACATCTTTTACACACACAATAAGTTTCTGCAGCTCCAAACCCATTACTCAGCATTAACACCTGGACTCATCATGTCAGCCAATCATAAGCTTTTTTTGTATGTTAGTTAAAGCATTTGTACCATAACATAAAACTACAATTGATGTTCTACTCCATGGCTGAATTCATGACTTAGACAATTTGTTTCAGAATCTTGACTATTTGCAGGTTTCTGTGTAACAAATCTGTCCTGTTAATATTTTTAGTCACCTGTATTTGGCAGCTTTATTGTGATTGTCTCTGTCCACTACCTGGTTGCATCCTAGGAAAATATAGCATAGGCAATGAATCCCATTTTGGCTCCTCACCTTATAGAACATTCCTTGTCTCTTTTCTCCAGTCACTTTCTCTTTGAACTATGACTATCACAGGAAACATTATTTTGGGAAAATAAACAGAAGGAATCCATTTAAACTCCCACCTATGGCGGCCAGTTTTTGAGAGAAGCCATCACATTTTCTCCAATTTTTAATTATATACATCACATTTTCATGCTGCTGAATATTTAAGGCTCAAAATCTACATGTACTTTACTAGTCCTAAAGGGTTTCTCCCTTCTCCTGCTTGAATTGAATATAATTTCAAACCTTGAACAGAACTTGCCTCAGAAAGTGGAAGGCTCCAGATGTTAGCAAGACTTGCCAACTAATTGGGGCAGGTTAGTATTGCATAAGAATAATATATTCTACATAGTATACTGGGTTCTACAGCACTTCATCTCAAGTCTCTTGAACACACAGAGGTGTAATTCTCTAAGAAAGAGGTTTTCTGGTTAGGGTTAGGATTGGGATGGAATACCACCAGAAATTCCAGTGCTGGAGGCTAGAATGCACATTTGGGGGAAAAAACATAGCTTCAAAGGCAGAAATGGCTAGTCATTTCCATATGGTCACTGAGAACACAAATGTAGACTTGGCTTTAACTCTTTGTCCAACTTGGAAGCAATGGTGCTGGGTAAATGCTATACAGAGATAGGCTTTTATATAATAAACCAGAGAAAACATAAATCATACCATTTATTTTAAATGAACAGTACTATGTTTCCATATTATATCATAAAGTTCTAAGAAAAACTGAATATCTTAATGCTGTTTTCAGCCTTTTAATCTTTACAGCATTATCAGTACTTTAGCCTACCCCATGTATATTCTGAGAGTGCAAAACAAGTAGTATAGAGATGCCTCTAAAAAATGAATGAAGACAGGATTTGTCTATCTATCCATCTCTCTGCCTGGAGTGCTTGAACTGCAAAACAGCCGTGTCAGAACTCAGATGGTTAACATTCACTTCTTGCTGTTTTATTGCATATTACTGTGCGCTCCTGAGCAGCGGGAGCAGATTCAAGCAATTACAATCAAGTCAGGGCACATGCCGTGGCTGAGCGACACGATCATGATGAGGATACTGATGAGGCACTTATCGAAAACCCCACATCATCCACACTCATCAGCCACAACATGTCACCCCAAATGAGGCCTCAGCTGCCTTCCAAAGGCTCATTGCACAGTCACACTGTTTATGGCCCTCTTTGGGCCCAGTTTGGATTTTACAGGCTAAGCTCAGTTCAAACAGAAGCTGACAAGTAGGTCAGGTCCAAAGGTTTAGGATTTTTACTCTCCCCGACTGTCCTCAGGACCAGCAGCAGCTGCAGAATGAAATCTGACTCTCTACTCTACTGGAAAAGATCATGGCAACTTAGATAAGTATTATCAATTGAAATTAAACAAGTATCTGTATTCCTTTCATTTTTTTTATGAAAGTGGGATATACTTTAACCTATACAAACCCTTTGTAGGTTAAATCTGATAAACACTGATAACATTAAACCATAAGTACTGATAATAAGTTCCATTTCATTTAACTAGAATTTGGTTTGCATAATACTGCATTCTTAATTATTTAAATCCCATACTCTTCAAACCATCCCATCCCTTTTGATAATCTGTTAGGCATAAATCAGTCATTTTCTGTTACCGAACGAAGCTGTTTTGTTTTGAATTCTTAAAAGTCTGTTTTTTCATAGTTTTGTTTAAAAAAGAAATCCTAATAAAAGTTCAGCGCATGACTGACATGTTCAAAACTGCTAAGAACTGCCTTGCTATATTTAGAGTAGCAAGAATTCCTATAAAGTTCCAATCTGCCCATAATCCAAAAGATGGGTATCAAATGAATTTCCAAAGACAACTCAGACATCCCTAATTTGTTTGTTTGTTTTACTGGATTTCCATCCCCTGCAATCAAGAGACTCTAGGCAGTTTATAATAAAATCATCAAATACAACATCTAAATAAATACAGTGTAATAGATTAAATGGCCATATTAATAAACTAAAACAAACAAAGCAGTAAACCTAGGTGATGCTTCATACCTGAAAGACTTTCTGAAAGAACTCTACGCTCCACAACTTGAGAAAATCCAACAATATGGATGAGATTCTTCAAAAACACAGGCACAATAATAGCCTTTCAAAGGGGTTTGATGGTAATTGTTAAAAATGTGTATACAATGAGTAAAAAATAAGCCACATTTTAAGTAGCAGCATCCACAGGAGGGTCAAAGCAGGCAAGATGGCAGTTACAGTGTTCTGATCAAAGTCCCACTCTTTTGTACCTGGGTCAATGTCAAATACCCATACAAAGGCTGGGGTTTCAATCACAGTGAAGCAACCACCACCTTGCCTGTTTGGACCAACTCTGTAGGTTCTACTGTCACTCAGCTCTCTTCCTAAACAAAATGACAGCTCTGTTTAAGATTGACTGATGAGAGTTATTGTAAGCCTTCCAAGGCAAACAGATAGGAAACATCATCATCATTATGTTCCATAATTCCACTTTATTGTAAGGCTACATTAACAGAATCTTGCAGGTTTGAAGGTACAAACTTCCCACCCCCACTTTTAACTACTTATTCATCAGGGCAGGTCTTTCCTAAGTTTCTTTCTCTGAATTTTAAGTACCTGGGGGCTCCTATCTCCTTTGTCTTATTGTTTTCTAGGCAGTATCTCCTCCCCTCTCAAGGTCATTCATTCATTCCATTACAATCATACTGATTGTCCAGAATTGTAGCCAAGAAGTATTTTTTTTTCTTGGAAAAATGCAAATTCGGATTTAGAATGTTCTAATTCTAGGGATGATTTAATCTTTTTTAATTTGTTTTTAACTTTTGTATTGGTTGTTTTAAATGCCCTGTAAACCGCCCTGAGTCCTTCGGGAAAGGGCGGTATATAAATTTAATAAAATAAATAAATAAATAAATAATAACACAGTACATAAAAGCACAGGAAAAATACTGTATCTTCTGGAGCATTACGTCTTGTTGCATAGTGATAAACAATCCCTCCTCCGCAATGTTAAACTGCTTGACTTTTTTTTTATCCCATTTATATCCCGCCCTTCTCTGAAGACTCAGGGCAGCTTACAATTCAAAGCACAAATCAATGTGCTTAGCAATAGCCTTCATTCTATGTATATGCCTGCTTATTAGGGCTTTGCCCCCCCCCAAGCGGCATTATTACAAAGTCAGCTTATTGCCCCCAACAATCTGGGTCCTCATTTTACCTAACTTGGAAGGATGGAAGGCTGAGTCAACCTGGACTTAATTTTGCATCCAGAAGATCTTAAATTTAATTCACAGTTTATGAAGTAGAAGGAGAAGGCAACCTAACTATTGCTGCGTATCAGTATAGAACTGCTGCGGCTAATCTTTCAAACCAAGTAATTTGATCCAAATTTTAAAAAAAGGTTTCATTAACTGATGTAGCTGGATTAAAGAGTAACTCCTCATTAATACTGACCAAATGTCCCAGTCCTCATAGCAGTCTTCTCATGGCAATCATGTATCATTGACTTCCAATGCTTGTTTCACTTCATCCAGATTTCATACACTTAAAATCAGTTGAGTTCAACTGGTATGTGGATTGTGGCCAAAGTTCCTGATCAAGATCCCTAATATTTTTTCCAATCCACATGTAGAATTCAAGTGCAATATACCATTAACTTCCAATAAATAAAGTATCTTCCTTTGGCAAAAGGTTGCCCACCTGGAGTTGATTCCTGCACTGGAATTAATGGGAAAAATATTATTGCCCAAGACGAGATGCAGAATATTAGCAGCAAATGCCTCAATCAGATCATACATAGTTAGGGAAATGTTAATGTACAGTATCACCCAAGTGAAGAATTACTCACTATAACAATGAATGAACGGCAAGCTAGCAGGTGTGTATAAAGGGAGATAAAAGAGAACACAAAAAAAGCACACTTTTTCTGTTAAGTGCCAATAAGATCTGAAAATGAGGGCTTCCGAATAACAACTGAAGCTAACTGAAAATAGAGTGAGTGAGCACAGAACTGTACATTGTTCAGGAATCCTGGAAAGTGCTGAGTTTGGGTCATGTAATATTTACTTACACCCTATCTATCATTCCTATATTTCTAATATGAATTATTATGTATGATCAGCTGAGTGAGGGTGTTCTGTTTTGGGGTCATCATCTAACTTTGTGATGCACATTATAAATTAGGCAACAGGGATATTCGCCTTTCAAATGCAGATCATGTTTGCTTTAGAAGAGTAATGAGAACACTTGCCACTTTTGGAACATTTATGTGCTAGAAGTACTGTTAGCAGAAGAGCAGTTTAGATAAATTCAAGACTTTTTTTTTGCTGATCACAAACATTAAGCTTCACACCTGAAGCCCTCAACCCCCTGCTGCGCTTTAATCCTAGCATCATTCACTGTTAGAGACTCAAAGCACTGTGCCACTGCTCTCAAACATTTGATTGCCCTTCGTTTGAATGCCACCACCTGCAAAAATGTGTTTTTATTCCCTTTGAGCCTCTTGAGGAGGAAGTAAAAAATGATAATTCATGGCAAACATTAATTAATTGTTTACAAGATGATCTTTTCTTTTTCTCTCTCTCCCAACTTATGTTCAGCAGACATAGTGAGCGGCAAAATTCCCCTCTTCATGGCAGAGTTTGTCAAGAGGACTCCGTTGTTGTTTATCACTCAAGCATGGGATAGACTGGAGGTCATTGTTTTGGCAGTTCAAGTAGCCTGTCTGGTTCTTGTTTGAAGAATGAAAGTGACATGCATGAGTTCTCCATTGTAAGAGGAACTACTGAGTCTCGGAAGGTCCTGGCAATTTAACAAAGTAAATAAACATTTTCCTCCATCTGATTTTTCTTGAAAGGTCAAGAGGTGCCACTGCTGTATTTTAAAAAGATTTAAATTATGTCCAAATAACATATTGCTGAACTCACAAAAAAGTTGGAAGCCACTTGTCCTACATGGCAGGCATAAGGGTATCTGCCCAGAAGTAAGTCCCTTGAATATAACAGAACTTAGTAGCAAGAAAATCTTTATAGGTTTGCAACTCTTCAGTTCAGCATTTTTGCCAAGACAGATTTGTGAAGGGATATAGACAGAGATGAAAACTTTCTGTTTCTGCTTAGTAAGAACTTTGTATAAGATCTTGGACCTGTTTCCCATTTTAAAATGTTCACTGCTACAACTTGAGACAGCGAAATCCATATTTTTACTGTGCATTGGCGAAGAAGTGATTCCTTTGCTCTGTCCCGAATATCCCACCACTCAGTTTAATTTGGGCTGCTTTCTATTCTAACTCTAAGGGAGAAATAGAAAAATTCTGTCTGCTGCTTTGCCTAACCACACTTCATTGGGGGTGGGGGTTTCCTGCTTAAATTTGCTATATCTGCAGACTTCGGGGGGTCATCCAATCTTGCTGATAACTATCCACACCTCTCAGCTGTCCTCTGTACTGTATTATGAAATAGCACTTGAAGTTTGTATTTGAGTTTGCTATTAGTATATCAGATCCAGAAAAAATGTACAAGCATTTGACAAAGTCTCCAAAGAGAGGAGATATGGAAATTTTGTCTGCACTATGTTATCATTAGGTGAATCTTAAACTGATTGTACAAATAAGACTTCATATTAAGTTGGTGGGAAGTGTTAAGTGGTATATCATAGGGATCTGTTCAAAGCCCTATGCTGTTCAATATATTTATAAATAATTTGAATGAGGAGAGTTAGAAAAAAAGATTAACAAATATGCATGTCACATAAAGATTCAAAAACAGAATTAAGATTCAAGAGGTTTTTGATGGCTGGATTAAAAACAAAAAACTGGATGCTGGATTTCAACAACAACAACAAAAAACTTACATTCCTACGTTGTCTTGGTGTATCACAAATCATGAGCCACACAGCAGATGCAATCTTGGGCTGCATCAACAGAAATATAGTGTCAAGATCAAGAGAAGTCATGGTTGTGACACATAGTTTGTGTTGTCGCACCTAGTTAACCATTCTTCCTGCTTCTTCACTTTCCTGCGCAGAAGCCTTTGTACATCAGAAAGTTTGTTAGGGACAATCACAAATGAACAAATGAAAGAAATAATTTTTGAGCTAAGGATGTTTTATTTTCCTATATTGATAGCCTTTTGTTTTCCTGTTACAGTTAGTGCAGTTAAATAGCAGTGAATAATGCCAATCCAGTTTCTAAATATATTCAGCTAAGCAGTTTCAGATCGTGGACATAAAGGCATGACTTAGGTGGGTTGGAGTGAGGAGAGACATTTTAATATAATTAAAATGATTATGGATTTGAGGACACTTCTTATTTTGTAGTGTTGATGCTGTTTGGAACATGGCTCAATATCCCAAAACAAACAAACTCACTTGGAATTCCAGTAACAAAGTTTTTATTTAAAAAGAAGCGTTTGCAAAGGCTTGGTGAACTGAAACACACACAGGAGTTCAGTCACACCTTACAGAGCTGTTTGACACATTTTTATATCCTATCCCCGACGCAGATTCCCCCCTCCCCTATCGCACTCAACGCCCCTTCCCTAATCATCCGATAAACTATCCGGACCGCCTAAAACCACTGTCCCTCCCATGTTCCAGGAAGCCCCTTTGTACACATCCTATCTATTACCTTTTAATTTTCTGTTAACAAAGCTCGGCTCCTATAATTTAATTTAATTTATTAATATTTCTATACCGCCCTTCTCCCGAAGGACTCAGGGTGGTGTACAGGGCAAAAATAAAACACAGAAATTACAAAAGATAAAAGGTAATTAAATACATGCCCAATTAAAAAATACAGTTAATACATACTAAAAACCCCAATAAGAATAATAAAAACCCCACCAATCCCCCCTCAGGCCAGGCCGGCTTGCTCGAACAAGTATGTTTTCAGATCGCGGCGAAAGGAGCGAAGATCGGGCGCCGTCCGGAGCTCAACCGGTAACTGGTTCCATAGCTCCGGGGCGCCCACAGAGAAGGATCTCCCCCTGGGGGCCACCAGTCGACATTCTCTGACCGGTGGCACCCTGAGGAGCCCCTCTCTGTGGGAACGCACTGGGCGGAGGGAAGTAGACGCCGGCAGCAGGTGTTCCCTAAGGTACTCCGGACCCCTGCCATGTAGGGCTTTAAACACCATTACTAGTACCTTGAATCTTACCCGGAAGACAACTGGTAACCAATGCAGCTCACGGAGCAGAGGTGTGACATGGGAGTATCGGGAGACTCCCAACACAACTCTCGCGGCTGCATTCTGTACCAGTTGGAGCCTCCGGGTGGTCCTCAAGGGAAGCCCCATGTAGAGAGCGTTGCAGTAGTCTAGACGAGAGGTCACGAGCGCGTGAGTGACTGTGCATAAATCATCCCGGCTTAGATAGGGCCGCAACTGGCGCACCAGGCGAACCTGGGTGAAAGCCCCCCTAGTCACAGCCACAATGTGATCTTCCAAGGTGAGCCGTGAATCTAGGAGGACTCCCAAGTTGCGAGCCCTATCTACGGGGGGTAATAATTCACCCCCCATAGAAAGAGATGGAATATCCGAATAGACCTGGGATGAAGGTATGCAAAGCCACTCGGTCTTGTCGGGGTTGAGTTGAAGTCTGTTCCTCCCCATCCAGACCCGAACCGCCTCCAGGCAACGGGACATCACGTTGAGGGCATCACTGGGGTGGTTTGGGGTCGAAAGAAAAAGCTGGGTATCATCAGCATACTGATGATACCCAACTCCAAAGCCACGAATGATCTCACCCAGCGGTTTCATGTAGATGTTGAACAGGAGAGGCGAGAGGACCGACCCCTGAGGAACTCCACAAACGAGAGACCTCGCGGTCGACCTCTGCCCTCCTGTCAACACCGACTGCGAGCGTCCCTGGAGATAGGAGGAGAACCACTGTCAGACCGTGCCTCCCACTCCCAATCCCCTGAGACGCCGCAGCAGGATACCATGGTCGATGGTATCGAAAGCCGCTGAGAGGTCTAATAGGACCAGAACAGAGGAATGACCCCTGTCCCGAGCCCTCCAGAGATCATTCACCAGCACGACCAATGCCGTCTCCGTGCTGTGCCCGGGCCTGAAACCCGATTGGTACGGGTCTAGATAATCCGCTTCATCCAGGACCAAAGGGAGCTGATGCGCCACCACACTCTTAACAACCTTCGCAAGAAAGCGAAGGTTGGAGACCGGACGAAGGTTGTTCAATACAGCTGGGTCCAAGGCAGGCTTCTTGAGGAGAGGCCTCACCACCGCCTCTTTCAAGACGGCAGGGAAGCTACCCTCACTCAAAGAAGCTGATATAACTGCTTGGAACCAGCTGCGTGTCCTCTCCCGAGCTGCATAAACCAGCCAGGAAGGGCACGGGTCCAATAAACATGTGGTGGAGCTCAGCCTCCCCATAATCCTGTCCACTTCCTCTGGAGTCACAGAATCAAACTCCTCCCAGGTGATATCGACAAGACCGCCCGTGTCCTGATCGTCAGACTCTGCCCAGTCAGAGTCCAGACCGGTCCGAATCCGAGCGATTTTGTCCGACAGATAATGGTTAAACTCCTCGGCATGACCCTGCAAGGGTTCCTCCCTCACCTCTTGATTAAGGAGGGAGCGAGTCACCCTAAACAGGGCGGCCGGGCGATTATCTGCGGATGCGATAAGGGTAGCGAAGTGATTAGACCTCGCCACCCTTATCGCAGCGAGATAAGACCTAATATAGGTTCTTAGTCGCAATCAGTCGGATTCGGATCGGCTGGACCTCCAACCGCTCTCTAGGCCCCGTCTCCGACGCATCATCTCCCGGAGCTCCACGGAGAACCATGGAGCTCGACGGGATCTGCATCGGGTCAGGGGCCGCAAGGGTACAACTCGGTCAAGAGCCTCAGTGGCTGCCCTTTCCCAGGCTTCCACTAAGGCATCTGCCGAGCTGTGAGTGGGGGAGGCAGGTGGGGACCCCAGCGCTGCCTGGAACCTCTCGGGATCCATTAAGCATCTGGGGCAGTACCATCTAACTGGTTCCACACACCCACGGCGGGGGGTAGCAAAACGGAAGACGAGCCGCAGGAGATGATGATCGGTCCATGACAGGGGCATAATAATTGGGGAGCCCCCACCAAGATCATCTAACCACCGACCAGATAGGAAAACTAGGTCAAGGGTGTGGCCTCCCTCATGAGTCGGTCCTGAAATTACTTGCGTCAGGTCCATGGCCGTCATGGAAGCCATGAGCTCCCGAGCCAACTCAGATGATCCTTCCAGAGATGGTAGATTGAAGTCCCCCAAAACTATAAGTTTCGGGAACTCAACCACCAACCCAGAGAGGACATCGAGAAGCTCAGGCAGGGCTGCTGCTGCGTGACTAGGCAAAAGGTACACCAGCAGCAAGCCCAACTGCGCACCAGGGCCGCATCTCAAAAAGAGAGACTCACACCCGACTATCTGCGGAACGGTGGCCTCCCGCGGACACAAGGTCTCCCTCATAACAACGGCCACTCCCCCACCCCTACCCTGAGCCCGAGGCCGGTGTAGCACCCGGAAACCTGGTGGGCAAAGATCAGCCAGAGGAATACCGCCCTCTGGGCCCAACCAAGTCTCCGTGATGCAAGCCAGGTCCGCCTGCTCACACTCGACCAAGTCACGGACGAGAGGAGCTTTATTGACGACAGACCTGGCATTCAAGTACACCAGCCAGAGCTCAGGAGGCTGCACATCCTCACTCCCGGGACCTCGGGGCAGAACAAGAGGGTCGGAGCACCTCACCGCTTGCAGGTAGCGGAGAGGCCTTCCCTGAGATCGATACGGCCCTCTGTTCCTACACCTGCTGCCATTCCCTAACGTCGTGGGAATGGGCAATCCCACGACTTGCCCTGGAGCCCCGGGGGCAACCAACCCCCGCTCCTCCCTTCCGCGATCAATCCCGGCCCTGGCCTGAACAACGGTTGCTGGACTGCCCCGCATATCCGAACAACCAAAAGAAGTTCCCACCCCCCTCCCTAACCTCCTAAAAAAATTAACCAAAAAACTAACCAGGGGCCTCTTAGTTGGCTTATATCGGAGGCCCCTACCCGTGCCCAACCATCTCTCAGGGTCCCAACAATCGGGCCCTTCATCAAGAGGAGGTGTAAAGAGTAAGGCGGGTCGCTCCCAGGATGGGGGGGCCCCCTGAGGGCGTGTAAGACCGTGCTAGAATAAGTCAGACGCATGATCATTAAACAAGTCCGACAAAAAAGACAGCAAGGCAGACCAGATCGATATAGTTATTTCTGTATTTCCTTTGCTTGCGGTTTAGGTTAGCTAGCGTTTTCAGCTTGTCACATTTGTACTTGTCAACTTTTAGATGAGATAGACAATCGTTATTACTTAGGATTTTCAGGTGGCTTCTTCTAATGTCCTTTAGACTCATTAGAAATTTCTGAATAATATTTTATTCCTTTCAATCCACCCTTTCTTTTCTTTATCCTTTCAGAAATTTATAAACAATTTAAAAATACACTTTGCATATATGTGTTACATTTTATACTTACTGTATATGTTGGCAAGCAAGCCTAAGCTATAGTGATCCCAGTTATAAAGGGGTTCATATCCATTCTGATAGTTCTTGTTCTACCTCTCTGGGATTTTCCAGTATCTCACTTTCTTGTTCTTCCTCCTCATTATATCCCTCAGACACATCATTTCCTCATTTTTATATGGTGGGGGTTCTCCTAAAAGCATTCTTTTAGTAATGGCATTTTCTATTAATCTCTGTACCAGTCCTCTTATGTTTGATTAGCCTGTATACACCTTAAATCTATCCATTCTATATCCTGTAGAATTTGAATATCACTATCTCCCAATATAACTGGATTTAGATCAGGTTGTGTTCCCACTGTCTAAATTTCAATTTCTCCTATAATTGGGTATGTGGGCTAAAGAGTCTGTTGATGTCAGACCTTTACATATTTTTAACCAATCCTCCCCTATTACTGTGTCACAAATTTCTTCACAGGGACAGACTGTCCACAATCACAACAGTGATAAGAACAACAACATTCAATGACACAATTGCAATCACAGAATCAACACATTATGTAGAAGTTTGTAGAACGCGGAGGTCCACAGCTTCTTCTGGAATCCTTGGATGGAATAACATAGGCCACTACTCAGATTGAAAGTGCCAGAAAGCTGCTACTCCTGCAATGAGAAAAATCACAAACAAACCCAGACTATTATTTCTTCACCCCACAATGACCACATCAGTTTTTGGTAATTTTTATTCACAGTGGGTCTTCTCCAGGAATTATTTTCCACTCTTTTGGCTCCACCCTTTTTATTTCTTTTGAACTGCTGTTTCAGTTGTTAGGAGGACTTGGTAGGGACCCCAGGGGTCAGCAAACTCCAATGGAGGTGTCTGGGTAACAAAATAGTTTTCTCTTTTTCACATGCATTTTCCATAAATTCTCTCACACATCCTCCATGAGACTCTTCTCATGCAAACACTTACTATTGCCTTTCCATTTCACTTTTACAGCAGCAACAAACAAACAAACAAAAATCTGCAGTTTACTGTTTCTTTCACAGTCGGGGTGGGGAGAACTCACACACACACACACACAGAGAGAGAGAGAGAGAGAGAGAGAGAGAGAGAGAGAGAGAGAGAGAGAGAGAGAGAAACAGGATCAGCATATCCACACATTCACTTCCAGTCAAACTGCTTACATAAACACTTCCACATACAGATATTTCATTTCATACTTTCTCCTGACAAATCAATAACTATTATTATAATTTCAATAAGCTGTTCACAAGCCAATGAGCTCCTTTGTTTTGTTTTGTTTTAATCTCTTTCTTTGTAAATAAGGCCTTTTAAAAATTATTTTGTGGCTTCTTACCCATCAGTGGTTACCGTCTGGTTCTCTTATCCTTACCGACCTAATGAGACCACCTTATGCTTCACCAAGTCACTTCCTCCTTTTACGGCCAAAGGATTCCGCTCTCACTCTGCCTTGCCAGCCTTTATGGCTCTCAGGGCATCTCATTCACCCTCTCACAGGTCTCAGATTCACACCAGCCTACCCACCCAGCCGCCCAGGTAACTATGAAAATGCCCTGATTTTCTTACCTGGGTCTGTGAAACAAGAGTTTCCCGGCAATTGGTACTTCACCCTCCTCCTTGCCTTGCCAGTCCTTCAGACCCTCGGGACATTCACAACTAGTGTATGTATGTCTTGCCAGTCTTCCAGGACCCTTGTGGCATCCAAAAAAAAAATTGACCTGACTTCCTTTGTTTCTGGAATCCACTATTTAGCATCCGGTTCTTCACGGCTACTGGGCCGGGGGTGGTCACCTTTCAGGAAACAGTCAAAATCGATGTGGCACCCGTTTCCTTAGGGGTGGCCACTCCCCGGGATCCAGGGACCGTTTGGATATCCCAGGACGAGCCCCCAAGTTGTTTGGAACATGGCTCAATATCCCAAAACAAACAAACTCACTTGGAATTCCAGTAACAAAGTTTTTATTTTAAAAGAAGCGTTTGCAAAGGCTTGGTGAAGTGAAACACACACAGGAGTTCACTCACACCTTACAGAGCTGTCTGACACATTTTTATATCCTATCCCCGATGCAGATTCCCCCCTCCCCTATCACACTCAACGCCCCTTCCCTAAATCATCCGATAAACTATCCAGATCACCTAAAACCACTGTCCCTCCCATGTTCCAGGAAGCCCCTTTGTACACATCCTATCCTATCACCTTTTAATTTTCTGTTAACAAAGCTCGGCTCCTATAGTTATTTCTGTATTTCCTTTGCTTGCGGTTTAGGTTAGCTAGCGTTTTCAGCTTGTCACATTTGTACTTGTCAACTTTTAGATGAGATAGAGAGACAATCGTTATTACTTAGGATTTTCAGGTGGCTTCTTCTAATGTCCTTTAGACTCATTAGAAATTTCTGAATAATATTTTATTCCTTTCAGTGCCCTGGATTTTTGTTTCATAGTGTTGCCTCTATGGGATCCTTAAAGAGCTTCTCTGTACTATAGCTCATTGGTAACCTCTTAGTTTTTTCTCTTTTTTTTAATCCTCCTCCTTTGTCCAATTGGTCACAGGTCACTTTATCCCTATGTAACATCTTCTGGTTGGTGCAGTTTATCTCTCTCAGTAGTGTCACTCCAGTGCCTGGATCCTTTTCTTCCTTGTTTCTGCACATTGTTCCTCCTTTACTTCTTGCCCCATCCTCTTCCTGATTCTCTTTTTTTCTGAATATGGCTGCCTCTCTTGTTTAGTTATACTTTGTCATAAAACGTCTTAGCCTCCTCAGAAATACTGAATCAAATCAGTTTCTCAAGAGGTTTGCAATAGAGCTTCATTTTGGAAATTCAATTGAAAGGCAGCTTGATCAAATCTCCAAACTGAATTGACTTTCTGAATCAAAAGCTCTTTTTGGGCTTGAATTTTCAAATTGACGTTAACAGTTGAAACAGATGAAATCTGTGATTCAATTAGAAACTGATTAGATTGATCTGCACATTCCTAATTTGCAGCTGTTAAATTTTGGTATGTGCACATACTGCTCCCTAGCAGCAGAGGTGGTTTTCCATTTCAGGCACTCTGATTTTGATTAACTACACACTGAGAGACATAGACAACTAGAGGGACATTTTGCATTAAATGTACTTTAAATACCTTGATTTTACTAGAACAAATGTAGACTTATCACATCTTACCTTCCAGTTCTTTAAAACGAACTCCCCAGATGGCATTATTCATCTATCTCTGTACCAAATAACATTAATAACTTTCTACTTTCCCCACAGATGAATTATTCTAAGATTCACTTTCCTAAAACTTAGCATGTGCTTGATCAGTTGCTCTCCATGTTGAAGACCTAATCAGGCAGATGTTCAGATGAGAGATTGCAGGTTTTCTTGCATCTGTCAGTGTGTTACTTCAGACTGGTTGATCTTTCTTGAATTAACCATTGACTATAGCCCTTGGCTTAATTTCTACAATGAAAATTGCTTTCTGTGTTTGATTTACTGTGCAGAACTATTGCTGCTGGAGAGTAAATCGTACATAAATGTAATATAGCAGGATTCTGTTAGAAAATAGTGTTTCCCACCTCCCTCCATATGATTGTTTTAGACATTTGAGCATGATTATGTAAAGATAGGATGATACTGTAAAATCAAAAGTTGATTGATTGATTGATTGTGGAGGGAGGAATCTTCACTTTGAATGTTGTTGATTTCATCTTGAAAACAACAAAACCCACAACTCAGTGCAACTGCTCATGTACTGTTTTGTTAAAGCATTCCTACTGTGCTGTCTTAATACAGCTATTATTTTAAACTGCATTTGGCGTATGCTAGTGAATAACAAAAATATAATAACTCCTGGGATCTTTAAGACAGCAGCAACATCTTAAACCTTCTGTCCCAAAAGCCCTCTGAGGTCTATGCATCCTCCTTTGTCTTCTGCTTTGATACAACTAGTAGTTAGTAGATCTTGTGCCATGATTGATTTTTTGTGGAAGGGGACACCTCCTTTGGCATCCTCCTCCTAAACAGGGCATGTTGTTGTTGATCTCTTGGCAAATTAAAAAGGCAAAAATGAGCAGGGGGTTGGACTAGATGACCTCCAATGTCCCTTCCAACTTTATTATTATTATAAAACTTTTATTCATAAAACATGAAACTCAGTCAACTGAACACTCAAATTGACTGGCACTAATGGTTGATATGGGTTGCTGACAGCATCCTAGGTATCAACCAGGTATCTCCTTAAAATGTAAGATGTTCCGAGTAGCGCAGTTTTTTGTAGCTTTGCTGGAGTTATTGCAGGAAGCTGCAATTTCTTGATGTATTTTGCAAATTTTTTGTACATAGTTCCCAGTGCCCCGATGACAATGGTATCACTGTTATATGTTTCATTTATTATTATTATTATTATTATTATTATTATTATTATTATTATTATTATTATTGCCATTTATAGTGCCATTTCCTGCTCTATGGCTAGAAGAACTAGCCCATCCTTCTATCTTTTGCGAAATAGATCAATTGCACAAATGATAAATAAAGTCAAACTTTGTTTTTAAACAAGATGATGTTAAAATTCCTTTTTCAGTATTAATTGGTTACATCACATCATTCAGTGGCAAAGGAGATAAAATATAGAGCTGTACATATTTCTCATTGTAACTTAGTTCTTAACTCCCATAGAAAAATATAAAGGAAGATTCAAGGGTTTATGCAGACCACAAAAGCTGGTTATTTACTTCTAATTTAGAGGCACCTCTATGGTAAAGCAGTTTCAAGTTGCATAAAAACATAATTACTGAGCCTTTACAGAAAAAATAAATATCAAACCATAAGTTTAGACTTAAATACATTCAGCCAGAATAAAATTTAATCTCATGCAATTTCTACCATAGCTAAATTGTTTTATCAATTCTTTAAGAGATAATTATTCCCTGAACTGATTTCTCTTGGTCTCAAATAATCTTGGATTTCTCCCGCAGATTCCCTCAATTCCAGTCAATTAATTCTGAAACTTCAGGGAAGAGAAAATGAATCCAGTTTCTCTTCTCAGCTTTGGTTCCTATTTTCTGCTCTCATTTTAAATAGTTTACTAATAAAAAAGGAGTGTTGGGGTATGCTTCAATTGTCTTGAATATTGAGTGAAACTTGAACATGGCTGGCATTAGTGGTGGTGGGAAGGTGGCTTGCCTGCTCATTTATTGTAAAGTGCTTTCTGTTTCAAATTGAAACTGTCAACTACATTTTCTAGGACAATCTGATAAAAACTAAGGCTTTATGATCAAAACCAAGAATATTTCAAAGAGTTCATAGCTTTGAAGCCCAACATACCTGGAAAGCTGCACTGGGAAGGATGGGCAATGTATTATTACTTGGAAGGAAATACCATTATATCCAGTGCAGTTCTCTGAATAGATAAAAGCACGATTGCATTGTGAATTGATCACTCTGATGACATAACATGCTTCATCTTCTTACAGAATGAACCCATTTGGAGGTTTGTACAATGTGTCGAGCTGTAAACTAGCTATATTTGCACAACACATTAAGTTACAGAATACATAAGTAAGGTTTTCACTAAACAAGTTTTGGGATGTTCTATGAATAAAATTGCTAAGTTTGTAATTGAGAAGGTTAAGCGTGTTGTGTCAATGCAGCCTCTGTAGTCAATGAACTACCTAAACTGACTGGCACCAAAATTGTTACCCTATTGTAGAACTGTACTACATTATCATATAATTTATGAGAATATATTTATACTCGTGTTAAAGCATCAGTTTTTGCTCTGTGTGAGGGGAAAAACCCAACTAAACCAAATTGGAAGAGTGCAAGGTCTGTTCTCTAGAAGACATGTCTTCTTATGCTCCCTAAACAACTCTGGGCTTTCAGATTCCAAATTAGAAGCCCTTCGATCAGGCTGCAAGGCTGAAAATCGATTTCATATTTTCTGAGTTAATACTGTGTCTTGCACTTAACAGACATAGAGACTAATAAGGTATGCAGAAGGAGTAAAAAGCAGCACACACACAAAAATTGAGGCCTTAGCCTTGGCGATGATCCAGCACAATGATGTTTCAACCAGATTCAGAAAAAAAAATCAATAACATCTGTGGTATAATGGTTAATTAAAGAAGCTCTTCAGGCGAAGCTCAAGAGAAGAGGCCCGGCCTGCAATTCAGGCAGCTGAAGCTTGATTATCAGGAAAGAATGCTTTTTAGCTATGAGTGGATAGGCCAAAAGCTGCAACGAGTAGAAAGGGGAACAGAAACTGCTTTGATTTTAACTCCCCCCCCATGTAATCAATACCTGATTTTCACCTACATTAGGAGATAAAATCTGCTCCCAAAGTTCCTCAGCATTTCTAGATGTTACTGTTTGGAAAAGCTGGATCAAGTCAACAAAGGCAGCAACAAATGACAAGAGGAAGATGTGCCAGCTACAGAAGTACGTAATCTTTTACAACAACAAAACCCAGTTCCCTATTGCCAGTTTCCATTTGCGCAGCTGCCACATTTCACACAACTTTAAAACCTTGTTTTGTACTGGTTTCATGGTGAAAGATAATACAACAGAGCAACAGGCATTTCCTTTTGGGCCAGAAGTTATAAATAACTTTATTAAACAATTTATAAACACTGTGAAAATGACACAAGAAGTAAAAATTCAACGACAGATCATTGTGTAATGAATGGAAAAATTAAACTCTCAAATATTTGCAGTACGCAGAGGTCATTCAGGTTAAATTGGGTTTTTCATATTTCCCATCCCACCACATGATTTTTAGCAGAATGATCAATTCTGAGTTGATAAGGATTACTTTCTTTCCGTGTGTCACATTCCCTCATCCAGGTTTTGGAGAAATTGTATTGATACTGATGCTGGTAATCCAAAGAACAATCTTTCTTCATGGATTCTGGGATCATTTTCAGAAACTCTTGGATATTGTTATAAAATAAGATAGGTAGCTGCTAAGCGAAAGGCCTTTGCATAGATTGTTGCTAATAATTTTTCTTTTTGCTATTTAGGTCTTCTATCTTATCTTCCATATTAGAGGAGTCGTATTCATATGTATAAGCTGCTCCTACATAATTTTTATTGATATATCCAGTAGATATTAAAGAGCCACAAACCCTTTTATTTTTGTATACAGGTTACTGATGCATGCAGAAAATGTGCTTAATAATGAAATTTAATTGCCTTCAGTACTGCCTTTTCAAAACTGACATTGACAACAATATAGTGTGAAATTGGAAAAATGTCTTTTTATATGGTAATTGGTTTGTTCTTCTGGTCTGGACTGAGAGGATAATGCAACTGAATTGCTTAGCATTTAACGATGAATTACAAATAATGCTGAAAATAAATGCTACAAATGTGAAAGTGAAATTCATTAAGCACCATCTTATGGCAAACTTAAGCCTTCCTTTTTATAACAATCTATAATCCTAGTTAGGTGCTTGGATTTATTTTGGCCATAAAAAGTTACTTAATCCCAGGTCAGGCTATTTATTGTCTTAATCAGGATTTCTACTAGCTCCCCCAGTGTTTTTTGTAACAATCCAGGGTCTGTTCTAAAGTCCTCATTTTTTCATCCCTGACCCCTTTTATGTTAGCAATGGAGCCTGAATATGCAGGGTAAGTGCTGTCATGTAGAGTTAGGATTCTTCCCAGTCACCTAAAATATTAAGGGTAATACCCAAACCTTTCTAAGAATGCCTCTCAGAGCTTCTAGTGTTCAGTCCTTGGTATAAGCCTGAATTTATAGCACAATGTATAGTCCTAAATTGCTCCCTATCATAGAAGAGCAAAGCAAGCCCATTTTATTGTAATATTTATTTTGTAATAGCATTTTGTTACTATAACTGTATTGTTGCCTTTTGTGCTGTCCCACTCACACACACAGAGAGAGCTGTGGTTTAGTGGGTTTATTAATATCCCCCCCCCCACAACTCCCTTCACCAAAAACCCAGAACTGCCCCAATTAAGTCCAGCCACAAGCAGACCAATGCTAGTCCACAGAGCAATGGAAGGCACTTGAAAGTTTCTCAATCAAAATAAACTCACCAGGCAAAATTAAATCCACAAGGCAAGAGGGTTCACGAGGCAAGAAAAGTCCAGAGTTCACAAGGCAGAATCCAAGTCAAGGCACAATGTCAATCCAAAGCAAGGCAAGAATTACAACAACTAGAAAACACAGTTATGAACATATAGTTCCCAGCACTGCTTCCATCTAACTGCTGTGCTAAATAGCCAGCTTCTGGTGCAGCCCATCAAGAAGGGTGAGGCTTTCTCCTCGTGAATAATCTGGCTGACCTTCTCTGCTCCTGCCTTTTCTCTGCCATACCTGTTTTTGGATCAGGTGCAGAAGGCAGTTCCTCTTCTTCATCAGCTGCATGCTTTCTCCACCTGAAGCCTCAGGACTGTCCTGCTGCAGCTGTGCTTAAGCCAAATCCCTCTCAGACAGCTGCTTGGAGCCATTAATTAACTCCCTCCAGACCTGCTTGGAACTGGTTCATCTTCCTCCAAGCTGACATCTGGGGAGATATCTGGGGAAATGTCTGGGAGAGTCAACACACATTTATTTTTTACAATCAAAATAAAATACGAGGTACGTGGTGCAGAGAAATAACTGGCTTAAATTCCACTGATTGTGAAGACGAATTTCAACATTCTGGCTTGCCTGGGCCACACTCAGTGAAGAGAAATTGTGTTGGGCAGCATATAAATATATAATATGGTTAATATATATATAAATCACATAATATTAAAAGTTTGTGAACTTGTAAGGCTGCATTACTAGCTGTCTGGGGCTGTGTGCAGCTTGTGGGCTGCGGGCTGGACAGGTCTGATTTAAGGTTTGATAATTGCCAGCTTTAAACATCAGTGACAAGAATTAGTTTCCTTGATATAATCTGAAATTTTATGTCAATTCCTACATTATTTTGTTATATATTATTGCCTTTATAACCAGACATTTCCCTTGAGTGTTTAAGTTGGCTGCCCTCATTTTATCTCTACTACAACCCACTGAGATAGTTATGGTGAGAGGATGAATGAACCAAAATCACTTAATGAGTTGAATGAATGAATGGGGATGTAAACCTGGCATTCCTGGGTCCAAATCCAACAACTTGATTCCTGTTCTCATCTGGCATGCTTATATGGTAGTTTGAATGGTTCAGAATTGTTTTTAATTAACCAATGATAGGAAAAGCAAGTTTCACCGGTTTTGCACTTACCCAATGGATAAATTTGAGAGAAAGGCAAGCATGAATAAGAAGGCTCTCAGCAAAGGGTTTACATAGCACAATGAACGCTGTTATTACAATGCTACCAGAAAAATACAGACACAATTTGCTTTTATTTTATTTTATCCTATGGAATACCAAGATAAGTATAGACCAATCTTCCTCAGCTTGATTCCCTCCAGATGTTGGCACTAAATTACCCAGCATTTTCAGCTTTAGGATTACATATCTGTTGGTGTTGCCAAGATTGAGTTTTAGAAAACAAATTCAGGATTAAAGTGCAAAAGGAGTGAGAAAAAGATAATAATAGCTGAGTCAAGTATTTTAGAACTGTATTTTGCACTGGGTGTTGTGATCTGAATGGAGAATATAAAAAGAAATGAACTTATCTACCTCTGCAAGAAAACAGTTTAACTGTTAGGCTGCCTACAACTTAAACCGCTAAATAGAAACAATCCTTGGCTCCATTTGTTGAAAAAGGTATAGTTTTATTAGAGATCAAGTGGATTGCAGTATTGTATAGCCAGAACTGAGAACTGCATGCCAAAATCCCTGAATTCTACTTCCCCCTCTCCTTAACTGTCCCTTGCTGTCCATCCCACTGTAACCAATCAAGTCCATGCAAGATGTTTTCATAACGGTCAGTACAGGCCCAACTTGGTACTGTATGCGGCTCCCTCCTTCTTCCAGCTGTCACAGCCTCTCAAAGAGGTGCTTTGAGTATTTATGATCATCTTTGTTAAATAGCGGGTTCTTTGACGCAGGAATGAAAACGAGGAACTGAGTACAGGGTAACTCATAGTTTATTTCGTGCAGAAACTGTACTGAGGAAATGGCTGCAACTAGCCGCAATATATAGTCTAGTCCCTAGGCGGCAGCCAATAGGTTTGAATCAACCATTGCTGCCTGGAGATAGCCAATTGCAGCACAGGAGACTTGTAGTCTAGGTTAGCTGCTCCAGCAACCCATGTGGTATTCTTCAAGAGCCCAGTACATAACACCCATCCTTTCTTAGAACAGACCATAATAACACCAGTTAGTCTCAACAATGATCAAGACTCATTATCCAAATACACTAAAGTAAAAGTGATAATAATAATAATAATAAAAAATAAAAACAATGTAGGTTACAATGTTATTAAACAACGTCTGAATGAATAGGCTTCAAAGATGGCACTTTTAGACAGTTACATCATAGCACTAGTTTCTGTAGTATAGTGGCAAACACGAATTACAACAATATATAGCTCTTTATTTTACAACGTAATCTGCAAGATATGAAGGAGGCTTGTGTGCCCTAGAGGAACGTCTCAGAGTTCCCATCACTTTGTGGTCTACCAGTTTACCAAGTGGGCTGGTAGACTTGTGTCCCTTTGTGCTCCTGAGTCAAGGGGATTCGATGCACTCTGGCTGGCCTCTTCAGAGTAGGCATAACGGTTGCTGAAGTTCGGTTGGCTTGCTCCTTCAGGGGATCCATGTTGCATTCCAGAGCTCCCCACTTCTCCCTCCAGTTCCACGTCAGATAAGAAGGAAAAATCCTGATAGTCCATGTGAAAACTGGCTGGGCCGCAAGTTTGAGGACCTTGGGAGGGACTTATGATGCAGTCCTCGCTTAGTGGCCATTCTGGAAACTGTTTCCTGAGCTGATCAATGTGTCGTCTGACAACTCGCCCTCCCTCCAACCCCACTTCATAAGATAGGGGTCCGGATGCCTTGGTAATTTGACCAGGAACCCACAGATTCCCATGACCATAGTTCCTGGCCCAAACCTAATCACCCATGTGCAGCCCCCTTGAGGGTTTTGGTTGAGAGGTTTCTACTGCCACTCTATCTGGATGCAACCTGTCCAGTTTAGTGATCAAACGCCTCCCCCAGTGTAGTTCTGCAGGACTTTTACCTGTAGCAGTGCAGGGCGTAGAATGCTGGCAGAGTAAAAAAAAATCTGCCAATCTGTGATGCCAGTCACCTGTGACAATGTGCTTGAGTGCTTCCTTCATTGTCCTCACCATGCGTTCAGCTTGACCATTAGAAGATGGATGAAAAGGCGCAGACATTGCATGTCTGATGAGATTAGCTCTAAGGAAGGCCTGAAATTCAGCAGCAGTGAATTGGGCCCATTGTCTGAAACTAAGACATCTGGCAACCCATGTGTGGCAAAGAGTTTTCTCAGCACCTGAATGGTCCTAGAAGTAGTCATGTTAGGAACTGGAATTACTTCCAGCCATTTTGAGTGGCTATCCACTACTATATGGAAGAGTTTTCCCTGAAAGGGCCCAGCGTAGTCTATGTGAACCCTAGACCTGGGGGTGTGCATTTCCTCCCACCTGTGAACTGGGGCCTGTGGCATTTCAGGCCTAGATTGCTGGCATGTATAACAACCATGGACTTGAGCCTCAATGTCCTTATCAAGGCCAGGCCACCAGAGGTAGCTTCTAGCTAAAGCTTTCATTCTGACAATGCCTGGATGGCCTTCATGCAATGACTGTAAAACCCTGTCTCTTAGGGAAGTGGGAATTATGACTCTGTTTCCCCATAAAATGCACCCTTTATGGGCAGATAACTCATGCCTCCTGACAGAATAGCTCTGAAATTCTGAGCCTGGACTTTTATCCAACTAGCCCATGTATACCCATGACAACACTCTACTAAGTATTTTATCCGTGGCAGTTTCAGCAGCAATGTCCCCTGCATGGAGGGAAATTCAGGTATGTCCTGTATAGACAATATTCTAGCAGCTGGAGATGGATCTGGATCCATTAGTGGCAGTGGTAGTCTGCTGAGGCCATCAGCATGGCCCATTTCCTTGCCCGATTTGTGAATTAATTTAAAATTGTATGCAGATAGGAAAATAGACCATCTCAGCATTCTTGGAGATAGTATGTGGGGGGGTTTGTTTGTCTGTTGTGAAAAGTCCCAACAGAGGTTTGTGGTCAGTGTAGACTGTGAAATCCCTGCCATATAAATAGTCATGGAATTTTTTTATTCCAGCAACGATAGCTAGGGCCTCTTTGTCAATCTGAGCATAGTTGCGCTCAGCAGAGGACAACGTCCTTGAGTAAAATGCTATAGGAACCTCTTTCCCATTTTTTTCTATGTGAGTTAAAACTGCCCCCACCCCATAGGGAGATGCATCACATGCAAGGCATACAGGTTTAGACTCTTTGTAGTGAGTTACAGTGGACTTTTCTGACAATAGTGCTTTTACTGTAAGTCATGGAAACTTTTTCCATGTAAGTTAGTCCATTTCCATGGAGCTTTCTTATCTAGAAGCCTGTGAAGGGGCTCTGCTATTGCGGCCTTATGAGGTAGAAATGTGTGATAGAAGTTTAGGAGGCCCAAGAATGCTTGTATCTCTCCTTTTGATTTGGGCCTAGGAGCCATTTTAATGGCCTTCACTTTAGAATCAGCAGGGTGAATGCCGTTAGCATCAATTCGGAAACCTAGGAATTCTGTTGAAGAAACCCCAATGCTACACTTGTTCTTTTTTAATTTGAGGCCTGCTTCGCGAAGCCTCTGCAGAACAGCTCTGAGCCTACTGGCCAATACTTCTGGGGATTCCCCTGCAATAAGAACATCATCAAAATAAGGGCAGACACCATGAATACCCTTGAGTGTACACTCCATGATTCCCTGAAAAATACCTGGTGCAACACTGACTCCAAACTGTAAGCATTTAACTTTGAAAGCCCCCCTATGAGTCACAATCATTTGAGCCACAGCTGTGGCCTCATCAACTGGCAATTGCTGATAGGCCTGTGCTAAATCAAGTTTAGCAAATATTAGTACCCCCTTGCAAGGAGGCTAAAATATGGTTGACCACTGGGACCGTGTAAGCGTGTTGCTTGAGGGCTTTATTTAGAGTGCATTTATAGTCAGCAGAAATGCAAACTTCCCCATTGGCTTTAAGTGGGGTGACTATAGGAGTTTCCCACTCCCCACCATCAACAGGCTGTAACATGCACTGTTCTACAAGCTTATTGATTTCGGAATCAATTTTATGTTTTAAGGCAAAGGGGACCCTACGAGGCTTAACCCTGATTGGAACTACATTGGGATCTAACTTAAATGAGATAGGCAGGCCTGTGTCTGTTCCTAGGGTTGAATCAAAAACATCCGCATATTCCTCGCATACTGACGCGAGGTCTGTAGTTTGTGTCCACTTTATGCCAGTAATCTGAATACCTAAGGCATCAAACCAATCAAGTCCAATGAGACTCGTTCTCTGGCCCCCTACTACCATCTCCGGTCCTTTCGTCGCGACCTAAAGATGTATCTTTTCCAACTGGCCGACCTGGGCTGAGGATGGGGTTTTTTAATATTGTTTTAATTTATTGGTTTTAGTAATTAATCATGGGGCTTTGTAATTTAATTCTTTTTTAATATTTGTATTACTGTTTTTTATAGCTGTTTTATTGTTGTGAGCCACCCTGAGTCCTTTGGGAGATAGGGCGGCATATAAGTCAAATAAATAAATAAATAAATAAATAAATAAATAAATAAATAAATAAATAAATAAATAAATAAATAAATAAATAAATAACATCCAGATGCCCTAAAAACCCTTTAAACTTTACCAACAAAGTGGCTTCTCCCTTAACTTTAACATGAGCATTTTGAAAGTCCGTTAGGATTGTATCTGAGGGTTTTAGTTTGGCCCAATTTTTACTGTGCCTACACACGAAGTTAAAAGTGTCTTGAGAAATAATTGAGACTGCAGAGCCAGAGTCCAATTCCATCTTACATGGAACTCCTTGTAGCTCTACCATGAGCTTAAGTTTGGGTTTGAGGGGGCGTCGAGCCCCGGTGTGGCATATGCTTCTACAGCTTCTGAAAACCCCCACACTAACGGGACCCTGGGCCCCAGTACCTCTCCTAGTCATTTCTTCTGACTGGTGTTTGGGTGGCCGGTCTCTCTGGCGGTCTCTGCAAACCACTGTGATGTGGCCTTTCCTTCTACAAGCTCTGCATGTGGCTGATTGAAATCTGCAATTGGCGTGAAAATGGTTGCCGCCACACCCCTTACATCTTGGTAAGAGAACTGCCTTGTAACTGTCCTCTCGCTGCTGGCTGTTGCGGTGTTGCGGATTGGGTTGCTTTTGGAGTCGGTTGATTTCAGGTTCTTCTTCCTCAGAAGATTCTTCGGTGCATTTGGCGTCCTCAAGGTGGACCGTTTCTTCAAACCTTGTTGATTTGGCGGGCTGTACTGTTTGAACTGCGCCCCCGGCGGCTTCATCGGCCATCACTTCGTCTTGTGCTTCAGAAAATGTTAAATTTGGCCTAGCAAAGAGTCTCTGGTGAAGCGTTCTGTCCCGTAGGCCGCAGACGAGCCAGTCTCGTAGTTGCTCTTCTAAGTTTGAAAATTTGCATAGGCATGCGGCCTGCCTTAGGCCTGCTATGAATTCCAAAGTTGATTCACCGGGTAGCTGCACTCTTTGGTCGAACTTGAATCGCCGAGCCATTTCAGACATCTTGGGCCGGAAATGCCCGGTTAGCTTCTTTTTGAGATCTGCGTAGGAGACCGCTTCAATCGGTGTCGGCACGAAAAGGTTCTCGGCCAAATCAAAGGTTGCTGGACTGCACACGCAGAGTAGCGTTGTGGCCTTCAGTCCTTCTTCTGTGATCTGATTGGCACTGAGGTAGTTTTCTACTTGTGATAAATATGATGGCTATTCCTCCGGGTGTTTGACATTGAATTCTTGCATTTTCCGACCTTCGGCATTCTTTCTTGCTGGTTCCTGCATTCTTCTGAATCCTGCTTCCAGGCTCAGGGAATGAGTCCACTGAGCATGAGGTCGCTAGCATAGCTTACTAGCTGACCTTGAGAAGGGGCGGGAAAATGCCTTTTCCCTCCAGCGTGCGCTGCCTTTCCCTCATAGACTTCAACTCTTTATTCAGTAAAGCAGGATCCCACCTTCATCACCACATTAAATAGCAGGTTCTTTGGCGCAGGAATGAAAACGTGGAACTGAGTACAGGATAACTCATAGTTTATTTCGTGCAGAAACTGTACTGAGGAAATGGCTGCAACTAGCCGCAATATATAGTCTAGCCCCTAGGTGGCAGCCAATAGGTTTGAATCAACCATTGCCGCCTGGAGATAGCCAATTGCAGCACAGGAGACTTGTAGTCTGGGTTACTGGAGAGCAGTTAGCTGCTCCAGCAACCCATGTGGTATTCCTCAAGAGCCCAGTACATAACAATCCTCATAAAGATAAAAAAATAATCAGAATTCTTTGAGTCATGATTTGATGACACTGTCATCAGTTTGTTGTTTGGCGTTCATGTGTGCTGTAAAAAATCATCTCTACCAGGCTTTCACTGCTTCTGGCAACTGGATGAGCTATATATTGGCTAGTGTTTTCCTTGTCGGTTTGTGCTCGCTATAAAGAAATAGGTTGTTTTAGCAGATTACTTAGAGTCTTTGTTTATTTTTCTTTGGTGCTCTGAGAGCTGTACAAGAAGTTGGGCATCATGTATCTGCTTTAAAAGAGCAGTGTACTTGTTTGCCATACTGACAAATCTCCCACTGAGCTCCCATCTCTAGCAAAGTGTAGTGATTTATACAAAGGAATTACTTGTACAGTAAGACTGGGAATCTTTGAATAGTGACAGTAACAAGGCTAAGGGTCTCAGGAAGGGAAGACACTTCTAAAATTCACCTTCTGAAAAGTGAAGCTTTGAGATAAAAGCCATTGCTGGATATCTAGAAGGAATTGTATGCAGACCACATAGACATTCTGCACAATGTGGAAATAGTTATTCTTACAGAGGGTAGGTACAGGTCAGTGGATAAGAACAGATTACAGAATTGTATATAATTCATTTCAATATATCCTTAATAATATGCAATACACATTTGTCAATCAAATGCGCTGGTATACGGTAGATTACCCAGAGTAATAGACTTAATCCACACCCAAGATTATGTGGTAGGCTGAGGCTTGTTCAGTTAAATCATACTTGATAAAAATAATATCCCCTTATTACAGTTAACATCAATCTCACTTGTTTTGTGTGCTTTCTATATTTTTTTATAGTTTTAATACTGATTGCTTTATGTATGTTTATTAGTCTTCTTTTTTCTAATTATGTATTGTACACCACCCAGAGATGCGCAGCTATACAAATATGAATAAATAAGATAAAATAAATACGATAAATAATATGTAACATACAACCAACATAGGCTACTATTTCAAACACACGACAGTTTCATACACATGTTTGTATGCAGCAAGTATTCCATACTTGGTAATGATATATGTAGTAGATCATACAGCTGGAAGGGCATCTAGTCAAAGCACCTGGTCAGTGAAAAAAGGGCAACACCCATTAGGTTGTTGTCCAGTCTTTTCCTGAAGATCTCTTGTACTGTGGTTCCAATCATTGATTCTAGGATTAAGATGTTCAACTGATCAATATTTCAAATCCTACCAATCTGAAACTTAAGCTGGTTACATGTAGCCACAGTCTCTAAGACATCCGAAAACACATTATTTCCTTCTGTGGGAAAAGCCTTCAGATTTTTGACAAATGTTATGTGCTTTCTATTCCTATTGTTCTTTGGACTTGACGTATCCGTGCGACTGATTTTGTTGTTGTTTTTTTGTTTTCCAATTTTCTAAATCCTTTATACATTGTAGCTCTAAATCTGGATGTAGTTTTCCAGATTAGGCCTATTATGGAATCAAGTGTAATTATTACTTTGCCAGGCTAATAAACCTGTAGTGCTGTGCTGTTCAATGGCAGAGGATAGGCTATAAATCCTAGGAAAAGAGAAGTTCCAAATCATACAAAACCATGTCACACGGCTAACTCATGTTCATCTGTAGTTAACCACAATCCCAATAATGTTTTTCACACATATTAGCTTCACCTATTTTTTCTTTGCATATAACCAGTACTAGAAGAGTTCAGGGACAATCAATTAAACAATATTAAATAGGGATTTTAAAAAAATGCAGATACTGTCATGGTTGCATCTTCACTTATTTTATATTTCTACTTGGGCAGAAAACTCAGTACAAGCCGATTCTTCCTTAGAGCTATCAAGGAGATCAAATAGCTTCCTATTTAAAAGAAGGCTCTTATTCTTTTTGAATTCTCAGTAAAGAATTAGGAAGGATTCACACTTTAATTCTATATATGTTTAAGTAAGATTATATAATAACTCGATTTAAAAAATATATAAAGAGAAATTAAAGTTAAGCATGAGCAGAAATCATTTTTATTAAAGTCTGACCGGAATCCACAAACTGTTTCATAGTTAAAAAAATGTTCAGGGGTGAGAATGAATGTTTGAAAATAATTGGAAAAGAAAGATGTCATATTCACTGTAATTCACAGGATATTTTTTCCCCCAGACAGAGGCTGTTTTATTAGGAAGTTTTTCCTTTTCCTTAAATGAGATGACCAGAAGGACAATATTCTTTCCCCTCCCAATCTCATGATATGATATTCTTACCAACAAATCATTCTGCAGCAAATGGCATGGAGATTTGTCTACAGCTGTCATTGCTAAAATTAGAGGCAAAACTATTTGTTATCATTAGCAGTGTTAGTGTTAATACTGAAGTGGGGGAGGACAAGACTCTCTACCGCTTCAATTTACATAGTGATAATCCACTTCTAGGCCAAAATTAATGGATTTCTTGAACCCTTATAAAATTGCAAAAATCCTCTGACAACATTTACAGAGCCCTACAAAGATGGAGATAGATTTTCTGGCCCCACTTTACTATAAACCAAGCATTATTACACTTTCTCATTTGCCACTGCTGCTTCTTCCTCTGGGTAGACATGACCTTATTTATTTTAACTGTTCTCTCTCTCTCTCTCTCTCTCTCTCTCTCTCTCTCTCTCTCTCTCTCTCTCTCTCTCTCTCTCTCTCTCCCTCTCTCCCTCTCTCCCTCTCTCCCTCTCTCCCTCTCTCCCTCTCTCTCCCCCTCTCCCTCCCTCTCTCTCTCTCTCTCTCTCTCTCTCTCATGAAAACAGTTCCAAAATGTATTAAAAAGTGGCATACAAGATTGTTACAACAATAATATGGGGCAATGAATTAAATCATATTTGAAGTGGACTTTTATATAGAATTATTTAAAGAAAGGCTAATGCTGTACTAGGAGTGGCCATAGTGTGGCTTGTACAGTGCACCAAGCGTGTATTCAAATCCTGTTCCATATACAGTTCACAGTTTTATTTGGTACCCTTTCTCAGAGCATAGCTACGGTATATTGAACAAGATGACTGGTTGCTGTAGCAAATTGGGGAAGATGGAGTATCACGGCAGGCTCTGGCAACAAGATTATCACATATGATGGCAGCAAAGTAGGGCATTTGTAGCAATTGCTGGGGCGAGTGACAAGACCCAAACACCCTTGTTTTGTCAGCATTTGTGAATTGGGGACAGAGGAAACCTCTGCCACTAAATTATCCAGAAGGAGGAGTGATGATGATGATGATAATATCTATTCAGTTGTGTCTGACTCTTGGCAATTCTATGGGCCAGGACTCTCCACATCTTCCAATCTTGCACTGCTTTTTCAAGTTTTTCTATCTCTGTCTGGTGTCAGCTTTGATGGTGTCCAGCCATCGTGTTCTTTGGCAGCCTGGTTTCCTTTTAACACTAACTCTTCCAAACATAATTGCTTTCTCCAATGAATTCCCTGGCATGACATGGCCAAAATAAGTGAGAAGCAGTTTTGTGATTTTTTTCCTTCTAGCGACATGTCTGATGTTATGCACCCCAGTACTTGTTTGTTAGTCACCTTTGTTATCCAAAGAATATGTAGGAGCCTCCTCCAGCACCCTAGCTCAAATGCGTTAATTTTCTTCCTGTCTTACTTATTTAAGACCCAGCTTTTGCAACCATAGGTAACTACGGGGAACATAATAGAGTGGACTAACCTACATTTGGTTGCCAGGCTGATGTCCTTGCTTTTCCATATTTGGCTCATGTTCATCATTGCTGTGTGATGCAGTGCAACCCAACATTTTATTTCTGGGCTGCATTCACCACTTTGAGTCATCTGCGATCCCAGGAAAGTGAATTTTTCCATGCTGTCAGAATCCATTTAAATCACATTCATAAATGTATGTTTAAAACATTATCCCGCCCCCGTGGATTCTGCCATCTCCTGAGGAAGGAGGCGCGCATGTGGATTCAGCCTGCCTTAGGTTATTTCAAAGACCAAGGGAAACCTTTTGAACTGGGGGAACAAAGGGGAGGGTTAGGGAAGAAGGCATCTGGCCTGTGTCTCCATTTGAATCTGTAAAGGAAGAAGGCAATAACCGTAAAGATTCGAAGTTCCCTTTTTCCCACAAAAGGGATGACATGAAGTAAAATGATGGGGGGCTGACTAAATGGGGTTGAGGGAAGGGGAGGTTGAACCGGGAACTCTTTATAAAGTTTCAATTTGTAAAACAATACCAAGTCCTGTCTTGTATTTCCACAAGCAAGCATGTCCTAGTAAAAATTCCTTTTGGACTAGAACTGACTCCAAGAGTTTTTGTTTTCCTAAGACGTGGATTGGGGTGGGTCCTGACACATGCATTCTATCTCTTCACTGTCTTTTTCTATTTTGATGTTTCCATTCCTTGCAGACATGAGTTTGGTCTTTTTGATATTCAAAAAAAGACCAAAATTCTCACTTTCTTCTTTGATTTTCTTGTTCAGATGTTCCAGGCCTACTTTGGTTTCTGAGAGGAGAATTGTATCATTAGCATTGAAGACTGTTTATGTTTTTGCTTCCAATTTTTAGGAGGAGTGATTATTTACTTATTTCTCTTCCTTCCGTAGCCTGATCAGTCAGGAGAAGTGTGTGTTGTCTTGTTCCTATCTTGGAGTGGACACCAAGGAGTCAATAAGAATTTTAAATCTTTATTATATAGAGCAAAGTCAGAGACTAGCAAAAAGGAAGGGATGGTTGTTTTTTAGAAAGGCTAATCTCAGTCAGGTGCTCAATGAATAACAATATCTCTCCTGCTCACATCTCTAGCTATGAAATAAAAGTTCTACTATGGGACTTGCCTCACTGATCCTTGCTCCCTGTCTAGATCAGAGGTCTCCAACCTTTCTGGGTTGGCAGCCTGCTGGGAAAGGGAGGGGCAGGCACCTTTATGCACATATGTGCACAAACGCAAATGTGGCTGCGTGCGCCTGTGCACAAACGGGGCTGCAAGCATGTGCGCTCCATAAATGAGGCTGCTAGTGTTAACCTGAGGCTTGCGGCTCAGCTAGCACCAGCGCATGGCTTGTGGCTCAGCTAGCACTGGTGCATGGCTCATGGCTTGGCTAGCGTCGGCAAGAGGCTCATGGCTCGTCTAGGGCCTGTGCGAGGTGAGGTTCACAGCTCAGATAGCGCATACGCGTGCGTGCACTGGCCAGCCACTCATGCAGCCCAGTGGCCAAGAGGCCACAGCCTGTCAGCTAGCACCAGCGCATGGCTCGTGGCTCAACTAGCACTGGTGCGTGGCTCATGGCTTGGCTAGCGTCGGCAAGAGGCTCATGGCTTATCTAGGGCCTGTGCGAGGTGAGGTTCACAGCTTAGATAGCGCATATGTGTGCGTGCACTGGCCAGCCACTCACGCAGCCCAGTGGCCAAGAGGCCACGGCCTGTCAGTGTGCCTCAGCTCATAGATTGGGAACCTCTGGTCTAGATTACTAACTCCAGTGCCGTTTCTACCTGGATTTTTTTCCTCTTACCTGGCTTCCAGCAAACTATGAGAGGGTTAAGTTAAGTAAAGCAAAAACTAAGGTGGAATGGAAAAGACACTCTCTTCAGGTAAAAGCCCACCTAATTTCATATCAGCATTTGATCTTCCTGTGTCTTGGGCGGGGGCTTTCTCCTCAATAAGCCAGTGTTTTTCTACTTTGGCAACTTTTAAGATGTGTGGACTTCAACTTCCAGAATTCCCCAGCCAGCAAGATACCAGGGGAATTCTGCAAGTTGAAGTTGACACCTCTTAAACTTGACAAGGTTGAAAAAAATTAACATAAGCTATTCTTTCATTCTTTTTGAGCCTGAACCTCCTGAAATGGAGTTTTCCCACATTCACTGCAATAATTACAAATACTCTCCAAAGTAGAATTAAAAAGCATCCAAATGTTTAAAGATTATGATCTGGCTATTTTACAACTGCCTGTATGCTAATATATTCTCAAGTGACAATCTTTACGCTGATCAAGCAGTATCACAAGTACAGTGGAAGTTTAAAATGCCAGTAATTTATTAGAAATATGATTTTAAATGTACATTTCAGCTGCCTTGTATAAACATTTAGGTTTGTTCTCTTTCAGATTCTTCCATATCTAATGTTAACAACAATGAATGTCATGTGTTTGTTTTTAATTAGCAGTCCACTGAAAGTTTACATTAAGTAGCCACTTGGAAATAGGGAAATGTAATTGCTCCACCATCTGGTCAGCTGTAATATTTTATTACAATCATTTCATGCAAATCGGTATTACTTTATCTTGAGATCCTCCTTTGGCAAACCATTTGAGCTGAATCTACTTTCACAACATTACTCTTTCAATTTTAGAATTTCATAAAGACTCTAATCATGCATGTACTATTTCCCTTGAGCCAACCTCAACATCTAATGACTGCATAAACTCGACCATGTTGTCTTCCTGGCTTCAATGTAGAACTGGTGTGTCCTTTTTTAAACTTCTCAGTCTAGCCAACTCTGGGAGTTTGTGGTTATTTTGCTTAGTTGTTTGAAGTTCATCCAAGCTCATCTGGGTGCTAGGAACTCTTGTGAGAATATAAATATGGCAGTACTCCTACAATGTCAATGATATTATCAATAACACATGTATCATTGGATAGCATGTCAGAGACTTCTCACATATCTAGTCATGTTCTCCCAGTGAAAGAAAATCTAAAAACCACTTGAGTTCAGCTTGAAATTCGAGAAGTAATGCAAGATCTATATGAGTCTGCATATGCATTCTCTAAAGGATGTAACAGAAGGTAACAAGGAACCATTGTGACATATACAGATTGACTATGCTTTCATTTCTTTCATACAAGCAAACTAGGGATAAATAATTTAGTTTTAGGAACATGATAATTAAGCCATGGATGATCCAGAAACATGAAATATCCTCTTCCAAATTCAGGAACGCCAGATGCCATGAATGCGGAAAGACCGGCCACATCCATACCATCTGCCGCAGCAAGAACCGCGGAAACATTAACGACCTGGATTCCTCCCTGCCAGGTATGACCAAACCCTTTCCCCCAGACACAGAGCCCCCAAAGCCCTTAGTACAAACTACAAATTGGCTGGGTAAACCTGACAGCCGGTTAAAGGTCCACCAACTACTGAGGCCCAAGATTAAAATTAGGGTCCAATTACAAGGAATTCCTTGTGAAATGGAGGTGGACTCGGGGTCCTCCATCTCAATAATTTCAATGGATACGTTTAAAAATATTCGTGGCCTCAGCAAAAGGAGGATTTCACTTAAACCTACTTCCATGAAACTAGCAGATTTTCAACAAGCCCCAATTAAAATTAAGGGCATTGCCACACTATACGTACAATATAAAAAATCCCAGGGACCCCTTGAAGTCCTAGTAGCCCAGGGAAGGGGGGCTAGCCTGATCAGTCTTAACTGGTTCCAGGCTCTGGGAATTTGGGTAGGAGGAGTCCACTACACCCTGACCAAAAGCCTCGAATACATCTGCAAACGGTTTGCAGACGTATTCGATGGCTCCCTGGGGAAATACACAGGGGCCCCAATCTCCCTAAAACTCAAACCTGAAGTCCTTCCAGTCAGAATTAAGGCTCGAAGGGTTCCATTCACCCTCAAGAAAAAAATCAAGGACGAACTGGAATGCCTGATTAAACTAGGGGTGCTAGAACCCGTGGAGGGAGGAACCTGGGAGACCCTAATAGTCATTCCCCTAAAACTTAACGGGGAGGTGCGTATTTGTGCAGACTATAAATCCACCCTAAACCGGGCCCTGAACCCCCATGCTTACCCTGTTCCAGCAGTGAAGCATGTCCTCTCGGCTATTCAGTCCGGCGCCATCTTCTGTAAACTGGATCTCGCGCATGCCTACTTGCAGCTCCCTGTCACCAGGGAGACTGCAGATGCGCAGACAATAGTTACCCACTGCGGGGTTTTCAAAGTTCACAGACTCCAGTTTGGCATTTCAGTCGCACCAGGGATTTTCCAAGAAATCATGGAGCGAACCTTGAAAGCCATTCTGGGGGGGTGTCCGTATTTCAACGACATCCTGATAGCTGGGGAAAATGAAGTAGAACTAGCCTAGAGATTAGAAACAGTACTAAGCAGATTTCGAGCCACAGGGTTAAAATTGAAAAAAGAAAAATGTTCCATTGGAGTACAATCCACAGAATTTCTGGGATTCAGAATAGATGCTCAGGGAATTCACCCCACAGAATCCAAGGTTAGGGCAATTAAAAAAGCACTGGCACCAAAAAACAAAGCGGAGCTACAAGCCTTTTTGGGGCTCTTAAACTTCTATCATACATTCCTCCCTCACAAAGCAGCTAAGGCAGAGCCTTTACACAGGCTTCTAGATAAAAACACCCCATGGGAATGGACCTCCATCCATGAAGCATGCTTCAAGGAACTGAAGGAGTTATTGTCCAGTAATTTGACTATAACCCACTATAATGAGCACAAACCCATCTGCATAGCTTGCGATGCCTCTCCATATGGGGTTGGCGCCATACTTAGCCATTTGGAGGAAGGAGGGGCCCAGAAGCCAATAGCATTCTATTCCAGAACTTTAACTAAAGCTGAAAGAAATTACGCCCAGATCAATAAAGAGACATTAGCCATTGTCGCTGGGGTTAAAAAATTTCACGATTATTTGTACGGTCGGGAGTTTACGATCTTCACCGACCACAAACCCTTATTAGGACTATTCACAGTTAACAAACAAACCCCCCAAATTCTGTCCCCAAGAGTCCTGCGTTGGTCCACATTTCTGTCAGCTTATACCTTTAAATTACTACACAAACCTGGTAGGGAAATGTGTCACGCCGACGGACTAAGCAGGCTCCCCGTTGCAGATTTTGACCCAGACCTTGCCCCAGGGGGACAAATCCTGGCCATCAACAAACTTCCAGATTGCCCTCTGCAGGTTAAAGACATAGCCTCAGCTACAGCCTCAGACAAACCTCTGAGTAGGGTACTAGCATGGGTAACCTCGAGATGGCAGGACCATTGCCCGGGAACAGAGTTCCAGGCCTATTACAATAGGAAAAATGAATTATCAACACACCAGGGATGTGTGTTATGGGGGAGCAGGGTGGTAATCTCCGAAAAACACAGGACCAAGACCCTCTTAACACTGCATGAGGGTCATCCTGGCATAGTAAAAATGAAAGCTTTAGCTAGAAGCTATCTGTGGTGGCCAGGCATTGACAAAGACATAGAAAAGCACGTAGCTGGCTGCTACCCATGTCAGCAGTCCAGACCAGGACCCCCTCATGCACCACTACACAAGTGGGAGCCTACGCACAGACCCTGGTCAAGGGTACATATAGATTTTGCCGGACCCTTCCAAGGGCAGCTGTTCCTTATTGTAGTGGACAGCTATTCCAGGTGGCTAGAGGTCATCCCAGTTAGAAGTCTGACCACAGCCAGCACTGTACAAGTGCTTAGGGGGCTCTTTGCCACACATGGTCTCCCAGATATTATCGTGTCTGACAACGGACCGCAATTCACTTCTGCTGATTTCCAGATTTTCATCAAGGCCAACTTAATTAAGCATGTCACCTCGGCTCCCTTCCGGCCTTCTACCAATGGCCTGGCAGAAGTGAGAGCTACCAAAGACTCATTGCGCTGTATCATCTCCAGCAACTGGCACCAGCGGCTGGCACAGTTCCTGCTAGCACAACACTCAACCCCTGCACAGCTACTGGCAAAAGCCCTGCGGAATTACGTTGGGGCCGTCACCTAACCACCAGACTGGACAGACTGCACCCGGACAGGGTAACTACTGAACCGGAACTACCAGCCCCACCACGTCAATTTAACTCTGGGGACCTTGTTTGGGCCAGGAATTTCAGACTGGGAGACAAATGGCTGCCCGGGGCCATTATTCTGCGCACAGGACCTGTTTCATATCTGGTTGAGGGGGAAGGGGGCCGGCAGTTAAGACGCCACCTTGACCAGCTAAGAAAGAGGGGACTGAGCAACCACCCCCCCGGGGCCAGAGGCAACCCCAGTTGCAGCAGAACCTGTTCACATTACCCCTAACACAGTGGAATTGCCACAAAACGAGGGGAACAGGAACCTCCCAGATCCAGAGGAAATTCCTATCACACCGGCAAGCCCCACTACTGCTCCCAGGCATCCAGACAACCCAGAGCCCACAACGACTATTTCCCTTCCCAGGGAAAGGACTATGAACCAACTCCTACATCGCTCCAGCAGAGTAAGAAGACCACCGGCATACCTACGGGACTACGTTTGGCTGAAACCCATGGGTCAGGCCAAATGAACGTCTGAACACAACACCATGTAAATAATTAACTGTTTACTTGTTGGGGGGGAAGGGATGTAATATATGTAAGTTTAAACACTGTTCAATGAAAGAAACGCAAGTGACAGCTCTTTTGACAGCTGACAGCCGTACACGCGGTTTCCGATGACAGCTCCACATGCGGCTATAGTTGACAGCTGAATCTGACAGCTGCGCACACGGTCCGCGCGGATTGGAGGAAACCGAAACGGCGGGAAATATCCTAGGACTGGGATTGGACAGAGACTCGCCAGCGAGTCTTGTCTTGCTTGTTGTTCCTGTGAGGCAATAAACAGCCATTTGAGTTGAAGCCCGCTGTCCGCTTCTCTATACCGGGAACCCGCCGCAAACACTACATTAAGGATATTTGAAGATCAGTCTTTCAATTCTGTCAATAAAGAGAGAATTCAAAGGCTGAAGATTCAGTCCAGGTTTTAATGTCCAGAAAAGAAGTTACTTCCCAACAAAACAAAACCATATTTCGGGTTAATCTCCCAGTTCAGTAAATCCAGAATTCTTCTAATTTATATTTTTGACACAAATTTTACATTAAAAACTTTAATGTAAAACCTATGATCCATCGCCTGGTTTCCTTTCGGCCACCGGGCCCAGGGAATAGCTAGTGAGCCCCATCCCCCTCATAGTAGCACCACTGTGCAGGCACTAGTGCCCCCATTTGCACATGCGTGGGGATGCTAGCACTGCCACCAATGTCATGTGGACATGTGTGGCCATTTGCGCATGCACATCGGGTGCCAGCATGTGCACCATGGTACGCACGGCCCACTTCCGCATACAAATGCATTCTAGCACCGCTGTTGTGCATGTGCCCATTTGCACATGCGCACACGGAGCCGCATGCATGCACATTTCCCTGCTGCTCCCTTTTCTTATGGGCCGCCAAGCTGGAAAGATGGGGGAACTCTGCTGTACAGAATCATATTAACAATAGTTTGATTCTTTTTTCTTCTTAGTATTTTGTTACACATACAGGCGGGCCACTTTGTATTTCCCCAGATTAACAGAGTGTTGTTCCATTGGTTGCAACAGGAATTGACTGACCAGCTTGTTGCCTGAGCCTGATGTTGCAAGTTAAGAGAAAATGACAGGCCAAAGCTTTCATACATAAGGCGGGACTAGAACTCACAGTGTCCTGGTTTCTAGCCAGGTGCTTTAATCACTAGAGCAAACTGGCTCTCTTATTAACAATAGTTTGAATATCAGTTACAAATGGAAATGCTGTAGAGCAGGGGTGTCAAACTGCTAGCCCAGGGACCGGATCATCATGCCGAAACCATGCCCACCCCATTGCCTGCAATGGAAAAAAAGTCACGATATGTCGCAACACATCACGTGACGTTGCAAGTTTGACACCTCTGCTATAGAGCAAGCCCAAATCATATGCATTAAAGTCACTTTAATACAAAGCATCTCTAGCGTAACATAGTTGACAATCCAACTATCCAATCCTTTCTAAATATCCATCTAGGACAAGGCTTTTCAACAAGTGGTACGGGTACCACCTGTGGTACATTGGCACCTGGCAGGTGGTATGCAACCATCCTAGAAAAGTGGTAGCAGAGGAGGGGAATGAGCTCAACTGGTGGCAGCACTGCACAAGCCAGAGCGAGAGATGGCTGGAGCTGCAGGGCTGTCAGGGCTCAGCGGAAGCACCAGGATCAGCGCCAGGCTCCAGCTGGAGCTTGGCATTGATCGTGGTGCTTCTGAGCCCAGAAGAAGTGCCGATCAGCTGGAATGTTGCAGCATCTCCAGAGTGTTGTGATTTACATTCAGATGCTTGGCAACTGATTCATATTTATGACGGTCACAGTGTCCCAGGGTCATGTGAAGTGACCAAAACCTGCTGCAACCTTATCCAGCAGACGGGGGGAATAAAAACCAAACACACCCACACCCCACCCCCACTGCCAATCCTCAACAGAAATGCTCACAACATTGAAAACCTCGGACAGGAGGAAGAGCGCCGCTGGGCGGGCAGGCAGGTGTCTTGCTCGGCTGTGGCTTGGGGGGCACTTTTTTCAGTGCCATTGTAACTTCGAACAGTCACTAAGCAAACTGCTGTAAGTCGAGGACTACCTGTACTTGATCACTTTTTTCCCTTTTTTTTGGTCATCAAGTTTTTGACACCTTGCTAGGTGACTGGTGGTACTCAGATATTGCCATATCCTAAAAGTGGTACAATGGGTGAAAAGGTTGAAAAGCCCTGATCTAGGAAACTCTTAAAGATGACGTACTTATGAAAATGGCATAATTTTATAAATAAGATCAATACGTCCTTCAACCAGGGAAAAAGGGGGGAAAAATCAGTGAAATGACAGGTTACAGTTATGAGATACATCTCATTAGGGGAGGAGATTAAATTAAATAAATAGACTGCTACTCTTTTTTATATGCTGAGCTTAGAACTCTGGGAGATAAGGGAATAACAAACTTGCTCAAACCATCAAACTTCAAATGGACTAAGGATCAAGATAAATTTGAAATACGTTTTTGGAAATAGTGATTAAAAAAATCCTTATAATTGCTTTTGCTTTGATTTTTTTATAAAAAAATAAGACATTTTAAAAGTTGAACATTAAAGGGAATTGGGGGAACTAATGGTTACAATTATAAGAGAAGAAATTTGACTTACAATTACAGAATAAAGCAGAATATTTTAAAACTGGACATACTGAAGCATATTTTTAAACGATGCACCTGTAGGAGGAGTGGCCAAACATGCAGGTGGAGTTAAAAGAAGGTTCAGCCTAGAATCCTTATGTAGCCAAAAGTGAACTAAGGCCAACTTCCTTTGAATTCAATTGACCCTTATTTAACTCTAAGAGGTGCTAACCGTTAGTTGAAAAGATTCATGTGCATGGGCATGATTAGCAATAAATAAGTTTAATTAGACTTTCACTTGTGGACCTGATCTTTCCCTCAGGACAGATCTCAGAAGTGAATTTTAGTAGCTGTTGCCTCTATAGATAGATTATGTTAAGTGCCACAGAAGAGGAACAAGTTCTACCTGAGACTAAGACTGACCTGGTCATTTCTTTATAAATTTTTCTTTTTCTTTACCATGTTTTATTTTTCATTTTTTCAATTTTTTCCTTCCCCCTTTCTTTTCTCTCTTTATTCTTCTGTTTTTTTCAGCTTGTGTTAATTTTTACTGTAATTATTGTAATCTCTCTCACACACACACTCTGTGTGTGTGTGTGTGTGTCTATATCTGTGTGTGTATACCGGAATGGGACCACTCACTTGTAGCCAGGTGGGCGTGTCTGGGTAGGCGTGGCCATCTGAGTGCCGCCAGGTGGGCGTGGGTGATTGGGCATGGCTGGGTTGACACAAAGGATTAGGTGCAGCCCACTCAGGACGGTTGACTTGGGGCACCTGACTTGGCACTCAGATGGCCATGTCTACCAGGCCACGCCCACCTGGCTGCAGTGAGTCATCATAGACCTTGTGTATACTACAAGTTTAAACTCTGTTGTGTTCGTATCAAGAGAATCAAGCCACCCTGCTTCAACAGCAGAAGCCTTTAATACGATTACGAGAATGTTAATTGGTTAAATTCTGCTGTTCAATAATGCCTTAAATCATATGAAAGAGCTTGTAAAATTCCAAACATTTCAAGCTGAGACACCTCCTCTGGAATCTCTTTATTTTTTATTATTGCTCTTTGGAGTTCTTCAGAATCTAGAGGAAGAATTATTCCAGCCCTAACTTCTTTTGATTCTTTTTTTGCTAACTGAAGATAGGAAGGAATAGGAGTAATGTTTTCCTCTACCGGTGAGATTTTTCACTCAAAAGTAGCCACAGCATGGAGGTAAAGAAAAAGTAAGATTATCCACTTGCCAATTTAATTGCAAAGCAGTTCAATTTTAGGAGATAATCTCTATGCTGTTGGATGAGCAGAAATTGTAACTCAAGGAGCCATCATAGCAGAACCAAGACTATCAAGGACCTAATGGATGCATTTAAATAATATGCTAAGCTTGATAGTGTTAACATTGATTAGGGTTTGAAAGGGACAGTGAGATAGTTAGCATATTATGTGAATCCAGGTAATAGTTTAATTCATATTCAGTTAGTTGTTATCATAGATTCTGTAGACAGTCTGGATTGACTGGATCATGTCCTTCATTTATTCCTCTGATACGCTACTTTTATTGGGCTTCTAATGAAAATGCAACATGTGGCATAAGCATTAAGGAAAACCTTTAAAAGGGGCAATCCAAAACAGTGCTAAAAGGCACTACATCAAATTACAAATGCAGATTTCATTACCCAAGTTTTAAAACTTTTTGAAGTAAGAAATAAATACCCATTTTGACTATATTTTGTACCGCAGCAGTTCTGATCTTTCAGAGCTCTTCTTCTAATGTAAACTATAGTAATTCAGGCTTGTCAGTACTACGCACACAGGACAGTCCTCGGGTCATTTTTATCCAAGGAAGATGCAATGTAGATGCCATAGCGTTATAGGATCAGCGCAACAAAGCAGTACCACCTCATAACACAAGAGAAAGAAAAAGAATATAACTAACTCATTTGTGAAAGGAAATTGCCTCCGTAAAATAATTTCATTTGGAACAACTAGAGAATAAAAGGCACCCTTGGATTTTGAACTTACAGGGAGAGGAAAGACCTGATTTTCCACAGATGTTTTGCTGCCATTAATGCCACCTGCAAATAATCTTATCCTGTGCCATGGAGAACTTTATAGTTATTAAAGAGCATTTTGAATTGTACCTGCAAGCTTACTGGAAGTCAACGGATCCTGTGAAGGAGTGGAATGACCTGGCTATACCAAGGCAACCCCATAACTACCCATGCTGCCTTATTTTAAACCAGTTGCAACTGGATCAGGCCAAGTACGTAGTGTGAAGGCACAAATTGTTACATTTTTCTGTAGTCGAGGTATTTCTTTGCTTCAGTTTATTCAGCAATTTACAATATATTAAGATGCTTTGAGAGGTGTGGGGAGTGAATGGAAATTTGATGGGTACATGGTGGGAAATCTGTCTGGCATAAATTTCCTTCTGTGTTAAACTGCCAGAAACTACACTGGATCAAAAAAAAATTCTGCCTTTCCATACCTTATGTGGGAATTTTGTTTTCTCCAGGCTGATTCTCCAGAATTTTGGGAGTTGTTCACAAGTCTTAAAGTTGCCAAGTTTGAAGACCCCTATTTTAAAGGGTTTCAGTGGTCTAAAACCAAATGGGACCTGGGTGATTTCACATCCTTGGCAAGTGGTGTCTCTCTGTGTTTTAAGCACTGGGGAGAGCTTGTCACTTCCCTTCTCATGGCCTTTCTTAGCTTTCTTAAAATATGTAAACTAGATCCAACTTGGTTTTGGCTTTTGCTTTTCTGGTCTTGGTCTTGACTATTTTAGCGGTTGCTTTCTGTTAAGTTTTCCCCATTCTTAGCAAATGCCTAACCAGGTTATTTGGTACCACATCTTTTCCTTCTTTAAATCATTAAGAATAATGAAGGAGAAATGGCAGCCTCAGAAATATTTGTTTGTGATTGGACACTTTTCCTTTTTGGACAATAGGCTTTTCTCTGAATCATCTTATCTGGTGCAGATCACAAATTCCTTGTGAAAAGAAAAAAAAGATACATACTCCATTTACTTTTGATAATGTAGGTGCTCTAACACCAACCTATAGTGTAAGTCAGTCCAGTAGAGGGCAAACTCCCCCCCACTCTTTCTCCCCCCTCTCTCTCCCCCCTTTCTCTCTCTCTCTCTCTCTCTCTCCCCTTTCTCTCTCTCTATCTCTCCCCTTTCTCTCTCTCTTTCTCCGCCCTTTCTCTCTCACTCTCTCTCTCTCTCTCCCCCTTTCTCTCTCTCTCTCTCCCCTTTCTCTCTCCCTCCTTTTTCTCTCTCTCCCCTTTCTCTCTCTCTCCCCCTTTCTCTCTCTCCCCTCTTTTTTCTCTCTCTCTCCCCTTTTTCTCTCTCTCCTTTCTCTCTCTCTCTCTCCCACCTTTCTCTCTCTCCCACCTTTCTCTCTCTCCCCCCTTCTCTCTCTCTCTCTCTCTCTCTCTCTCTCTCTCTCTCTCTCACACACACACACACACACACACACACACACACGCAATGTTCATTATGTTTTTTGGAGCAGTCTCATGCAGATTTCCACAATTACCTGCAGGATTTTGATGACTATAAATCACTCACCACAGGCTAGCAAATGGGTTTTTTAAAAAGGAAAAAAAAGCCACTTTCATTGTATAAAATAGCTTTGCATGTGGAAAATTACCTGAACATTCCATTTTTATTTCACATGTGAAACCAAAGTCACCTTAAATAATCCCATTTCTCCCTATTGATCTCCATTTAGAGATTATTTCTTTGCTCATCTTATTTAAAGCTCTATTTTACACAAAATAAAAATGCATCATCGCTGATTATACTGTATGCTTCTGCTATTGGAAAACGATTCAGAATTCCAAATTGCTGCTTCATTGTATCAAACTTTTAAGACTGCTGTGTATATACTGAAAGAAATATCCATATTTTTGTACCATGCTAGCTGTAAAATGCTGTTCTTGGCTTAAAACTAGGCCATTGTGCTCAATGGGATTCCTGCCTTTGAACAAAAATGGATGCAGTATTCATTGTCAAAACTCTTACACTCCTTGGAATTATTCACTAATTGCTGTAGTGTATCACCACCACCACCAGCCCCAACCAAGTACCATCCAGATGTATGGGACTTCACATCTGGATAGTTTTTCTTTTAAGAAAGGCTTGGAAACACAGTTGTCCATGGGGTGTAAAAAAAAAATCATAATGGAAGTGATGACAGTGCAATCAAAGGTCTGTTCTTTAGGTGCATCACAAATAAAAATGGGCGGAGCTTTAATTGTCCTGTTACAATTGCCATCTTGATTTTTTTTTTAACCCTATACTGCAGACAGTCCTGCTGGGAAAGTAAAGAGATAAAATATCTATTATTTTGAGAGTATTTCACTATTATTTAGCTTAATTAGAGGATGCTATATATTATCATAACCTTTGTATGGGATTTATCAGAGGATTTGGAAAAATTCCTTGCTTCAATAGTTGTAACAGTTCTGATAATGGCTACTGGTATTGTTCTGAAGAACAATTCTGTTTTTTGGGTTTTTTTAAGCAGGCTTGATACAATCTTAGTCTTCCACAAAAGTGATCGGCCCTGGATTTTTCTTTTATCACAAACATAATGCCAGTTGATTGACACAGCTCCCAAGCCAGGCCTAGCTCAATGTTTAGAGCTTCTTTACTCAGTTTATTTCTGCTTTTGAAAGAAAAAAAAAGCTTTTCCTCAAATAGGGCAACATGTTTAATAAACTTTCAAAACCCCAAACACCTTCAGAGTCTTCTTCCTGAGAGATGGATGGATACGCCATGTGGGATCCACCTGTTTGTGTTTCTTTGACACCCAACCTTCTCCCCATTTCCTTGGCTTCATTACTATGCTCCTAGGAATTCATTGGCTGGACTGGGCAGCAGGGTGATCCTTTGCTCTAGCAATCTTATCTGCCTCTCTCCCAACTCTCTACTCTTTTCAAAAAATAGGTTAAAATTTTAAGATAAGTCCCAGAGATCCAGCCAGATTGGTATGATAAAGGATTGGGGTTGCAATTATAGCAAACAGATGAATTGTGAGAGAAGACAGGAAAGAAGTCCCTATTTTTATTGTCACTCTGTGGACTTCCTTTGCAAGGTATATAAACAACTCAACCTGAGAGTGTTTGCTTTTTAACCTGAAAGAGAGAGAGAGAGAGAGAGAGAAGTAGCATCTAAAGGCTTTCATGTTGAAAGGCCATGGAGAGCTTGCTTGTTTGTAGATTGCTGGAATCTTTTGATTGAATAACATGAGTAATGAAAACAAACATTTCTTACTAATTCACCTGTGGAGCCAAATATCCTATACCAATTATGCAGGTCTGTTTCTGCTCTTTCAAAGTGAGCAGAAAATTTTTGGTATCCAGCAACAGATCATGACCAATGTTACTATGTGGCTCTCATATTTTTGTAATGGTAGTTGTTTCATTCATGTACACACATACACATTTATTTGTTTGTTTAAAGAGTGTACATGACCATCTACATTGAATAATATTACACAAGGTAGTTTACAACAAAAAACAAAGATAATGAAAACAATCAGCAACTAGCAATGATAATAATAGTAATTAATTCTCTCTCTTGAAGGAAACTTACTTACCCCAACTCTAACATGAGTGGGGATAGCCAGGTTTTTAGGGCCTTCCTAAAAGTCAGAAGAGTCAGGACCAAACAAGGATCAGGTGAGTAACCTTTCCCATTACAGGAAAGGCACACCTTCTGGGAATATACCATGTGCCCAGTGGTGGGATTCAGCCAGTTTGCACCACTTCGGCAGAGCTGGTAGCTAATTTTTTGTTGCCCAGGCCCAGAATGGACTTCTGGAAGCGACATTCACACAGAGAACCAGTTGTTCACATATTTGAATCCCACCACTTTTTGTGCCATGTACTTGTGTGAATATATGAATGAAAATACACAAAGGATAATGTATATGAGATCCACTCAAAACAGGTCATAAAGGCAGAAGTGTTTGTTCTGGAAGATATCAGCTTATGTGGGAAAATACCAAAATGGAAACCTCTAAAATGACATTAAAAAAATTGAGAGTACTCAAAAGATGAACTGATTCTTAGAACAAGAGATGGCTCCAATATGGACTGGATGACTTAGTGACACTCAAGTGGAAAAGTATCAGGTGGCATAAGAAGAATACCAAATGTACCTCAAGGTCATCAGTTAGAACAATTAACCAGTGGAAAAACCTACATCCAGAAGTTGTGAATGCTCCAACACTGGAAGTTTTTAAGAAGAGATTGGACAACCATTTGTCTGAAGTGGTATAGGGTTTCCTGCCTGAGCAGGGGGTTGGACTAGAAGACCTCCAAAGTCCCTTCCAACTCTGATTCTATTCTAAAATGGACAACCCAGATCAGTTATTCCAAAACTCATGTTTAGCTTGGCTACTACACTTGGAATGGAGTAGTAAGTGTCTATGAGAATGAGTGTGCCTGTGGGAATGAATGAATGAAACTTTTCATTCTAAAAGTGAACAATGAAAGTTTTAAATGTAAATTAGTTTATATGTGTCCTATATCTCTGGATAAATAAGAGCAAGCAGCATTGAAGCTCTTTTATCACCCTCTGTATAACACATAATGGGGACTGAATGAAACTTATTAATATGATATTTATTTATTTTATTTTTCACACTTATTAATCCCTCAGAGAGGGGCTCTGGGCTGTGATTATGTAACATGAAGTAACAGAAAATTTTGTCCTTCCCACATGCTTAAATTTTAGGGGGGGGGGGAAATCCCATTTTTGGCAGGGATGGGGCAAATTTCAAAGGAGTCAGCAGCATTCCCATTTGCTTCACATCATAACATGGGAATGAGCACTGATGTAATTTACTAATTTATGATAACCATTTGCCTTGGGGGAAAAACAGTTTCATTTAGCATAATTTGTGAATAAAAGACAGCGGCATGAATTTTGAGGTTCTATGGACAAACAAGACAAAGGAGATTTTCCACATGTTTTTGGATGCTATTCATGCCCCTTTTCTCTTCTCAAAATATGTTCAAAGGATGTGATCTTCTGGAACAGTGCTGATGTGATGCAGGAGATTGTAGAGTGTGGAGGGGAAATAAATATTCATTCTGGGTAAATAAGCATAAGAACATTTTCTGTATGGTCTCACAGCAACAAAAACCAATTTCCAAAATAAGCAGTAGCAATGTCTGGAGGAATGTAGCTGCAGAACTTCATCCCATAAACTTCATCCCATGAACTACAAACTGGCCCTCATCCACTCTGTCTTCATCTTATGCCATTGCATCAGTGCCATGGCCCTTGGAGACCCTTTTCCAAAAGCATCAGAATAAAAAATATGCCTCCCCGAGATGAAAAATTATTGTTTATTTTTAAATATTCATTTTAATTTTAGATGTAGTGTCTCCCAAAGTGGTTCTGCTGTGGCTCTATCATGCCCAGTGTGAACAGCTTACAGCAGACATGTCAAACACAAGGCCTGGGGGCCAGATCCGGCCCGCGAAGTGGTTTCATGCGGCCCGTGAAGCCATCCTGGAAACAGTGAGTGAACGGCCCCCACTGCCTTGGCCCTGGCCCAGAGACCCTCCTTCTGCCAGAGACCCTCAGATCTGTCCCACTCCTGCCCAGGCCCCCATAGGCATCCTTGATGCGAATGATGTAGAGCTGGCCATGCCCACCCAGTAGGCCATACACACTCTAGCCACGCCCACCCAGTGGGCCACACCCACCCTAGCCATACCCACCCGGCCCCCTGAGGGCAACCTCAATGCTGATGCGGCCCTCAATGAAATTGAGTTTGACATCCCTGGCTTACAGGATGTACAGTTATCAGCTGGGTAGAAATGCCCCAGAAAATGCATATGTTTACTGGACCACACAGGATTATATATCTCTTTTTTTGTAATATTTTATTAATTTTCTAATTTTACCTTTAAGTATTTAAAAAGGATTATATCTCTTAGAATGCCCCTGCAAGGCAAGTGGGAAAATCAAGAGAAGATCAGAGATTTGCCAGAATATATATTTCTATCGACAAAGGAAAAGGAACAGAAATGCAGATCACAGGTTAATGACTGAAGTCTGTTTCAAGATGGAGCCAGATGAGAAGTGAAAAAAATGATGCACAAAAGGATACTGCAGAAGAAATTTCAGCCTGGTTAATCTTGCTGAATGATCTCTAAGTGCTCCAGGAGAAGAATAAATGGCTGCTTTTCTGGGCAAGGGGATGAGGAGGCAGTTGACGTTAAGTGGATGGGTCATGCGACCAACTGGAAGTTCAAACCAGAACTTTGAATTCTCAATAGCCAATTGATGAAGGTACTGTGTTGTCTTGTTGAATTAAGAAGCAAAAGAAGAGATAATCAAATATTCACTGCATACTGAACCTGCAAATAATTTATTTCTTCTTATTAACTTACTCCAGTGGTTCTCAACCTTTTCTTCACCCCGGATCCCCTTTAAATACCTTTTATGGCTATGGACCATGGCCCCAGACCATCAAGACCATTTAAATCATAACATTTCTTCAAGCCTTTGCAGATCCCTGTGATGACATTGTAAACCACCACCCGCAGCAGGGGTCCGCAGACCACAGGTGAGAACCACTGGTTTACTCAATTGCTCATATGAGAAAGAATATGGTACATTTTGCAAAGGGAAGTCCGAAGCAGATCTCAAAATTGTTGCAGCCTCTGAATGAAATGATGAAAGGTTTGAAAAAAGAGAACATGATAAACTGCCTTGACTGCCTAAGGGTCAAATAAAGAAATAGAGAAATGAAATAGTCTCATTTTCTGATGTTGAGAGAGCTGGACAGTTCTGAGCATCCGTCAGACTTAAAAATCTGTTAGAACACCCTGTCATCATTCTCAGCAGAATTTACTTTCTGACGAAGAAGGCTTATGCTATCCAGAATGCACCAAATTGGGAAATGCAGGCAGAAATCTATGACTGGTGTGCTGGCCATTGTGCTTAGGGATTCTTCTATGTTGCATTTCCCCAGCTTTTTAGATAGTTTAATATTCCTAAATAAAAACAGCCTTTAGTAATATACTGTCTGGATCACTTGTACATCTGGGTGTTGAAAATAAGGTCATCTATCTCCTGTTTCCATCAAGCTACATCTATAGCTGCATTTGCATATTTAGCTGATCATAAAGTTAAATAAAGTTGCCTTGTGACACTCATATTGTATCTATTACATATTTCACTTCAAAACCTCATCTTCCTTAAACCCTCTTCAGCATGCTTGAAGTAGGAAAGCAAAATGAAAGGAATTTTCTATTTAAGTCGAGCACTGACATTGTGTTACACAATTCAATCTTGTCTCTCTACCTGCTCTCAGAAAAATACAAGAAATGAAAAAAAAGTGCTGAATGCATTGTCAGCAGTGGCATAGGTGTCTGAATGCATCTGTAGCTTCCCTCTCACTCATCAGTGTAATTGTTGTCATGTTATTCCTTTTTTTTTTTTTTTGATTAGTCTGGTCCCCCAATCTCCAAGCTTTTTCTGGCCAAACGTTCTTCTGCTAGTTGTCATGGTGACGGAATTGTTAGAGGGGAGAAAAGCCCTGTTGTCTCTCATTCTTCTGTTGTGGTTTAGGTAATGCAGGAGGCATCACAAGTGAAGTGGATGGACCTTTTTTGCTCGACATCATTTCAGAGTATTGAAAATCTCACATAAAAAAGGAGCAAATAGGCCCCAACGAAAGAAATAACTAAGTTCCCTTTTGAAAGAAAGTGCACATTATTGTACAAGGGGGTATAACAGCAGTAACTAGATAGCAGTAGAATACAGGAGCTTTATATTTATTATTGGAACAATTGCTGCAATTTGAATGCAAGTATATAAATACCAGTCATTTTGCAATTTAGATTTAATCTTTTAGAAAATGCAGCTCCTTTGCCAATTGTGTCTGTGTTCTTTTACTATTTTCCTCCTCGAAATGAAAACTCATGAAGTAAGACAACAGGAACAGATAGAGAGTGAATGAGTGAGTGAGAGAGAGAGAGATGGAAACACTGCTATAAAGATTAATTATAATTAAATGCTCCTTTTAGGCCACTCTGGGAATCAATTAAACAATCTTTTATTATAAGGAACTTCTATTCCATTTTCAATTCTAGTTGCAAAACTTTAAACCTTGAGGCTTTCTAATTCATTCCAGTCTCAGATCATTGTTCACAAGTTCTAAAAACAAAAACAATAACTGGAAGGCAATCTTGGGAGAAAATTCCACCTCTTTCCAAGGAGTTATAACAATTATGCTGTAGTCTTTTCAAAATGTTTTACTAGAATGTCAAAGAAAATTATTTAACAGTATATAAACTGTTGAATACTGCTTGTTCTCAGTGTTATCTTAATAGCAATATATATATGTAGAAGCGCATAAGAAGCACCTGTTAAAAACTATTAAAGCAAGTGGGTCTTTTTTTTCCAATAGGAGAGAATCAGAAGCAGACATTCACAACCTGGGAAAAGACGCAGCTGCTTCGATGATACAAAGAAAGGTAATCCATATATGCTTCCAGGCATACCAATGCAACTCTTTCCAAGCATTTGAAAATTTATTTAGTTTCTTTATTAATTGTTTATATTCCTAGTGATTTTCCTTCAGAGTGAGTCTCCTTATCCCAGACTATATCTATTTGAATCCTTTCATGCTCTAAATTTGGTGTTTGTCTTGGAAAGCATATACTTTCTGTTTTTTAGACTGCTGTAACCATAATTTAGAATTTACTTTATTGTCTGCAGTTGAAATTAGCAAAATGAGACCTTTCTAGTAAACCTACATAACATTATGCTGTAAATCACTGTGCATAAATCAGCAGCCCATTTTTCTCTTAGATTTCTCCATGGTAGTAGAGTCATGTTAGAAATCGAAGAGATAAACTTAATGACGGAGTACTTCCAAAACAGCACCTCTTGCCTTAGATCAATAATCTCACAAATATGCAATTTTGTGACTTTAGTTACAACAGCCAAGAATAGATTATTTACAAAATGTTCTAAGCTGTGGATCCACATCCTACTGAAAGTCAGTTACTAAATTTCTAACCATATTATACAAAGATGTTAAAGAATGTCCCCATCTTACCATCTCTTTTTAATGTGGACTAGCACGGTTACACTGACTCTGCACTAATTAGTTCATTTCTGTTCACACACATGGTCTTTTTCAAAGCCAATTAGTCCATTTCCCCCCCTGGCTTCCTCTCCAAAAGGGCTGAATCCTGGGAAGCTATCCTATATAGCAGGGGAAAGCAAAGGCCATGATGGACAAAGAACAACAAGACAAAAGAGATGTGCTAGCCTTACATTTCTAGCCTGGCTGATTGAAGGAATTCTTCCCTATGAAGAAATGTTTGAACTGGCTTCCTAGCACTGGAGCACCCTTGAAGAGGCACTAGTTGGAATTATTTCAGCCCTCATTTAGAACTGGATGGTTGCAAGTTCTAAGTGCATTAAAAAGAGAATGTACGTTCAGTGTGTGAACGTGCTTGCTACATTTTATGTATAGACAACTTCCATCAAATTGAGTTTGATTTCTTATACCTATTCACTGGGATATTAATTGTATGCAGGTATTCAGAGGAGCACAGGGGAGCCCATTCCATGTATTACCATGTCTTGATTGTGTTTGTGAATAAGAACATATCTCTGTGGTTGATAAGAATTGAAACTGACTTGATGGTACATAATCCATCAAAATGTGCTGGAAATAGAATTTGTACCTCTTAGGACAGAAGCTACCAATGAACCTACAAATCATCTTTCTCCTCTCAAAAATGAAATTCAGGTCCCCTATTTTTCTGCCTTGGGTGTATGACATTTTAAACACCCTGTTTAGTTTTCCTTGTTTGCTTCCCCGGAGCTTTAACATTCCCAAAGAGGCCCTTCTCTCGTTTCTGCCACCATTTGGCAGAAGGTTTATGTTAGCATAGTTCCTTCTCTGTTGTTTGTCTGCCTACAAGAGGCAAATGTTTTGTAATGCAGGCAGGTTCTTGGTATCAATCAGAATAGAGCTGTAAGGGATCTTGGAGGTCTTCTAGTCCAGCCCCCTGCTCAAGCAGGAGACTCTATACCATTTCAGAGAAGTGACTTTCCACTCTCAATACATAGCAAGGATACTATGCTGTTTGCTTCCTGAATTTTAATTGGTTGGGTAGGAACTGTTTAATTGAGCTGGGTTTCTTTAAAATAGTGCTTAAAATTACATTTTTCACTGTTTTCTTTAATTACTCATTCTGCTTTTATATCTTAATTTTTTGTTGATGTTAAATATTTTGAACACTACTTTTTGCTGGGAAAACTGCATATAAATATATACATTATAGCATGGGACTTATTTCAGTTCTCATGGCAGAAGCCAACTATACCAGAAGCCAACTATATTTTTTTCCCTACAGTTGTACAAACATGACCGGGGAAGTTAATCTGCAGTTTGGTGTATTGAATGAATTCAAAAAATTGGACTAGTTGAATGGTGTCTAAGCTAACTGTGATGTTAGGCCTAGTTGCCCTTCTGTATTAATAGCACTTCTATTTTTTACTGACCTATAGAGTGGTTGCAGGCTGTACATTCAGAGAACTGTGGAGTTTTTGGTGCTCTCTGAGCTTGGTTGTTTGCTTGCAGACATTTTATTACCTAAGTGTCATCATCAGTACTACGGAGAGTGGATTGCTTCTTGTTTCTGTACTGTAGCTTGCTCTGCCAGAGCTGGTAGGAGTGTGATTTTGGAGACACTCCCCCGCCAAGCTCATTCTCTAAAGGTTGGAGAACATTCCCACCCCACCTCATTCATCTAATCTCTAATCAATTTACTGTGTAGTTTTCTTACTTCGATTATCATTGCTAATTGTTTTTTCACTTCCTCTATTTTTGTCAAATTATATTTGCATCATTTTCTTTCTGGATTATTTTATACATATCTGTTGATTTCATTTTTTTTTACTTCTTTCTTGCTCATGTCAGATCAGACAACCCTATGGATACTTGCTCTTTCAGGAAGTCTTAATATTTAGGGATGCTGATTTTGTCCTTTTACTGCAAAAATGCTCGCAGCTTAACAAATTTCTAGATGGAGATTATTCCATTATTCAGTTGGGTAGTCTGAGATAAGGATAATTTCCCCTGGCTTGAGGACACTGCTCAGAGCCATCATTCCAGTACTACTTGTCTGTATGCCTTCTGTCTTTGATTATCTCTAACATTCTTTTTTTATTCTTTATTGGCCAAGTGTGATTGGACACACAAAGAATTTATCTCCAGTGTATGAATTCTCAGTGTACATAAAAAAGGGATAAATCATAAATGATAAGATACAAACAACAAAGTGATAAATCATAAGATACCAATAAAAAGGTAAAGGTAAAGGTTCCCGCGCACATGCATGCTAGTCGTTTCCGACTCTAGGGGCCAGTGCTCATCTCCGTTTCAAAGCCGAAGAGCCAGCGCTTGTCCGAGGACGTCTCCGTGGTCATGTGGCTGGCATGACTAGACGCCAAAGGCGCACGGAACGCTGTTACCTTCCCACCGTAGTGGTCCCTCTTTTTCTACTTGCATTTTTACATGCTTTCAAACTGCTAGGTTGGCAGAAGCTGGGATGAGTAACAGGCGCTCACTCTGTTACGCGGCACTCAGGATTCGACCCGCCAAACTGCCAACCTTCTGATCGACAAGCTCAGTGTTCTAACCCACTGAGCCACCATGTCCATTTAAGATACCAATATGAGAAGGTAATAGGAAAGATGTGAAGGATAATGGAATCGAAGTATCACCCTGCATAGCATATAAGAACTATTAGTCAGTACAGCCATAATGAAAGTATTGCAATTTCTATTGTCTGTCTGGGTCTGTGTACCTTATTGGGCATACCAATGTGAACCAGACAGTACACATAGAACTAACACCCCAATCCGGAAACGTAATGTCATACAAACATAGTCAGATGAAAGTAGCAAATACACTGCAAGGAACTAAGCTTCAAAAAGCAGCAAATATTCCCCCACTGTGACCCTTTTTAATGTAAGTGAAGACAGCATTGCACATCATCCAGTCTGCAATCTCTAACTGGCCTGTTGACTCCCCTTGACACGTCAATCAATGAAGGGAATATATAGGAATCAACTATGCTCAGCTATATGTACTGTTCTGTAAAAATATGATCCAGTCAATACACTATTTAATTGCTCACGCCTGCTTTTGAATATCTACATAGGACTAGTAGGTGCTAAATTTTTTATAGCAGAGGATGTGAATGCTAATAAGAGTTTCTTACTCCTATTTGTCTGGAAGATGACAGTCTTCACTGTATTGTGAACTACATTTAATCAAAGCAGATTGGAAAAGACTATTGGTAAGTCTATAGTTTAGGGATCTGTAATCTGCCAGGCACCTCTGCTGAACAAATTACTGTGACATGAACAGGACAGTTTGCACATATGTTTGAGAGACTGCAGAAATGGACAATGTAAACAATAATAATAATAATAATAATAATAATAATAATAATAATAATAATAATAATAATAATAATAAAGTTGGAAGGGACCTTGGAGGTCATCTAGTCCAACCCCCTGCTCAGGCAGGAAACCCTATACCATTTCAGGCAAATGGCTGGCCAGTCTCCTCTTAAAAACTTCCAGTGTTTGGAGCATTCACCACTTCTGGAGGCAGGTTGTTCCACTGGTTAATTGTTCTAACTGTCAGGAAGTTTCTCCTTAGTTCTAGGTTGCTTCTCTCCTTGACTAGTTTCCATCCGTTGCTTCTTGTCCTGCCTTCAGGTGCTTTGGAGAATAGCTTGACTCCCTCTTCTTTGTGGCAGCCCATGAGATATTGGAACACTGCTATCATGTCACCCCTCACCCTTCTCTTCATTAAACTACACATACCCAATTCCAGCAACCGTTCCCTATATGTTTTAGCCTCCAGTCCCCCAATCATCTTTGTTGCCCTTCTCTGTACCCTTTCTAGAGTCTCAACATCTTTTTTACGTCATGGTGACCAAAACTGGATGCAGTATTCCAGGTGTGGCCTTACCAAGGCATTGTAAAGTGGTATTAGTACTTTAGTATTTCAAACATTGCAAGTAAGGGCATTGTTTCCACTTTGTTAGATTCATATTCTATAATACTACTTGTAAATTTTGTGTTTACAGTGGAAACTGCATCTTTTATCTGTTCCTGTATGCCATACTTTCATGTGAATCATTATATATGATTTCAGTTTATATGAACCTCATTTATATAGTTTAAAACAGCGGAGAGTTTCTTTATAGAAACTTGGATATGTAGAATTTTGGTTCATAAAACATAAATCTTTTTTAAAAATCTGAAATCCTACCCATATTTACCTGAGAATATAATCCATTTAGTGGGACTTACTCCTGAATAAATGATTGCAAGAATTCAATGTAAATGTGTGAGAACATAAAACATAAAATTAATGCAACGTTGAAAACAAATGAAATAGGATCTCTATCTCTCTCTCTCTCTCTCTCTCTCTCTCTCTCTCTCTCTCTCTCTCTCTCTCTCTCTCTCTCTCCTTATAAAAGGAAGTGCTGTTAATCTACTGTTTGTCTTGGTCTGCTTAAGGGACAGAGAGAATGCAAACAAACCAAAATTAAGATCATTCCTTAAATCCTTCAGAAAGGAAGATAAGGACTAAATTAATGCTGAGAATTACATATAGGAAACCCTCAGGATAAGATAAATTATTGTTCCTTATTTGTTAAGGCTCACAGTAGTATTACCTTTACATATTTGTGGAGGGATTAAATTAGACCTTCCAGCTACAAATTCAATAATGGTTAGCTTTTAAATTTTTCAAAGCAGATGCAGCCATTGCTTGCTTTTTTCTTTTTTTTCCAGTTTGAGCTCTGGCATGCTTTCATGCAATCTGCTTTCTTTAGCACTGGACATAAATTAAGCTAATTAGTTCAGAAACATCCATGAACTACTGTCTTAAAGCTATAAGAGATTGTAATTGGAGCCTCTACCATGAATTTATCAAAATACTTTTCCTCCTCTCTTTCTTTCATCCACTTTTAACATAAAGCTTATGCACTTGTATAATAGTATCCTGATATTTATCTAGTCCTAAACAAGATATTAAAGCACTCTATTTATCAGTGTCTTAAACCATTATTTGGCACAAATGGTCATCAGAAAAGTGGGCTCCAATATTTTCTGCACCATAATGCAGAGTTGCATTTGCAAATCAGACTGTAAACAGAAATTGGATTCCACGCAATTTTTAAAAATCTCCACTGAAAAAAAGAAATTGTAATTCTGAGAAGAGAGGAAAAATATTCAGCCATAGCATGGAATTGTGTGCTTCACAAAATTATGCTGTCAGCTTTGGTGATGCATAATTACGTCTACCAACGTATTTGAAGAAGAAAATAAAAACAATGGATTGGGAGAAGGAAGGAAGGAAGGAAGGAAGGAAGGAAGGAAGGAAGGAAGGAAGGAAGGAAGGAAGGAAGGAAGGAAGGAAGGAAGGAAGGAAGGAATTTTCTTCTTGGAACTGGAATATATTCAGTGGAGCTGTTCTATAAATAAAACATGGCAGCTTTTAGCCTAATTCTGAGTGTGAGAACATGCTACTTTTAGAGCCAACAGTAATGCCACTTCACAAAGGGGATGCTGCCTGAAGAGAGAATCTTGCCTTTCCTTTCCACTTTAAAATCAAGTACCTTGGCTCCACAATATCCTCAGCCCCAGGAGCCTGATGACTACAAGCACAAGAGTTAGCCACAAGACTCCCCTTTGGGAGAGCTTGTTCTGTCATCACCATCACACTAGCTGACCCTCTGTGCTTTGCATTTTGAACCCCAGCAGCAATTTCCTGATGAGAAAATAATATAATTAAAAAAAATAGTGCACAAATCTCCATAAAATTGCCATGTTTTTATTTTTGGTATGTCAGTGGATATGAATTAGAATTTACGTGGAAATATATTTGCTGGTAAAATTGTCACCAGGTGACCTCTGTTCCTCTTCAGTCTACTGTTCAAATGCAAAGATCTGGGGTGACAGCTTTGTCCCCTGCTTTTTTCCTATAGTCATACTTTGGGTAGCCTCTCAAAGAAAGAGTTATCTTGGATACCTGGATACATGGTGATCCAGTAATAATCAAAAAGGAAAACATGGTATTTAGTATCTAGGACCTTTAATTCAGGGGGCTCCAACCTTGGCAACTTTAAGACTTGTGGACTTCAACTCCCAGAATTTGCTGGCTGAGGAATTCTGGGAGTTGAAGTCCGCAAGTCTTAAAGTTACCAAGTTTGGAGACCCCTGCTTTAATTTATTTTGAACTTTATGTGATGAAATGCGTGAATGCAGAACAACTCTAAATCTTCCATTACAGAAAATTACCTTCACATATTATTTCATAACAAGTAACTTAGCCACAGGTGTTACTAGTCATCAAGGCTTAAACTACTTACTATAAACAGTCATGAGATCTCAGCCTTATGCTTATTTGTACCAGAATAGAAAATAGGAATATTGTATTCTTAGATATTTTTTGTTAGATCTAATAATGTATTGTCTGAGGAATTCTCACTCTGGAAATTTTTCTTTTTACTCCATAGTTGCATTTGGGATAAAAATCAAATTGGCCTCTCAGTTCTTCACCCCTTAGAAAGATATTCAACCAATAGGATTTCCTTCTTTCAAATCCAACTATGTGCAAATGCTGGATGTGTCTTAAAATTTTTAATTTTAACATGGCTACACAATAAAGAAATAAATTTACCCTCATAATATTCTGTGTTGAAAGTTAAAACCTATTCCCCATGTGCATGTAGGTGTAAATAAGATGACCAAAATAAAATTAAAGACATAGCTAAAAACAAAGTAAGAATAACGTGTAGTTTAACCTGTAGGAAATTGAGAAAATGAAGAGATTCCCCCTCAAAATTACAACTTTCTTGAAAGAGATGTTTCTTCTGGGCTAAACTCAATAATAAGTCTAATATAAAGGAAGCATTTTCCACACATCATGTCAATATTTACTGACTCTATGGAGAAGTGGCTTTCAGCAGCCTGCTTTTTCCAACCCAAGTCTGTACCTCATTGCTTTGTGTATCCTTCTGCCTCTTGTATTGAGTCAACAACTGATAAGGTAGCAGATGAAAGCTCTGATAGAAACATGCTGGGTGATTTGTGTATGAAAATGTGTATTTGAAAAGGGATAAGAATACAAAGGATGGCTTTGCATACTTTCTCCACAGCTTGAACAGTAACTAGTGAATTGCTATGACAGCAGATGCCAAACTAGTTTCTTCAATCTTCAATGGAACATGAGACACTGGAAATGAAGTTCGTAGACAAATGGAGCAAATTATAAAATGGGTTTAAGTAGAATGTATGCCGATTTTTTTCACTCTTTCGATATCTTTAATAAACACAGCATAAACTCATTTAATACAAAACTTCATAAATTTATTACATTTAAGAGACCTCTTTGCTCTAAATAAAACTCTAAATAGAAGAGATGCTAGAAAACTGCAAAAGGAAACAAAAGCAAGCAAATATTTATTTGGCATCATGTTTAGTTAGTACCTTGTGAGATACAGTACATACATACATACATCACAAAAACACTGCCTTGAAAAAGAAATAATGAATCCCATCATTAAACATGCTAAGACAGCCTTGGAACCTATAGTGCACCAAATGTTATCAATTTTAATTCCAGTAACCCACAATTATCAAAGCAAGTAAGATGTGCAATCCAAAAAACATCTGGAATGCAATAGGTTCCTCACTCCTGAATTATAATTTTAAGGGCATTTCTAGGTGAGGTACTAGCTGTGTAATTTTATGGCATGATGAAGGCCAGAGATTGTTGCATAGACTAGGTTTGTATTTTCTCTCATACTGTAGGAGATTCACGCAATATTTCAAGACACTGAATTACTGTATTCCTGCTAAGAGAACAGTTCTCTTTCTTCTTTGGGTTTTATATAGTCAGGATGCAGAAAATGTTTGAAATGCTGTCACCAGTCAGCATCAATATTTTAGAAATTTTGCATAATGAAACATTTAGGGTAAATAATTCCCATTAAAATGATTCGTATGTAAAACATAATGTGATTGGTTGTTTATTTTTAGCTTGAAGTATTCTGTATCTCCATCAGTTGTGATTTGTAAACCATGATTTAGAAACAACTTTCTTTATTCTGAATTTTTCCTTTCCTTTTTGGGCCACAAGCCAACATAATATACAATAAAAATAAACATACAGTTTGGCCCTTAGAAGTTTAATGTAATCAGCTACCAACCAAAAAATAGGATGGTCAGGGATGAAAATGTTCTAATTCAATAAGCCTGAAAGGATGCAGATTAGAGGAGGCTGAACTAGAGATAATACTGAAAGTTCAGGTACAATGAAAGAATTTCAGAAAGACAAAGCAACAAACAATGTTAGAGAACTTTTGTAAGCTGCCACCTTCTGCTTGCATTAGAAACCAACTTTTCTGTCATTTCAGTATAATAAATTGACAAACCATGCTCACAGCAGCCACAGCATAATGATGCAGTTACATGTCATTGCTTAATATCAGTCTACTCCAGTATTGCCTTACTATCTACTATAGGAATAGAGAGACTGGATATTCTTATTCCTCCTGACTTCAGTGTCCCTGAGGTTAGATCTGCAGAAGAATGAGTAGGGCTTTGCCCATTGAGGTCATCATTTGGCACTCTTAGGAGTCAGACATAGGCCTCTCATTCTACATTTTATCTGAGATTTAATTGGAGCTGCCAAGACTTCCGTATATGGCACCAAAGCATACATACAGTGCTGATCCGAGGAACGTGCTTTTCTGAGGAACATAACTTCTTCTCTTCAGTTAAGGAGCAAAAATTAGTGCATTGTGTTATTTTGGCACCTAAGCCACAATACTTCATTCTCCCTTGCAGGAAAAAAGATAATAGATTAAAAACAACTAATCAAGGCATCAAGTTCCCTTCGTCCTGTGCGCTCCCACAGGGAGGGCCTTCTCAGGGTGCCGCCGGCAAAGGATTGCCGGTGGGCAACACCCAGGGGAAGGGCCTTCTCTGTGGGCGCACCTGCCCTCTGGAACCAGTTACCCGTAGAGCTTAGGACTGCCACTGATTTTCGTTCGTTCCGCCGGGACCTGAAGACCTGGCTCTTTGAGCTTTCCGGCCAGGACTGAGGATTTTTTAATTTTTTAACTTATTGTAATTGGGTTTTTAATCAGAGTTATAGGGGTTTTAGATTTTAATTAAGGAAAATTTAATCTATTTTAATTGTTATTAATTTTTGTATTGTAATGTTGTTTTAATTGCCTTGTGAACCGCCCTGGGTCCTACGGGAGAAGGGCGGTATATAAGTTTAAATAATAATAATAATAATAATAATAATAATAATAATAATAATAATAATAATAATAATAATTTGTTTCTTTTTCCCAATAATATACCCACAGTGGTGAGTGTGGGAAGATTTCTCCACTGAGAAATCGCTGAGGTGATACCCTTATGCTATCTAAAGTTTGTCTGGCTTTGAAAGCATGTATTCTACCACTGAGCCAGACAGAGACCTATGCAAGCTGTGGATCTAAGAAAGAATGGATGCTTTCCAAGAGACAGAGTTTATTCAGAGTTTCTTTCAACATCACTCACAGTAATGAATGGCCTACCGTATAACTTTATTCTCTGGGAAATAATGTTTCCTTTACATAGACACAAACAGAAACTTTCATATAAAGTTTCATAACGCACACACACATACACACACACACACACACATCAATTTAATCAAAGATCATTAGAAAATAGGAAACATCAATCCTTTAATCACAAGCGTGGAAATGTGCAAATGCAATAAACAACATGTACATTTGGTATCTATAGCTGATTTTAAAATTATTTTTTTCCTCATATTTACACATCCCATCCAATCTTAAGTAACCAGTAAAACACAAGTTCAGATTGCAATTCAGCTACAATGCATGCGAAGCACAAAAGCTTTCTAATGATCTTTGATTAGTTCTTTATTAAATTCATCAACGGAGCAAAGAAAATTTAATAAGCTTCACCATTTGTCATCTTTCTGATTAGAGTTTTGATTAGAACTTTAAGCTTTTATTTGCCTCTTTTCTATCCACTGCTATTATAGTAGAGGGCAATGCAACAGAACATACATCTGATGTGGAATTCATTTAGAGATGCACAAGTTAGACTAAAGCTCGCGACAATTTTGGGGCACACAAACAGCTGTTTATATGGGTAACCTGAATATAGTTCTATTAGAAACCCAGAGATTGGCCCAGATGATTCATATATGTTAGTTTCAACATCAAGTGTTAATAATTTATTAAATTTATCACTTAAAGATCAGGGCAACATATAATATCAGGTGATACTTCATTGTTCTTCAGATAAGGTGGACTCCAACTGCAATGACTGCAATTTCCAGTGACAATTCTGGATGAGGCTGATTGGTTTTGGGCAAGTGGCAATTGCTCAGGATACCACATGTGGGAGAGATCCCATTCAAGTTGGGTTTCAGTATTTGAAGTGAGATAAATTAGTACTTCGCAATGAGTGCAATAAAACTTTAAATGTATATGTATAATTCTGAAAATGTTTCCGCCTAAATAAGACTTCTGACTTCAAATGACAAAATAATGAAAATTATATTAATAAAGGAGGCAATGAGAAGAAAGTAGGTGTGTAGGGCTTGATTTAAGACCAATCTTCTGGCCACAAACATTTCTGAGTCACAAATCTTTCCAAAGGTCTTCAGGTTGTGTATGATTCTCTAAAGCTTGATCATGACCCAACATACACAAACAACCAAGATCAAAATTTATATAGTTCTATTTAATTTAATTTAATTTAATTTAATATTTGCATTTGTATACCGCCCTTTCCCTGAGGACTCAGGGCGGTTTACAGGGAATTAAAAATCAAAGCATACAAAAGTTAAAACCAATTTAAAAAGCATTAAATTCACCCTGTACATTAAAACCCCAGTTAAAATTTTCCCCTCAGCCTGGGCCCGAGAGCTCAAAGAGCCAGGTCTTCAGGCCCCGGCGGAATGATCGAAGGTCGGGAGCAGTCCTCAGCTCTACTGGCAGCTGGTTCCAGAGGGCAGGCGCTCCCACTGAGAAGGCCCTATCCCTGGGTGTCACCCGCCGGCAATCTCTCACCGGCGGAACCCTGAGCAGACCCTCCCTGTGGGAGCGCACTGGGCGAAGGGCGTTTGATGCCGGCAGCAGGTGTTCCCTCAAATAACCCGGACCCAGGCCATGTAGGGCTTTATAGGTGATAACCAGCACCTTGAATTTCACCCGGAGGGCAACCGGAAGCCAATGCAGCTCGCGGAGTAGAGGTGTTACATGGGAGTATCGGGAAACCCCCATTACAACTCGCGCGGCCGCATTCTGCACCAGTTGAAGCCTCCGAGTGGTCTTCAAGGGCAGCCCCATGTAGAGAGCGTTACAGTAGTCCAAACGGGAGGTCACAAGCGCATGAGTGACTGTGCGTAGGGCGTCTCGGTCCAGATAGGGACGCAACTGGCGCACCAGGCGAACCTGTGCAAAAGCCCCCCTGGTCACGGCTCCTATGTGATCTTCAAAATTGAGCCGTGAATCCAGGAGGACGCCCAAATTGCGAGCCCTATCAACGGGGGGTAACACCTCACCCCCCATCATTAGAGGTGGAATAACTTGGCTAACCCGAGACGCCGATATGCACAGCCACTCAGTCTTGGCGGGATTGAGACGAAGCCTGTTTCTCCCCATCCAGACCTGGACCGCCTCCAGGCACCGGGACATCACGGAGAGGGCATCACTGGGTTGGTTCGGGGTGGAAAGAAAAAGTTGGGTATCATCAGCGTACTGGTGATACCCCACCCCAAAACCACGAATGATCTCACCCAGCGGCTTCATGTAGATGTTGAACAGGAGGGGCGAGAGAACCGACCCCTGAGGGACTCCACAAATGAGAGACCTCGGGGCGGATCTCTGCCCTCCTGTCAACACCGACTGCGAGCGGCCCTGGAGGTAGGAGGAGAACCACCGTAGGACGGTGCCTCCCACTCCCAACCCCCTGAGACGCCGCAGCAGGATACCATGGTCGATGGTATCGAAAGCCGCTGAGAGATCTAATAGGACCAGGACAGAGGAGCAACCCCTGTCCCTAGCCCTCCAGAGATCATTCACCAGCGCGACCAATGCCGTCTCCGTGCTGTGTCCGGGCCTGAAGCCCGATTGGTACGGGTCCAGATAATCAGTTTCCTCCAGGAACAGAGGGAGCTGATGCGCCACCACACTCTCAACAACCTTCGCCAGAAAGCGAAGGTTGGAGACTGGACGATAGTTGTTTAAAACAGCCGGGTCCAAAGCAGGCTTCTTGAGGAGGGGTCTCACCACCGCCTCCTTCAAGGCGGCAGGGAAGACACCCTCCTTCAAAGAAGCAGTTATCACTGCATGGAACCAGCCTCGTGTTCCCTCCCGAGCCGCATAAGCTAGCCAGGAGGGGCACGGATCCAACAAACAGGTGGTGGAGCTCAGTCTCCCCATGATCCTGTCCACATCATCAGGGGAAACAGGGTCGAACTCAGTCCAGATAGCGTGCTCAAGACCGCCTGATTCCTCCACATCAGACTCTGCCCAGTCAGAGTCCAAGCCGGTCCGGATCCGAGCGATTTTGTCCGTCAGATGATGACTAAACTCCTCGGCTCGTCCCTGCAAGGGATCCTCCCTCACCTCCTGGTTAAGGAGGGAGCGAGTCACCCTAAACAGGGCGGCCGGGCGATTATCTGCGGACGCGATAAGGGCGGCAAAGTAATTAGACTTCGCCGTCCTTATCGCCGCAAGATAAGACCTTATGAAGGTTCTTAACTGCAATCGGTCGGATTCGGATCGGCTGGATCTCCAACCGCTCTCTAGACCTCGTCTCCGACGCTTCATCTCCCGGAGCTCCACAGAGAACCATGGAGCCCAACGGGATCTGCGCCGAGTCAGAGGTCGCATGGGTACAACACAGTCGAGTGCCCTGGTGGCAGCCGTTTCCCAGGCCTCCACCAGAGCATCGACTGGGCTGTGGGTAAGGGTGATAGGTATCGGCCCAAGCGCCCTCTGGAACCGATCCGGGTCCATTAGGCGCCTGGGGCGGAACCACCTGGTCGGTTCCGCCGCCCAGCGGCGGGGGATGGCATGACGGAAAACCAGCCTCAGGAGGTGATGATCTGACCATGACAGAGGGGTGATGGACGGAGAACCCCCTCCCAGATCATCCAACCACTGTCCAGACAGGAACACCAGGTCGAGAGTATGATCCCCCTCGTGAGTAGGGCCCTCAATAACCTGGGTCAGGCCCATGGCTGTCATGGAAGCCATGAACTCCCGAGCTAACTCCGACGACCCCCCCAGTGATGGCAGGTTGAAGTCACCCAGGACTATAAGCCTGGGGAACTCCACCGCCAACTCTGAGAGGGTGTCGAGCAGCTCAGGCAGGGCTGTTGCCACACAGCTGGGCGCCAGGTATGTGAGCAACAAGCCCAACTGAACCCGAGGACCACATCTCAAGAGGAGGGATTCACTCCCGGCCATCTGGACAATGGTGGCCTCCCGGGGACACAAAGTCTCCCGAATAACCACTGCCACCCCACCACCCCTGCCCTGAGCCCGTGGCTGGTGCAGCACCCGGAAACCTGGCGGGCATAACTCGGTGAGAGGCACCCCTCCCTCCGAACCCAACCAAGTTTCCGTGATGCACGCTAGATCCGCACATTCCTCCTCGATCAGATCACGGATGAGGGGAGCTTTGTTAACTACGGATCTAGCGTTAAAATAGACCAACCTGAGCTCAGGGGCCTGATCACCCTCATCCCCGGGTAGGAGGGTGCTAACCGGAGGGTCGGAGCGCGCCACCGCTCGGAGATAGCGGGGGCGCGATCCCAGATGTTGATATGGCCCTCCGCGCAAACACCTGCTGCCATACCCTATCGCCGTGGGGATTCGATGCCCCACCCCCACATTCCCAGCGCCAGCAGCCACCTCCCCCGACCCCATCCCGTCGGGACCTCTAACAGGTCCAGACTGAGTGCCGGTTACAGATTCCTTCCCCACCCTCCCCTTCCTCCCCCTCCCTAACCTCTTAAAATAACCGGCTAAGAATCTTATCAGGGGCCTCTTAGCGCGTCTTAACTCGAGGCCCCCGTCCAAGCCCAACCACCTCTCGGAGTCCCAAAGCTTGGACCCGTCATTAAGGGGAGTATGGAAACAGGCGACAGGTCGCGCCCATGAGGCAGAAACCGCCCTAAGGGCATACAAATCCGCTTCGGAATAACGATAGATCATATTGTGCTCGAATAGTCTCTCAGGGCCGATGTTACTAATATATCCAGAGGATCGCTCGTTGATGGTACATAGATGGAGAAAAAAAAAAGTCCAGTGGGCGTATCTCTCAATCTGCAAAGCCATCTCAGCTCTCACCTGAGATGGAAATCCAAAAGACAACCTCAGCCGTCCTCTCACTCCGGCTGAGGCATCTGACTGGAGCAGAGAGAGAAAAAGGGGATCCTGAGCCAGGCCCACCCCAACTGGTCTCTCACACCAGTGAGGCGGACGCTGACCAGTCCAAAACCGTCCTCCCACCACGGTTCGGTCCCGTCCACATTGGACTATCAATAGGGAGATCTTAATTCCCATCAGGTACGGAGTCAGTCATAACGCCTGCCAGGCAGCAAAAAGTAAAGGACAGGGAGGCCAAGCCTCTGTTGATCCTCACACCGCCAATCAGCGCCGTCAGTCAATGCCCGTCCGCCAGTCCAAACCATCTCCAACGGAGGAAAGAGGTAGTCCCAGCAGCTATATTGAATAAAAAAGTTCGCTAGCATGTCCGCCGAGGCCGATGACCAGGCCCACAGTCTGCAACCACCATCCGGGAGGAGAGGAGGCTCCGCACCGCAGAAAACGGTGCCAGCCAGCCAATGGTAGTAGAAGAATCTCCGTCCGGTGGGATCATCGCCGCTGCCCCTATTTATATAACCTTTCTTACTGAACCAAGATGGTCTTTCAACCTATCAGTCATATCTCTGCAATTTAATATAAATAGAAGTTTGTACTGATTTTGCAGCATTTTGTCTGCCAAGAGTCTTTGGAGAAGCCAGAGACATGTAAAGACATTATTAAAGAAAAGACAGATATATTCAAGAGAGAGATGAGTAAGAATACTTTAATCAAGAACAAGATCTGATCAATGGATTATTTGAGCTGAATCCATTGGCCAAAACTCCAAATGTTATAAGGAGAATAAGAACTTGAATTGTAAATCAAATGTACTTGACTGCTCAGAAGATAATTAGGACAGAAAAACTTCACTGAAAAAGTGCAAGTGTGGAACTCCCATCACCTCCTTAATATTAAGATACGCCATCTATCTAAGTTTAGTATTTCAGGCTAGTCAATGAATAATTTCTTCTCTGGAATTTGAAAGGGCAAAGTGCTTCTGTACCAGCAGTTGTTTTTTTACCAACAAATACTAATTACATTATATTACCTTATAAAACACCATTCCTTCCCCCTGCCCTCTCATCTCCAGCCTGATCACAACTACTAACCACAAAATGATCACTGGATACTACTTTATTATTTCTAAGTATAGATATGTTGATTATGAAATGCATTTTTATGACATAAAGACTACAGTCCCATAATTCAGGTCAGCATGTCAACCCAAGACAATGTGTGAAAAAACTCTCTCGATGCATTGAACATTAAACTGTAGTGGACAAGTATGAATTTGAATAAAACACATTTTCCCCCAGAGAGGGCTATAATTCTATTACAGTTGTCCTGTTGTAGAGATCAAAGTTAAACTTTTAGTACGAGGCTGTTCACGTTATCTACATTTAGCAGGATATTTTAATGCATATTTTATACATATTTTTCAGAAGCAGTCCCCAGTCTAGGAAAAATAATTTAGAAACAGACAAACAAAAATGATATATTCATGTAACTTATGATTGGAGGGAAAGAGGACTGGAAAAAAATCTTCCTAATCTTTGATTAAGGAGTCAAAGTTTTATTTCTGTAAGCTGCACATTACAGGAAGTGCTTAGCTAAATGGAAAATAGACTTGTGGAGAGGATAATAATGGGATTAATCATCTTATTAGGAAGAAGAAATGTATTGAAATAACTTCATGGTTGACATGGCCAGTTCTCAGATCAGGTCTCCTTTTCACAGACACTTGTTGTAACAGGCAGGGTGTTAACCTCTTCATCATGGTACTAATCGGTCCTCCAACGTCATTTTGTCTAGCTAAGCGGAAAGATTCATCATCTCCTCACCTATTCTCACCTAGAGTAGGGGCAACAGTACATAGACCAACCTCTTTTATCAGATAATTTTGCCATTTTAAAATAACTATTCCTTTCTCTTTAATTCAGGCATAATTATTACAATTTCCTCCTAAATTGTTTATCTTTGGGGTTTCAAAATAAGACTTAATGCAGCTGGGTATTTCTTTGTGCAGCTCTAATGAATTACAACTCTTTTTCACACACAAGAGATATTTTGTCACAGACAAAGGCTAAGCACCAATTTTAGCATTTTGCCTTCAAGATTTAAGATAAACTCATAAAATAATTTGTAACATCCACATTTTTTTGCATATAATTTCAGCAGTTCACAAAGCCAAGTAAAATCACAATCATGACATACCAAAACAGAAAAATAAATTATAATGTTGTTGGTATACAAATTTATAATTTGAATTATTATGCAAATTTTATTTATTTATTTATTTTTATTTTTATTTCATTTATATCTCGCCCTTCTCCGAAGACTCAGGGCGGCTTACAAGCTTAGCAGTAGCCTTCATTCTATGTATATGCCTGCTTATTAGGGCTTTCACACACACCCCAAGCAGCATTATTACAAAGTCAGCTTATTGCCCCAACAATCTGGGTCCTCATTTTACCTACCTCGGAAGGATGGAAGGCTGAGTCAACCTTGAGCCTGGTGGGATGCGAACCTGCGCTAACTGCAGGCAGCTGGTGTTACCTAAGGAGGCATTAGCCCACTGCTCCACCAAGGCTCACCTTTAATTAAAATTAAATCACCTTTAATTGTCATTTGATGGGAGACCAATGTCCTCTGTTCTCCACCATGAAGACCTTCACGTAGGATGAAGGATTCCTGATTCACACTTGGCAATGTATTGGTTTTATATCAAAGGACTATAAATATGAATCACAACTATGAGTCAGTTGCCAAGCGTCCAAATTTTCATCATGTGACCATGGGGATGTTGCAACATTCATAAGTGTGAAAAATGGTCATGTCACTTTTTCAGTGATGTTGTAACCATGAAACAGTCACTAAATGAACCGTTGCAAGTCAAGGACTACCTGTAAGGCAATATGTTTTTAGGAGATTTATTATATGACAGGAATGAATAAATAAAAATAATACTTTAATTTCAATCAAATTGAAATAGCATGCAGTACAATATCTGTTGAATATTGTTGGATTTTACTTGCAATGGCAAATTAAGAAAACATGATTATCTGAATCTAACTCTCAAATGCATATGGATATACTTCCCATGTGCCTCTTAGATGCTTTGGAGACATTAAAACATATTCAGGATACTTTCTTTTGATGCAACCTACCATCCTACTTAATTTGTCAGAGTCAGCCGCTTTAATAATGATAACAGAATATATAGGCTACAAATCTTTGTGCATCTCTCCATGAACAACTACAGTGCAGGATTTTTGTTTATCCTTTTCTACTGTTTTTATTATTGTTTTATTTATTGGTTTTATGGTTGTTATAGGTCAGAGTTGCTTAAGATGGGCAGCTATTTGGATCTTTTAAATAAATTAATAAAAATAAATCTTAACCATTCCCACAATATCATAAAAAGAAGCTGTTTGAGAGAATCTCCACATTGATTGATGGACAGCTTGTCTAAAATGGGAAGATTCACTCTTTTTGTCAAAGATATATCACTAAAAAGGTTGCCTTCTTTTCAAGCTACTCAAGAGAACAGAACAGAATGTCCTTTCGGCTGCATAAGTATTTCTTCCATTTATTGACTTAATAATGTGATTGTTACAACTTTCTCAAGTTTTAAAGCTACATATTTTACAATTTTACCATTTTTGTATGGAATACTTGTTATCTATCTACCTTCAGAGACCTGTATCAGAAGCTAAACAATAGATTTCATACTTCACAGTGCATGCATCCTATTATGAAACCAATTTTATTAAACTAGCTATTTGAGCCTCATGAGTGTCAAGGGTATAGAATATTTCCTTGGGATCACAGAATTTGGCCATCCCTGATATTTTTTTAATTTTTATATTTACCTTGTTTTGAGGGTGTATGACCAGTGAAGATACTGGTGTAGCAAAGAGACAAATGTTTAATACTTTCTTTTACCTGAGAAGCTGTGTCTGACTGGACCAAATCACTGCTCTGGTAAGAAAGAATGCAGTTCAAAATCATGTACAGTATGGTGCAGTGCTGTCCTAACATGGGAAAACTGATGCTGCTAATCAAGGGAGGAGGAGGAGGAGAGGAGGAGGAGGAGGAGGAGGAGGAAGGAGGAAGAAGGAATTTCTAGCATATCTGTCTCAGTTTCACATGTTTATAGTATATGGCATGTGATGGATGGTTTTAAATTTTTCTTCTGCTTAATGCCAAGAATAGACCCTGTGTTTTGGGAACGCTTAAACCTCATTCTCTCCATGCTTCATTTTGGACTTCATATAAACGCACACATGCGTATATGTATATACAGTATATGCACACACACACATACACATATATACAGACACACATAATCAGACAAGGGTTCTAGACAATACTACACTCATTTATGTACCCTAAGTTGGATTAATAAAGATACTTCCATAATACAGAATCTGAAATATTTCTTACAACCATAATTGCTCTCTGCAGGAAGATATTAAATACATCTACTCCTTTTTACAAAGTTAAATTCTTTCTTATTATAATCCCTATTTCATGTGTTTCAGGCTTTGTTACAGAAATATTTAAAAACTGCACTTAACTTATACTTTATTTCTGTGATGGCTGAAGCAGCTATTAACTTCAGCAGTCATATTATTAGAGAAATGGATTGCATTTCTTTGTAATTTTCTATATGCATCTACAAATTGTGTTACTTTAAAAGGTCAAGATAAGCCTTTTGTGCCATAATGAGAGTAAGGATAAATAATGGTACTTGTGTTCATAAATTAGACCTTGCCCATAAACATCCTTTTACACAGATAGTCAGTGGAAATCTATTAAATATTAGCAGCCATCTGGGGAACAGGGAACAAAACAGCCTTAAGGAGGTAGATTAATTGTAAGACCATTTAGGTATCATAGTGTGTTTAATGAATCATATTTTACTAACTCTTAGTTGAGAGGAGGGGGCTAGTAAATCAGAACATTACATAAAGAGTGCTGCTGACATTAACTACAAAGCCTGATCTCCTAATGATAATTTCTTTCTTTATATGGAAAATAGTCTATATAGAAGGTTCTTAGGATCTAGAAATTACCTAGTGAAGTTTGCAAGAGGGAAGAGCTCCTAACCCATGTCTCCTTACTATGGGAAAGCTGTTCGGTTAATTTCCATTGGAAGATTCAACAGTTGATACAGTAATGTCACCTTGGCATTAGCTTGTTCCGAATCCAGAAGTAATTTTCTTCCATTTTAGTGGCACAGAAAAGACCCTTTGTGGTTGCGTTTATAAAGAAGCTGCTGAAACTAGCTTTACCATTTATGCTTACTATTAATGTAGCTCTTTTGGAGTTATCAAATTGTTCATTTAATGCCCCTATTTTTCTCTAATAACCCAGCTATTCATATATAGTTCACAAACATTTTCCATAATACTCTTTAGTGTCATGGGTCACTCATAAAACTTTTTATTCTGAATAGATGAATTTTGTAAGATTGTTTGAGGTCACCTGAGACAACAGATGCCTCACATTTTTATCCTAGTTAGTCCCAGCTTTTTCACGCTCCCTACCTAACATGCAGATGATCAAGGTTATAGGAAAATATGAGGCTTTATGATTCATTTGGCTTATATCCAGCATTTGGCTTATACCCAGCAAATAATAATAATAATAATAATAATAATAATAATAATAATAATAATAATAATAATAATAATAATAATAATAATAATAATAATAATAATAATAATAAAAGGAATACATCAGGAGAGTCCGCAAGATATTAAAATCAAAGCTGAATGCTGGAAACATAATTAAAGCCATTAATACATGAGTGGTCCCAGTGATACACTACCCAGCTGGAATTATCAATTGTACTTTGGCTGAACTGGAAAACCTAGACCAGAAAACGCATAAACTTTTGAATATGCATCACATTCTACATCCACAAAGTGACATTGACAGGTTGTAGCTGCCAAGAAAAATAGGGGGCAGAGGGCTATTGCAAATCCACCAAACTGTAGAAGAAGAAAAATGAAGTTTGAATGACTATGTGAATCAAAGTACAGAAAAATTGCTGCAGGCTGTGAAAACAGAAAGCATTATAAAAATAACAGCAACAAAGGTAGAATATAAGGAAAAACGGCTGGATGACAGATTAAATAGATGGAAAACCAAAGCTTTGCATGGACAGCATTTGAAAAACATTGAAGGAAAATGTGATAACAACTTGATATGGGCATGGCTTAAGATGGGAACCATCAAGAAAGAAATGGAAGGCTTAATACTGGCTGCTCAAGAACAAGCACTACAAACTAATTCCATGAAAGTGAAAATACAAAAATCCACTGACAATCCAAATTGCCGACTTTGCAATGACATCTAATATGTGAGTGCAGCAAAATCACGCAAACAGATTACAAAGGTAGACATGACCAAGCTGCTAAATTAATCCACTGGGCATTGTGTAAAAAATATGACTTACTTGTGTCCGAAAAGTTGTGGGAACATAGGGTGGAAAATGTTGTTGAGAATGAGAGGGTGAAGATCTTGTGGGACTTTTGAATACAGACAGATCACCATTTGGAACACAACATTCCAGATATCGCAATTGTAGAGAACCGAAGCATACAGCTGATTGATATCACTGCACCAGGAAATGCCAGAGTTGAAGAAAAAGAACCGGAAAAAATTATGAAATACCACGACCTGGCCATCGAAACTGTGCAATTATGGATGAAACGTGTAACAGTGATACCCATTGTCATTGGGGCACTGGGAACTATGTCCAAAAACTTTGCAAAATATATCAAGAAACTGCAGCTTCCTGCAATAACTCCAGCAAAGCTACAAAAAACTGTGCTAGTCGGAACATCTTACATTTTAAGGAGGTACCTGGTTGATACCTAGGATGCTGGCAGCAACCTGTGTCAACCATCAGCGCCAGTCAATTTGAATATTCAGTTGACTGAGGTTCACAACTAATGAATAATAATAGAGTTGGAAGGGACCTTGGAGGTCATCTAGTCCAACCTCCTGCTCAGGCAGGAAACCCTATACCATTTCAGACAAATGGCTGTCCAGCCTCTTCTTAACTATCCCAACTCTTGTCCATGAAATAGGGCATCTCCAATTGAAGGCCTATGACAAGAGTAATTCTTGGGAACACTTCAAAAATAGAATGCATGGTGAAGATCCCCTTGAAGTTCACACAAAATGGGCCAAATGGTTTGCTCATTCAGAAAGTTGCAGGTTTCTGTGGGGTTGGCAAGTTGTTTTGGCGTATGCTAGCTACCTATATTAAAATCATAATCTAGCCACTCATGCTAGATGGAGCAGAGAATCTGATACGTACCAAGGCAGCTGGACTGAAAGAAAACTTGTTTCACAGATGGGGGCCTCAGACGTATGGCAATGATTCTCAATTTTTCTGTCATAGCAAGCCCACACTCTAATTCTTCATTGGCCAAGTGGAAGCTCCTTTACTATTGTTCTCTTTTATTCTACAGTGTGTGAGAATTCCCAAATCACATGAAAGGCACCAATTGGAGCACCTCTTTCTCATGCCCCAACTCCAGAAACAGAAACAGGGAAACATGGGTTTAGAGAACTTTCTATGTAGTTTGGAGAGTTTCTAGAAAGAGAGCCATGCATTAATCTATGGTAACCAAAAATCAGGAATCTAGCAGCATCTTTTAAGACTAATAGATTATATTAAAAGACATAGGTTTTCATGAGTTAAATTTCACTTCATCAGATGTATGGAGTCATTAAACTGAAGTAGAATTCCTATGTTATTTGAACTTTCTCGTGTTACCCAAATATATAGAGAACAGATGTTTTCACAATTCTAGTAGAAAAATAAAAGATTCCACAATAAAAGTGAGGTTGCAAATAGGCAACATAATACTTTGACCTTTCCGATTCTTGAAGTTTAAATGTATTTTAAACTGTAATTGTTGCTGTTTTAAAAATTGATGGATACCTATTTGTAAATATAAGTATGTTTAAAGCCATTTGCAAAAATAAAAACTGTAATACGGTCTTCCGTTTTGCCACTCCCTGTCGTGGGGTTGCTGAGCCAACAAGATGGTTCCGCCCTAGGCGCCTTATGGACCCTGAGCGGTTCCAAACGGCGCTTGGGCCCCCACCTGCCTCCTTTGCTCACAGCTCGGTCGATGCCCTGGTGGAAGCCTGGGAAAGGGCAGCCACAGAGGCACTCGACCAAGTTGTACCCATGCGGCCCTTGACCCGACGCAGATCCCAACGGGCCCCATGGTTCTCCATGGAGCTCCGCGAGATGAAGCGTCGGAGACGGGGCCTAGAGAGCTGTTGGAGGTCCAGCCGATCCGAATCCGACCGGTTACGACTAAGGTCGTTTACGAGAACTTATCTCGCAGCATTGAGGGTGGCTAGGTCTAACCACTTTGCCACCCTCATTGCGTCCGCAGAGAATCGCCCGGCCGCCCTGTTTAGGGTGACTCGCTCTCTCCTTAATCAGGAGGTGAGGGAGGAACCCTTGCAGGGTCGAGCCGAGGAGTTTAGTCGATTTCTGTCGGACAAAATCGCTCGGATCCGGACTGGTTTGGACTCCGACTGGGCAGAGTCTGTCGAAGAGGATACGGGCGGTCTTGTCGATTTAATCTGGGAAGAGTTCGATCCTGTGACCCCTGAAGAAGTGGACAAGATCATGGGGAAGCTGAGCTCCACCACGTGTTTGTTGGACCCGTGCCCCTCCTGGCTGACTTATGCAGCCCGGGATGGGACACGAGGCTGGCTCCAGGCAGTGATTACTGCTTCTTTGAGTCAGGGTAGTTTTCCCGCCGCCTTGAAGGAGGCGGTGGTGAGACCCCTCCTCAAGAAGCCGGCCTTGGACCCAGCAATTTTAAACAACTATCGTCCGGTCTCCAACCTTCGGTTTTTGGCGAAGGTTGTTGAGAGCGTGGTGGCGCATCAGCTCCCTTTGTTCTTGGAGGAAGCTGACTACCTAGACCCGTACCAATCGGGTTTCAGGCCCGGGTACAGCACGGAGACGGCATTGGTCGCGCTGGTGAATGATCTCTGGCGGGCTCGGGACAGGGGTTGTTCCTCTGTCCTAGTCCTTTTAGACCTCTCAGCGGCTTTTGATACCATCGACCATGGTATCCTGCTGCGACGTCTCAGGGGGTTAGGAGTGGGAGGCATGGTTCTCCAGTGGTTCTCCTCTTACCTCCTGGGACGTTCGCAGTCGGTGTTGGCAGGGGGGCAGAGATCGACCCTGAGACCTCTCATTTGTGGAGTTCCTCAGGGATCGGTTCTCTCGCCTCTCCTGTTCAACATCTATATGAAGCCGCTGGGTGAGATCATTCGTGGTTTTGGAGTTGGGTATCACCAATATGCTGATGATACCCAACTTTTTATTTCCACCCCAAACCACCCCAGCGATGCCCTCGACGTGATGTCCCGTTGCCTGGAGGCGGTCCGGGTCTGGATGGGGAGGAACAGGCTTCGACTCAACCCTGACAAGACTGAGTGGCTGTTCGTGCCGGCATCCCGGGAAATTCCGATTATCCCATCATTGGCCATGGGGGGTGAGCTATTACCCCCCGTAGATAGGGCTCGCAACTTGGGGGTCCTTCTAGATTCACAGCTCTCTTTGGAAGAGCATATTGGAGCTGTGACTAGGGGGGCCTTTGCCCAGGTTCGCCTGGTGCGCCAGTTGCGGCCCTATCTAGACCGGGATGCCTTGCGCACAGTCACTCATGCGCTCGTGACCTCTCGTCTAGACTACTGTAATGCTCTCTACATGGGGCTGCCCTTGAGGTCCACCCGGAGACTCCAGCTGGTGCAGAATGCAGCCGCGCGAGTTGTCTTGGGAGTTTCCCGATACTCCCATGTTACACCTCTGCTCCGCGAGCTGCATTGGCTACCGGTTGCTCTCCGGGTGAGGTTCAAGGTGTTAGTTATGACGTACAAAGCCCTTCATGGCATGGGTCCGGATTACCTACGGCAACACCTGCGACCGGCGTCAACGTCCCTCCGTCCAGTGCGCTCCCACAGAGAGGGCCTCCTCAGGGTGCCGCCGATCAAAGAATGCCGATTGGCGACCCCCAGGGGGAGAGCGTTCTCTGTGGGCGCGCCAGACCTTTGGAACAGCTTACCGGTTGAGCTCCGGACGGCCCCCGACCTTCGCTCCTTCCGGCGCGATCTTAAAACATTCTTTTTCGAACAAGCTGGCCTGGTCTGACGGGGTGGGGTTGGGTTTTTTAAAATTAGTTTTTAACTTAATATGTATTGATTTTATGGGCATGATGTTTAATTGGTTTTTAATGGTTTTTTAATTTTTGTATCTGATTTTTATTGTGTATTGCCCTGTTCACCGCCCTGAGTCCTTCGGGAGAAGGGCGGTATAGAAATCAAATTATTAAATTAAATTAAAATTAAATACCACAAAATAATACAAGCTCTAGGAACAGTTTCAGTGGTTTCTGTAGTGTGTTGGGTTATTGTTGTGATTGACTGATTAAGCAACCCTAATTTGAGAAGAGGGTTTGATTCCAACAGCTAAAACAGCTGAACAAGTCCTTTCCTTTATAACCCTTGCAATGTCTCTGTAGTCATTTGATTGAGAATGAGGTGCCCTGCAACCAGCAGGCATTTATGACCATTGCCTAGCCTATGGTCATAAGATCACCATTTGTGTGCTTCACAGCTGGGTTCTAACAAGCAAAGTTAATGGAGGAGCCGGCAGTACAATTGCAAGTCACAATCATGTGAGGTTTGCTTAATGACTGCATCACTTAGCGACAGAGTTGCTAATCTCAATTTTGGTTAAGTGAGGACTTGTTAGCTGCGAAGTCGTGTCCGACCCATCGCGACCCTATGGACAACGTTCCTCCAGGCCTTCCTGTCCTCTACCATCTTCTGGAGTCCATTTAAGTTCACACCTACTGCTTCAGTGATTCCATCCAGCCACCTCATTCTTTGTCATCCCCTTCTTCTATTGCCCTCAATCTTTCCAAGCATTAGGCTCTTCTCCAGTGAGTTCTTCCTTCTCATTAGGTGGCCAAAGTATTTGAGTTTCAACTTCAGGATCTGGCCTTCTAAAGAGCAGTCAGGGTTGATCTCCTCTAGGACTGACCGGTTTGATCGCCTTGCAGTCCAAGGGACTCGCAGGAGTCTTCTCCAGCACCATACTTCAAAGGCCTCAATTCTTTGGTGCTCAACCTTTCTTATGGTCCAGCTTTCACTGCCATACATTGCAACTGGGAAGACCATAGCCTTGACTATATGCACTTTTGTTGACAGGGTGATGTCTCTGCTTTTTAGTGTGCTGTCTAGATTTGCCATGGCTTTCCTCCCGAGGAGCAATCGTCTTTTAATTTCTTGGCTGCAGTCCCCATCTGCAGTGATCTTGGAGCCCAGGAAAATAAATCTGTCACTACCTCCATTTCTTCCCCATCTATTTGCCATGATCTTGGTTTTCTTAATGTTAAGTTTCAACCCAAGTTTTGCACTCTCCTTCTTCACCCGCAACAAGAGGCTCTTTAGTTCTTCTTCACTTTCTGCCATTAGAGTGGTATCATCTGCATATCTTACGTTGTTGATATTTCTTCCGGCAATCTTAATTCCAACTTTTGATTCATCTAGCCCTGCCTTTCTCATGATGTGCTCTGCATATAAGTTAAATAGGCAGGGCGACATTATACAACCTTGCCGGACTCCTTTCCCAATTTTGAACCAATCAGTGGTTCCGTGTCCAGTTCTCACTGTTGCTTCTTTGCCCACATATAGGTTTCTCAAGAGACAAATAAGATGGTCTGGTACGCCCATCTCTTTAAGAACTTGCCACAGTTTGTTATGATCCACACAATCAAAGGGTTTAGCATAGTCAATGAAGCAGAAGTAGATGTTTTTCTGGAACTCTCTAGCTTTCTTCATGATCCAGCGTATATTGGCAATCTGATCTCTAGTTCCTCTGCCTCTTCGAAATCCTGCCTGTGAGGACTACCAGTACAGAAATAAGATATTGAAACAGATGAGTTATCACCAGTAGCATCTACCCTCAAAGCAGAAACAATGACAATTTGCTCCACACTTTTCAGTACTGTCAGATGGACGAAGTATTCTTGCTTGTTGTGATAGCTATTGTCCCATTTGCATACAAAGCCACCGCAGTACTTAGATTTATAAATATAAAGCAACACAGTTATTATCTTGCAAGGTAAAGCTCCACATACAGTATTGAGTTATTATCGTTAATTGATTCACAATTGAGCCCAAATTTTTGGGGCATAGGCCAATCTTGCTGCAGTTAAAACATGCAATAGTACGTACAAAGATGCTTTGCTGAGTTTATCATTAATAATCCCTAATAAGAAGGTTTCTGATTTTAAATCAATTTTTTGTAATAATATTTCTTCCAACCAATTTTTTATCCGATGCCAAAATTTTTGCGCTTTTGGACATTCCCACCACATGTGATAGTAAGTCCCTGGAAGCCTTCTTCATTTCCAGCATGTCACAGCAAGATTGGCATATGCCCAAAAATGGAAAAGAAAGGAAACCCCCACTGAAGAAGAATAATAAATAAAATTTTATCCTGCGCTGAAATGGACAGGTTAACTCTAGAGATTAAAAATAAAACTGAAACAGAGTATTATGAAATTTGGAAAAATTTGTACAATTGGTTAGAGATAAGGAGATGACTATCGATTGATTAGTTGATAACGTAAAGACTTCTTATTAGCACCTATATCAGGACACAACTGAAAGATATGTAAATACAACGTTGACGACTGAAGGATGGTTTACCAGAAAATTTACAGATGTTATATGTACATTTTGTTATACTCTGTCCCATCATAGAATGTATTTTAAGTTTCTGTTTTTCTTTCGGTAACATAAGGTAATACTAATAGCAGTGTTGTAGCCAGGGAAGTTGAATCCTGTCCACTTTTGTTTTTAAATGTACATTTAATAAAAAAAATTCTAAAACAAAAATTGAGCCCAAAATTTATGTTGCTAAGTGAGAAATTTGTTAAGTGAGTTTTGCCCTATTTTACAACTTCTCTTGTCACATCTGTTAAACTGAATCACTGCAGTTCTTAAATTAATAACGTGGTTGTTAAGCGAATCTGATTTCCCCGCATTGACTTTGCTTGTCAGAAAGTAGCAAAAGGGGATCACATGGCCCTGGGACACGGCAACCGTCATAAATGTGAGTCAGTTGTCAAGCATGTAAATATAAATCACGTGACCATGGGGATGCTGCAATGGTCGTGTGAAAAATGGTCTTAAGCCACTTCTTTCAGTGCTGTTGTAACATTGAATGGTCACTAAATGACCTGTTGTAAGTCCTTGATTACCTCGGGCTCCTTATAAATATAATTCTTGCAAATTTGCAGGAATTTGAATAAAGCAGCCATCAGAAAAATATATTCCCTACTCATGATCTTTTTCTGATTAGCAAAAAATCCCCATCAGTTGCCTGACAGCTTTTGATCTAGTAATGCTGAAAATCAGTCTTAGGAGAAATGTCATACTTTTTAATGAATTCCCCATGGCCTTCAAGTCACCACTGTAAAGAATTTGTTCAGAAATGTTTGGGAAATGTGAGTTCCTCTTTTAAAATATAACTCTGGGTTCTGAATACTCTACCATTTCTAAAAAAAATGTGCTATAAATTAGCCAAATAAAATATTTTAGTGTTTATGCATTTTAATTTGTACAGCACACCTTGTTCTGCTACATTTTTTAAAAAGACATGTCTTTATTATGTATTTCAGTGGCAAGTGAATGGCGCATACTGCACCAAAAACATGAATTATCTGTCTCTGATGTAATATAACATTGGTTCAAAAGAATCTCAATATATTTGCATTTTCAAAACAATGATGTAACAAAAACTTCTCAATATAGTTAAGTGACAGTTCTAGGTTTGAAAGACCTGGTGTTGCTGAGAAACTGGAAATTCGGTGGCTGTTATAATTGTTACCTAGCTCCAATTGATTTTCTGCTCAGTCCTGCAAAAGGTAAATTTGAAGAAGCAGTTCTGAAAATTACCTCCTGATTAAAAAACAAATTTCCAGAAAGATAAGCGCCTTTTGCTAACCTAACCATAAAAAATAGCATAAAGATATAAAACATATTTAAAAATAATTAAATGGCTATTCTTTATCTCAATTTGAAAACATTTAACTGAAGAAGATGATCCTGACTTTTCCCTTAAAAACAGAAAAAGCAGCTCCAAGTACAAATTGCCAGGGAGTGCATTCTCTAATTTGGGAGTTAAGATGGTTCCTTCCCAACAAGCAAACTTCAGAATATGAGCTTGACAATCCCTTAACTTTGCCCAAATTGGCTGACTCTGATGGAACCATAGCCTACAACATCTCAAGAGCAATACTGTAGATATGGATGGTTGTGGGAAGAACAGCTTTATTAATTTCCCTCCCAACTTTTTGTAATTTATCATATGTCTTCCTCCCACCCACTCCCACGACCTGGGTAGAGAGATTACCAGATTTAAGGCTTTTTGTATTTGCACCTCAAAATGGCATAAACTTGTTTTTGTTACCATTGTTTTCCAGCTGAGTTCCATGGTATGGACTTCATCTATCCCATAATGAGAATGATTTCAATGATCCTTTACTGCACCAGTGGTACAGTGTACGTATTTCAAAAAGCAGCTTCAAAGTGCATATATTCTGTGTTAAGTATCAGGAACAGTGAGGCAGTGATGAGGCGGTGGTGAAAAACAACAACACATTTATTAAGTTAACACAGAAGCCAGCACGAACTGCCGCTAAGCTTTTATTTATATGGACCACTGCTAGGCGGCGGCCAATGGAATTAAAGCAGTCTTTCCCACTCAAAACACAAGTAACAACTCTGGAGTCAAGCAGTCTGGAGTTTAAACAGACACAGCAGTTAACTAACAATAACGGTTTCCAAGTATTTTACACCAATACATAACACCCCCTCTCCCTAAATAGTGCACAAGGTCAAGTATTGAACATAGTCCTGCAAATACTTTGGTGGCCTTCTCGACCATTCCGAACGTCTCAGAACCACTGAAGGTTCCTGGTCTACCAGCTCGCCTGCCAGGTTGGGTAGACTGGAACTGTGGGACCCGTTTGCTACAGGTAGACTCAAGTCTCTTTGGCTGATCTGTCCAGGTAGACCTGAGCCAATGTTCATTGGTGGGACAGAGTCTGCGAAGCTGGAAGTCGGGACCATCTGCCGGTTTCACTCAGGGGATGCTGACTGCATTCAGGAGCGACTCGCCGTCCGCTAGTGCCCCGTCTCCTCTTCTGGGAGTCTCACCAGTGCTTGAAGACTCCGCTGCCAGGCCGCTGTCATGCCGGCCCTGGGTCTGACTTTCATGTGAGTCATGAACCAGTGACTGGTTTACTAGTCTCCTGCGCAGTTGGTCACTTGACCGTCTTCCAGGACCACTTCATAAGAAAGTGGCCCTGACACCTTACCAACCACAGCTACCACCCACAGTGCCCCTGGACCATAGTTTCTTGCCCAAACCCAGTCGCCAACTTGCAAGCTTTGTGGTGGTTTTGGTTGTGCTGAGTCTGAGGCAACTCAGTCTGGATCCAAATGATCCAGCTTAGTGATTAAGCGCCGTCCCCATCTTAGTTCTGCTGGGCTTCTGCCCGTGGAAGTGCAGAGTCATGCATTGGCAAAGTAAAAAGTCTGCTAACCGGTGCTGCCAATCACCATTTACAATTCTCTTTAACGACTCTTTTGTTGTCCAGACCATGTGTTCTGCTTGGCCATTTGTAGCTGGGTGAAAGGGAGCTGAAGTGGCATGCCAGATCATATTAGCCCTCAAAAATGACTGGAATTCCGCAGTGGTAAATTGAGCCCCATTGTCTGAGACTAGCACATCGGGTAACCCATGCGTGGCAAAGATCCTACGCAGTTCCTGGATGGTCCTGGCAGTAGTCATAGTTGGGACAGGTGCAACCTCTAACCACTTAGGGGGACTGTCCACCACAATGAGGAACAGCTGTCCCTGAAATGGTCCTGCAAAATCAATATGGTGTGGTTTCCCAGCGGTGGACTGGGGCTTGAGGCATTTCAGGCCTGGATTCCTGGCAAATGTAGCAACTGTGTACTTGGGCCTCAATGTCTTTATCCAACCCTGGCCACCAAAAGGTAGCTTATCACAAGTGCCTTCATCCTGACAATTCCAGAATGTCCCTCGTGCGGAGATTCTAAGACCCTAGTCCTCAGTTGGGAACTACGACCCTACTACCCCAAAGAATGCAGACTTTGTGAGCTGACAGCTCACCCTTCCTCCTACTGAAGCTCTGGAAGTTAGGCCCAGGACTAATGTCTGGCCATCCTGTGAGCACCCAGTTCAACATGCGACTCAGCATCTTGTCAGAAGCTGTCTCAGCAGCCACATCCCCAGTGTGGAGGGAAGACTCCGGCAAATCCTGGATAGCCAGGATGCGAGCAGCTGGAGCGGGGTCTGGCTCTGAGTGCGGCAGGGGCAGTCTGCTAAGTCCATCTGTGTGACCCATTTCCTTGCCCAGTTTGTGAATTAGCCTGTAACTATAGGCTGAAAGGAAGATGGACCACCTCAGCATCTGTGGAAAAAGGATCTGAGGTGTTTGTTTGTCCATAGTGAACAGGCCCAGAAGTGGCTTGTGGTCTGTGAAGACCATGAATGGGTGGCCATACAAGTAGTCATGAATTTTTTTGATACCGGCCACTATGGCCAGTGCCTCCTTATCTATTTGGGCATAGTTGCGTTCTGCCGAAGACAGAGTCCTTGAATAATAAGCTTGGGAGCTTGTCTCCCATCAGCCATTAAATGGCTCAATACAGCCGCTATTCTGTATGGGGATGCATCACATGCAATGCTGATAGGCAGCTGTTCCTTAAAATGTGTCAGTACTGAGTGTGATGACAGCAGTCATTTGACTGCCAAGAAACTTTTCTCGTGGACACTCGTCCACTGCCACTGTGCTTTTTTGTCCAAGAGCCTGTATAAGGGCTCTGCCACTCCGGCCTTGTGTGGAAGAAAGGCATGATAAAAGTTGAGTAGCCCTAATAATGCCTGAAGCTCCCCCTTTGACTTAGGACTGGGAGCCTGCTGAATTCCTTTAAGCTTGGATTCAGCCGGATGAATGCCTGCGGCATCTATGTGGAAACCAAGGAACTCAGTTGAATCTACCCCTATTTTGCATTTTTCACTCTTCAGTTTCAGCCCTGCTTTGCAGAAATGCTAAAGGACGGCTTTGAGCGTTCTGCCAAGATTTCTACTGACTCCCCAGCTATGAGGATGTCATTGAAATAAGGGTTTTTAGCATGCGCTCCATCATACTCTGGAAAAGCCCTGGGGCTACACTGACCCCAAATTGTAGGTGTCTTACCCTGAAAGCTCCCCTGTGGGTGACTATGATCTGAGCTTCTGCCGTGGCATCATCCACAGGCAGTTGCTGGTAGGTTTGGGGCAAATCCAATTTGGCAAATACGCGACCTCCCTGTAGAGACTCCAGAATATGGCTGACTACAGGCATCAGATATGCATGTTGTTGAAGTACTCTATTTATAGTGCACTTATAATCCATGCATATGCGCACTTCACCATTGGCTTTAAGTGGTGTAACTATGGGTGTCTCCCACACACTGCTATCTACTGACTGGAGCACGCCTTGTTGCACCAGCTTGTCCAGCTCTGCATCTATTTTTGGTTTGAGGGCAAAAGGCACTCTGTGAGGCTTGATCCTGATTGGGGTTATGGTTAGATCAAGGTGGAGGGCAATTGGAGGTCCCTTGTACTTGCCTAAGCTAGGGCTGAAAACATCAGCAAATTCCTGGCAAACTGCCAACAGGTCCGCTGCTTGCATTCTGTTAATGCCAGTCACATGGATGCCCAAGGCCGATGAGACTTGTGCGGTGGCCTTCAACTACCACAACATCGAGGGGACCCTCAAATTCTTTGAATTGAACCTTGAGCATAGCTTCTCCCTTAACCGCTATGCGGGAATTTTGGAAATCCGTTAACAGCAGATTTGACGGCTTGAGTTTAACTCTTTTGCCACTGCAGTTGCAAATGTTGTTAAAAGTTCTTTGAGAAATTATGGACAGGGCTGACCCTGTGTCCAGTTCCATGTGGCAGAGAATTCCTTGAAGCTTGACTTTAAGCCTAAGCTTTTCTTTAAGGGGCGATGGGTACCTGTTCTAAAAACGCTCCTTCTACTGGAGCAATAGCCAGCTCTGTTCTGCCCCAGGCCCCTGTACCTTTCCTGGAGAATACTTCTTGTTGAATGTCCCTCTGGCTGGGAGTGTTCTTGGAGGGCCATAAGGCTTTGATGGCTCCCCCAGCAGCTTCTTCAGCCATTATCTCTTTCAGGGCATCTTGGAATGTCAAGGTTTCCTTCACAAACAGCTTTTGCTGAAGGTCCCTGTTCCTCAACCCACATACCAAACTGTCTCTCAGTCTCTCTTTGAGGTCTGTGAAATTGCAGAGCTGGGACGCCTGTCGTAGCACGGCTATAAATTTGGTAGCAGACTCTCCTGGTTGCTGCTCCCTTTGCTCAAACGTGTGTCTCCATGCAGTGATGGAGAGCTTTGGCTCAAAATGTTCCTTGAGCTTTTTCTTGAGCTCAGAGTAGGCAACTGACCCTAGTGTAGCTGGAGCGCTAGGTTTTCTGCTATATCAAACATCAGCTGGCCACATATGCACAGTAGTGTTGCGGCCTTTAAGCCATCTTCACTAACTTGGTTAGCCCGCAGATAGTTCTCGACTCATGAAACGTACGAGCTCCACCTCTTGGGATGTGACATGTTGAACTCTGACAGCTTGTTGACCTTGGCCATGGTTAGCTGTTGCCAACCTCTCAATGCCCTGTGCTACTGAGGGCATTGAGAGGTTGCCTCCAGTGTAGCTTGTTGGCAGGCAGAGGGGGGAACGTGGTTCCTACCAGGGCGTTGTTGCCTGGTCTTACCTCTAGAGACTTTTGGCTCTCTCTTCCTCAGCAGCACATCCTACCTTCATCGCCATTGTAAAGTATCGGGAATGGTGAGGCATTGACGAGGCTGTGGTGAAAAACGACAACACGTTTATTAAGTTAACACAGAAGCCAGCACGAACTGCTGCTAAGCTTCTGTTTATACAGACCACCGCTAGGCAGCGGTCAATGGAATTAAAGCAGTCTTTCCTACTCAAAACACAAGTAACAACTCCGGAGACAAGCAGTCTGGAGTTTAAACAGACACAGCAGTTAACTAACAATAATGGTTTCCAAGTATTTTACACCAATACATAACATTCTGCAAGGCTTTATCTCCCCTAACTTGGGAGGAAATAAATTTCTTAGCAATAAAGTAAGAATAGAGGTAATAAAAGTAGTTTTGGGGTCAGCAATGGGAATAGCAAATTTCATGCTGGTTTACTTTTCTGCCAACACAAACATGGGAAGATAGTGGGGTAAGGTCCTTAATTTTAATTACCATTTCAAAGCCTCCTGCTGCTCCTTTTTATGCCACATTACATCATGTATCAATCTTTCTGCCTAAGAACTACATCATTCTCCTTCAAATTAGGGTCCTTGTCCATTTTGCATAATGTTTATTAAGACCTTATCAGTAGCTTCATATTATTGTTTCCATTGTTGAGTTGGGCATTCCCAGCATGCACACCCATCCATTAGTGCTGCAAATCAGTTGCCTCAGGAATACCCATTCCTAACCCAACTTCCTTTTTCTTGAAAGTCAATATCCTCTCTTGAATGACTTTAGCCATTCCGCTTAGAACAGGCCATGAACATGGTCTTGCTGATTCCCATAAATCTCCATTTGACAAAAACATAGTTATGTGCAGTGATAGCCAAGCAAGAAGATGCAAATGTCAAGGAAAACAGAAACACTTAATACCTCTAGATTCTTCCTTCTGAATACATTCTTCACCAGCCACTGCCAGTTGTAAATTAACCTGATTTCCATCTGTAACAGCTAGCATCACACAAATGCTGCTTTAAACAATAGCTAATCTCAGCTTTTACAGATTTGTTTTTGTCTCCCTTTGCACTTTGATCCTATTTTATATTTCTTGTCTGTGGTAAGCTGAGTCACAATTAAGAAGCTAATATCATTGTAAAGACTCTCAAAAGCATAAAGAGAAGGAGGTACAAAATCTCTAGAATGGCACTGCAACAGTAATCTATAAGGGTTTGTTTTAGTAGTATAAAAATAATTATGGGATCAGGTAGAATACAATTCCCAAGTGGAGGGCAAGATAGCACCTCATAAATCACTGTCACGAAGTAAAGGCTAGCTTATTTGCATGTGAAAAGACGGGGGAGCAGCATTTATGAAGAACTGTGAAATTAGGCCTGTATTTATTATTATAATTTTGTGTCATCCCCATCTCATTTCAGCATGACCTGTAAGAATAGATTAAATTAGAGCCATTTTCTTCTCTTGTTAACATCTTTATCACAAGAGCAAGCTGTCAGAATTTTAGTGTCAAAAAAAATAGTCTGGGAATTACTGAAGGTAATTGTTACACCATTTCCATGGGGCTCACCTTGATTGGGTGCCACCATCCAGTTTTCACTTCCTTCAAAATGTGCAGATGCTACATGAAGTAACAATCAGCCTAAAAATGCTGACTCCATTCTCCTCCCAAAAGAAAATAGGAAGAAAGTGCAAAGGAGAAAAAAGACGAAAGGAAGAAAAGAGACTCTGCAAAGAAAGATGAGCACTAAATCTTGTATGTTATTAAAAAAAAGGATTAACATATAAGGCTAAGCCATAGAGAAGTTTGAGGGGAGGTTTGTCTTTGCGTAACATGTTAATACAGCCATTTGTATACAAAAGTATGTGGCTTAATGTTGTGCATGATGCAGGTTGTTGTAGTTTGTCTACCTGGGTTTAAAACAAATCATGGCTTAAGACAGGGGTAGGCAACCTTGGCTCTTTTATGACTCATGGACTTCAACTCCCAGAATAGCTGGCTCAGGAGTTCTGGGAGTTGAAGTCCATGAGTCATAAAAGAGCCAAGGTTGCCTACCCCTGGCTTAGGATGTCACACAGGCTTAAACCATTGACTCAATAGCTGGGCTTGCACAGAATTAGGCAGAATTCTGACTTAGCATAAGCAAACTAGCAAGGTGATTTACTCCACATTAGCCTCAAGTGTAACTAATAAACAATCCAGAATAACAGAATAACAGAGTTGGAAGGGACCTTGGAGGTCTTAAAGTCTAGCCCCTGGCACCAGTAGGAGACCCATTGTGGACAAATGGCTGTCCAATCTCTTCTTAAAAACTTCCAGTGATGAAGCACCCACAGCCTCTGAAGGCAAGCTATTCCACTCGTTCACTGTCAGGAAATTTCTCCTTAGTTCTAGGTTGCTTCTCTCCTTGATTAGTTTCCATCTGTTGCTTCTTGTCCTGCCCTCTGGTGCTTTGGAGAATAGGTTGACTCCCTCTTCTTTGTGGCAGCCTGTCAAATATTGGAACACTGCTATCATGTCACCCCTAGTCCTTCCTTTCACTGGCTGAAAGGTTTTCACTGATCCATGAAAGGTTGATTTCAATGAGTTATTGGAAATAGGATTTTGAAATACCTAGTTCAAAAGAAATTGAATCCCTCACTTTTGCCATTTTACTTATCTTGCCATGGCAGCTTGGAGCGAACAAGTTGTTGTGAAGTAATAACAGAGTTCATTAATATGAAACAGGATCGTTTAACTCCTAGCTTCCCATTCTGTGTAAAAGTGCCTAATATGCATCCCCAAAGATAAAATATTTTTCTAAAACTCCAGGTTTATGGAATTCAATATCATTTTTAAATATGATTGTTTCTTAAACAGAAAAAATAGCTTTGTGTAGAGAAATGGTGTAGTATTGTAATGGGTTAAATAGAATATCTATTATGAAATATTGCAAAATTAACTAAGAAACCATTTCCTCTTGGTTTTTATTTTTGTAGAATTCTATAGTCTCCTCTTCCTCCTTCTTTCATTTGTTTCACAGTTTTGTGTCCAGTGTAATATTTTGGAGGGGAGAGCAGCAGGGAAAAGTAGCAACTGTGGAGGGGAAAGAGAGACCAGAAATGGAAAAAGAAATAATGTATAAATACAAATTTTGTATTATATTCTACTGTGTCTGGCCTAAAGGCTGTAATAAAGGTTTTGATTTGATCTGATCCTGGATAACTCTCATGAAAAAAAGGATTTTATGAAACAAGCAATACCTTTGCAATGATGGCGAATACCTTTATAACTATATCTTTATAAAAGTGATATAAAAATTAAAATGTCCTTCCCCTACTGAACCCCAGTTTACTGCACTTTCTAAAGGAACTGCTGTCTAGCATCAAGTGAGAGAAGAATTCTTGGCCTTATAACTCACTATTATCACGGGACTCTTTGCAAGTCTTTTTGATGTGCAAAAATAGGCTTCTAAGAGTGAACTTCCAAGGATTTCCTGTACATTGTTCTTCCTACAAAGCCTTCCACATGCTATTTTAACCTCTTTCTTCCAACTCAGGGCAGAAGTGGCACAAAAGAAGAGAGGAGTAAGAAACCTAAAGAGAAGTGTAAAATGGCATTAGTCTTAGTTTCAGCTAAATTTAAACTGGAAGCTTAAGGGAAAGATTACGTTGTTTTTTCTAGAATACTTACAGTCCTATTCTACGCAAGCCTATCCTGAAGCAAATCTCATTAAATTCACTGGAATTGTATTACTACAGTACAGGTATTCCTTGACCTAAAGTATGGCAACCATTGAGCCCAAAAATTTCCTTTATTAAGTGAGACATTTGTTAAGTGAGTTTTGCCCCATTTTACCATTTTTCTTGCCACAATTGTTAAGTAAATCTGGCTTCTCCATTGACTTTGCTTATCAGAAGGTCGCAAAAGGTGAACATATGACCCTGGGACACTGCAACGGTCCTAAATACGAGTCAGTTGCCAAGCATCTGCATTTTGATCATGTGACCATGGGGTGGGGGACTGCAATGGTCATTAAGTGTGAAAAACGGTCATAAGTCACTTCTTTCAGTGCCCTTGTCACTTTGAATGGTCACTAAACAAACTGTTGTAAGTTGAGGTCTGCCTGTATGTCTTTATGTGAGGGTTGCAGATTTATTCCTATCAGGACACTTGAAAGGTCTGTTATACCCACTTTCTCAATTTACAGTTCCATGTATTGATATGAGGGATAGATGTCCTCCAGTCTGTATATTTAATTTGACCCTCCTTTCCATCATTTTAATGTGTCAATTTAACAAAACTCATTCTCCTGAGTTGACTGCCAATATAGTCAGGCCAGCAATTAGTCATTGTGCTATTTATTAGAGTTATTTTTATTCTGCCTTTATTGTTTTTCAGACATAACTCAAGATGGTGTACATACGTTTCTCCTGCTATTTTCCCCCAATAGCAACCTGATGAGGTGGGTGTGGGTGAGAGAGAGTGACTGGCCTAAGGTCCCCAGATAGCTTTCATATCTAAGGCAGGACTAGAACTCACTAGAAACCTTCCTGCTTTCTAGGCATATCCCACCACTTAGTGACTGTTAGTAGACCATCCCATTTTTTTTTGTCCTCAGAAAAAGCTTTGGGGCACCAATGAAAAGAAAGGTGCACCCACAACAATAGCTCACCATTTCTCCGTGTCAGGGTATTATTGGCTACATAGGCCACCTTCTTCTGATCAAGAGAAAATAGATATACAGCTCTCAGAGAAGTTTTTGCTTGGACAAGAAATTGTTCTCCACTTGATATGGCACTAAGAACTGAATGACATGAAAGGGGTGAGGCTATTGTCCAGGGATTGGAGGGTTTGGCTGCAAATAATTCACAAAGCTTCACAGATATATATATATATATATATATATATAGATGAACCAGCATCCATTTACAGAATTGTGTGTACTCTAATTTCAAGGTCAAACTTAATGTTCTTTGGTTGTACAATATATCATTATTAACTTAATGGCCACTTTTATGCTACATCTTGGAAGAACACAATTTGATGCAGAAAAGCTGTGGGTGGGAAGGATTCGTTCATTTTTCCTTCTTCAATCTCTTTTTTTAACCCTGACTATCCTCTCCACAAGTTGTCCATATCTTCCTCCCCAATACAGTGGGACCTAAACTAAGATAAAATGTTCAATGCGTATCTCCTCAAAAGTGTGTTTCACTGTATTGAAAGAGCAGAACATTCTAGCTCAGGGTTGAAATAAGGGATCCTTGGTGCTCTTGAGCGTGGTTGCTTTTTGCAGACATTTCATTACCCAAACTAGATAACATGATCAATGCCTGAAGTGCACTGATGCAGGTACTACACTGCACTGATGGTGTTACTTAGTGTAGATAATAAAATGTCTACAAGAAAACAACTAAGCTCAGAGAGCACCAAGGAAACTTAAGTTTCATGGTGTTCTATGTGGCTAACTCTCAGATCAATCTTGGAGCATTTCCTGCTCCCTTGGTACCTTCTTGGCTGAAAATGACCAAGGCTGAAGTTGAGGATGCCTTTAAACCTTTAAGATCTCCGGGCTTCAATTCACAGAATTCCTCAGCCAGCATTGGGAGTTGATCCCTAGATCTTAAAGTTTGAAAACCCTGCTTAAAAGGCAGAAAGAACAACCAGGCTAGTGTTGCATAAAACTACAGTGTAGGTCTTCACCTTTTTAAACCAAGTGCTCTCACTTGGAAGTTTGAGCCCTTACTGTGGCTGCTCTCACAAAATAGCTACCATGGGGTGTTCAGTCATACATAAAACTATTATTTACCAAAAGACAAAGTGAAGCACTTGTCATGCTTGAGAGGCTCGTGTTTTTAGAATGATGCAGGCAGTGCTATTTAGTGGAAGGAAATTAATGTATAGGCAGCCATCTAACCTTCCATAAGCCTCCACAACTTTCCTGGTGTGACGTTTGGCCTTGGTGTTTTACCATTAATTTGAGTTTAGTTCTTGCACTTCATCTTCTCAGCTGAATGATAATTTTATAAAGTGTGAAATGCTACTCCCCAAGGTAAAATAAAAAATAAAGGTAACAAAAACAAAATTATTTCTACTTAAAACATGTTTAAAAACCTTTAAACTCCATCCCCAGAAGATTTCAAGAGTTATATGCTACCTTGTGGGACAGACCATTCAACTTAATTAAAGATAAATCATGCCAGGGTATTCTACTAAGTATAGTTTTTTTTTCTATTGGACTCTTATTTGTAAAACAATTCTATTTTCTGTAAATGATGATTACTTCTTTGGTGAAAAGAATTCCGAAGAACAGAATATTATTGTAGCGTAAGAGGCTCCTGCTGTTTACTAATTGGACTGGGTCATATCAATGAAAAATATGGTCACTCACCATTTGAACCAACAGGTCCTATATTTTTCATTGACATGACCCAGTCCAATAATCCATTGTGGACTGGATTAAAGTCAGATATTATAAGAATACGTTATGAAATTTGGACCAGAAAAATGAATTATTCTAATCAAAAATATGGATCCCATTTAGAACAGGGGTGAACAAACTGCAGCTTCTAAGCCTACAGTTACTGTGAACCCAGAGTTTCCCAAAATCAGACGGCTGAAATTATGGGGCACAATTGCCTATAGATTTTAAGGTGGAAAAGAAAGGATGTGATTAAGTCTCAATCATATGTTGGTGAAAATTAATCCCTCAGACTGATGATGATGATACAAATACATCTGTCATCTCTCCCAATAATATTTGTCATGCCTCCTGCAGTTCCCCACCATAAAAAACTGCCCACCTTTATTTAGAATAAGAAAAGAACTAGTCAATTTTAATCAAGGCTGCAGTATAGCCTTTGTGATGATTGGGCATTAGTCTGCCATTAGCTGGATACTAGACCAATGCCTAATCATCAAAAAGGTGATACTAGATTGACAGTGTGCCAGGCTAAGAAACCAATGCCATGTAGGTCATTACTACTTTTATTGTAACAGCTACAGTAACAGAATCTTGCATCCCTTGACCCTGGGCTCAGGCCCCTTTTTTCTGTTCATTTCTTTGGTAATGAGTCTTCTATTCTCCTTCAAAGCCTTTCCCCCTGTCTGCCTATCCATCTACATCATTTTCTTATGACTGTAATAATTTCCAGTATGGGCTATTATACATGGTGCTGTTTAAAAATGATTTGGATTGGGTTTAATTGGAATCATCATCATCATTGTCATTGTTGTCATCATCATCATCTACTAAATTTATAGGCTGCCCAACTCTGAGCAACTCGGGGCAGAATAATGCTTTGTCTGCTATGACCTCTAATCAGTTTTCATTCTTCATATAAAGTCTTTTTTTTACTTTAGAACTGTTCCCATCTTAATACAGGCATTGAACTTTCTTCAGGCCTGCTACATCTGCTTCTGTCTAGTTAACCAAGTCAGGTGGTTCTAAGGCAAAAATTCTTCTTATTGATGGTATTGAGCCTTGGTGGAGCAGTGGGCTAATGCCTCCTTAAGTAACACCAGCTGCCTGCAATTAGTGCAGGTTCGCATCCCACCAGGCTCAAGGTTGACTCAGCCTTCCATCCTTCCGAGGTAGGTAAAATGAGGACCCAGATTGTTGGGGGCAATTAAGCTGACTTTGTAATAATGCCGCTTGGGGGTGTGTGAAAGCCCTAACAAGCAGGCATATACATAGAATGAAGGCTACTGCTAAGCTTGTAAGCCGCCCTGAGTCTTCGGAGAAGGGCGGGATATAAATGTAATAAAAATAAAATAAATAAAATAAAAATCCCAATTACGTTTTATCCAGAGAAGCTTTTTTTTCTTTCCAGGGGAAGACCATTTTATTAACAAGCCAAAAACTCATGATAAAAATCATAACATGGCCAAGCTGACTCTATCAAGCAATAAGTGTAAAAGCAAATGGGCAATGCCTGTTTAAAATCAATCCTATCCCAGGGCTTGTAGGAAAAATAGTTTAAAATATATGGAGAGCTACCCCATTACATCAGTGAATGGTCTGAGATTTTCTTGCTTAGATGGTCCTTGTGCACATTAAGCAAAAATAGCTAGTTCATCCAGGGTAAACCAGCTCAGGGAACTGGTTTCATCCAACTGAGGGATTAATTTTCATCAACTGATGAATCCAGCCCAAGGAGTTGGATAGTAGGATTTCTAGCACCAGTAAGAGGCAAGGAGGAATCCCTGATGCTATGCTAAGGTTATCTGTGTGCAGGTGTATGACTTGGTCTGCCATTATGTAGCCAAAAAAACAAAAACAAAACCCTATTGCTACCACCAATAATTGTTAGCACCAAGCCTGCATAGCAAGAGACTAGTAATGACAAAGACCACTGGCAGAAAACTAGCATGATTTCAGTGAGGTGTCCAGATAATTTTATCACTTTCTCTTATATCTGCAGACCAAATGAAAGTGATCTGAGAAATCAAAGCATGAGATACACCATTGCAAATCAATACAAATTTATGTCTAACAAATCACAGTAAATTATTCAAGAAAAACAACTTGTCCCAATCTGCCTAGTTTGTCCATGCATGTGTGCGCTGTATCTATGAAGGACACAAAACTCAACCTATTCCTATTTCTTTTTCCGTTACCCTAATAGTACAGACATCTCCAGAATTTTTCAATCTTTTAAAATGTAACTGAAGAAGGTAAGTCTACTTTTTGTCAATTTAGCAGTTCTACTTCATGCTGTAATAAATGATAGTTGTAATAGCTATCCTTAGGATATCCTTAGCATGTTATTCATTCTGTTATTCATAAGGACTTGAATTAATGTAGTTTAATGTAGTTTCCTTGTAGAGGTTTAACTGAGATAAAAGATTCCCCATGAAACAATTGATACTGCCATTATCAAGTACCTCATTCCAGTTCTTTGCACACATAAAATTAATGTATAAAAAAACTAGCCCATTCATCATTAAAAATAATCCACAAGGCATGCACACACAAATGCCCACATATATATAATTTTATTTATATTGATATGCCTCTGGAACTACTTTTCACAAGGTCAGAACAGGAGTGAAATAATAGAGCATTAGAGTGTTAAAGTAAGCCCCAGCTAATCAAAGGCTAGGTATTATTTTCTTGAATATAAGAAGAAAATGCCCATAGAGACCAACAAGAAAAAAAGAAAATGAAAACTGATGCTGAAAATGCACTTTCCATTCTGGGAATTGACTAAACTCCCTTCCTGAATCTATTTTTTTCCCCATTTTCCAGCATTGTCATTTTCTGGTGGTTCACGCCCCCTCCCCTTCCCTCACCCCTGCAACTTTCTTTCCTTTTCATTTCTTTCCCCCCTCTTTTTTGTCAGTGACCTTTCTTCGGTCCAACTCAGCCATCTAATGGTCTGAAGAGGGCTTCTTCACATGACAGAAAGCTTTAGGTTTAAGATTTCACTCCCTCCTTCATTAGAGGGGAACGTGAACAGCCTCTATGTGCGGGGTGTTAATGAACATGAAGGAAGATTTTTTTTCTATGTGTTTTACACATTATGTTCTTGACTTCTCGAGGTGCTACAATAAATTGCCGCGCTTCATTTACAAGGAGTGATAACAGCAGCAAAATGAGGATCTGGTGGCAAATTACTTTTCCGTTCACCCTGGGTCAGGCTGTTGGGGCTAAAGAGAAGAGCTTCTTTAATTTGAAATTCCTCCTCGACCAAGCTATTCTCGCATTAATGTTCACTGCCATAAATTGTAAAGTCAAATGAAGGAGCACTGTTGAAAATTAACCAGTATTTTTGTCCTTTAAGTACCAATAGAACATACTTTGGCTCCCGAGACTGGTAGTTATCAAAGGCAGCTCTGACAACAGCCTCACAGGGTGCCCGGCAGAGCTCGCCTTACTCAGGACTGCCGAGTAAAGCCCAATCACATGGGGGACACCCCCACCCACCCACCAAAAGCAGCAAGCTGAAAAGGGGGTTGGTTGCAACAAGACTATAATTTTGCCTAGAAGAGGAGGGTGTTCAGAAACCAGCCGTATGATGGATCTATTTAACTAGACACTGTACACAGGCATTAAAAGTCATGTGGTCTCCGACTACAGCCTCTGCATGTTTAATGAACTGCAATTGTGTGTGTGTGTCTGGAAGGAGCCCCCTCTGCCCCTTGAGGCTTTGGAGGACTTTTGTCAGTCAAAACGCAAAGCAGGATTGGAGTATCTAATGAGAAACAAAGGCAGCACCTGCTTCGTGGGTAACATCTTACACCGATCCCACATTTGCCATTTAGCCAAATCAAATGCACTATAAACTGGGGGTCAAAGGAGAGGAGGGAGGGAAAGGCTGGACCACATAATGTCCATTGACCATGACTTACTCGGGATTTGGATGCTGAAATCGGGACTATGTAGAAGAGTCTCACTCTTTGTCCATAAGCTGGCGTGGAACTTGCCTGGCAAAGGTCCCACCCTGGCACAATATTTCATGGTACTGTAATGTAAAAACACATTAACTCCACCATCCTAGTCTAGTTATTGTAATCAGTTATGTTTTCATGTGTACATTGCTGATATATAAGGTTGTTGTAGTTCTTGTGTGTGGCTTAATTGCTTGTTTTTGCATATCTTGTGTGATTGATGATGTTCTAGAAAATCTTTTTCCCCTAAAGGAGACTTTCTAAATTACTTTGTTTGGATGCTAATGATTGTGTTTCATTAGTGGCCCTCTCATCCAGAATCATCTTTAAATGAATGAATGTGCCATAATTAAAAATCTGAATTATGAATTACTTTGAATGGAGACAACATTGTCCCGATTTCCCACTGAGACTCCGTGTTATTTCAATTATGTAAATATGTTTAATCATTCCCCTTTTGTTTTTCTAATTATTTAATATTAATGTTGCTTTACTCCTTTATTGCTATCAGAAGAGATATGGCATCTTAAATGAGAGTACTTAGACAAGTGATGCACAGATGACAAGATTAAAGTATCAGAATGCATAACCCGTTTCAATGCATAACAAACATGCTATTAACGTTCATACTAATATGACAACACTAGCAGTAATTGCACTTCATGCATGTTTTGTCTGTGCAAACCTAATGCATTCACAATGAACAATTCCAAATCATTATCCTTTTTCTTAACATCAAAATCCATTTGAGAAAGTTGACAATTGGTAAAGATATCAAGCACTGGCAAAAATAAGAATTTCCTTTCTTCCCTCCTCTGTCAACCAGCAATCAGCATAGAGCATTACTAAAAAAAAATTTAGCAGCTGGACATAAACTAGTATTTTTTTTCATTCATTCACCAATGCAAATTTGCAGGTTTTCCAGTTTGTTTTTCAACTTGGTAAAGGATGTTTGCTTCATCTTTATAACTGGAATTATCTTAGAAGAGCTCTCTGTTGAAAAACAGAAGCAAAAGATTATTACATGAACTTAGATAAGATCTGGATCTCTATAAATTAAAAAAGACCTAACATAAAATAGATTATAAAATAAATTTGCACGTCATGTAGGGAGAAGCATAACATATTGGGGATATTTAATGAAATACAAACATAATTATATTAAACAAGGAAAGGTTCTCCTATAAATGTTTAGTTACTAACTTAAAAATAATTTGTATTGCAGTTAATATAATTTATATTTTCAATATCTTAATCACAAATATAAACTTGCAAAGCAAGTACAAAACTATCACTGGATTTCAACATTTTGCCTTGAACATTACACTGTTTGGATACAATGGGAGATACTGGATAGTAGATTTGGTAGGTATCCCAAAATAGCCTAGATTATATAAAATTGTACGGTGATCTTTACTGATAAGTGACCTATATGGTCTCTAAGTATATAATGGTGTTTGAGTCAACAAGCCATAAATGGGTTGGAAAGCTGTACTTCAAAATCTCCGCAAAAGCAATAGGTGGACCAGCTGTTAGTGAGATTTTATACTGGTGGCCAAATAAATTGGAATCAAATATAAATGGGTTTTATGAGCACAGGATTAACAAAAAAAATTTCATCTCATGATGAGTTTGTTTTGATTTAGCTATTACCAGCAATTATTTAACAGAATCCATTTTCATGCTGGTAAAGAAATTTGTGTTTATTTTCAGAGATGATGCAATTAAACAAATAATTGGGTAAAGTGGGGGAGGGAGAGAGAGAAAGAGACAAAGACTGAAACAATACTTTCCCATAATAATGACCAAAAGATATACTATGATACAATCCATTCAGAACTGACATTATTGATTTTGAAGGCTTTAAGGAATTTCCATTGAAGCTAGACCACGAGCTTCTGGCCTTTTCAAATGCATTTGGTCAGCCACTGGAAAAAAACAAGAACTAGATGGATAGAATTTGGGTGTGACTCATCAGTTCTTATACTTTAGTATTCCTTGAAGTCACAAATCATCAAGGGAAAAATGATGTATCCTTCTAGATCATAATGTTAATAACAAAATAACAAAAGAGTATTTTGATTCTCATCAGAGGAGATTCCACAAGCTTATTCTGGGCTGAGTAACATTCTTTTCAGCCCAGTTTGATTCAGGAGATTAATTTCTGTGTTATTTAAAATAAAGTTACAATTTAAGAAATTATTTAAATCAAGGATTACCAATCTTTTTAAGTGATGAAAGCCATGACATCATAATGCAGGTGCCCCCCCCCAAAAAAAAGCTGAACTGTCAAAAGATCTCTAAATCTTGCAAAATGTTGGTGTTGAAATCTTGTGATATTATATTATTCTTTGAAGCTCTTGCAAAAATGCTGAAATCCTGCAAATTTTTCATTTTTTATTTTATTCAAGAGATTAAAATACAAAATGAAAAGGAACAAAGATTTAACACAGACAAAACAAAACTAGACAAGAACATTAAAACAAATGTGAATAAAAAAACAAAAGACAAAAACACATATTATCTCTCCCCTCCCCCCCCCCCGTTGAACACTGATGAATCTATTGCAACAATAATAACTTCTTCCCTTGCAAAGCAGGAGTCTGTAATTGTAATTTACTCATAGAAAATCTACACAGTTTCTTATTTGCCCCAAGTCACCCCAATTATTAAGAAATCCTGCAAAAATTTTATATGATGAAGATGTTGGACTGGGGCAAAAAGCGCAGCCAAAAAGTCAACCTTTGCTACAGAATATAAACAGATTCTTTGTTTTGAGAAAAATTGAAGAAAGGTTTTTTAAAGATGATTTTATAATGCTTGCAAATCATCCTATCACATCCATACTCCTATGGATAATACAATTTTCATGTTCACCTTACATGAATTAGGCCATCCATTATTTTTTATCTTCATGGTTGTCTCTCAATACAAGATCACCAATGGATCACCAGGTTAATTTTTCCTAGGCAGAAATCTCCAATACCCCAGAGGCTATGTTAAATTTTGTTATTTACAGTATATGTCTAGATGTCTGCATTTAAAGAAGTCTATGCACACTATCCAGAAACAATTCCAGAGAACTCAAATAATAATTTTTTTTACAAATAAATGTGCAGGATTTTTACTCTGATCATCCACCATCAGAGTAGCTTAACATAAACTGGCTTGTTTTTCAGGTCCAAATCTTTTTTAACTGGCATAATTTTTTGGTTGGCACGATAGATACTCGACTTAGAGCTTAAGTAAGACAATTTAAAGGCAAGACTTTATTCTTTCTTGGGCAAACTGGAAGTGCAACATTCAAGTTCCAACATCTGGTATAAACCACAGAGGACATGATTTCATTCAAATAGTTTTGCTATTATAAGTATCCACCTGTCAAAATATGCATGGACACTTCACTAGAGATACTACCTTCCCCAGAAGCCTTTTTACTACAAAGTTAAGTAATTTGCTTTTCCTAATATAACTTTAAACCATGATCTGAAAAGAGAGAGAGAGAGAGAAGTTAATTCCACAATTCCAAGTTATATCTAAAACTGGCATACATGTTAATCTTATTCATAGGTAGACTAATTTACAGATAGAAGAATGGAATTCCCTCCGTAGATTTTTATTTCTCAATTTTCAAAGACTTATATAATCTTTCAGTTGGAAAGACATAGCCAGGAAGATTATGTTTCTGATTTAAAATCTTTTTAATGGGAATGGTTACGTACACACGCACATGCACACACACTTGCACTCTTCCTTACTTTGTTACACTTAATAATTTGGGGTTTTTTTAAAAAAAACACCATGCCATGAAAAGTTTGAAACTCTTGTTTTGCAATTTCAGATAGCATGGGTAGGTGGGTAGAAAAGAAATCCTGTGGTATTTTATTGCACCATGTGGGGTGGTATTGAGAATGCCACCTCCAGGAATCCGTACCTCTTTTCTTTCACAGAGGAGAAAACTACAAAGTAGTTTTCTCTTTTTTTGGATTCTAAGATATGCAAATAGTTTTCCCACTTCAGATCCCTCCATAGACTTGGATAGCACAAATTACTACAGCATTCTATGTGCCACAAGAAAGAGAGAGGGACAATGAGGCAGCTAAAACAGATGAAAGAGTTTCTTATACTGTTTGAAGGTATGTACCAGAACCTTTACTTTATACAAAACTATATTCTGTGCATTGCACCCAATCAGTTGAATGTTTATTTCATATTTTGTATTTATCTTTAAAAATTTGATTGCCCAATGACCATTAAAAATTACATTGAAAATGGCTGTTGAAGTAAACATATACATATTGATTTGAATGTATGTTTATGAAAATGTTATCAATATATAATGCACAGATATAGTTTGCTAAAACATGAAAAAGATAATTTTTCATTTCTCGTAGTCCAGTTAAACAGGTTCTTCCATTTCCAGTTCTCTCAACAAATTTTTTTTGGGGGGAGGACATTTCATTTGGAAAATCTGTGAAATGAAATTCTATATTTATTGAAATACATTTAAATGTGAGTTACACTGTGGTAAGCGTGCATGATCACATTGAAAGCAGCTAGTTCTTCATGATCACAGAGATTAAAACAAATATTGGATATAATCAATAACTCAACAAACTTTCCTTCAGTTACAGAAATTCAACTAAAATGTTTCAAGTATAAAAAAATAGAAAGGAATTTAAAACGAAAACATTCATTTTGTACAAGAACTACATTTGAAGTTTAACTTTGTACTTAAAATTTATTTTTGTAAGTTTACTTTTTATTCTTAGCTACTCAGAATTGTTAACTGCTATGAAGTACTTCAATGCACTTAGATATTGCTCTAAAACAGACAAATTAGACAGTTAATTAAGACATGTAGATGAGGTGGAAAAGCTGCTGTTTAGTATACAATAAACACTTTTATTAAATGTATTCAAAGAAAAAGTATGCTTCCTATCCTTTTCGCTACTGCTAGCGTGCTTTAATGCAAGTTTGATAATTAATAAAATTAGCCCATAAGAATTAAGTAAGTAATTAAATAAGATGTTCAATCAAATTTTATTGAAAAATACTGTGTCCTTTAACTGACTTCTTAAATTTCTTTGTGGGATATTCTGATGAAATGCAACAATGAATTTTCTAACCTATGTGCAGTTAAAACAGGTGAAAGGCATAACATATGTTGAGCTTATATGTATCATTTTAAAACAGGTGAAAGGCATAACATATGTTGAGGTTATATGTGTCATTTTTAAAAAAATACAGGAAATATGTATTTCATTATGGGGAAATGTTTTTGGGACATTTTTTAAATACTAGAATTGTGGGATTTATTCTGTTCCACAGTTCTGGTATGCATTATAGTATACTTTACTTTACCATATGCTTCTGGAACATGATGATCTGGTTGTAATTATGGAGTTATTTTGCCCCTAATGAGCAGAAGTTATTTACCTATGATCGTTTATCAGGTATTTCTGAAATTCTAGATAATATTTTTAAGCAGTTGTAAGAAACATCCATGTACTTGCTGACAACAATGGATAGGGCAAGAGGGGAGGGGAAGAAGGAGGGAAGACGAACATCACTGCTGATCGGGAAGTGCTTTGTAACAGATCTAAGAGAGTAAAGTATCATGAAGCATCCATACTTTGAGGGAACTGGGTTCCTCTTTCATGTCTTTCTGACTGAACACATACATTATTTTAAAGGAAAAACTATCTGAAAGGGAAATAAAAGATGGCCTGATGTCTCACAAAATTATCATGATGAAATGTGAATATTGCAAATTAAAATGTTTATCTGGAAGAACTGAAAATTATTGTGGCGCTAACATCTGGTGAAATTAGCCCCTGAAGCAAATGCCAGGATAAACCTGTAAGGTAGACAAGACTCCTAGTTTGATTGCAACAAAATAATTCATTTGCTCTTCTGGTAATTATTAAATATATGTTTCAGATTCTTATTCCTATGGCAACATACTTATTGTTGTCAATACTGTCCTAAATGAGACTGTCCTTAACTTGTTCAATAGCTTGTGCTCAACAGCTTATCATTCAGTTAAACAATGTAAGATATTGATCAGCTTGAACTCTTATTTTCATTATTATGCCATATGCCCTATCAACACTATTGCTTATAAAAATGAATGTTAATAAGAAACAATTTTAATTATTAAAATTAGGGATGTCATATATTTCAGGTGTTAACAATTTTACAACTTTCTGGCTAAAATCTTCTAGTTAAATGATAAATTATACTTGTATGTTTTCTATAACTCTCTATTCATATTTTTTAGCCTCTAATCTTATTAAAGATATATTTAAACTGAACATATTGATCCCAGTCTTCACCTCTGCAAATGTTCAGGTGCAATATTTTGCATCTCTCTCCCCTTACCACCCTCTCTCCAGAGGTTCCATTGAATCACATAAAATACTAGTCATCATAATTTTTTATCTATGCAAAAAAGATAATAGGAAATAACTTTTCAGAATAAGTGTACTGCGTGTAGTACAAAGACTTCCCTATTTCTTTCAGAAAAAGAAGTATATTTGCACATGATAGCTTTTTAAGCAAGCTGAAGTCTATTTCCATGCAGCTAATATAAATAAACTGGCCATCAAGATAAGATAATCTTTCTCTACAGTAGAACCGTAACACCAAAGAGGCTGCTTTAAAATAAGTAAGGTTTGATCAGCATATGAGATCCTTAGGCATATGCTAAACAGTGAGCAGATCAAGAATTATCGGTAATACCCTACCCAGCTTAGCAGTGAGGCTGGATGGGACAAAGAGTCACAACTTTTTACAAGTTCTCCTGGCTCAGAAAGAATCCCAGACTTTATCCCAGCTGGCTCTGGCAGTGAGGCATCAGGAGGAATATCGTTCATAATTCAGTCTATAAAACCTAGTTGGCATATGAAACATAAAAGCAGAATTAATTTCTGAGTTTTCTGCCATTTTCAAAGAACAGTAGGTTTTTGGGTTTGTTTTTTTTACAGTCCCTTGTATGGTCTTCTTTTGGATTCAGGGAAGTGAGAAATTTTGCATTAGTCAGAGTTATTATTGGGTTGTTCTTCTCAACCCATACATTTAGGCTTGGAAGAGAAAATACGTATTCCTGAAGGGGAGTAGGAAGAGCTCAAATAATTAAGTAAAATTTTAATTATATTCTGTCTTTATGTCTTCTTTGAACATGTTCAACAAGCATGGACAGTATTCCAATTCCCTCTTAAGCTGCAACAGAGAAGAAATATGGCAGTGGTAGTAAGGCACAATGGTTGATCCTGTCTTGTGTTTGTTATTTATTTAATTATATTTGGAAAACTTTTTTTCTCCAAGGAGGATGCTTGTGTGAGATCACTCTTCTCATTTTCTTCATGTTCCAACAACCCAGTGGCTTAGTGATTAGGCCAGTTTGTATTGAGAGTTTAAAAATATGACTGCAAATCCCAGTTCAGATATCATCCTTAAAATTATATTTATTTCTAATATATTTATATATGATATTTCAACATTACAGCTGTATTGAAATCAAAACATTTGGATATTGTTTCTGGTCACTTTCAGACCCCCTTCTCCAAAATGGAGATAACATCAGCAATGACAACAATTATAGTAACAACCACAGTAAAAACACCTTACCCAGTTGTCATAAGGATTACTAAGATTAAATATGCAAATCACAACAGCAATAAGAACGATTATTTTAATGATTGCTACTAAAACCTAATGACCACTTGCTGTTCCAAGGCTAATTCAGTGCAAATATTGATATCCCACTGTATTAGTTTGAAGACTTTGAGAGCCGCTCACAGTAACAGCAATTCTAAAAATAGAAGGCAAAATAACAAAAATAGACAATCTCAAAATAAGGAAGGAAGCAGCTCCAGATGAAAGCCAGAAGGCAGTAATAATATCACTGGTGTATAAAAGAAGAGTCTTTGCCTCAGGTAGTCTGCCTAATTTTGTATCTGAAGGGAAAAAGAAATGTTGCCTCCCCCTTTAGTCACATTCATAGTATTCAATGAATTATTTCATGTATCTGTTGAAGGAGACTAGTGTCCATTGATCCTTCACCCTCACCCATTCACAGGTTACAAGCTAGGTCAGTAGAAGGAATATTTAAACACTTCCCATCACCACACTTTAAAAGTCTCTAAAACTACAAATTGCTTTGGTTCACTCAAGTTGGGGTCTGTTCCACTGGTTCAATTCGCATCTCCTTAGACACAACAGAAAAAGTTGCAAAGATTCTAGGCAATCTATACACAACCTAGTACTTCAATCATAAGTAAAGTTGTTTTGAAGAATATGAAAAGAATAGAAAAGTAGTGAGCTGCACAATTATAAAAGTAAATAAAATCTTATCCTATGAGTTAATTAGACCTACCTTCTAAGGTGGACTCATCTTGCTATTATATAATGTAGACTGACTCCACATTGTTAATTCAAAGCTTCTAATGCAGGGGTCTCCAACCTTGGCAACTTTAAGACATGTGGACTTCAACTCTCAGAATTCCTCAGCCATTGGGAGTTGAAGTCCACAAGTCTTAAAGTTGCCAAGGTTGGAGACCCCTGTTCTAATTAATGTATTGGTTTTGATTGATTCTAAATCCCGAGTGCCGCGTAGCAGAGTGAGCGCCTGCTACTCGTCCCAGCTTCTGCCAACCTAGCAGTTCGAAAGCATGTAAAAATGCAAGTAGAAAAATAGGGACCACTACGGTGGGAAGGTAACAGCGTTCCGTGCGCCTTTGGCGTCCAGTCATGCCGGCCACATGACCACGGAGACGTCCTCGGACAAGCGCTGGCTCTTTGGCTTTGAAACGGAGATGAGCACCGGCCCCTAGAGTCGGAAACGACTAGCACGCATGTGCGGGGGAACCTTTACCTTTACCTTTATGAGATAGCCATGATCTCCAAAAACAAGAAGAAATGTCATCTTGTCATTTTATACTATTGAAGTGACTCAGCCTGAGGGCTTTGCCTCTTTTAGCCAAAGGTTAACACGACATGAAGGCCAAAGAATAATAATCAGTGGGGCTGTTGTTCTGAAAAGGTGGTGAGATGGCATGAGAAAATGTCAGGGTTGTAACCAGTGGTGGGATTCAGCTACTTCACACCACTTCGGCAGAACCGGTAGCTAATTTTTTGTTGCCCAGGCCCAAAGCGGACTTCTGGAAGCGGCGTCCACACAGAGAACCGGTTGTTCACATATTTGAATCCCACCGCTGGTTGTAACACCAGAAAGGAAACTGACTGGATATGGCTACTGGGTGCAGGTTTTGCTTTTGTTCCAATTAACAGTTAATATGCCAAAATCTGCAGCATGCAGAAGCTGCTTTGTGCTGTCAACAGAACTCAGTGTCAGGCCCATTAACTGCATATCCTCCATACATGGCCAGGTACGTAGTGAAAGGAAGCTTTTCTAATAGCATGCTATGCATACAACAGATAGGAGATTTATATACTGTGCCTGCTACATAATAGCAGAGTGAATAAATAGCAATTACTAGGAATAATTACTTAGCCAGTCACTAAAATCTTCTATGTTTCATATGCACTAAGAAACAAATTAAACCGAGAAAAGCATCTGCATACGGATGTGAATCCAAAACCTATAACAATTGTAAGGGAGGCGGGATAAGGTTTTGTTTTGTTTTTGCCAAATAAGGAGAGGAGGAAAGTGCTAAGGAAATGGCTAAGGGCAGGAGCTACTATACACCAGGAAAACTCAAGTGCTGATGAAAATGATGGGTTGTTGGGGTTAAATGGGTAGCTTTACAGAAGGGAAGGAGAAAAAGTAGAGCAGAAACAGTTATAATTGCCCCTTAATTTCCTTCAAAGTGGAACAGAAAATGTTTCATTTCTTGATTGGTACCAGATAGTTACACACACTCACACACCCCAAGTCTCCAGCTTTTGGTTACAAAAACAAAAAAACTTTTGTTCTCCAGGGTCCAGGCACCCTGGAGAACATTGTTGTCCAGAAACAATACTCTTCTAGCAGGAATGCTGGGAAAATTGAATGAAGATTTAGCCATTCTCACTAATCCCAGAATGGCACTTAGATGGTGACTGTGTTTGCCTTAGAACAGGGGTAGGCAACCTCGGCTGTTTTATGACTCATGGACTGAACCTGGTGGGGTCAACCTCGGCTGTTTGCCTACCCCTGCCTCAGAACATAGCTGGAACCAGATTCTCAAAATATTCCTTCCTGGGAATAAATATGAAAGTTGGTGGTTGACCCTACCAGGTTCAGTATGTTACTTATAGAACCAGGCAGTGGTGGGATTCAGCTGGTTTGTACCACTTCAGCAGAACCGGTAGCTAATTTTTTGTTGCCCAGGCCCAGAATGGACCTCCGGAAGTGGCATCCACACAGACAACTGGTTGTTCACATATTTGCATTTGCCCAGGTTTGCCTGGTGCACCAGTTGCGCCCCTATCTGGACCAAGATGCCCTACGTACGGTCACTCATGCACTCGTTACCTCTCGGATAGATTACTGCAATGCTCTCTACATGGGGCTGCCCTTGAAGACCACCCGGAGGCTCCAGCTGGTACAGAATGCGGCTGCGCGGGTTGTGATGGGAGCATCCCGATACTCCCATATTACACCCCTCCTGCATGAGCTGCATTGGTTACTGGTTGTCTTCCGGGTGAGATTTAAGGTGCTGGTACTTACCTTTAAAGCCCTACATGGCCTAGGCCCGGGATATTTGCAGGACCGTCTGCTGCCGGGGATGACTTCCCATCGCCCAGTGCACTCACACAGAGAGGGCCTCCTCAGGGTGCCGTCGGCTAGACAATGTCGGCTGGCGACCCCCAGGGGGAGGGCCTTCTCTGTGGGAGCGCCAGCCCTGTGGAACCAACTCCCCCTTGAGCTCTGGATGGTCCCGGATCTCCGGTCCTTTCGCCGCGACCTCAAAACTTTCCTTTTTCATCAGGCTGACCTGGATTGACGACGGGTTTTTAAAATGTTTTAATTTTAATTGTTTAGTTAATTTATTTTGGGGCTGTTTATTTATTTATTTTTAACTTTTGTATTGTTGTTTTTATTGTTGTTAGCCGCCCTGAGTCCTTCGGGAGATAGGGTGGCATATAAGTCCCAAAAATAAATAAATAAATAAATAAATAAATAAATAAATAAATAAATAAATAAATAAATAAATAAATTTGAATCCCACCACTGGAACCAGGCCATTTTCTCACAGGATAAGGACTCTCTAGGAATGGCAGAAAAAGAAAAGAAATGTGGGTTTTAAGACCACCTGAACCACGACATAATTACCACCAACTCTTAAACAAATCCTGCACGTTTATGTTTAGTTTTTTTTCCACATTTGTGCTGATAATCATAGCATTATATTTTGGGGAAGGTTGGTATCATCTTATAGATAGGGTCAATCAGTGTTTCCTTGGGCTGTTTCCAAACTGGACAATAGCTGAGTATGCTCAGAGGCCACCCCCCAATCCAACTCCCAGTGCATCCATTGCATCCATTTGTAATCTTTTTTAAAAAAAGAATCACTTCATTTCCCTTCCACAATGAATTATATTATATGTAATAAAGATAATGGGGAACTCTTCTTCTGAGCATTTCAGAAATTTTGGAGAAGAATCTGAATCCCAAAGGAGGATTTTTTTTTTCTGAACAAGACCAATGAATTAACTAATAAGATCCCCCCCAAATCATCACAAACAGATAAAATAGTTACAGTATTTTCCCATCTACTTGCTTGTTTTCACACGTCAGCTTTCAGGCAATTCATTTTATGTGCACAGTTTTGCATGTGCTGAATCTTTCAGATCCAATATTGTGATATATATGCAACTGTGATATGTAAGCTGCACTGTAAGTTTTCCTTCTTAAGCAGCTCCTAATATTGACTGAAAATTATTCAAATCTTTCCAAGTTTAAAGTTACTAAGCTTGAAGGACTAACAACCCTACACATACTGTATATCCAGCACTTCACCAACACATTCCCAACAAAAGAAAGTGAATGGGTGTTGGATATTATTTTAAACCGGACAGTTGTTTTATGTTGTTGTCACATGTCATTTCTGTTTCCTTTTGGTTTATAGTTACATATTCTTATATTTCTGTTCTTTCTTATACATCTTCTTAGGAATAATGTTGAAGATGAGCATATAAAAATATTTGCAGGACCTTTAAAAATGTAGATCAAATTCTCTGTATATCTATACATATATGACAGAATAAATCTGAACCATGATGTCAAAAGTATTTGTAGCCTGTACATCTCCATAAGTGGACCAAATGCATTTTTTCTAATACTTTTGTTATAGCTGCATATCTAGTCTATGAAAGGCAGCAAAAATCAGATTCATAAACAAGTTGACCAACCCTAGTCTGCATTTTACCTTCATGAATTTTAGACTACATTATTTTTTTTCTACAGTAAAATGAAATTAATCATCATTTAAGCCATTTCCTCTCGTCTTCCAGTTTCAGGAATGTTTTCCACACAACAAACCAAATCATCAAAAGTAATCCAACTTATATCTCAGATATGATCGCTATCTGTATATTTGTATATCTTTATCTATCTTTAACTCATTTTAACAGCAGCATCTGTTGCATTTAGCTAGACTTTCAGCATAACATTGCACTTAGCTCATTCCAGAATTAGATTAAACACATACACACACAGGAAGGCTTCATTATGCCAGAAACAAATAAACCCATTCATTTCAGCACCTGTGCAACCTTATCTTTGGGAGCCAATCATTTTGAGATGTATGAAGAGCTTTTATAATGGTGGTGATTATGATGAGAGGCAGACTACGTAACAACCAAGGCACAATGGCCTTCAAGCAAAGAAAGAGTGTCATAGCAGAGAGGCTTTTAATGTGGGGGGAAGTACTGTGGGGTGTACATTACCTGTAAGTGATAGTATTGCATCTCTGCTTTAAACAGACATTTACCAGAAGAACCCAAACAGTTTGTTCCATCACTACTTTGCTTTTTATGAAAATCCTGGAGAAATCAGAGAAATTCCACAGGGCATCATAAATTCCTCAGGCAACCTATTTAGCTATTTACATGAGGGTTAGGTTGATGGATGCTGATGGAAACAAAGGGAAGATGGGAGCTGTTGCTTGATTAGAAATGTAGAAATTGAGCTAACTAATTGATTATGCTGGTATAAATTTGCATCAAAAGCCAGATCAGTGTTTTGACTAAAGGTCTAGTGAAGGTCTAGTCCTACCCATGGTCTAGTCCTACCTTGGGCATGAACCCAGTTGAGTGATTTTGTCTTAATCAGTTGTCTCAGTCCTAATACAGAAATTAATTTTTTGTTGAAAGAGATCTGTTTATTTTTTTAAATATATAAACATACTTGCCATCTTGTAAATCTAATGCCAGCAACTAAACTGCAAATTAGGCACAAAAAATACCTGTTGTCCCATCCCTTCAGCAAGGTCATTTTCCAATATTAGGTAGCCTGAGGCAACTGTCTTCAGCTGAGGAAGAAGGACTACACTGCCTTCTAAGTTCTACCATCCTCAAGGGTAGGGAAGGACATTATTTTTTCAAAAGTGTTGAAGGAAGATTGTCAGTCCAATTACTTTCTTAGGCAAAGTGGGTGGGGCATTATTTGTCCTTCCTTAGCCGACATAGGCAACTGCCACACCACAACAGAGCAATGGTGGTGCAGTGGTTAGAATGAAGTATTGCAGGCTAATTCACTGCTCACTGCCAGGAGTTCGATTCTAACCAGCTCAAGTTTGACTCAGCCTTCCATCCTTCCGAGGTCAGTAAAATGAGGACCCAGATTGTTGGGGACAATATGCTGACTCTATAAACTACTTAGAAAGGGCTGTAAAGCACTGTGAAGTTATGTATAAGTCTAAGTCCTATTGTTATATCTAGGGCAACTTCTAAAGCAATGTTTTTCAAACCTGGCAACTTTAACACCTATGGACTTCAACTCCCAGAATTCTCTGGCCAGCATGATTTCTGGGAATTGAAATCCACATATTTTAAAGTTCCCAAGTTTGAAAAAGACTTTTTTTAAAACATAGTAACTAAAATTTAAAAGAAAATTCAGAAAGACAGAAAAATCTTTGGGAGGGAAATTTTCTCTTTAAAAAATGAAGCCTCATTCTCACTGAGGTGGCAATCTTGTTGTCTAGGCAGAAGCACTTTAGGCAAAGCATGTGTGATTGAATTTTCCTCCACATAAAACATTTACAGCACTTAGACAAGTACAGTAGGTAGGAGGGAGAAGGCTAGCACAATATGTTTCTCCCTGAAATATGGTGTGCTTTTATTTTTACTGTTTACAAAGATGTGGATCAAAATTTTCCATGGCAAATTTTCCATTGCAGGCAAGTTTCTAAATTAGATGCTTGCTTTTCAGGTGATTGTTCTAAAGAATTAAAATGCAGGGACTCCATACATTTTTCTCTTTCACTTCAAACAATATAGCCCAATTTTTTGGTATAGACTATTGATGCTGAGATGAATATGCTAACTGAAATCTTATTCATTTGCCTAGCAGAATTTTCTGAAAATTTTTCTGATTGAAAAACCTGAATATTTTTTTGTGAATAAATGTTCTCATATTTGGACCAGTGTGAATGTAGAATGCTGCCCATATCAACCCTAGAATACTGAGGTAATCGTACTGCAGCCATTGTGACTATCACCATTGAAGTGGCTCGGGAAACTCTGCCGGCTTGAGTTCTTTATATAGCCAGCTGGAAGTTGGTTCCACCAATGAGCGGTTCGGCTTCTCCCGCCGGGAAGCTTGGGCCAATCGGCTGCGTCAGGAGTTTGACAGCTAGAGTCCTCGTGGTGGTTGCGCTGAGAGCTGTCAGCTATTGCGCTTGCGCTCTTGCAGGTGGCAGTTTGACAGCTGTCAAACTGCCACGTGTTTTCCTGTCAGCCATATTTACCCCATGTAACCTATAACTAACTCATTAACAATAACAAGTAACATTAAACATTAATATATATATCAACCATCAAGGCAAGTTGTTTCAGTTTCATATTGGTTTCTCTGAACACTAATAAAACCAGATATTGGACTGAAGGACTATAGTCTCCAAGATTAGTTTAATGCATTTCCCCGTAAAATAATTGGAAATTGTTTAGAATAGTTAAAACGGGGGGCGGAGCCTTGTTAATGAGCAATTTTACCCAAATTGTGAGGTGACAAAGCTTCATAGGAGCCTTTATAGAAGCAGTGCTAAATTCCAGTCATAACACAGAATTAGATGCACTTGCAAGGAATTCAAAGTACAGGTTTGAAAACTGTAGACTGGACTGTTTCAAATGGATTTTTGGTCTCTAAAGCCAAAGGTTAGTCCTTTTGGCTTTAAAAATGTTTATGGCAATCTCTTTTGCTATCTGTAAAATGCAGAATGGCATTAGCCTGATTGGCAACAGTTTTTAATTGTTCCTTTTAGTTGGCATTACCAGATGATGGAACAGGCAAAGGAGGATGTGGAGAATTGAAAGGGAGGACAAGTGGGAAGTGAGATGGGAAAGGAGGGCACACTGCTTAACTTTCCTAGCATCCGTGACAAATATTTGAGTGAAAAATTTCAAAAAATGTACTTTTATACATCTATGTGTATAAAATATAAATTACTTTTTCCAGCATCAGAAAGACTGACTTTTCAGTCAAAGGAATGTAATAGGGCTGGTGTTGTGTAGTGAGTTCTTTGGAGGCAGGAAACTAGATGAGAGGTTTCAAACAGTAACATTGCTTTATTGAGGCAAACTGGAACAGAACTGAAACAGAGGCTTCTGTGCAGCTACTTATACAGTTGGCCACTAGGTGGCGGCCACTAGGTTTAAAGGAACCCATTCCCGCCCCAAGTCATCCAATGATCTTCTTGGAGACTGAATGTCTGGCTAGTCAGCGACCGTTACACAGACACCCTAATGGAGCAACCTTAAGCAGCATTCAAAAGACATATGAAAGCAGTTCAAATAAAATCCCAGTACATTACAGCTGGTTAGAATGCAAAACCCTTTAGTGTATAGAGTTGTCAATTTCAGGCAGCAGCACAAGGCAGGAGGGTACCAATCGACTAATTAAGATCACAAAACTGAGCTTGTTAACTTGCAGTTAGTATTTATTAGGGAAGCACTGGGCCGCTGAGAGAATCTTCTCAGGAACAGATTCTCAAAAAAGCCAGACAGCATTTGATTTTAAAGCTAGGCCTGCTAGACAGAGGAAATAAGGACAAAAGAAGGACATGTTCTCCTTTGGCCTGATGTGTGGTAACTATATGCTTAGCAGTGGTAGGAAGATTTCTGTATTAGTCTATGGTAGCTCAAAAATAAAAATAAGGAGGAGTCTGGTAGCACCTTTTCCAACTAACAACTCAGAAGAAGTCGGAAGGCCGCTGATCGAAACTTACACCTTTAATAAAATTTATTAATTAGAAAATTCTTGATGCCTTCTGATTGTTTCTCTTAGCAATAGCATTTGAAAATAATTCTCAGATATTTAAAAGTTTTGGTTCCTTGAATACCTGATTTGCATGGAGAGATGACAGACAGACAGAAAGGTGTTATGTGCACAAGCATGAATAGACATACAGACATAGATCCAGTGGTGGGATTCAGCCGGTTCATACCACTTTGGCATAACCGGTAGCTAATTTTTTGTTGCCCGGGCCCAGAATGGACTTTCGGAAGCAGCATCCACACAGAGAACCAGTTGTTCATATATCTGAATCCCACCACTGCATAGATCCATACATCTTGCTAGCATCCGTGACATTCATTGTACAATGAAATGTACAATGGAGTGACTGTCCTCAGATTTTACATGAAATACATAATGCAAAAAAGGTAGGGAAATGATAAAACAAAGATGTGTACTCTACTGATATTAAAAGATTTGCATATAAATTATCCAGAAGTTCCTAATAATAATACAAAACTAAAAAAAAAGCTTCAGAGATACTTTCCCCTGTGAGGGACAAAGCAAAATAATATAGTCTATTATGCATATAAATTTCAGAGCTCCTTCTTCAAGCTCAAGGATACAGACTGGCCAAAATTAAATACTCCCCTGCTCATTGATTTCCTGAAGACAGACTAAACACCTTTCCCAATCAATAGTACTTAAAAGTGGATTTTTGGGGGGGCTCAGAAGTCCAAAATACATCATGAGAGCCACTGATATCAGAAAAAAGCACATTTGCTTAAAGAGAGTTTCTTTAGAAAAACATATTTTTAATGAAATGCTCTCTTTTAATTCAAAGGAAGATAATCCCAAATTAATGTGGCTCATATCTTGGATGGTACAGTTCTTACCATATTCTATAGGAAAGCTAAGATTCTTCCATTTCAAAGGTAAATTTTATTTTATTTATGCATCATTTAAAGACTGCCCGATTCACTGATCTCCCCTTCAGATAGTTTCTTTTCACAAAGTAGATTTTATTGGTTTGATGCTTGGAATTTGAATCCCAAAAATAAGCACAGCCAACCAATCTTACCGATGGAAACTCCACTTGACATATTTTTGCTTGAAATGTTTTATCAAATTCTGATTTTTTGCAAAAAGAATGATTGCACTTGCAGAAATGTCTAAGATTTCTGCTTATTTGAAGGATCATTTACAAGAAAGATATATTTCAGTTTGGAGGAGATGGATAGATTATATTCAGAATAAATATGGGACTAAAAAGTTCCATTTAGCTTATGAGTAGATTTTAGAGGGATATTGTTATTGATTTTATTTTATTTTTTATTTATTTTTATTTTAATTCCATTTATATCCCGTCCTTCTCCGAAGACTCAGGGCGGCTTACAAGCTTAGCAGTAGCCTTCATTCTATGTATATGCCTGCTTATTAGGGCTTTCACACACACACCCCAAGCGGCATTATTACAAAGTCAGCTTAATTGCCCCCAACAATGTGGGTCCTCATTTTACCTACCTCGGAAGGATGGAAGGCTGAGTCAACCTTGAGCCTGGTGGGATGCGAACCTGCAATAATTGCAGGCAGCTGGTGTTAATTAAGGAGGCATTAGCCCACTGCTCCACCAAGGTGTTAGTACTTTGTATGAATCTATGTTAAAGGGGAGTTAAAGCACATTATGAATTTGGTTAATTTTATATTATGGATAATTTTTAGTTAGAATATGATTATTACATCTATAACCCTGTATTTAGCTCTGGGAAGCGGGGGTGGTTTGGGGTGGGTGGGTTTTGGGGATATGTATTGTAATTTTTTTTTTGTAAAACTCTTTAATAAAAAAAAAGAATGATTGCACTGGGTTTGGTCAATTAATTGCAGCCATTGCTCCAACACTTGTTGCAATATCAGAGCCGTTCTCATACCTCTCCTGTTATTTCCTAGGTAACAAAGCACACAATAACAGGTCTGGAATGAGGGAAGGAAAGAAGTTTTCTCTTTGCTTCACATTTGACGTCATTCCTATTCTAGAGATTTCTTTAAAAAAAGCAATAAAAATTAAAAACCACACACACTACACAGAGAAGAAGAGGATTTTAACTTTTAACTATTTCATTGCATAAAATTCAGCATTACGGTAATAAATATACTGCCTACTTTGGGCAGCAGAATTAATCAGCAAAGTTGCTAACAACCCAGAACTTCAAAAACGAATTTAATAAAATTTTAAATTTTAATAATATTTTGTTGTTGATGATCTTTTATATCCCCAGTGGTACATTACAGGAACCACAGAGAAAAACACATAGCTCATTAAAGTTCAGTTTTGAATTCAGCTAGCAGGGACTCAATCTAGAGGGGAGATTTGGGGGGGGGGAAAACATTTTGTATCTTGATACCAAGGTTGGGAGAGGGGGGGACTGCAGAAGAGAGAATAGCAGAAAAAAAAACAACAAACCACTAGATCACTTGCAGTAGCAGCCTTCTGCATGCGCAACTTTGTATCTAAAGTGTTATAAGGAGTGTTGTAAAGCCAGAGTCCCATTTCATGAACCTTGCATGGCATGCCAACATCACATTAAATGATCGTTTTATTTTATTATTTTGCGAGCTTTAGCTTGTAAGTGTGCTATCTGAATGGAATTGCTGAATAATAAACCAGAGCTCTGTTTTAAAGCAATATAATGGACTCAGGGGTGTTTTAGGTTTTAGATCGTAACTGTAATTTAATGAGATGAACAAACTAAATCCAGAGTTTACAACTTTATGTGTTCCTTGTTTCTTCTTTATTTTTCCTGGGCCCCACAGGTGTGATATGTGAGTAAAACCAACGTACTTGCCATACTTACTATTGTAACAAATTTAAAGTCAGATGTGATTTTATCCGATCAATTTTATCAGTTGCATTTGCTTAGAGTTCAGACCTTTTAAAAAAGTTTCTAGAGATACGCAGGAAGAAAAAGCATCTGGATGTTAGTCAGTAAGCATAAAAAGCAAATCAACCTTAAACCAGAGTAACATTGGAGCATTCCAGTAGGAAATAATTCCCACACTTTATACCCCTCAATTAACAGAGTAAAGGTGAGGCAGAAATATGCTTGCTGCCATTATGATTAGTATCACAACTACTTTTTATTACAGTTTTTGCAGTGAATTCAATAATCTAAATCAGCATTTAGTACTTCTGAATGTGTGGTCTGGGGAAATTTCAAAATTTCTCAATTTGAATTTCTAACAGAGTAAAATTAGTAAGTATATCACACACAAACCAATGTTATTAGTGGTCTTCAATCATTTTTAAGAATATAAGGGGTTCCTGAGATATATCATGATGGTGCCTTTAGGTGTGCATTTCAGCACATTCATCTATCACAATTGTTTTGACTGTAACACCTCCCATCCCCATGTGCCACTTGAAGTTTTCCTTGTCCTGGAGTTTCCAGCTGAAAAATGTTCTCAGAAAAACAAGAAGCTGAGAGGAATTCATTACGGATCAAATTTTGGTCTCTGGTAGCCATGCCTTTCTGCCTCAGAAGCAGAACTCAAGTCATTCTTGAGATCTGAGGATCCCTGGTGGTGCAGTGGTTAGAATGCAGTATTACAGGCAAACTCTGTCCATAGCCTGGAGTTCAATTGTAGTGGGGCTTCTATCCTCCTGAGGTCAGTAAAAGGTGGGCTCAGATTGTTGGGGGCAATATGCTGACTCTGTGAACTACTTACAGCAGGGGTGTCAAGCTGCCGGCCTGCGGGCCAGTTGCATCATATGGATGCTGCGCCCACCCCAGCTCCAACAATGCAAAAAAAGTCAAAATGCATCACAACACATCATGTGGCGAGTTTGACACCCGTGGCTTAGAGGGTGCTGTAAAAGAACTATGAAGCAGTATATAAGTCTAAGTGCTATTGTTATTGCTATCTTAGATCTTTGTCTGATGTAATGGCCAACTTGTGGAGGCACACTTGCCAAAACTGCTAATTTCCCTCACAGCTTAATGTTGCAATCTTTATAATATCTTTACTTTTTGAAGCAACAATAAGCATATCAAAATGGATAGACTCTAGACATTTTTAAAAAGGAGAAAAATAACTCAATATGAATTTTTGTAGAGCTGGTTTCAGTTTTATTATGCATTTGATCTTTTTTAGAAAGCTTCTTCAGTTTGAAAGTACTACAGTTTGCCTTTCAATACAGATTCCCCTCTGCCTCTTCTAATCCTCATTTTTATTCCTGCATGTTGGTTATCATATCTCTTTGATCCCTGAACGGCTTGGATCTCATTTTATTCAGGTTGGAATAGTGATTTTGTCCCTCTGTAGTTTTCTAATCTTTAACTTGAGTGTTTTCTTTTCCTTTCTTTGTCTGGTTTTCTTTGTTTATATTTTCTATAGAAAGTTTCTAAGTGCACAGGAAGTCTGTCCAGAACAATATTTATAGCAAAATGCACGGTTGCTATAGTTTTCTTCAAAATATTTGCCTTAAAAAAAAGATTTCTTCCACTTAAAGCTTGAGATGTATTGCACTTGAACTCCCTTAATTATTAATAAGAATAACTATCGATGTGACTGGTGGACAGTTTTCAGAGTTGTGAACCAACACATGTTGAAAGCACAAGGAAGGAAAAGCCACTTTAGTGAAATATTTTATGTATGCATTTATTTATTTATTTATTTATTTATTTATTTATTTATTTATTTATTTATTTATTTATTTCTATTTCTATGGCCCATCTCCCTAAGAGATAGTGATTGTTAAACAAATGGCAATGTTGAGAATTCTGAAGTAATAGCCAGTTAATGTTAAAGAAATACAAAAATAATGGTTGCCCTCCAGTTGCCCTCCGGGTGAGATTCAAGGTGCTGGTGATGACCTATAAAGCCCTAAATGGCATGGGCCCGGATTATCTAAGGGAGCACCTGCTGCCAGCGTCAATTTCCCATCGTCCTGTGCACTCCCACAGGGAGGGCCTCCTCAGGGTACCGCCAGTCAAGGATTGCCGACGGGCGATCCACAGGGGGAGGGCGTTCTCTGTAGACGCACCTGCCCTATGGAATCAACTGCCAACGGAACTCCGGACTGCCGCTGACCTTCGTTCATTTCGCCGGGACCTAAAAACCTGGCTCTTTGAGCTATCTGGTCTGGACTGAGGGGTTTAATATTTTTAAATTGTGATTTAATTTTTGCGGCTAGACTTAATTTAATTTATTTTATTTTTATATTGGATTGTTTTTAAATTTTGCCTTGTAAACCGCCCTGAGACCTTTGGGAATAGGGCGGTATATAAACCGAATAAATAAATAAATAAATAAATAAATAAATAAATAAATAAATAAATCCTCAACATTAGTTTTGTTAGCATCAATTTATTGCTGTTCTTTCAGAGCACCATCTTACTATATTTGATGGCGGGGGGGGGTCTTAAGTCACTTCATCATTGTAAATCTGGTACCACTGAAGTGTCTTGCTCTTACTTTTTATTCCACAAGTCAAGGTTCACTTGATCATTGAATCTACTAAGAAAAAGGTCACATCTCTCTCTGACATCTAATTTTCTAGGGGGGAAAATTATATGGTGGAGTATTTAATTATTTGAGCTTCAACTAACACAACAGCAGGTTAATGCTTTTTGGTAGGAAAGAGTTCCAGAAGTATTTGCCAAAACCTTCCAGAAAAAATATTAGTGTTTCATTTTCTTTTTGCATTTTGAGAAATTTCATTAGAATTTTCTGTATTTTGCTATTCTAGATGAAACTTCAAATATCCATCCCATAACACTTTAAAAGATATTTAAATTGAAAGTGAGAAGAATTTGAAAATCAATTCATTTGCAGAAAATTAATCTTTTTAATTGTCGCGAATGCTAAAAATCCAGATTCCTTCCACATTCCATATATATATGATGAACCCCCTCCTGTTAAAATTCCTTTCTGCATAATACTTAACTGATGCATTTCATACTTTCTCCTTTGCTTTTCCATTTTATCCTAGCAAGGGAGAATTGCGAAAGGATTTTTTTCTTTTTTCACGCTGCAAGTTAAATATAGTGCTGGGAAATAATAATGAAATAATGAAAATCAAATAAACAAATCCCTGCTTTTTAGACATGCTTTTGGAAACATTTAAAGGTAAAGGTAAAGGATCCCCCGCACATGAGTGCTAGTCGTTTCTGACTCTAGGGGCCGGTGCTCATCTCCATTTCAAAGCCGAAGAGCCAGCGCTTGTCTCCGTGGTCATGTGGCTGGCATGACTAGACGCCAAAGGCGCACGGAACACTGTTACCTTCCCACCGTAGTGGTCCCTATTTTTCTACTTGCATTTTTACGTGCTTTCGAACTGCTAGGTTGGCAGAAGCTGGGACAAGTAACAGGCGCTCACTCTGTTACGGGGCACTCGGGATTCGACCCACCAAACTGCCAACCATTTGATCGACAAGCTCAGCATCCTAACCCACTGAGCCACCGCATCCCCTTTGGAAACATTTAGACAGTAAACATAATACTCAAACTTGTTTTGATAAAAAATGTTCTAATAACTTAATGAAAAAGAGGTACAAGTGTCAATAAAGGAGACAGAGAGAGAGAAGAAGAAGAAATTCAGCTAATCTGGCAATTTAGCTCCTCTGTGAATGTTTCCTGTGAAACTGAATGTACTTTAGTCAGTCTGACCAGACTGATTGTCTGCAGAAGGGGTTGAAAAAAAGTCAAAATGGTGACCACAATAGTGTGATCTTGAAATTTCTCACATCCTGTTCCTGCTATGGACACTCCTGAGTGCATCATCTCTTGACTCCTGTTCCTCAACTGCACTCACTCTCAAGAGGTTTATTTTAGTGTAAGGCCAAAATATACCTGATATGGTCACCCTAACAATACTGAGCAGCATTTTGGGCATTGCCCATCTTTTCCTTCCAACTGGCCATCCAATGGCAATACAAAGGTTCGTATTTACCATATCCTCAAAAAATCTACACAGGCATGATGAAGGAATCAGTGTCTTTTCCATCTCGTTGCTGCCATCTAATGATTGTCTGGAGTTTTGAAGCCCTGGTATGATCAGACTAATGTGCAATCATTGATAAACTGATTTTGTGATATCAAGTCATTCTTGATTCCTGGTGGCCACATATGTAGATGTTATCTAAGACAATCTATCCCTAGCTTGTTCTTTCAAGTCTCCTAATGATGTCCATATCACTACTGTAGCCGAGTCCATCTGTCTTGCTACTGATCATTCTTTTTTTTTCCTTCCTTTAACGCTGACCCAGCATTAAAGCCTTTTCCAGAAAGTTGGGTCTTTGCAAAATATGTCCGAAGTATGATAACTTGAACCTAGTCATTTGTGTCTCAAGTGGATTGATTTCTTTTTCCTTTTTTTTTGATGATCTATCATTTTATTTTTTGGGCTGTCCATGGTATTCTCAAGAGTCTTCTCCAAGTTCATAGATAAATTGATTCACTTAAATTATAATTGGTATTTCAAGCCAAAAAAATTCTGTGAAGATGCCTAGCCAAAATGACATTTCAGCCTTCCTTATTTCCTTTTCCATTTTATATAAAGTTTGCTTCCACATTGCCGAAAAGAAAGAAGACAAAAATCAACTAACTCTTTTCCATGAAGTTTCCATGGCTCCATTAATATAGCAGAGCATATTAAGAAAAAAAGGTATTGACTCATCTTATTGTAGACCAATAATTCATATGATGGCACTGTCATGGAAAATTCCAAGCAGAACATCAATTATTTTTTTCAACAATCATTGAGTCCCAACTTTATAAAACAGAAGAACTCCAAACAACGGGAAGCAAAGATTTTTTTATAGAAGAAGGGTACAGATCCTAGTCTATGGCATTTTTCTTGGTGTCTGGTTCCTTTACTGTTAATAGTGGATCTAAAAGGCAGAAGTTACCCACTACTTTGGCTATCTTCACTGTTAACTCTTAAGTCTGGTTGCTCTACATCAGACATGTCAAACTGGCAACGTCACGTGATGTCATGAGACATATTGGAGCTTTTCCCCCATTGTCAGCAATGGGTGGGTGCGGTTTCCTGGTGACACATCCGGCCTGTGGGCCAGAGTTTGACACCCCTGCTGTACATGTTGTCATTAGTATGGTCATTATATTTCATCTTAATCTCATTTTCATTGTGTTGCTTGACTTTCATTTTAAAAGCTTGCAGATCATCTGCATTTTTAGCTATCACGATAATCTCATCAGCACAGCACTCCAATTTAAAACCTCACTCAACTTCTTTCAATCTAGCTTTCATATCTGCTTGTGTGTGTAGTGTTTGGCCTTGTCTCACTCTTCAGATGAACTGGAGCCAATCTGTTTCACCTTGCTCTTGCTCTCTGCCTTCCTTGTCTGGCTTTCTCAATTATCCAGCATTTATCAGTAATATTGTCTTGTGTTCCTTTGCCTTTTTAAAAGTCAGGTTGAACATCTGGCATCTCCCTTTTCATGTAGGGCTTTAATAACAATAATACAGTTGGGAGGGACCTTTGAGTTCTAGTACAACCCCGTGCTCAAGCAGAACACCCTATACCATTTCAGGCAAATGGCTGTCCAGTCTCTTCTTAAAAACTTCCATGTTGAAGCACCTACAACTTCTGGAGGCAGGTTGTTCCACTGAGTAATAGTTCTAACTGTCTGGAAATTTCTCCTTAGTTCTAGGTTGCTTCTCTCTTTGGTTAGTTTCCATCCGTTGCTTCTTGTCCTGCCTTCAGGCGCTTTGGAGAATAGCTTGACTCCCTCTTCTTTGTGGCAGCCCATGAGATATTGGAACACTGCTATCATGTCACCCCTCACCCTTCTCTTCATTAAACTAGACATACCCAATTCCAGCAACCATTCTTTGTATGTTTTAGCCTCCAGTCCCTAATCATCATTGTTGCTCTTCTCTGCACTCTTTCTACAGTCTCAACATCTTTTTTACATTGTGGTGACCAAAACTGTATGTAGTATTCCAAGTGTGGCCTTACCAAGGCATTGTAAAGTGCTATTAACATTTCACATGATCTTGATTCTGTAGATTTCTATAGATATTCAATCAATTTCTGTAGCCTTCCAATTTGGTAGGATATTTGACCTAATTTCATCATCTACTACTAGAAGTTCTTAAAAGTAGGTGTTTTGGATGTTTACATCTCTGTTATATAGAATTTCAGTATACTTCTTCCATCTTTGTTTTTGATTTTTTTGGAATCAGTAACTATCTGTCCATTGGTGTCTTTTAGCTTACCAGTTCAAGGTTGGGACCTCTTTCTGAGTTTGAGGATCTTTTGGAAGACTTCCTTATTTTTTCTGTTTGTTTGTTTCCTTCTTTAGTGTATTTACAGGTATCATTGCAATATTGGTTTTTAGTAGTAGCTCTCTAAAATTCTGTGTTAGGGTCCTTTCTGAGATTGTTGTCCTTCTTAGTTTTAAATTATCTCTCTTTTTTTGCAATTTCCGTCATTTGTGATGTTTAATTTGTTTTCTTTTTATGTTGCTTGGTTTTCAACAGTCTCTTTTCATATTCCTCCTTAATAATATTTATGATTTCATTCAAAAGTTCCTGTGGTTCCTGATTAATGTTGTTCAATACTTCAAAGCAATTCCTGATGTTCTCCTTGAAAATACTGGATACATGGCCATATTGTGAAAACTGGTTGGCTTTCTTCTTCCACTTAGCTTATATGGAACCTACACCTGGACAGTTTGTGATCTGTTCCAACCAAAGCCACCTATTTGCAGTTATAACTGTACCACCAAAATAGTTCTTGATTTCTGTGTACTCCACCTGGTGATCTCTCTCTCTCTCTCTCTCTCTCTCTCTCTCTCTCTCTCCCCTCCCTCCCTCCCTCCCTCCCTCCCTCCCCCTTATATGTATGTATGTATGTATGAATGTATGTAATCCTTACAACAGCAATTGGGACCAAGACTGCTATCACTAACAAATGTGGTCAAGTGCGATGTCATGTGACTGCATTGCTTAGAGATGGCAATCTTAGCAGTCTCATTTGACACTATAACCCCAGAATGCACGGGTCATTAAGTGGAAAGAGTTAGGAGTCTCATGTAAGGAGCACAGAGAGGTTCATGGATGCCACGGAGGTTGGGAGGATGCTTTGGACAAGCACTAAGCAGCATGGACAGATTGTGGTGAAGGGCAGCAGAGGCCTTGGGCAGGTTGGCGGAGGGCTGGCAATGCTGTGGGAGGACTGGGTGCTACAGGTCAACAATATGGACTGCAGATGAATGGGGGTCTGCAAGAAAACAATCAAGCTCAGATAGCACCATTCATTTCAACTCTGACCTACAAATATTTTCCTTTATTGGTACTTGTATAATTGCTAGATAAAAGAGTTGTCCACAAAGTGTAACCAACCTGTCACCCGAAAGCAATACTGATTATAAGCAGTACTGACCTACTCCTTCCTTATAGCTGAGCAAATATATAGGAAATATTGCATAGTAAAGTTGTCCCACAGAGAGATGGACAATATTTCTGATATACTGACGAGGTTTACTGACTATCTCTCCAGGTACACTCTGTGTCTTTCATTAAAGCTGGTCCTGACAATTATTAACAGGAGTATATGTCCTTGTACACAGCCCTCCATCTTTATTGGAACAATTTGGGAGACAGTGAAGTTTGTAATAATATGCAGCTCCTTCCCGGAAACTGCTAGGAACCAAGTCAATTATGCAAGTGTGCCATCTGCTGGTCTGAACCATGTATAGCCATAAATGCTTTTGGGGAGGGAGGAATGGCTAAATTACATGAGCTTTCCAAGATTCTCTTTCACGTTTTATTGTTTGCAATGAATAATATAAATACTACATATAGTAAAAGATCAGCTTTGTTTTTATATTATAAAAATCAGGGTGATCTAATGAGTCTGTCCAGAAATAACTTTTCTTTGTATCTCTTTATCGTGGAACCTATTAAAATATTATTTCCAGATATTAAAAGGATATTGGGGGGGGAGGAGAGGGAATCTATCTTCCAACAGTCATTATAACTAGCAAACCTTTTGGAGAAGATCATTGGCCATTTATCTAGACTCCTGGAACATGGAAAGCAATATTTTTTTTAAGGTGGCAGATTTTTATTTTTTTTACTTGTGCCTCTGCATTCAAAAAGTTTGCTAAAGTGAAAAAGCCTTAAACAGAGATTGTGAATTTATGGAGCAATTTCTGCTATAAACTTTCAACACTTCCATAATAGGTGCAGTTTAGAAACAGTTTCAAGATCAATAACATTTAACAACATTTTCAAAAAATCTCTAAATATAGGAAAAGTTAATACATATTCCGAGGATATATTTTACTCACTTGGTGCTGCATAAACGAGCTGTGGTGGCGCAGTGGTTAGAATGCAGTATTGCAGGCTAATTCTGCTGACTGCCAACTACCAGGAGTTTGGCAGTTCGAATCTCACGTACTCAAAGTTGACTCAGCCTTCCATCCTTCCAAGGTCAATAAAATGAGGACCCAGATTGTTGGGAGCAATACGCTGACTCTGTAAACTGCTTAGAGAGGGCTATAAAGTACTGTGACGTGGTATATAAGTCTAAGTGCTATTGCTAGTGCTATGTCAAGGTGGCTATGATTATATTTCCATGTTATTGTTCCACATTTAAAAGCTGGGTTAACATTGTTGTCTACAGCACGGAGACGGCATTGGTCATGCTGGTGAATGATCTCTGATCTCTGGCGGGCTTGGGACAGGGGTTGCTCCTCTGTCCTAGTCCTATTAGACCTCTCAGTGGCTTTTGATACCATCGACCATGGTATCTTACTGCGGCGTCTTCGGGGGTTGGGAGTGGGAGGCACCATCTTATGGTGGTTCTCCTCCTACCTCTTGGGACGTTCGCAGTCGGTGTTGGCAGGAGGGCAGAGGTCGGCCTCAAGGCCTCTCATTTGCGGAGTTCCTCAGGGGTCGGTCCTCTCGCCTCTCCTGTTCAAGATCTATATGAAGCCGCTGGGTGAGATCATTCGTGGTTTTGGGGTTGGGTATCATCAATATGCTGATGATACCCAGCTTTTTATTTCTACCCCAAACCACCCCAGTGATGCCCTCGATGTGATGTCCCGTTGCCTGGAGGCGGTTCGGGTTCTGGATGGGGAAGAACAGACTTCGGCTCAACCCTGACAAGACTGAGTGGCTGTGTGTGCCGGCGTCTCGGGAAATTCAGTCTATTCCATCGTTAACTATGGGGGTGAGATATTACCCCCCGTAGATAGGGCTCGCAACTTGGGTGTCCTCCTAGACCACGGGTCGGCAACCCGCGGCTCCGGAGCTACATGTGGCTCTTTAAGCCGTCTCATGCGGCTCCCAGGCCTCCTCTGCCGTTCTGCAAAAAAGTCCCATTGAGAGAATGGGGCAGCGGAGGTTTGGAGAGCTGATGCCTTTTGGGGCCAAAAGAAATGCAAACGAAGGCAGCAGCTCTCCAAACGGGGCAACGGCAGTTTGGAGAGCTGCGCGCGCAGCTCTCCAAACCTCCTCCGCCCCGTTTCCAAGGCTGCCGGCTTCGTTCATGTTTGAGGAAGCCAGCAGATCTCCAAACGGCCAGCGGTGGTTTGGAGAGTTGCACGAACAGCTCTCCAAACCTCCTCCTCCCTGTTTGCAGGGCTGCTGGCTTCCTCAAACATGGACGAAGCCGGCAGATCTCCAAACAGGTGGAGGAGCTCCAAACCTCCGGCGCCCTGTTTGGAGAGCTGCTGCCTTCTTCTGCATTTCTTTCAAATGCGGATGAAGGCAACAACTCTCCAAACGGGGCGCCGGAGGTTTGGAGACCTGCGCAGGTCTCCAAACCTCTGGCGCCCCGTTTGGAGAGCTGCTGCCTTCTTCCACGTTTCTTTCAAATGCAGACGAAGGCAGCAACTCTCCAAACGGGGCGCCGGAGGTTTGGAGAGCTGCGCAGCTCTCCAAACCTCTGGTGCCCCATTTGGAGAGCTGCTCCCTTCATCCGCATTTGAAAGAAATGCGGAAGAAGGCAGCAGCTCTCCAAACCAGCACCGTCCCATTTGCAGAGCTTCCGCCTTCGTCCATGTTTGACAGTGGCAGCAGATCTCCAAACGAGCGGCAGTGGTTTGGAGAGCTGCACGTGCAGCTCTCCAAACCTCAACCGTCCTGTTTGCAGAGTTTCCGCCTTCGTCAAACATGATCTCCAAACCGGTGGCAGCGGTTTGGAGGCCCTGTGGGGAGGGGCAGGGCACTCGGGTGGCTCTGGCGGCGCCCAGGCTGAAAACGGCACCGCGACCCAGCGCCCGTCGCCAGGGAGACTCGCCACCGCTTTCCCTTTCCCCCCACCCGGCTTCAGTTGGGAGTTTCGGGCTAGCTAGCTTCCTCCTCGGGAGCCATGAGCGGGTGTGGGAAGTGGTGCAAGCGTGGCCTCGTGAAATTTGCCCGCACCCTCTTCAAACTCGTCACGGGCAGGCTTAGCAAAGGTAAAGGCGAGGAGTAAAGGTGACGTGGGAATGGCAGGCGGCAGAGGGAGGGAAAGGAGTGAGAAGACCAGCCGACACCATTCGCCAATCGTTGGGTTTAGGGAGCGGAAGGGTTCCCGGTTCCCTTCAGAGAGGGCGTTTGCTGCGCTTGTGGCATTTTGCAGGCCGAGAAAGGTGTGCTAACTGTTTGTTGGGTCACTTCTGGGCGATCACGGGGGCCCTGGACGATGTGGGGTTTTGCAGCAAAGCCTCGTAGGAAAAGGCTTCATCGGGACATGCTTTCCTGCTTAAGGGGCTTCCGAAGCTACAAATCACCCTTTCCAGTTTGCAGCAGTACTGGCAGCAGCTGGAAAGCAGCGTGAAAACCGGTCCGCGAACCTCTTGTTTCCTGGGGGGAAGAGTTGGAGCCTGTTGTTTTGCGCATGTGCGTGCATGCGCACCCTTCTTTGCGGCTCCCAGTTTTTTCTTTTCTGAGGGAACCGGTTCTGAGTGGCTCTTTCACTGTTTCGGGTTGCCGGCCCTTGTCCTAGACTTACAGCTCTCTTTGGAAGATCATATAGGAGCTGTGACTAGGGGGGCCTTCGCCCAGGTTTGCCTGGTGTGCCAGTTGTGGCCCTATCTGGACCGGGATGCCTTACGCACAGTCACTCATGCACTCGTGACCTCCCGTTTGGACTACTGCAACGCTCTCTACATGGGGCTGCCCTTGAGGACTACTCGGAGGCTCCAGCAGGTGCAGAATGCAGCCGCGCGAGTGGTGGTGGGGGTTTCCCGATACTCCCATGTAACACCTCTACTCCGCGAGCTGCATTGGCTTCTGGTTGTCCTCCGGGTAAGATTCAAGGTGCTGGTTATGACCTATAAAGCCCTAAATGGCATGGGTCCGGGCTACTTATGGGAGCACCTGCTGCCGGCATCAACTTCCCTTCGTCCAGTGCGCTCCCACAGAGAGGGCCTCCTTAGGGTGCCGTCGGTCAAAGAGTGTCGACTGGCGGCCCCCAGGGGGAGGGCGTTCTCTGTGGGCGCGCCAGACCTTTGGAACCGTTTACCGGTTGAGCTCCGGATGGCTCCCGACCTTCGCTCCTTCCGACATGACCTAAAAACATACTTATTTGAACAAGCCGGCCTGGTCTGATGGGTTTGGGGTATTTTAATATTATTGTATTAACTTATTGAATTGGGCTGTAGTATTTAATATTTTTTAACTTTTGTATATTGTATTTTTATTGTATTGCCCTGTACACCGCCCTGAGTCCTTCGGGAGAAGGACAGTATAGAAATTAAATTAAATATAAATATAAATATAAATATAAATATAAATATAAATATAAATATAAATATAAATATAAATATAAATATAAATATAAATATATTTCAATTATAAAGTAATATAGTGAAGTCAAGGCTATAACGTAGATAAAATATGCTATGAAAATGTACTTTATACACATTAAATATCTCATACATTACTATGACTTTTACCTCAAAAGAGTAATAAATCAGCCTCTTACTAGGAAGACCTTTGTCTTACCCTTTTTGACATGTTACATCTCTCAAGGGATCTGCTTGGGGTTTGTGAATGTTCCTAGATTCAATTTTGCTATTAGAAGTCACGAAAGCCTCAGAGCAGCTTTTACTAGTTTCTCTTAGTGTGCCAGCTGCAATCCCCCTTGAACAAAGTTTATCTACAGATCATCATTAGACAATAATACCTGAAATAGACTCTTACCATTTTTAGACTTTTTTTAATTTCTAGATTAGAAATCTTACCTATAGTCTATGCAGATTGTTTGGAATTTCAGTTTATCCAAAATGTAAGTTCTAGACTGCTTTTAAGGCAGCTTCGTTCATGGGAATATATGCCATAATTGCTTAAATGTCATCATTTTCTGAACATAAATCATTTTTAATGGAGATCTAATTCTAGTATTCACTTTTAAAAGCCTATATGATATTTGCACACATTCTGCCCCTTCTCTCTCTCTCTCTCTTCTCTCTCTTTCTTCCACATACACACAAACACATCACATTCTCTCTCTGAGAAAAAGGGAGATATTTACAAAAAGAAGACATCAACCAGGCAATTACCTTTATTTCCCAGGCCCAGTGTATAACATGAATCATAGTAATTGATGTCTTTCCCCGTGGACTGTTCACAGAATTGGGCCCAAATTATGCTACTTTAAGCTGTTGAGCCTAGTTCTTCCTCCATCCTCACTTTCCCTCTTTGTTATGATTTATTTGTCCAGTAGCATTGGCAGACATTCATTTCACCTGTTTGATGGATCAGTTGAACAAGACTTGAGGTGTGGATGGTAAGCTAGATGAAGAAACAACATAGTCTTGCAAACCAGAAATTGTAGGCCTTTTCACAAACAATCAGCTAAATATGAACTAGTGGTACAGTGCAATAAATTTAAAAAAAACTAATTAAATTGTAGACTGAATTAATGTATCACCATTAAGAAAAGTCATGTTTTTTGCTTTGATCAAAATCACAGGTTAGCCGTGGAGGCCCCATTTAATGATCCACCTAAGGTAAACAATTTAGTAATTGGAGTACTGTATGTACATCCCAATGACTGTCTGCCTATTCACTTAGAGGGCCTATCCAGATTAGGTGAGAAATGAAATCTCCCTGAAGGACATATATGGGCCCCACTTAACCAATTTGCTCAGACTGAAGAAACAACTTGGATAATGAATGAAATTCATTGGTGAAAAAAGGTTCTACACTTAGGCAAGAAAAACCAAATGCACAGGTATAGTATAGGTGGTACCTTGCTCAATAGTAGTAACTGTAAGAGGGATCTCGGAGTCCTAGTGGACAATCACTTAAATATGAGCCAGCAATGTGCTGCAGCTGCCAAAAAAGCCAACACAATGCTAGGCTGCATTAACAGAGGTATAGAATCAAGATCATGTGAAGTATTAATACCAGTTTACAACGCCTTGGTAAGGCCACACTTGGAATACTGCATCCAGTTTTGGTCACCACGATGTAAAAAAAATGTAGAGACACTACAAAGAGAACAGAGAAGAGCAACAAAGATGATTGGGGGACTGGAGGCTAAAACATACGAGGAACGGTTGCTGGAATTGGGTATGTCTAGTTTGATGAAGAAAAGGACGAGCGTGGACATGATAGCAGTGTTCCAATATCTCAGAGGCTGCCACAAAGAAGAGGGAGTGAAGCTATTCTCCAAAGCGCCCGAAGGCAGGACAAGAAGCAACGGATGGAAACTAGTCAAGGAGAGAAGCAACCTAGAACTAAGGAGAAACTTCCTGACAGTTAGAACAATTAACCAGTGGAACAACCTGCCTCCAGAAGTGGTGAATGCTCCAACACTGGAAGTTTTTAAGAAGAGACTGGCCAGCCATTCATCTGAAATGGTATAGGGTTTCCTGCCTGAGCAGAGGGTTGGACTAGATGACCTCCAAGGCCCCTTCCAACTTTATTAAGCAGTGAAACATTTTGAACCAACAAGAAAAGAAAAGAAAAGAATTTCCATGACTCAGCTTCCAGACTCTACAGATGGAGCACCAGGAGGAGCTTGAGCAGGGGGTCGGACTAGAAGACCTCCAAAGTCTCTTCCAAATCTGTTGTTCTGTTACTTCCACTAATGCCACATTCACAAATCTAGGTGGCAAACTGTTCCATCCACAACTGGCTTAATCTCTGTCTCAGTCAGGAAATTCAAATTTGATTCTCTCACTTTAAAGCTTCCACCTATGATTCTTGTCCTACCCTTGGACACTCCACACAAAAAAATAAATGACATATTCTTTCCTGTATAAAGAAAGATTTTTTTTTATTTCTATCATTCATTACAAGCCTCTGCAAATCTTCTTTTCCTTCTGCCAGATTATTTTACTTTTTTACCTAATTCCCATAGTCAGAATAACAGAGTCATTCTAGTCCAACCCACTGCTCAGGCAGGAAACCCTATACTATTTCAGACAAATAGCTGTCCAGTCTCTCCTTAAAAACTTCCAGTGTTGGAGAATGCAATAATCTCTTGATAGTCTTTCCAGGTTTTATTTTTTTTTTAGAAAGCACCATTTATTCCAACATGAAATAGGAAAAAAAAGAAGTCAATTAGCTGAGTCAACGTCTCAGTCTGGAAGATTGCACTAGAAACCACAGACTTTCCTTATTTTCATAAACTGCTTAGCCAATTTCTGACTGACTTCTCTCACCAGTGAGTCCCCCATCAGCATCTCAGGTCTTTTCTTCTTTGGAACACTCTTGCCCATCCCGGGAACACCAGGCAAAAACGTTTCCCCAGAAATCTGCAAAAGGCAAAATAATAAATTGGGAAATAAAGCAAATAGTGAAGGATGTCATGTAAATGCATATCAATATAAAATTTAAATTAAAGCACTTTTTAGTGTAATTTAAAGCAAATCAATAACAATTCTACGATAGACTAATAAAATAATAAAGTTAATAATTTTGCTATTAATATTGAAAATAGCAAGCTTATCAAAATTTAAAAAATTAACCAAGTTTTAAAATATTAATTAAAATGTTCTAAAAAAAATAGCAATATGGGTGCCAACCACACCCCTTGATAAAGGAGTTGTACAAGTTAGAGCAGACATGTCAAACACAAGGCCCAGGGGCCAGATCCAGCCCGCGAAGTGGTTTCTTTTTTTTTTTTTATTGAAAAGTTTTACAATACAGTTTTCCTTTAAAGAACCCCCCCTTCCCCCACCCTCCTCCCCCCCTACCTCCCCCCTACCTCCCCCCCCTCCCTCCTCACCCCCCTACCTCCCCCCCTCCCCCCTCCCCCCCCCCGACTTCCCAGGGGCCAGATCCAGCCCGCGAAGTGGTTTCATGTGGCCCCCGAAGCCATTCTGGAAACAGTGAGGGAACGGCTCCCACTGCCTTGGCCCTGGCCCAGAGACCCTCCTTCTGCCAGAGACCCCCAGATCTGTCCCACACTTGTCCAGGCCCCCATAGGCACCCTTGATGAGAACAATGTAGAGCTGGCCATGCCCACCCAGTAGGCCATATGCACTCCAGCCATGCCCACCCAGTAGACCGCACCCACCCTGGCCATACCCACCCAGCCCCCCTAGGGCAACCACAATGCTGATGTGGCCCTCAATGAAATTGAGTTTGACACCCCTGAGTTAGAGTTACAAACAATCAGAGACCTACCTTTTGTTGTGCTGACTTAGGTTGCTTTCTTGTGGCCTCTGAAAGAAACAGACTTGGAGAGAAGCTAGGCTAGAGTTATTCCTTCCCCACACACATGACCCCTTGCCAGCTTCCCTGGCTGGCTTTTATTGAGTCAGTAAAGCTCAACAAACTCCTTTTCAAAATCTTATGTTTTGTATTTTGAAGAAGTACAGCTTTTGAACCACTTTTAAGGACATCTGCTGCTTCGCGTGTCTTCCTCCATAAATGTCCTCAATGCCAATTGCAAGATAGTTCCCATTGTTTAAGAAAAAAAAACCCCAAGAAGGGTCTGTTTTTAATTGTTGTGCTTATTGTTTGTTTTGTTTTGCTTTGTTTCCTTAAAGAATAGTGTTCTAAAGGTATACAGTTGTGCGTTCCTCATGATGTAAAACATGCATTCCATATTTATTTTGGTTATATTTTGCACCTGGGAATCATATTCTAAAATTCAGACAAATATTTTAGCTGATGTTTGACCAAAGCTCCTTGTTCTTAGTAAGAACACCTCTTACTAAGATATGTCCGGATAGGGCTTGGCTACAACTTTCAAAAACTCTGGAGAAGAGTTATTGACCAAGATAAAGATGGACCCGTAGTTTTCTTAGCTATGCAGCATTTTCCTAAGCTTCTAATTCATTATATTTAAAATATGTATGCCTTCTTTCTTTGTAGGAACCAAAATGAAGAAATATGTAAGAACAATAATGGGAAATTAAGCATTAATTTATTAATTATCAAGCACATTATCAAAGCAAAGTCTTAACTTTAACAGATGTAAGTAATGTGAGGACCCTTTGGCTCCAAGAATATTTGTAGGTCAGATTTGAATTGTGGGGTCCTTGATGCTGTCTGAGCTTGGTTGTTTTCTTGCAGACATTTCCTTATCAAACTAGGTAACGTCATCAGTGCACTGGTAATGAAACATCTGCAAGAAAATAATTATGTACAGGGAGCACCAAGGATTTCACACCTCAAATACTCTTCAAAAATGGCTGCCAGTTAAACTGATAAAAGGGGAACATTGTTCAATATATTACATTAGCTGCAATTGTTTTAATGTAACTGTCAGGACCCACCCCAAACCACGTCTTAGGAAGACAAAATTCTTGGAGTCAAATCTATTCCAAAAAGAATCTTTACTATGACATGCTTGGTTGTAGGAATACGAGACAGGATTTAATATTATTCCATGAACTAAACCCTTATAAAGAGTTCCCAGTTTAACCCCCCCTTAGCCCCATTTGGTCAGTCCCCCATCCTTTATCTCGTATCATCCCTCTCGTGGGAAAAAGGAACTTAGGACCTTTCATGTTTATTGCTCTCTTCCGTGACAGAAGCCAGATGCTAGCCCCCCCTTTTGTTTCCCCAGTTCAAAAGGCTTCTCCTTTCCTTTGAAATGCCTAATACCAGTTCAACACACATCCATTCTCTTCTCTTCGGGAGATGGCAGAATCCATGGAATAATGTTTGAAACATTCCATTTATGAATATGATATAAATGGATTCTGACAGTAACCTTCATTCATTTTTTTAAAAAAAAATGAATTTAATTTTTTGCCTGGCTTTACCCCATTGTTATTATTACCCTAGCTATTTTATGGAGTAAGGCTCTTGATACGTCACATGAAAGCCACATGTGTTTAAAAAAGTTATGCAAAGGAACTCCATAAAGATTTCAATGTGAATTGAACTATATTCCTAAAACAAAATTTGTTATCTCATGAAGAACTTTGACTTTATCAAGCCTAAGTTACAGTGAAAAGAATCATTCTGCATAATGGGAAAGAAACTCAGTCGCTTGATTTTAAGAATTTGATCCAGGATACAAGTGTATTGTCTCCTTTTGAAATGGCTTTGTATCCTAAAAAAAAGAGGATGCCCTAGTACATTCAATATTGTCCACATTTAATGATAAGCTTAAAGATGCAATTGATTTTATATAAGTATTTATACTGATAATATAGACTGTTCTTCCTGTCAACTAGTTTGTTGTTGTTGTGTTTTGTTCATTTTCATTACTATAACATATCTAGAGTTTTTCTTTTTTTTCCTTCACAGTATAATCACTATTTAATGTGGACTGTTTGCACGTATTTCACAATTCATAACCAATACCTAAGTTTCTTCATTAGGCTTACTAATGTCTGGAATTTACTATGTGGATGAAAAGCATTGAACAATTGGTTTATTCCATAGCAATGATCCTTGTGATATGTCTATGGAGACTCTCAATCATCCAGGTCATGGTTGTCCCAAAGATGCTTTTTCAAAAGACAACTGGACTTTCTTTGTTTTTTGCTTGAAGATGTTTCACTAGTCATTCAAGAAGCTTGTTCAGTTCTGAATGAATGGCAGAGAATGGAAGGATTTATATTTCTTGCAGTCATCTGATCATTAGCACTCTTCCATTCCATTCCCCACCATTCATTGAGAACTGAAGAAACTTCTTGGATGAGAAGCGAAACAAAGAAGGTCCAGTTGCCTTTTGAAAAAGCACCTTTGGGATCCTTGATAGTGCTATTTTCTTTGTCTTTTGTAATATTTATTTTTTCACTATTTTGGAAATTTTGTCAGAACTTCACAGACTAGACCATTCTTTTATGGATTGTGACATTAGGCACATAACCCCCTTCCCTATGATGCAAGTATTTTTTTTCAAAGGACCCAAAGACCAAGATAAATCTTGAACCTTTCTACACTTATATTTGTGTGTGTGTGTGTCTGTGTGTTTGACTCCATGATTTGTGATGATGAAGTATGTACAACCCTTTCTCTCCACTTTACCCCTTCAGTTTTCTTTAATATTCTTAATATTGCATTTGAGGAAAAACACTGCTATTGCATAGGAATGGTGCGGAAACTGTCTTGAAAGGTTACAGGAGTAACCCTGTTAAGGGAAAATATTTGTGGTGCACTTTGGTTATAAAGTACAAGTCTTTTAAAGGTTCCTATTAAGTACTAGGGTGGATCTACTTAAAGGCAGCACAAAGCCTCTGAGCCAGCACTTGCGTACTTTATGAGGCAGGGTTGCTGGTGTAAGCACTTGTTTCTCCTTGAATGCTCTTGTGGTTTCATGAAATCCCATGTAAGTGGTCAGAGGATAAGTAGGAGAAATCGGTAGGTAGCCTTACCCTATTCATGTATTCCTTTCCTACTTTTAAAAACACTGTTTTTGGCTAAGTCTTGATACTTGAAATACAAAATCCATGGCTCACCCACTGGGATGTCCTCAGTGTGTGGCTTATTGAGTTTAGCTAAATTGTAAGTCCTCCATCAGTCAGTCTTCTTAGTGCATAAACTTCACATATTGCAAACAAAAGCAGGTATGATTTTTCAAGATTTTTGAAGCATTTTCATCCCCAGGGACTTTGATTGTTTTTTTAAAAAAATATTATTATTTTTTAATTTGCTTCCAAGTAGTCAATCAATCCAGAAATCAGGACTCTGCAAGAAAAGGCAGAAATTAGTTATCATTTCAGAACAGATGAGATAACAGTACAGTAGTTATTCCTTCTGTTGCAAAATGAATATTCTTTAATTTAATTAATCTATAATCCTAAAGAGGTTACAAAGGAAAATGTAATCCAGAGTTTCTCAATCTTGACAACTTTAAAATGTTTAAAATGTCCATATATTTTAAATGTGCAAAGGTTGAGAAACATAGGTCTGATCCTGGGGTGTCAAACTGCCGCCCCGCAGGCCGGTTGCATCATATGGAGGCCATGCCCACCCCAGCTCCGGCAATGCAAAACAAGTCATGATACATAGCAACACATCACGTGACATGACAAGTTTGTCAGCGGTGGTCTAATCTAATGAAACTTACTTCTGAGTAAGCCTGAGTTTTTTTATTTATGAAATGCTATTTAATCATAGATAATAAAAATCCTGCGTAATCAAGATGGGCTACAGTGAGACATGGTGACAGTATGCATAACCTAGTTCTTCTTTATTTATGAGTAAGTTGTTCAGCTCATGTTGAACACTTGTAAATATCTAAAGTGCATTTCATTCTCTTCTGTAACCCATTTGGTTTTGGGGGAAAAAACAAATTCAGTTAAAGCAATCAAACCTACAGATACTATTGTTATAATAGCTAATGCAATTTATATATATGTATATAAATCCAGCCTATATATACAATAGGTTTGTCCTAATATTTTTATTGCATACAAATTACCTATTGTTTCAATTATCTGTTCATCGTGGTATTATGAAATTGTGTTTATCATCCCCCCCTTAAGCAATTGTCAAGTGTGCTTGACATTTCAAGGTGTCCATTAGTTTGACTGAACATTGTATCTGTATAAGTAAACCATGCATTAGCATTAGTCCTTTGTCCAGGAAGGATGGAAATAAAATGTATTAATATTTCATTTGTCCATGAATATCATTTGAAATTCTATTGGAAACGCTTGCAAATATTGCTCAAAACAACCATTTCCTGGCTAGGGATGATGGGATTTATACTCCAACACATCAGGAGAGTACTTCATCAGTCTTTCCTGATGAATGCTACTTCCTAAAACAGAGTTGGGTGTAACAGGAAAACAAATCGATTAGTTAGATCATTTAACATAGTAAAACAATTATGACATAATTATAAAGAATATAATTATATGCTCTCAGTGCCTTTAATTGTATCATCCTCACCAATCAGCATTCAAAATTCAATCAAAACAAATTAAGCTTTAAAAGTTTAAAAGCAGAAGTTAATGATAAAGATTACTCTTCAAAAAGAAAGATTATAATTATAATTACGAATTTTACCTGTTAACAGACAAACTGTTAGCTTGTTCTCTTTTTCAATTGCTTTCTGAGAGTCTCATATTGATATTTCAGCAAAAAGCTATCACTTCATAATTGCCAGCAATATCACTGACTGTGTTCTAGTGGGCACCTATATTTTGATGAAAGGCAATTTTCCTTTGTGAAAATTGGCAAACCCTGACAAGTTCTATGAATATCCAAAAACTCAGATACCCATCTAAAGGCAGTTTGTGACCTTGATAGTTAATGACCTTGATATTATAATATCCTAAAGCCACCAGATTTTAGCTGCAGAAATCAAAAAGATCACTAGGTAGTAGCAAAATATGATTTCGTTTTTGCAGCCTGGATCCGATAGTTTTAATATTCTATTATTTCCCAAAATGCTTTCCTGGCCATTTACAATATTCATTTGGAACTCTCAACATTCATACATGAGCTTCAATATTCTTCAAAATTTGGTCATTTGAATGGGAGATACAAATGAAATCTGCAGTATTCATAGTTACATTTGGATAGCAACTCAGTCCATCTATATTCTTTTTAAACATACTTTAATTTGTGCATTCACAAAGTGTTGCATTCAGAAGCATATTTGTGTATATGAATACTATTCACAGTTATTGAGTAGCTGAAATATAAACTGATTCTGCCATATGACCCTACATCATGAACCCTTATAAATTAATGAAATAAATAAATAGTGAAATATCTACATAGGCCATCTCCATTCCAGATATTGTATAGTTCACTTCCTCAATAAAAAGCATACTTAATTGTTTTAGTTGCCTACCATAAACCATTCATCTCAGTGCCTATATGAAACTATATAACAATATATAAGGAAAGCTTTTTAAAACTCCTTGAACCAATAAATCTTGAACATTCACATAATGTCACAGATTTAAACATTGGGATCTATCTAACAAAATGAAATTCAATGATGAAAAAAGTAAGGTTCTACATTTACCCAAGAAAAACCAAATGTACAAGTATAGTATAGGGTTTCCTGCCTGAGCAGGGGATTGGGCTATAAGACCTCCAAGGTCCCTTCCAACTCTATTATTATTATTATTATTATTATTATTATTATTATTATTATTATTATTATCATTATCATTATCATTATCATTATCATTATCATTATCATTATCATTATCATTATCATTATTATATTTCATAATAATAATTGTAGTCTTGCCTATCAAAATTTGCCCATAGTAATTGAAATAGGATCTTCTATAATTCAACTTTTAGTTGACCAGTCTCTGAAGTAAAAATTATTAACAATACAATTGTATATTTGTAGCTTATATTATAGTTTGGGTGGCAATTTGAGGTGGTTAGGGTTAGGGTTAGGGTTAGCAAACTATGTATAAACTCCCAAGCTTTTTTAGAGGAAATTCTTGGGGAAGACATTGAACCAAATATGTAAGCTTGTTAATAATTTGGATCTCCACATGCGTGACCAAATTCATATATTGTGCTAAAATGTGCATTTTGGGGACAATGTGTTATTGCTTTGGGACTTAGCCTCAGAGGTAAAATGATGAATGGATGTGTTAAAATTGCTACATTAATATATTCAACCCTTCATGGATTACTGCCTTGTCATGGTGAAGCGGCTTGCATAATTCAATGAAGCTATGAGCTATGCCGTGCAGGGCAACCCAAGATGGACAGGTCATAGCAGAGAGGTCTGACAAAACATGATCCACTGGAGAAGGAAATGGCAACCCACACCAGTATCTTTGCCATGAAAACCCTATGGACAGTACCAAAAGGAAAAAAGATACAACGCTGGAAGATGAACCCTTCAGGTCGGAAGGCATCCAATATGCTACTGGGGAAGAGCAGAGGGCTAGTACTAGTAGCACCAGAAAGAATGAAGCGACTGGGCCAAAGCCGAAAGGACGCTCAGCTGTGGATGTATCTGGTGGTGAAAGGAAAGTCCAATGCTGTAAATATTTTTTCTCCATAGGAACCTGGAATGTAAGATCCATGAATCAAGGAAAGCTGGACGTGGTCAAACAAGAGATGACAAGAGTGAACATCGACATCTTAGGAATTGGTGAACTAAAATGGACAGGATTGGGTCAATTTAATTCAGATGACCATCAGGTATACTACTGAGGACAAGAATCCCTCAGAAGAAATGGAGTAGCCTTCATAGTCAATAAAAGAGTAGGAAAAGCAATACTGGAATACAATCCCCAAAATGACAGAATGATCTCAGTTTCAATCCAAGGCAAACCATTCAATATCACAGTAGTCCAAGTCTATGCCCCAACCACCGGTGCTGAAGAGGATGAAATTGACTGGTTCTATGAAGCCCTACAGCACCTTATAGAACTAACACCAAAAAATGATGTCCTTATTATCATAGGGGATTGGAATGCTAAAGTTGTTGTTGTTGTTGTTGTTGTTAGCTGCGAAGTCGTGTCCGACCCATCGCGACCCTATGGACAACATTCCTCCAGGCCTTCCTGTCTTCTACCATCTTCTGGAGTCCATTTAAGCTCACGCCTACTGCTTCAGTGACTCCATCCAGCCACCTCATTCTCTGTCGTCCCCTTCTTCTATTGCCCTCGATCTTTCCCAGCATTAGGCTCTTCTCCAGTGAGTCCTTCCTTCTCATTAGGTGGCCAAAGTATTTGAGTTTTAGCTTCAGGATCTGGCCTTCTAAAGAGCAGTCAGGATTGATCTCCTCTAGGACTGACCGGTTTGATCGCCTTGCGGTCCAAGGGACTCGCAGGAGTCTTCTCCAGCACCATAGTTCAAAGGCCTCAATTCTTTGGCGCTCAGCCTTCCTTATGGTCCAACTTTCACTGCCATACATTGCAACTGGGAAGACCATAGCCTTGACTATACGCACTTTTGTTGACAGGGTGATGTCTCTGCTTTTTAGTGTGCTGTCTAGATTTGCCATGGCTTTCCTCCCGAGGAGCAAGCGTCTTTTAATTTCTTGGCTACAGTCCCCATCTGCAGTGATCTTGGAGCCCAGGAAAACAAAATCTGTCACTACCTGCATTTCTTCCCCATCTATTTGCCAGGAATTGAGAGGGCCAGATGCCATGATCTTGGTTTTCTTAATGTTAAGTTTCAACCCAAGTTTTGCACTCTCCTTCTTCACCCGCAACAAGAGGCTCTTTAGTTCTTCTTCACTTTCTGCCATTAGAGTGGTATCATCTGCGTATCTTAGGTTGTTGATATTTCTTCCGGCAATCTTAATTCCAACTTTTGATTCATCTAGCCCTGCCTTTCTCATGATGTGCTCTGCATATAAGTTAAATAGGCAGGGCGACAGTATACAGCCTTGCCGGACTCCTTTCCCAATTTTGAACCAATCAGTGGTTCCGTGTCCAGTTCTCACTGTTGCTTCTTGACCCGCATATAGGTTTCTCAAGAGACAAATAAGATGGTCTGGTACTCCCATCTCTTTAAGAACTTGCCACAGTTTGTTATGATCCACACAATCAAAGGCTTTGGCATAGTCAATGAAGCAGAAGTAGATGTTTTTCTGGAACTCCCTAGCTTTCTCCATGATCCAGCGTATGTTGGCAATTTGATCTCTAGTTCCTCTGCCTCTTCGAAATCCTGCCTGTACTTCTGGTAGTTCTCGATCCACATACTGCTGAAGTCTAGCTTGTAGGATTTTAAGCATGACTTTACTAGCATGAGAAATGAGTGCAATGGTGCGATAGTTTGAACATTCTTTGGCACTGCCTTTCTTTGGAATTGGAATGTAAACTGATCTTTTCCAATCCTGTGGCCACTGTTGAGTTTTCCAAATTTGCTGGCAAATTGAGTGTAGCACTTTTACTGCACTGTCTTTTAAGATTTTGAATAGCTCAGCTGGAATACTGTCACCTCCACTAGCTTTGTTGTTGCTCAGCTTTTCTAAGGCCCACTTCACCTCACATTCTAGGATGTCTGGCTCGAGGTCAGTGACCACCTCATTGTGATTATCTGGGACGTTAAGCTCATTCTTGTATAGTTCTTCTGTGTAATTTTGCCACCTCTTCTTAATCTCTTCTGCCTCTGTTAGGTCCCTGCCATTTTGGTCCTTTATCATGCCCATTTTTGCATGAAACGTTCCCTTCATCTCTCCAATTTTCTTGAAAAGATCTCTGGTCCTCCCCATTCTATTGTTTTCTTCTATTTCTTTGCACTGTTCATTTAAGAAGGCATTCTTATCTCTTCTAGCTATTCTCTGGAATTCTGCATTCAATTGGGCATATCTATGTTTTTCTCCCTTGCCTTTCGCTTCCCTCCTTTCCTGAGCTATTTGCAAAGCTTCCTCAGACAGCCATTTTGCTTTCTTGCATTTCTTTTTCTTTGGGATGGTTTTGGTTGCTACCTGTTGTACAATGTCGCGAACCTCTGTCCATAGTTCTTCAGGCACTCTGTCTATCAGATCTAATTCCTTAAATCTATTTGTCACCTCTACTGTATATTCAACAGGGATATGATTTAATTCATACCTGAGTGGCCTAGTGCTTTTCCCTACTTTCTTCAGTTTAAGCCTAAACTTTGCAAGGAGAAGCTCATGGTCTGAGCCACAGTCAGCTCCTGGTCTTGTTTTTCCCGACTGTATAGAGCTTCTCCATCTTTGGCTGCAGAGCATATAGTCAATCTGATTTCTGTGTTGACCGTCTGGTGATGTCCATGTGTAGAGCCATCTCTTGGGTTGTTGGAAAAGAGTGTTTGCTATGACCATCGTATTCTCTTGACAAAATTCTATCAGCCTGTGCCCTGCTTCATTTTGTACTCCAAGGCCAAACTTGCCTGTTATTCCAGTTATCTTTTGGCTTCCTACTTTAGCATTCCAATCCCCCATGATGATAAGGACATCATTTTTTGGTGTTACTTCTATAAGGTGCTGTAGGGCTTCATAGAACCGGTCAATTTCATCCTCTTCAGCACTGGTGGTTGGGGCATAGACTTGGACTACTGTGATATTGAATGGTTTGCCTTGGATTCGAACTTAGATCATTCTGTCATTTTGAGGATTGTATCCCAGTATTGATTTTCCTACTCTTTTATTGACTATGAAGGCTACTCCATTTCTTCTGAGGGATTCTTGCCCGCAGTAGTATACCTGATGGTCATCTGAATTAAATTCACCCATTCCTGTCCATTTTAGTTCGCTGATACCTAAGATGTCGATGTTCAGTCTTGTCATCTCTTGTTTGACCACGTCCAGCTTTCCTTGATTCATGGATCTTACATTCCAGGTTCCTATGGAGAAAAAATCTTTACAGCATCGGACTTTCCTTTCACCACCAGACATATCCACAGCTGAGCGCCCTTTCGGCTTTGGCCCAGTCGCTTCATTCTTTCTGGCGCTACTAGTACTAGCCCTCTGCTCTTCCCCAGTAGCATATTGGACGCCTTCCGACCTGAGGGGCTCATCTTCCAGCGTCATATCGTTTTGCCTTTTGGTACTGTCCATAGGGTTTTCATGGCAAAGATACTGGAGTGGGTTGCCATTTCCTTCTCCAGTGGATCACGTTTTGTCAGAACTCTCAGCTATGACCTGTCCGTCTTGGGTGGCCCTGCACGGCATAGCTCATAGCTTCATTGAATTACGCAAGCCCCTTCGCCACGACAAGGCAGTAATCCATGAAGGGGAATGCTAAAGTAGGAAGCCAAAAGATAACTGGAATAACAGGCAAGTTTGGCCTTGGAGTACAAAATGAAGCAGGGCACAAGCTGATAGAATTTTGTCAAGAGAATATGATGGTCATAGCAAACACTCTTTTTCAACAACCCAAGAGACGGCTGTACACATGGACATCACCAGACGGTCAACACAGAAATCAGATTGACGATGTGCTCTGCAGCCAAAGATGGAGAAGCTCTATACAGTCAGTAAAAACAAGACCAGGAGCTGACTGTGGCTCAGATCATTAGCTTCTCGTTGCAAAATTTAGGCTTAAACTGAAGAAAGTAGGGAAAAGCACTAGGCCACTCAGGTATAAACTAAATCATCCCTGACGAATATACAGTAGAGGTGGCAAATAGATTTAAGGAATTAGATCTGATAGACAGAGTGCCTGAAGAACTATGGACGGAGGTTCGCAACATTGTACAAGAAGTAGCAACTAAAACCATCCCAAGAAAGCAAAATGGCTTTCTGAGGAAGCTTTGCAAATCTCTGAGGACAGGAGGGAAGCGAAAGGCAAGGGAGAAAAAGAAAGATACGCCCAATTGAATACAGAATTCCAGAGAATAGCTAGAAGAATGCCTTCTTAAATGAACAGTGCAAAAAAAATAGAAGAAAACAATAGAATAGGGAAGACTAGAGATCTCTTCAAGAAAATTGGAGAGATGAAAGGAACGTTTCATGCAAAAATGGGACCAAAATGGCAGGGACCTAACAGAGGCAGAAGAGATTAAGAAGAGGTGGCAAAATTACACAGAAGAACTATACAAGAACGAGCTTAACGTCCCTGATAACCACGATGAGGTGGTCACTGACCTCGAGCCAGACATCCTAGAATGTGAAGTGAAATGGGCCTTAGGAAAGCTAAAAAGCTAGTGGAGGTGACAGTATTCCAGCTGAGCTATTCAAAATCTTAAAAGATGATGCAGTAAAAGTGCTACACTCAATTTGCCAGCATATTTGGAAAACTCAACAGTGGCTACAGGATTGCAAAAGATCAGTTTACATTCCAATTCCAAAGAAAGGCAGTGCCAAAGAATGTTCAAACTATTGCACCATTACACTCATTTCACATGCTAGTAAAGTTATGCTTAAAATCCTACAAGCTAGACTCCAGCAGTATGTGCATCGAGAACTAACAGAAGTACAGGGAGGATTTTGAAGAGGCAGAGGAACTAGAGATCAAATTGCCAACATACGCTGGATCATGGAGAAAGCTAGGGAGTTCCTGAAAAACATCTACTTCTGCTTCATTGACTATGCTAAAGCATTTGATTGTGTGGATCACAACAAACTGTGGCAAGTTCTTAAAGAGATGGGAGTACCAGTCCATCTTATTTGTCTCTTGAGAAACCTATATGCGGGTCAAAAAACAACAGTGAGAACTGGACACGGAACTACTCATTGGTTCAAAATTGGGAAAGGAGTCCAGCAAGGCTATATACTGTCGCCCTGCCTGTTTAACTTACATGCAGAGCACGTTATGAGAAAGACAGGGCTAGATGAATCAAAAGTTGGAATTAAAATTGCCAGGAGAAATATCAACAACCTAAGATATGCAGATGATATCACTCTAATGGCAGAAAGTGAAGAGGAACTAAAGAACCCCTTGTTGAGAGTGAAGAATGAGAGTGCAAAAGTTGGGTTGAAACTAAACATTAAGAAAACCAAGATCATGGCAGCCTGCCTTCTCAATTCCTGGCAAATAGATGGGGAAGAAATGCAGGTAGTGACAGATTTTATTTTCCTGGGCTCCAAGATCACCGCAGATGGGGACTGCAGCCAAGAAATTAAAAGACACTTGCTCCTGGGGAGGAAAGCCATAGCAAATCTAGACAGCACACTAAAAAGCAGAGACATCACCCTGCCAACAAAAGTGCATATAGTCAAGGCTATGGTCTTCCCAGTTGCAATGTATGGCAGTGAAAGTTGAAGAAAGGCTGAGCGCCAAAGAATTGAAGCCTTTGAACTATGGTGCTGGAGAAGACTCCTGTGAGTCCCTTGGACTGCAAGGCGATCAAACCGGTCAGTCCTAGAGGAGATCAAACCTGACTGCTCTTTAGAAGGCCAGATCCTGAAGTTGAAACTCAAATACTTTGGCCACCTAATGAGAAGGAAGGACTCACTGGAGAAGAGCCTAATGCTGGGAAAGGTTGAGGGCAAGAGAAGAAAGGGATGAGAGAGAATGAGGTGGCTGGATGGAGTCACTGAAGCAGTAGGCCTGAGCTTAAATGGACTCCAGAAGATGGTAGAGGACAGGAAGGCCTGGAGGAACATTGTCCATGGGGTCGCGATGGGTCGGACACGACTTTGCAACTAACAACAACAATATATTCACAAACAACAAAGAGTGAATATCTGAATTGGCCCTTGGAAAATAATATCTATTTTTTTCTTTGCTTACTAAAGAAAAGCAATCTCATTCCAACTGTACAAACAGAAATCCTATCTTGTTGCTGAAGTCAATAATCAGTCAAAGCGTGGGATGAATTAGAGGGGGCAGGTGGTTAAATATATATATACACAAATGCTCTTTTAGTGTGAAAGGCATGATTACCATGGAGGCTGAACAAATGATGGCACAAAGCTTGCAGTGGCAATTGTGAGGAATTGTGATGTTTGGGCAGCACTTTTCAGAATAGAAACAACTTATAGAATAACTTAATATGATTATGTGCTGTCAAGTTGATGTCAGCGCTGAGTAACCACATAGGTGGATTTTATCCATCTGTCCTTAAACTGGTCCTTCAGGTTTTTCAACAGTGCATCTTTTGCCTCTATAACTTAGTGTATACACCTTACTGCTAACTTTAAAAGGCAGAAGTTATTTTGATATCTTTATTGCAAACTCTAAGGCTGGTTGTTATACCTGCTGTCATTAGTTTGCTCTTCTTTATATTTCTACTGCCCAGAAAAATCTGGTCATCAAAGAAACACTTTGATTTCCTTTCCTTCTGTCTCTCCCTCCCTCCAAAAAACTACAAACTGCAAAGGCATCGCAGTCATAATTTATTACCTGCCTGAGAAATAAGCAAAAGAAGCCAGCAAATTCTTAGGAAACGTTGAAAGGAATCAGAAAACAAAATTCTCAGTGGGAGAATAGACTTCTGCTGCCACTTAAAGATAAAACAATGGAATTGCTGTTGCCAACGTCTTTTACAGTAATAGTATTTAAAAATGGATTAGGATGGATAAATTACTCTGATAACTATTCACTGTTACTTTCCTTTTAAAAAGCTTTTAAAAATATTACATTAGATGGTTAAATTCAGACAAAAAAGTATGTAGAATTCTTCTCAGAATGCTATTTTCCAGTATTCATGGGTAAATTTTAGTTTAAAAGGTAAAGCAAAGCAAGTGATGTTTTTTAGTTCTTGCCCAGTGCCTGGAGACTATGAAAATCTAGACGAAGAAAAATTGTCTCTGATTCAACCCTAGTAAGACTGAGCACCTTTAGTTTTAGGCCTCTCTGAGATCTTGAAAACTTCCATCGTCAATTCTGGAGTGTCAATCATCCAAACTGAGGCAGTGTGCAATCTGGGTTCCTTCTGGACTCCTAGATCTTGCTTGAAGAGCAGGTAGCAGCTATAGCAATGACAATTTTTACATAAATCTGGCGTATGAGTCAATTGCAACTCTTCCTGGATCAAGAAGTTGTGTTCATGGTCATTCATGCCTTAGTAAATTCCTAGTTGAACTATTGCAATGTGCTTTTCGTAGGGCTGCACTGAAAAAGCATTCCAAAGCTGAAGCTGGTCCACAATGTGGCAGTGCAGGCAGTTCTGAGTGTACAGTAATGCAATTACATGACATCATTGCTACACAAATCACACACGCTTCCAGTAGGTTGTCAGGTTCAACTCAAGATTTGGCACCAGGATGTTATGTCTTTAATGGGCAGTAGGAATAACCTTAAGGCACAAGAAGAAGATGTGCAAACAAGGCAAAAGTCAAATAAAATAATCTGAGTCTGGGGCAGAAATATAATTTGACTAAATATCTCAGACATGGCACCTCCCATTTCTCAGGAAGATAAAGGTAAAAGTAGAGAAGCATGTTCAAGCCTGCAAGAATCTGCTACTATAACTTTTTAATAAAGTAGCATTTTAATAAAGTAGCATTAACATTCCAGCAACCTGGAATTAAGGAGAAGCTTCCTAACAGTGAGGACAATTAACCAGTGGAATAGCTTGCCTTCATACGTTGTGGGAGCTACATCACTGGAGGTTTTTAAGAAGAGACTGGACAGCCACTTGTCTGAGAAGGTATAGGTTCTCCTGCTTGAGCAGGGGGCTGGACTCAAAGACCTCCAAGGTCCCTTCCAGATTCTATTCTATTCTATTCTATTCTATTCTATTCTGTTCTGTTCTGTTCTGCTCTGCTCTGCTCTGCTCTGCTCTGCTCTGCTCTGCTCTGCTCTGCTCTGCTGTGCTCTGCTGTGCTCTGCTCTGCTCTGTTCTGTTCCGTTCCGTTCCGTTCCGTTCTGTTCTGTTCTAAACTCTGATGTCCTAGTCTGCTTTACTTTGAAGGACTGACAGTCTCCAGTGTTTTCTGCATGTCCCACTAGATCTGGCAGGATGGGTATAGTCCAGGTCTTTTGGTGAGACAAGATTCAAGTTGGTAAGGAGTTCTCTATTTTCTACCTATTCCAATAAATAGCATGAGTACATTTCTCGAAGCAAGGTAGAGTAGCAAATAAAAAGTAGATAGTAACAGCTTTGTTTGACCAGACCCTAGTCTACTTATACCCTCCCCAATCTTGCATCTTCCAGATATATTGGACAAACATTTCTGTAAAAGTTGAAGACTGAATTAAGCTCACCCAAACCCAAACCATACCATTGCTTCAGTATGCATTTTTAAATTAGCAAAAATATAGGTACCCAAGACCCAGACCTCAGAAAAGACAGTAGTTTGCATTGCTGTATGAATTGCATGCTTTGACTTTGCATTGGAGGCAGGAGATATTTTTTGAATAATTGGATCATTCCATCATATTTGAAGCAGAGATGCAGCAAGCACGCTTATCTTAACAGTAATTTGCCTATTGGATCTCCATAGGCAAGGTGACAGCTCAATGAAAGAGAAAACAGTTTGCATTTTTGAATGTTTCAGACTTGTCAAATCAAAAGGCTCTCATATCACTAGGCTGGAAAATGTGTTGGTCTGAGACCTGTCAAGTGAGTTAGTCTAGCACTAGGCTGATTGGACAAATAGACAGTTCCCTAAATTTATGTCAGGAGGCCCACCAGACCAATGATCAAAAGCCAAAGCAGATGAGCTCTCAAATGCATAATAATTATGAGGAACACAGTGATTGTGGAGGGATTAATTATTTCCTCATTTGCTGTAGTCCTGAACTTCAGCTTTCAGGAATGATTTTTTTTAATGGATTACAGCAATGAAAGAAATAATTACATTCCTTTTTTATGCTGCCTGCGATTTTAATAAATTTTGGAAAAATGTCTTCACACCTGAGAGCTCCCAAGCAATTATGATCATTGGAATTGCCCTTCTGTGATTTGCAGTTACCTGCCTTGTGACTTTACAAAACTGGGCCTTCTCTGTTGTAGTATCTGTCCTGTTGAATGCTCTTTCCTCTGTCAGATAAATTGCTGCCCTTGTATTAAATCAATTTAAATATCCAGTAATTCCCAGTGATAGTATTACTCTTTTAAATATAAAATTTTATTTTATAGCTTTTCTCTAATATTGCTGCTGTAATTATGGTTCCATAACTGTGTAGTTGGTAATTATATCAGGTTAAAAATAAGGCTTCCCCCCGCCAAAAAAGACATTCAATGACTATTCAAAGTTATGATAGACCTTCTCAGAACTTTTATGGCCTACTTGGAAATTACAACGGCTGCCCTCATCATCATTATGTAATCACATTTTGGGTGGTTGGCATGAAAGGCCATGAAAACTCTGAGGAGGTCCATCATAGCTTTGAACAGCTATTTACAGCCATTTGCAGCATCCCACAGTCACATGACTGCAATTTTCAGCATTTCTGCCGAACTGGTTTACTTCAGTTTCCAGCAACCACTGTGTTCACTTAACAACCACAATATTTGCTTAACAACATGGCATTCACTTAACAACCACCACAAAAAAGTTCTGAAATCAGACATGGTCACATGGTGATTCACTTAATGATTGTCACAACTTAGGACCATAATTCCAGGCTCAATTACACTCATAGGTTGAAAACTATCTGTTCCAAACATTGATCAGTCTTGACACCTGGAATACAGGGTGAGGTTATATTGACAAATAAGGGGTCTTATTTGTGAAGGCCATCTATCTGGAGCAACAAATTATTTAGGATACATATCTTCATACTGCATTATGAGTGGAGTCTGGATTAAAATTTAAATGTGTACAAATTTATATAGAATTGCCTGGACATATATGTTTTTAGAAATAATTTAGTGAAGACATTTAAATGGGAGAAGAGTGGATTAGTCTTAATTTACTTACTGTTACATAAATTTTCCATCAGAATTACCAATCAACTGTAACCATTAGTGTTAGCCAAACAGTGATCTGTGGATTTCCTGATTTTGTCTTTGTATAAAAATACAAAGTTCACCTTGGAAATTATGACTTTTTTGGTCTTCTAACATGCTATGTTAAATTCAAGTTTGTAAAGTCTTTTAGAAGTTTTATCTTATAGGGAAGGAGGGTAATATATACTGTATAAAATCATTCAACTATTTTTAAACACATCATTAATCCTTGAATTTACTGAGTAACTTTGATCTGCTTTTCCATTACATTCATAAACAACCAGTTCATAAACTGGGTGGTGGTGATTATGGAGTTGTGTCAGCTGCCCAGAGTATATATGTGTGAGTTTATCAAAAAATACATTAGACTAAAAATCCTTTGGAATAATCCTTCCAATAGCTTGGGAGTTTATACATAGTTTGCTAGATCCAAATTGTGAAATCAAGGTATGTTTTATTTAAATATATAGTACTAACATTTGGCAATCAAACAAAACACAGTAATTTTGAAGTTTAGACACAGTTTGGTAGACCTAAATTGTGAAGTCAAGACATGTTTTATTTGAACATGTTGTTATTTGGTAACCTACAGTAAGTTCCACTTTGCATAATTCAGATTTGTCAGGACTTGATTGACAATGAGCTGACCTAAAATATTAATACTCTTATTTGTCCATGACATTTTTAAAATAATGATTTAGTTGCCATTTTCAAACTGGGCTGGTGCTAAATGAAAGTATATCATGTGAGTTAAAGGCAAAATATTACTTCTATCTCAGATCTTCCAAATATGCTTTGCAGCTTTTTAATGGAGACAACAGTAAAACTGTCGCTTGAAGTAAAGCTCTGTTATGATATCAGAGGAATCCTATAATAATTTTCTAAATTTGCAATACTTATATGTACATGAATTAGATTTAGGTGGAGTAGTATTCCAATCAAATACAGACTCTAAAATGTAATTGAAATTTTCAGCTACAATTATCTGATCCACAGAGAAAGTAAAGAAATGTGCAAAACATCTATTTAATATATCTTTAGAAGGGCCATAATAATTGATAAATGCAGTATTTTGATTAAAACTGTCACCAATATCCTTTTGGGTCACTTATTTCTTATTCAACCATAATTGTTGAGTGCTTTTTAATTATAATCACTACACCTTTAGTAGATTTTGAATTTCAACTAATATATACATGACCAACCCAGGCCTTACATAAAAGTTTTTTCTTTTCTGGAAAAAAATGTATTTCTTGTACAAAATCAACTTTATATTCTAGGTTATCTAATTTGGTATGTAAATACCTCAGAAATGTCTATGTCATAAAATATAGATATAGACTAGGATTTCCATTGGAGGATATAAATTTTGATAAACTAAAAACCATCAGAAAGTAACATATAAGAACAAAATAAATCAAAAACCAAAGAACAGATTTAAAATGAAAATTACGAAAGACATATAGGGAACGGTTGCTGGAATTGGGTATGTGTAGTTTAATGAAGAGAAGGGTGATGGGTGACATGATAGCAGTGTTCCAATATCTCAGGGGCTGCCACAAAGAAGAGGGAGTCAAGCTATTCTCCAAAGCACCTGAAAGCAGGACAAGAAGCAGCGGATGGAAACTAGTCAAGGAGAGAAGCAACCTAGAACTAAGGAGAAATTTCCTGACAGAACAATTAACCAGTGGAACAACCTGCCTCCAGAAGTGGTGAATGCTCCAACACTGGAAGTTTTTAAGAAGAGACTGGCCAGCCATTTGTCTGAAATGGTATAGGGTTTCCTGCCTGAGCAGGGGGTTGGACTAAATGACCTCCAAGGTCTCTTCCAACTTATTATTATTATTATTATTATTATTATTATTATTATTATTATTATTATTATTATTATTATTATTATTATTATTATTATTATTATTATTATTATTATTATTATTTTAAAAATCTACTGCTGGGACTTATGGATTGCCCACGAACCCTCATCTAAGCTAAATCCACTTTTCCTTTCCTTTAAAAATGAACTATTTACAAAGACATTTAGCTTAGGTAAATCCACAAAAGTAAATTTCTCAGTAAATGCTGAATCAAAACCTTTCTCACTAAGAAAAAAAAATTTGATCGATTTTTATTTAACTGCCAAACTTTATTGAATTGCTTAAACCTCTGAACTGTAGGTGAAAGAAAAGCTGAAAAAACTATTATCTTCTTTGTTTCCATTCAGGCTCCCATTTTCTATGAGAAAGTCAGAATATGATCCCCTGCAGACAAAATTTAAAATAGTAGTATCTGTTTTTATGCTGGATAAAAATGGAAATTCACACGATAAGCAGCTTCAATTTGAAATGTATACTACAGCAGTAGTAATAATATCTGTTGTATCATTTTTTTTCCATGAGCACTAGTATAAGTTGGTCATGCCCAGCCCTGTAGGGAATTTTAGAAAATGTGGATTATTTCTGCAATACAGGTGCTATAACTAAGTGCCTTCAGGCTGAATATCTTTGTTTCTTTCAAGAACCTTTACCACATTCATTGCAAATTGTTTATTGGCATCTTTAAGCTAAATAATTCCTGCCTGACCCTTAAGCTTGGCTATTTTTCAGTCTAAGATTTTTAACCAAATCTTAGTATTTCTCATTCAAATTCTTCACTAAACTATTATGGGAAATCAGTTCCAAGGCAATGCGGAACTTAGTTTTGTTTCCAGGCCAAATTCAGCTGAAGCCCTCATTTGGGTTTCGGCCAGCTGAACAAGCTGTTCTTGTTCAAATACTGGTAGTCCTCAAGTTAGGCCATCATTTAGCGACCATTCAAAGTTATAAGCATTCTGAACAAGAGGGACTTATAAGCAGTCTGCAAACTGCTTGGGGGTGGTATCGGCATTCCTACATTATGTGATCATGATCCAGACATTCGGTGCCTGGCTTATAATGTTGCAGTGGGTGATTGCAATTTCTGACATTCCCTGCCAACTTCCTCCAAGCAAAGTCAATATGGAAGCTGACAGGATGCCTGAAGTCACTTCTGTTGGCCCTGCTTTTTCACCTGCACACTCTCTGTACTGCCTGCCCAAGGCACCTCCACCTCATCCCCAAGGTACCTGTGCACCTCCTTGCACTCTCTAGCATCTGCCTGTGATGCATACCCACCGCACAGTGGCACCCATGCACCTACCTGTGCTCACTAGCACCTATCCTCAACCCCCCCAACCCCCCCTAGTCCCCTGCCCATGCTACGGAGCAACTGTCAGTGGAACCCCCTGCCCCCCCAGAACCGACATATCCACTTGCACTCCGGGCCACCTGTTTACCTGTTTATAAGACTTTCCTACAACACCTGTGCACCCATTGGCCTGTTTGTTTGGGTCTCCCACCTCTTCTCGCTTAACAGCCCACACAGTCCTAAGGTTATGAGGCCAACTAGAAGGGAGGGGATTGCCGTTGCTAAGCAATGTGGTCACATGACATAATGCTTTATGATCACATTGCTTAGCAATGGAAATTGCTGCAGCCAAGCAAACAACCCCAGGTTCTCTGTTGTTCATTCCATTGGGAAATACTTCCCAAGATTTTCATTGTACTCATGACAAGATTTGCTCACATACTTAGATAGTTTAGAAAATAATTCTTTGGATCAGTCTTACGAATACAGAATGGATTGGTACAATTTTTAGCGGCAGAAGCATGTAAATCCTTCCCTCCTTCCCAATTTTCTCTGTCTAGCTCAGGATTGTACAATTACTTTCAAATTTGGTCTTTGAGCAGCATGTCGGAGACCCACTCCAAAATATGTGTCATTAAGAAAAAAGAAATTAGCAGGGCCAGGAAATAAAATAATTCTGATTTAATTACCCTTTAAATTAAATTACATTTAATTGAAAATAAAGGGATATTAGTAATAACATTATTTCCCATGTGCATGACAAATTTCGGGACAATATTTTATAGAGGTCTAGAGCCCACAGCCAAGATTATGGGGACTCACAGCCCTTTGGTTCTCCCCTTAACCCACCCCAGGCTAGTTTTTCTGGGGAGTTTACCTTTTTCTCCCAGCTGATTTTACTTTCTGTATTGAAGGCCAGTTAAGCAGAAAGAGAACTCAAGAGGAAAGCTTCAGTGCAATAAGCCTTGGTGAAGCTGTTTGCCTCATTAACAAGTATACACTAGCCCACAGGTCGGCAACCCATGGCTCTGGAGCCGCATGCGGCTCTTTAAGCCGTCTCCTGCAGCTCCCAGTCCTCCTCCGCCATTCTGGAAAAAAAGTGGGAGTAAAAAAGTCCCATTGAGAGAATGGGGTGGCAGAGGTTTGGGGAGCTGCGCGCGCAGCTCTCCAAACCTCCACCACCCATTTGGAGAGCTGCTGCCTTTGTCCATGTTTGATGAAGGCAGCAGCTATCCAAACGGGCGGCGGCAGGTTGGAGAGAGAGAAGGGGGTGGCAGAGGCTGGATCCCCCAAAAGAAGTCTCCGCTGAGACGAGAGAATGGGGCGGTGGAGCGGTGGAGCGCTCCGCTGAGAGAATGGGATGGCTTGCTGTTCTCTCGGCGCAGCGCGGCAGAGGCTGGATCCCCCGAAAGAAGTCTCCACCGAGAGAATGGGCGGCAAGCCTCCACCACCCCATTCTCTCGTTTCGGCGGAGACTTCTTTTGGGGGATCCAGCCTCTGCCGCCCCCTTCTCTCAGCTGCCTGGGCAGCTGAGAGAAGGGGCGGCAGAGGCTGGATCCCCCAAAAGAAGTCTCCGCAGAGAGAATGGGCGGCAAGCCTCCACCGCCCCATTCTCTCGGCGGAGCGCTCCACCACCCCATTCTCTCGGCAGCTTGCCACCCTGTTTTCTCATCTCAGCGGAGACTTCTTTCAGGGGATCCAGCCTCCGCCGCCCAATTCTCTTGGCGGAGACTTGCAGAGCTGCTACCTTTGGCTGCTTTTCTTTCGGGGCATCCAGCTGTTGAGAGAAGGGGGCAGCAGAGGCTGGATCCCCCGAAAGAAAAGTAGTCGAAAGCAAGGTGAAACAGAGAGAAGGAGACTGCAAGAAGGGCGAGATCAGTGTGGGCTGAGAAACGCTGATCTCGTGTTCCTGGCAATCTCCCTCGATTTCCACTTGTGAAGTTTGGGGCTGGCCTTACGGAGTTGCCAGAGCTCCCAGAGGACACATACACAGGGCCGCTGATCAGCCTCTTGTTTTGCGCATGCGTGTGCATGCGCACTCTTTTTTGCGGCTCCCAGTTTTTTCTTTTGTGAGGGAACCGGTTCCGAGTGGCTCTTTCACTGTTTCAGCTTGCCGACCCCTGCACTAGCCCATCCTTATAATGTCAAAAAGGATGTGATGGAGTAAGCACTTATTATCGCATCCCGTTTGACATATGTTTCCTTATTTCCCCATTCACATTCTACACTAGGAAAGTACAATACTCTGAAAATTATTCCTCACTTTAAAATGATTTTCAGCAATATTGGTGGCAAATTTTGTTTTGCAGCTTGATTGTACCATATTTGTGCAGCAGAAGCAATTGAGTCTGAAATTTACAAGCACACTCAAAATCAAATTCAGTTCCCATAACTACTTTGCTTGTTCTTTTGTCGCAAAATGTGGGTGAAATTGTCTGTTATAATAATGAGCAAAGCAGCAAGCATTTAGTACAAAATGTAATATGATCACCTTAAGTAGGGGCAGAAAATAAGGAAGAAAAAAGACATTTCTTATTAGCAAAAGAAGTCCATCCCATTTCAGCATCAGCAGCATGCCCAACGCCATTGTTAAATATAGTAGGATTAATTTATGGTGGCATCTTAGACTAGATCCAAGGATGCAAGTTTAATCAAAGACTCCTGCTTAAATCTAACCTATTAGAATAGAGTACAAGTAGTCCTCAAAATACAACAATTCACCCCAAACTTTCTATTGCTAACTGAGACATTTGTTAAGTGAGTTTTGCCCCATTTTATGACCTTTCTTTCCACAATTATCAAGTGAAATCAGTGCAGTTGTTAAGTTAGTGACCCCGTTGTTAAGTGAATCTGGCTTTCCCCATTGACTTTGCTTGTCAAAATGTCACAAAAGATGATCGCATGAACCCAGGACACTGCAACCATCATAAATATGAGTCAGTTGCCAAGTGGCTGAATTTTGATCATGTGACTATCGGGATACATCAGTCATAAGTCACTTTTTTCAGCGCCGTTGTAATGGTCACTAAATGAACTGTTGTAAGTCAAGGACTACCCGTATTGTTTTAGCTGTTGGCTCACAACTGGTTTGCTATCTAGCTTTGTAGTTAACGGTACAAGATATTGTTCCATCAGTAGGAACTAATTGTTCAAAGATATTTTCCTGAACAGTGAATCTCTCATTTACTATCTGACCAAAGTGACAACATGAGCAAAACCAGCCATCCGAAAGATAAAATGAAATTAAATATCAGTCTCTCCCTCCAACTCAAGCTTGCTTAATAAATCCCTTTAATTATTATGATGTCTGTTCTGGTTCTAATTCTTATAGTGCTGCCCTGTCAATGAAATGCCTGCACAACAGACTTCTAGAAGAATTCAATAGAGAGGCCCTGAGATATGCATGTGTGTGATAAAAGTCAAGATGATGGCTGCAACTGCATGATCCAGGGCCCACTGCTTTATTGTTGTTGTTGTTATTGTTATTGATGGGTTTGGGACTTTGTAATCACCATCTTGACTTTTTTTTTTAAATGCCCTCTTAAGGACAACCTTGACTCAGTTTCTGAAGTGAAAAATCATAAGAGTTCATTCTGCTCTATAAAGTCTTTTTCCAAGTCCAAGAGATTTCATTCACTAGGGTTAATCAATGGTCAGAAATACAGATGGAAAACCAGATTTTGAATGCTCTTGTATAAGAGGAAGTTCACCCATACTAACATAGGAAAGGAAAATATTCTCCTTAGGTAATCTTTTACATTGCTCTTCTGAAATTAGTTTCTATATTTCATGGCACAGTTAAAAACTCATCCAAGAAGCTTCTTCAGCTTAAATCTGAAGGATTGCAATCAATCCTCACATTTATGACCTCCACAGGTCTGTAAAGCAAAGGAATGCTGAAGTACAATCTTAAGCACGGTTACAGTTAACTGCTTCAATTAATGACAGCGTTGCGAGTCCCAACTGTGGTTGATAAATGAGGACTATCTGTATACGAAACAATCCAGAGTTAGCCTCTGAAAACTGAAAAGTGGATAAAGAGCCCCAAGCCTGAAGAATATTTATTAAAAGTTAAAATATTTGGGGGCACGGTATTTAGCCTGTTTTATGCTGTGAAAAATAAGAGTGCTTCTTGTAATGCAGATTCAGAGATTCTCAAGATTGAATAAAGGTTAGTGATATTTTCGGTCTGTGTTTGTTTTCCTTCACCTAATCATATACCCTGTTACTGCTAGAATTCCAACTGGGCTTAATTCATAACCTTTCGCGAGTGTAATATTATCTTGGAGCAGGTCTTTTTATACTAATTTTAGCAAAAACCTGCAAAAACAAAATTACAATATATTGCAGATTCAATCCTGAAAAATATGCCTGTAGCTCTGTAAAGCTTAATACAGTTACAGATTTATATTACAAAAGATTAGTTAAAACAAAGCTCCACTTCATGTACCAAAAAGGCTGAATGAAAATTAATGCCTCTGTCAACACCTTTTGGATGGTTTAAATTGGGATATTTTAAATAAATAAAGCAGGAAAGAAATCCTTGAAATAAGATCTTTTGTTACCTATATTTGCTTCTCCGTGTTATCACCATAGTTTGCTGCACACTTCTGTCAATGATGGATAAGTTTCTTAAAGACATTATGAAAGAACTCCACCTTTTATTTATTTATTTATTTATTTAATTTTATTTATATACCGCCCTTCTCCCGAAGGACTCAGGGCGGTGAACAGGGCAAATGTATAAAATACAAAAAATACAAAAGTTAAAAGGAATTAAACATAATGCCCAAGGTAAAAACAATAAATACAAATATTAAGAACAATAAAAAACCCAACCCACCCCCCATCAGGCCAAGCCGGCTTGTTCAAATAAATGCGTTTTCAGATCGCGTCGGAAGGAGCGGAGGTCTTCAACTAGTCCTATTAAAGCTTAAATTAAGTTCAGTTCAATTAAACAGAGGCCCACAAAGTTATTTCCATGAAGTTATTTCAGTTTGGGAAAACACAGACATGGTATGGCACCAAGTCTGCATGATATGGCAGCAAGGATAAAACAACTTTTCAGTTGCCTCTTGAGTGTGCATGTTGTAGTCAATTTTTCTTGTGCTTCTGAACTCTGCTTAAATATTATTTCAAAATGTTGAATGTTGTAGTGTTCAAAGCCTTAGAATTGTTTTTTTCACAGGTAAAGCTTTATAATACTCCAAGGATTGACAAATTATTTTTAGGGTTATAATAAGATGCCCAGCTTCATTGGTTATCCCATATGCTGTGAATAAATTCTTCATTCTCGTAGCATGAAAACAACTGCTGGCAAATTTCAATTCCTGAAATTTTCATTTCTGCCAAAGTATTTTGCACAAACTTTCCATATTAAATATCATCAGTATAATACAATAATTTGACTACACATTCCTATGAAGGCCAAGCTCGACAGCAATTTTCTCTGAGTGATTCCCAATTGTCCTTAATCAATTTATCAATTTTTCCCATGTGGACCTTGTCAGCTGTTGTCATAAACCATTTATTTTGTTTTTTGAAATCAGCTCGTTCCTGTTCACCTTCTTTACATATTTTTGAAGGATCCAGCAATGCACAGGCATCATGACATATGTTGTCTTTTGTTCTCCAGAGGGAGCCCCAAATTAAATAAAATTAATTCAATTTGAAACTATTAAATGGCCAAAATTTAAATGAGCTCAATAAATTTGATAAGATTGTGATGCTTCTATCTGAAAATTGGTAATTTGGAACAAACTTGTCAAAATTTAATGAGATTTCAAATGATGACATCAAAATCATGCATGATTTGGTGTCTCAGGAGTCTGGATTATTTCAAATTATTATGATGATGATTTGTCAGAGTCAGTCAGATGTTTAGATAGGATCTGGCATTTTTATCCACCTATCAAATTCTTCCCAAGGACCTGAGAAATGCAGATCTTGTCTGATGGTATTAAAAGTATTCTGGAAGGATGTAAGCTGTTCCAAGTAAAGCTGCCTTTTACAATTGATTGATGGTGATTTTGTCAATGCCAATGGTGTTCAAGCGGTTCTCTAGATGTTTTGTGATTCAGCCAAGCCATCTATTACTGTTGGTACTATCTTTGCTTTCTTTTGATACAATCATTCTACTTCTATTTGCCGGACCTTGTAATTTGTGATTTTCTCCAATTCTTTCTCTTCTCTTCTGCTGTCTCCAGGTACTGCCATGTCCACTGTCCAGGCTTTTTATTTTTCTTATCAATACTTGCTAAGTCTGACATGTTAAGTGGCTAGTGCTTGTCTGTCTGAATTCTAAAGTCCCAGAACTCTTTAACTTCTTCATTTTTTATTACTTTGTCTATGTTGTGGTCCCAGCAGTTCTTACAGGCAAATGGTATTTCTTGCAAATATTTGTTGCAAGTATCATTGTTGTTACTTTCTCATGCCATTGTTTGTATTCAGTCTGTGTGATCTTCTTGCAGCAGCTATATAAGTGGTCCACTGTTTCTTCAGCTTTTTTGCAGAGGCAGCAATTGATGTCTGTTGTTGCCTTCTCTATTCTAGCTTTGTGTGTATTTGTTCTTAAGGCTTGGTTTTGTGCAACTGGAATTAGCCCCTCTGTCTCTTTTTTCAGTTGTCCTACTCTTAGCCATTACTGTACCAGGTCGTTATCTGCTTTGCCTGCTTTTTTTAAAAAAAAATCTACTGCCCATTGCCTTGCCATGTTTCATTTCTATTCTTCATTTGATCTTTCTTGTAGGCTAGTTTAGTCTTTCCAGTACTTAATAAACTTTCATGGTATATTAGCTTTACTGCATCTTTTTCTCTGTGCTTCAGATATTCTCCCAATACCCATTTTTCTTCTTTAATTGTCTGGTATACTTGCAATATTCTATACCCACCTATTTTCCTTATTATTATGTGTGGGTAATCTACAGTTAGATTCACAATCTACTGTAAAACTGGTGAAAACTTAATAATTCAAGCCCTAATCAAAGACAAAAAAATTATTAAGGTAGTGTGTAAGAATATAGGCAGTTCCAAGTAGGGTGTTGTTGTTTTTTTTGTAAAACTACAGTAGATGTCAGGCTTGATAAATTCAATATTTCCAGATATCAAGGAAGTCCTTTAGGTATATTATTAATATTTTTCCAACACTCATACAAGGGATGACCTATAGTACTTTCACAAGTTATAAGGAACAGCTGATTTAAAATATTATAATGTTAGGCCTAAAACCAAGGATGACACATAGTGATTCTTCCAAGCTGAGTTCTTTATTGTTTTCACCCTTACAAACAAAATCCTGCCAGACTGAGGAATCTACTATCTGCATTAGAGAGGGGTTGTTTTCATTCTATTTCTCTCACACATAGTAATGTTCGGATTGTGTTGCCTCATATTCCTCTGAAATATATTCCCTCCTGGGAATCCACCTCCTTACTACATTCCATCATACATGACAAGATAATGGTAGCAGGTTTTTCACAGACTTTAAAATCCAATCAAAAGTATCCTGTTAGTTGCTCTGTCATCCTGGTGCTGGCACATCATTCATTTCATTAGGGGTTCTAATTTGGTTGGTATCACAACACTATTACATTGATCTCTGTTTCAGCTTAGACTAATTTAATTGATAGAATTCTGTGTCCTTGCTATTACAAGAGACAATTAACTCTCATTAGTTTACATTTCACTCATTTTCTACTGACTGATTGCACTACATACTGATACTTGCTAATATCAATATGTAATGCAATCAGTCTGAGGAAAATGTTGGTACAGTATCTCTACAAACTATCACACTTATTCTGATTGTCTTCAAAGTACCAATATTTGCCTACACTTTAAGTTTCTTAATGCAATATTTGGTACTAAGAGTTATCATTTGAAGGTCACATTCTTCATCATAATTGCTCAAAGCAAAAACTAATGAAGATTGCAACATATTAATATGTTATATTTCCAGGATGACCTTCAAATAAGAGGAAGTGTTTAACAGAAGACTTTTTGTTTCTCTCCTCCCCTCTCTTCCATTTTCTTCCTGGATTCTAATCATCTTTCCTCCTCTCTCCTTTGTTAAGGTCCTACAGCCACCCAAATTGAGAGCTTTAGCTGAGCTGGAATAAGCAGCTGATGCTTTGTAGCAGAGGTGAAGAGGTCCCTCGAATTGTGCTACTGTTAATTTGCCCTCTAAGCCCTTCCAGCGGGGAGTCTATCATGGCAAGAAACGGAGCAAGGAGATTTGCCTATCAGATTATTATATCAGAAATACTAAAGATTCAAAGGGAAAAAAAGGGCAAGTAGGTTTTTGTAACCAGTTTAGCATAATCCACTGAGCAGTCAAGGACACCCCTTAATAAATGCCCTGTAACTTTAGTCCAATCAAATGTATTCTGTGTCCATGTTTCTTAATGTCATGCTTATGAGACAAATGTGTTGTTGCGTGACACATTGGTGTGCATTGTATTCTTTTCTCTCTGTCTTTCTCTCTGGGTGTGTATGTTGTGTTGCGTTTGCATGTAGTTGAAAACTTCGCACACTATATTAGAGATTATGTTGCAAATAATGACTGGAAAATATACCTTTCTTTAATAAGACATTTCATTATGGCAAATATATTTCCCTCAATCTTCACAGTTGGTTTCGTGCAGGTATATAAAAGTAAAATACTTAAGTCCTGAAGAAACCAGAAAGCATAAAATAAAGAGCTTTGGACTGGAGAACTAAATACATGGTTTCAAACTAACATTTTTTCCCCTTGAGAGCAAGCAAAAATCAGGATGTTTGAATGCCACAGTTGCTAAAATAATCTATGAATCAGGGCTTTCCTCAACTGGGCTAAGTCTTTAGGCAGAAACTAATTGCTGCAAACACTAATTTTCAGCTCCCTTTTGTCTCCTACAGCAGGCACCTCTGGATGCAGAAGGTACCCAATTAGCAGAATTCATGGGCCTGATTGTGTATTGTGGGGCAAGTGTGTGAATAGTATAAACACTGCTGATTACTATTCCACTGTAACACTGTAATGGCTGATTTTTTTGTTGATTGCTTAATAAGGCCATCTATTCTACATCAGTCTCTGGCAAAGCTGCTAGGAAATCAGCTAGGTCACTCTTCCTGGTCATACTAGCAGAAGAAGCCTTATGATGCTAACAGATGACTAAAGGCATAATTACAGGCTATTTAATCACATCTGTTTCCCCACTTAACATTGTTTGCTCAAGTTAGATGTAGTTTTTAAAAAAATCAAAAGGACAATAATGGCATACAGACTAAAAAAATTACCATTGCATGGTTAAAAACTCTAGGGCTTGTTATAATTACAGAAAACAGAGTTTACTGTGATTTTAAAAGGCATTAATTTATATTAGTGTGTTTCTATACACATATTGAGGATGACTGGTTGTTTGGAGAGGAGGGAGAGGAGGAGTGTATTTCACTTGTACAGGCACTCTTGTGGGTGAAATGAAGTTTTTAACAATATTATTTAAATGGATGTGCTGCTGAATACAATTCATTTGGAAACTGCAGTTAAATTCAAGTTCAAGATGACAGGTTTTTCATTAAGTATTCTGAGAAAAAGTATTCCTTTTTATATCACATCTAAAAAAGATAAGAGTATAGCCACATATTATTACAATATAAGGAGGGTCACCCATTGGAAAAGCCATGCCTTTTTTGGTGTGTGTGTATCTGGAACAGAGCAGTATTCAAGCCCCAGTCAGTAAGTAAGCATGTAAGTAGTATATATGTAATTTTTTTGGCTTGCTAACAAAGAATAAAGGGAGACCGATATGATCATTTCAAACTTATTTGTTCTCATCAGTCAGCCATACCCTTCTGAGATTCAAACCTGGGCCGACTGCGTCTTAAGCAGTTGTTTTAACCCCTAGGCTACAGGCTCTCTCTCTCTCTCTCTCTCTCTCTGTTAGCTGAGAAGCAAGGAAGATATGTGTTAAATGTTTGTTAAGCATTCAGAATACACTTGCTTAGTCCCAGACACGGGACAAATCTTATTTCCTGTTTCAGCCTAGCCCAAGGCCATCTACAGGCAGTAGCCACAGCAGTGGCAGCTCATATTTGTGTAAATGTTTTGGCTTGCTAACAAAGAATAAAGGGAGATTCATTTTTACATTGAATCCTATATATAATTGATGATCTTTCTTCGTTGGGGAGTGGCTCTTTAGGATGCATTAACGTGGCATGCAGGATTTGGTCTGGTCTATGGGCGACATTGGGGAAGAAATGGAGGTAGTGACAGATTTTATTTTCCTGGGCTCCAAGATCACTGCAGATGGGGACTGTAGCCAAGAAATTAAAAGACGCTTGCTCCTGGGGAGGAAAGCCATGGCAAATCTAGACAGCACACTAAAAAGCAGAGACATCACCCTGTCAACAAAAGTGCGTATAGTCAAGGCTATGGTCTTCCCAGTTGCAATGTATGGCAGTGAAAGCTGGACCATAAGAAAGGCTGAACGCCAAAGAATTGAAGCCTTTGAACTGTGGTGCTGGAGAAGACTCCTGCGAGTCCCTTGGACTGCAAGGCGATCAAACCGGTCAGTCCTAGAGGAGATCAACCCTGACTGCTCTTTAGAAGGCCAGATCCTGAAGCTAAAACTCAAATACTTTGGCCATCTAATGAGAAGGAAGGACTCACTGGAGAAGAGCCTAATGCTGGGAAAGATTGAGGGCAATAGAAGAAGGGGATGACAGAGAATGAGGTGGCTGGATGGAGTCACTGAAGCAGTGGGTGTGAGCTTGAATGGACTCCGGAGGATGGTGGATGACAGGAAGGCCTGGAGGAACGTTGTCCATAGGGTCGCGATGGGTCGGACACGACTTCGCAACTAACAACAACAATGGGCGACATTAATATTGTAAGGGGCTAACAACCGCACAGTAGCCTCAGACACTCCATTAATATACAAGAGTGTTGTCCATGTGGTCAGCATTGCTGTTATGTTATCTGATCGGCTACTTCGAGATTTGTGTGTCCTGCTGTATCTCCTAACAAACTCAGCAGGGTAGCCGTTAAGCCTGCATATACAGTATAGATACTTCCTCTCCTCGACTCTGGCCCTAACAGTATTGCAGTGCGAGCCGACCCATCCAAACAATGTCCGAATGCAAGTGATTTTGTGTGCCACGGGATGGTTACTCTTATAATGCAAGGTTCTGTCCGTGTGGGTTGGCTTGTGGTAAACGGTCGTATGGAGAGTGCCATTGGGTTGACAGCTGACTAGTACATCCAAAAAGGCAAGAGAGCCGTTGTCTTCCTCCTCAGCATTGCATTGCATTGGCAATTTTTACATTGGCAATTTTTACATACGCTCACCAGGGGAGTGACCGTGAATAAAAAAAACAACTTCTGATCCTGCAAGCACACGAAGAAATGGACATTTAGAAACGCTACGACCATTTGAAGTCAATAGACCAGTGACCTCAGTGACCAGTGACTCAGTGAGCAGGGTGCAATATATACATACAAAAGTTCGAACACCGGGATAAGATAAAAACCAAAGCAGTTTAATAAAATCGAGCTTTCATTGGCCAACTGCCAACATCGTCAGGATAGAATTGCTGGAGAGGGGAAACCACATTTATATCACTGGCACTTTTGCGCTCCACTCATGGCTACACACAATCACACCTTCGATTTGGCCAGGGCTGAGGCGATTGCCCAGGATAACACCAAGGGCGGCCAATCATTTAAACAAGCATGGTTTTCGGACCGTTCCTCAATTAACCGCCATATAGATCTCCTCCCTGCATACCAAGCCCTTAGGAGGTGGGAAGAAGAATGGCGCAGACAACGCGAACACTCACGGAGTATACCGTCCAGCCGAGCTCTGGATCGCACAGTTACACAGGAACGCTGCATCACAGAAAGCAAGAAGGGGGAGGAGCAATCCCCAAGGATGTTTGGCATGAGGACACACGCAATGAAGAGGGCATCGATTGTGACTGGAAGAACAGGCAGTGATTCCCTGCTGAAAGCAAGCACACAGAGGCAATCGCACTCCATGAGAACGAGTGCAAAGTAGTTCGAGATAATACGGCCGATGGAAACAAACAGACCAGTGACATGCTCCATGAGTGGAACGCAAAAGCGCTAGTGATATAAATGTGGTTTATAGCACAATAGCAACAAAGAAGAAAAATAACAGCTCTCAAAAGAAACCACCATGGCTGCATAAAGAACTCTCTGATAAATTGAAAGATAAAAAGGACAAGTACAGTATAAGAAGTGGAAAGAGGGGCACATAACTAAGGCAGAATATCAGCAAATAGCCCATGCCTGCCGCCCTGAGTCTTCGGAGAAGGGCGGGATATAAATGGAATTAAAATAAATAAATAAAAATAAAATAAATAAGATGAAGTGAGGGAAGCTAAGGCTCAAAATGAACTAAGGCTTGTGACCAAAGTTAAAAATAACAAAAAAAAGCTTCTTTCAACATATAAAAAACAAGAAAAAAGTTCAGGAAATGATTGGTCCATTAGTGGGGGAAAATGGCAAGAAGGTGACAAGCAACAGGGAGAAAGCAGAACTATTTAACTCGTCTTTTGCATCTTTTACACAAAGGGAAAAAACAGTCCAACCTACCAAAACCAGTGCCATAAAAAACAGAATAGAAACACAAGTTAAGATAGGCAAGAAAATGTTAAGTGAGCACCTGTCCAGCCTAGACGAGTTCAAATCACCAGGACCAGATGGATTACACCCCAAAGTTCTCAAGGAACTGGCAGATGTGATCTCAGAACCACTGAACTATATTTTTCAAAGATCCTGGAGCACTGGGGAACTACCAGAGGACTGGAAGAGAGCTGATGTAGTTCCCATCTTCAAAAAAAGGGGAAAAAATAGATCCAGGAAACTACAGACCTATCAGCCTGACCTCAATACCTGGGAAGATTCTGGAAAAGATAATCAAACAACAAATCAGCGAACACCTTGATGCAAACAAAGTCATCACTAAAAGTCAACATGGGTTTGTCAAAAATAGATCATGCCAGACAAATCTCATTGCATTCTTTGACCAAGTGACAAAACTAGTGGACCAGAGGAATGCTGTAGATATAATTTACTTGGACTTCAGTAAGGCATTTGATAAAGTAAATCACAACCTACTACTTGATAAGATAGAAAAATGTGGGTTAGATAGCATCACCACCAGATGGATTCATAGCTGGCTGACAGGCCGTACTCAGCATGTGGTCCTCAATGGAACTGCATCTACATGGAAGAAAGTGTGTACTGGGGTGCCCCAGGGCTCTGTTCTGGGCCCAGTGCTCTTCATCAATGATTTGGATGAGGGGATAGATGGGGAACTCATCAAATTTGCAGACGACACCAAGCTGGCAGGAATAGCCAATACTCCAGAAGATAGGCTTAAAATACAGGAGGATCTGGACAGACTCGAATACAGGGCGCTATCTAACAAAATGAAATTCAATTGTGAAAAAAATAAGGTTCTACACTTAGGCAGGAAAAATCAAATGCACAGGTATAGTATAGGTGGTACCTTGATCAATAGTAGTAACTGTGAGAGGGATCTCGGAGTCCTAGTAGGCAATCACTTCAATATGAGCCAGCAGTGTGCTGCCGCTGCCAAAAAAGCCAACACAGTGCTAGGCTGCATTAACAGAGGGATAGAATCAAGACCAAGTACTAATACCACTTTACAATGCCTTGGTAAGGCCACACCTGGAATACTGCATCCAGTTTTGGTCACCAACGATGTAAAAAAGATGTTGAGACTCTAGAAAGGGTACAGAGAAGGGCAACAAAGATGATTGGGGGACTGGAGGCTAAAACATATAGGGAACGGTTGCTGGAATTGGGTATGTGTAGTTTAACAAAGAGAATGGTGAGGGGTGATTTGATAGCAGTGTTCCAATATTATTATTATTATTATTATTATTATTATTATTATTATTATTATTATTATTATTATTATTATTATTATTATTTGCAATGGTATAAAATCCTTGAACTCTGGGATAATTGTAAAACAGCTGTTTATTGTTTAGGAACCATAAAATAATAAAATCAACAATTTATAAAATCTAAAAATTGACTGTCATCAGAGTACGTATTAGGGGGTGGGGAGTTTGCTTATACAATTATCCCAGAGTTCAAGGATTTTATACCATTGCACAAATATGCCTGGGATTCATATATTTAGAGTTACTAGGGATATATAAATTTGGTTCCTGAGGGTTGTCATAGGGTCTTTTTTGACAGTCCAGTAGGCGCTGGTGTCATTGAGCAGTGTGAGGGCTTTGTGGATATAATCGGGTTGGTCCATTACAACCGTTGCTCTGCCTTTGTCAGCTGGGAGGATGACGATGGATGTGTCATCCTGTAATTGCTTTAGGGCTTCTTTTTCAGTAACTGATAATGTTTGGCAGCGTCTATGAGTCATAAGTAGGCTTGTGACACGGTGCCTGATAGAGCCCCTGGTCTCTTCATTAATATTCACTTGTTGGATAGCTGATTCAAAGGCTGCCACAAAGTCCACAGTGCGCGTGTCCATTAAGTTGTAACCTGCATCATGTTGTAACAATTCAAGTTGTTTGTAAGAAAGCGTCTTAGATGATATATTGTGTACCAAATCATTGTTAGAACCAGGGTTGCTTATTGCATGCAGGTTTAGCGAGCATCTGGAGTTTAGCCAGCATCTGTCGGACAAAATTGCTCGTATCCGGACCGGTCTGGCCTCCGACTGGGCAGAGTCTGACAGTGAGAACATGGGTGATCTTGTCGATGTCATCTGGGAGGAGTTCGACCCTGTGACTCCGGAAGAGGTGGACAGGATTATGAGGAAGCTGAGCTCCACCACCTGTTTATTGGACCCGTGCCCCTCCTGGCTGGTTTATTCGGCTCGGGAGGGGACACGAGGCTGTCTCCAGGCAGTGATAACTGCTTCTCTGAATGAGGGTAGTTTTCCCGCCGCCTTGAAGGAGGTGGTGGTGAGACCCCTCCTCAAGAAGCCTGCCCTGGACCCAGCTGTTTTAAACAACTTTCGACCAGTCTCCAACCTTCGCTTTCTTGCGAAGGTTGTTGAGAGTGTGGTGGCGCAGCAGCTCCCTCTGTTCCTGGAGGAAGCTGATTATCTAGACCCGTACCAATCGGGCTTCAGGCCCGGGTACAGCACGGAGACGGCATTGGTCGCACTGGTTAATGATCTCTGGCGGGCTCGGGACAGGGGCTGTTCCTCTGTCCTAGTCCTATTAGACTTCTCAGCGGCTTTTGATACCATCGACCATGGTATCTTACTGCGGCGTCTTCGGGGGTTGGGAGTGGGAGGCACCGTTTTATGGTGGTTCTCCTCCTACCTCCTGGGACATTCACAGTCGGTGTTGGCAGGAGGGCAGAGGTCGGCCTCGAGGCCTCTTGTTTGTGGAGTGCCTCAGGGGTCGGTCCTCTCGCCTCTCCTGTTCAACATCTATATGAAGCCACTGGGTGAGATCATTCGTGGTTTTGGGGTTGGGTATCATCAATATGCTGATGATACCCAGCTTTTTATTTCCACCCCAAACCACCCCAGTGATGCCCTCTCCATGATGTCCCGTTGCCTGGAGGCGGTCCGGGTCTGGATGGGGAGGAACAGGCTTCGACTCAACTCTGACAAGACTGAGTGGCTGTGTGTGCTGGCATCTCGGGAAATTCAGAATATTCCATTGCTAATTATGGGGGTTGAGATATTACCCCCCGTAGATAGGGCTCGTAACTTGGGTGTCCTCCTAGATTCACAGCTCTCCTTGGATGATCATATAGGAGCTGTGACTAGGGGGGCCTTTGCTCAGGTTCTCCTGGTGCGTCAGTTGCGGCCCTATCTAGACCGGGATGCCTTGCGCACAGTCACTCATGCACTCGTAACCTCCCGTTTGGACTACTGCAATGCTCTCTACACGGGGCTGCCCTCGAGGACTACTCAGAGGCTCCAGCCGGTGCAGAATGCAGCCGCGCAAGTGGTGGTGGGGGCTTCCCAATACTCCCATGTAACACCACTACTCCGTGAGCTGCATTGGCTTCCGGTTGTCCTCCGGGTAAGATTCAAGGTGCTGGTTACGACCTATAAAGCCCTAAATGGCATGGGTCCGGGTTACTTACGGGAGCATCTGCTGCCGGCATCAACTTCCGTTCGTCCAGTGTGCTCCCACAGAGAGGGCCTCCTTAGGGTGCCGTCAGTCAAAGAGTGTCGACTGGCAGCCCCCAGCGGGAGGGCGTTCTCTGTGGGCGCGCCAGACCTTTGGAACCATTTACCGGTGGAGCTCCGGATGGCTCCCGACCTTCGCTCCTTCCGACGTGACCTAAAAACATATTTATTTGAACAAGCCGGCCTGGTCTGATGGGTTTAGGGGTATTTTAACATTTTGTATTAATTTATTTAATTGGGCTACTGTATTTAATATTTCTTTTAATTTTTATATATTGTATTTTATTGTATTGCCCTGTACACCACCCTGAGTCCTTCGGGAGAAGGGCGGTATAAAAATTAAATTATTATTATTATTTTGCAATGCAGGACCTCAGTCCTGAGTTGCTTGGTCTTTTCTGTAGCTTCGCTAATATGGCAAGTGAGAAGCTGGTAATGCTGGCGTGCAAGGATTTGTTGGCAACGTTCCTAGTATTCACGGGCTGCCATCGTCATAGTGTGGATCTTTCTACGATGGTCGTTAATCAATGCACGTGTAGTATGGCGTTGGAATTGATGAATGGCAAGTCGGCACTCCATGGAATCCACAAGCGGTTTCTTCCAGAGCGACCTCGGAGGTAGATCGTTACGTAGGCAGTCTTGTAGAAAGGCTAGTTTGCGATAAACGCAAGTAACCTTTCGTGCGAGTCTCTCCCATCTCCTGGCTGTGAGCAATACAGCTCTCGGGTAGTATTCCTTGATAAGATTAAAAATGCGAATCCCAGGCATGTTAAATTTAACAAACTAAACGAACACTGGGATGGAATAAGATAACTAAAACAGTTTTTATTGCTAAAAAAACAAGCTTTCATTGGCTAACTGCCAACGTTGTCAGGATGGAAATGCTGGGGTGGGGAGATTGCGTTTATACTGTTGGTGTCTGCACTCTGCTCATGGAGCGCATCACCGGTCTGTTTGTTGAGGTCCGCCGTATTTCTTTGAGTTGTGCATCCGTTTTTGGGGGATGTAGTTGTCTCTGGGTATCTGTTGTTAAAAGTGAATTGCTGATAGTTCCATGTGTTGTAGCCATAGCTCTAGTCATTGCCCGTGTTCTCATGCCAGGGGTCCTAAATGGTTGTTGCTCTTCTTCCCTGTGTTCAACATTGCAGGGTGGTTGTGTGTTGGTGCAATCTTGGATTTGATACAATGAGGTACTCTGTGAATGCTTGCGCTGTTTGTCTTCATCTCGCGCACATTGTTCCTCTTCCCAATTTCTTAGTGCCTGGTATGCAGGGGTGAGATCTATGTGCCGGTTTATATACATATACATATACATATACATATACATATACATATACATATACATATACATATACATATACATATACATATACATATACATATACATATACATATACATATACATATACATATACATATACATATACATATACATATACATATATATATATATATAATATTACTTGTTGCTGTATTCTGCCTGCTGCTTGACTATAACAAATATTATTTTGAAAATTGCAGAAAAATGGTACATATAATTTTATAAAATATAACAGAGATTATGAGGTCTCTGTAGAAAATACACATAATGAAATGTGGATCACGGTTCAGATACTTCATAAGGGCATAATCTTATGGCAGCAGAATTCTTCGTAAAACCGTCCTTGATAACTGCTGAGGGAGATGATTAACAAAAAAATAGACAGATAGCCTTCAAGTCAATTCCAAGTTAAACCTATCTGTTCCTTACTGTCCAGATGTCCCATCACCAGAGTGGGAGAGGTTCTGTTTTTGGAAGATAGAAATGGATAGTGTCATTCTCTGTTAACCTCTCACTTCCAAATTGACTTCAGGGTACATTATCTGCTCTGCTTCCTAAGTATACTTTTCCCTGTAATGCTGCCTCAAACACTCTTGAAGACTTGGGGAAAAATATCTTGGTTGTAGTTTAACCTCAGTAGTTGATTGGCTGCTTTGCAGAGGAAGCCTTGCCCTTTCAACTGAGTCAATACTTACCGTGCACCGTAATAGGTTCTACACCTCCCTTCACCAGCATTGGTCAAATAGCCCAGGGATTATGACCTTTGCTCAGCATAGAAAAGGTCAGGGCTTTTTTTGTCATAGAACGCCCAGAATGGAGTTCCGGCACCTTTTTTTGGATGGAACCTTGTAGGGTAGGCAAGGCGGATTGTATGACGTGTGTGAGTTCCAGCACTTTTTTTTTTCAAAAAAAGCACTGGAAAAGGTTATCAATTCAAAATCCAGCAAAAAAAAGTTTGAGGGTTTTAGTTACATTTGGGGGGGGGTTAATTACAATTACAATTGCAGTTAAAAATCAGGTCTGTTTTAATCTTTTTGTTTCCTTTTTAGCTTTTTGATGTCCCACTCTTGAATGGTATGTAGATATTGTTACCACCAAGAAGAAACAACACCCCCACCAATATTGACAGGGTGAGCTACTCTATATAAACAGAGAGCAAACCCCACTCCCTTCTAACACTGAAGATGTTGCCTAGTTTGGTAATGAAATGTCTGCAAGAAAACAACCAAGCTCCAAGGACCCCACAATTCAGCCCTGAGCTACAAGTATTCTTTTCTATTGGAACAAACAGCTTTAAATTCAGTTTCCAAAATGTATTGTATAAGGAGCGTAAATGTAGCATCTTTTCCCAAGTTGCATTTTTTCCCAAGATGAATTCAACTCCTGGTATCTAAATGGACAAATATGTGCAGGGTTTTTTGGCAATAATATGGAAGTGATTTGCTATTATCATTTTCAGGAATACATTTTCATTTTGACAATCCCATTAACAGTCCTAGATTTCCCTATTAGCTTCCTAGCCCAGTCTAATCAGACTTAACTTCCAAGTCCACACAAGTACTGTCACCTGTTATATACATGTTCAATTTAGATGGGCCTAGATTCTCCATACAAATGATTGAAATAATTGATTTTTTTATAATTATACATATTGTGGCATAATTGTACCATAGTGCACCCATGACTATTTACACCATTGCATTCAGGATTACAGCTTGCAGACGGTCTTCAGGGGACATCTCATGTAAAGTGTGATGCAATAATCTGAATGAGAGGTAACCAAGGCATGAGTAATTGTGAGCATGGTCTCCCTATTCAGGAACAGACATGATTTGCACACAGCAGAGTTTTGTGCAAAGCCCCTTCTTGTCACAGTGTTCATCTGCTCCTCAAGAAGGGATTAAGAGTCCAAGAGACCCCAAATTGCATGCCAGTTTTGTCTGGGCAAGTGCTACGTCATCCAGGATCAAAGTTGGAAAGACAGAGGAACATGGTATTGCTAGAGTGGAGCCTGAACTTGCTTTTCCCCATCCAAATTCCTACAGCCCCCAGATATTAGATAAGAACAGGGATCTTCAAACTTGGCTCTTTTATGACTTGTGGACTTCAACTCCCAGAATTCCAGGAGTTGAAGTCCACAAGTCATAAAAGGGCCAAGTTTGAAGACCCCGGATAAGAACCTTGACAGCATTGCTTGGTTGGCCTAGGATAGAGAAGTGCAGCTGAATATTATCAGCTATCATCCTTTACCAACAGATGATTTCACCTAGCAGTTTTATGTATATTAAATAGAAATGGACAAAGTGTAGAACGCTAGCCATCCTCACACAGAAGGGATCTAGGACTCTAGAGCTAGACCTCTTTCCCCCACCCACAGCAGCTGGAATCAGGCCTGGAGGAAGGAAGAGAACTACTGTAACACTAAGCATCTCTCTCCCCCAATTCCATAAGCTTTTAGAAGAATTTGATGATATTGAAGTCTTCTGACATATCAAGGAGGGTCAAGATAGATGCATCACCCTCTTCCTGCATCCACCAGAGATCATCAACAAGTACATTCATCATCCTTGTTTAGTAAATTTCCAGATGTTTTGCTCAGCTTTGCAAAAATGACATAAATCATTTTAAAAAGTAATCATGCAACTGTAGTTTATTTATGGGGAAATGTTGACTCAATTATTCATGGAGATCCATTTTAAATTTCCTTTTACCAGGGATGTGACTCATGATTCTTCAGTACTTACCTCATTCTAAGCAGCAAAATGGCCATTAGAGCATACTTATTTAGCAATAAGAATGTCGCCCTTCATCCTGTTGATGACAACAAAGGTCTATAAAACAAGTTAGCTCCCATTTAAAAATTACTTTATTCTTTTTGTTGTTTCTTCTTTTCTTTTATCTATGATCTTTATCTTTTACTATTAAGCATTGGTTTTGTGATTGAAATGCTCTTTTAAATGTACTGTGAATGTTTTAATAACTTTTCTTGCATCCTGTAATTTTCTGAGAGTCATTTAAAGGAAGCAGCATAAAAATGTAATACATAAGTATTAATTGCCTTGAATTTATTACACTTTTAATTTTAAATAGGCTAATCTCAGGGCACATCCACACAGTATTACAGTTGTGATTTCTTCCTGTCCTTGAGATGGAATATAAAAAGTGTTGCCTGTAAAGCTTGCCTTTATTAATCTTTGAGGTCAGCCTGATCAAGGTCTGTCCCTGTTGCAACCCACACAAAGCAGCAGTTTCCTCTACATTCCAGCATATATAGCAGCGATCTTCAAACTTGGTCCTTTTATGACTTGTGGACTTCAACTCACAATTGTTAAGTGAGTTGCATCTGATTTTACAAGCTTTTTTTTCATAGGTTTTTTTATTGATTTTCCAATGTTACAATAATATCTTTGAAAAGCAACGTCGTGTCTGGGTTACAATAGTTCCGTTTCATACAAATACATATTATTACAAATCTCCAATTTGTTGTAACCAGAATTTCCTCTCTTTTTTCCTTTGATACATATTATCTCTTATCTAAATTAACATACTTCTTATTGTTATCCATCAGTTATTTAGTAGTTTTCTTACATTTGTCAATACTTTTGTATATTTTATATTTTAACATTCCATCTTTAAGATATCAAACACCTTATATACTTTTCCAGCTTTAATTTTCCATTGATATTAAAGTAAAACGTTTGAAGTTTCTCATTTTTATATTTCTAGGCAGCCAATATTTTTTTATTGAAAAGTTTTAGAATACATTTTAAAAACATAAACTAACTCCCTCCCCCTCCCCCCTTACCCTCCCTCCCCCTCCCCCCCAACTTCCCAGAGATGAATACAGGATATTAACTTTTACAAACTAAAGCTAGAATATGCTAACTAACTAAAAAAAACACATTAAATTCTATCGCACTTCAACTCCCCTTAAACATAACTAAATAACTAACTAATAATGAATACCTAATAATACATCATATAAAACTAATACTTATTCATATGCTAAATGAAACTTTTTAGTCCCATATTTATTCTGAATATACTCGATCCATCTTCTCCATTCCACAATATATCTCTGTTGCGATTGTTCTTTCAAATATGCTGAAATCTTTGCCATTTCCACCGGGTTTGAAACTTTCAAAGTCCACTCTTCTATAGTAGGCAGTTCCTCCTTCTTCCAATATTGCGCTACTAAAAGTCTTGCTGCCGTAATTAAATTCAACATCAATTTAGTATCTATAACAGTACAATCTGTAATAATACCCAACAGAAATAACTGTGGAGAAAACCTTATCCTTTTCTTAAATATCTTCTGCATGTTCCACCAAATTTTAATCCAAAAAGCTTTGACTTTTTTACAAGTCCACCATGTATGATAATACGTTGCATCATCACAACCACACCTCCAACATTTAGGCTGACAGTTCGGATACATACTTGCTAATTTTTTTGGATCTAAATGCCATCTATAAAACATTTTATAAAAATTCTCTCTTAAATTTTGAGCCTGTGTAAATTTTACATTTCTAACCCATATCTTTTCCCAAGTATCCATTGTTATGACGTCCTGAAAATTCTGGGCCCATTTTATCATACAATTTTTAACAAGTTCCGTTTCTGAGTCTATTTCTATCAATGCATTATATATCCTTCTTATATGTGCTTGACCTTGATCTCTAATTTGTTTAACCAAATTTTCATCAGTTATCGAAATACCAACTTTCTGATCTTCCTTCCATCTAGCTTCTAACTGTCCATACTGGAACCAAGTTTGTACTATTTTCCCTTCTTTTAAAATATTATATGGCTTCAATTGCCACACATTCCTTTCCATCCTAAGAATTTCTTTATATGTAGTCACATCATGATTAAATCCCACGTTTATATTTTCTATTGCATGTTTAGGTATTGCCCAAATTGGTATTTTATAATTTAACTTATGTCAATATTTTTTCCAAACTCGCAACAGAGCATACCTTAATATATGTGTCTTAAAAACATTATCCACCTTCTTGTCATACAACCAAATAACAAATCACAACCCTCAATATTCAATAATCTCCCTTGTGTTGAATTAAACCAACCACTAATTGATGATAAAGCAGCAGCCTCATAATATAATTTAAAATTGGGCATTTTAAGACCACCTCTTTCACGTACATCTTGCATTATCTTAAATTTTACTCTTGGTCTTTTCCCTGCCCAAACAAATTTATTAATACCTTTCTGCCATTCCTCCAAGTTTGAATCCTTTTAAAGTATAGGTATCATTTGGGGGGGAAAAAACTTTTGCAAAATATTCATTTTCACTGCTGCAATTCTTCCCAATAAAGATAATTGTAATTTTTTCCAACTATCTAACTCTTTTTGTATTTTTAACCATAACAATTCATAATTATTTTTATATAATTTCACATTTGAAGCTGAAAGATATACCCCCAAATATTTAGTCTTTTTAACTATTTCAAATCCAATTAGTTCTTCTAAAACAACCTTTTGTTCTGTAGTCATATTTTTAGACAATATTTTAGTTTTTTGCATATTTTTCTTAAATCTAGAAACTTTCCCATATAACAATATTATCTCCATCAAATCTACAACTGAGTAGGTCGGTTGACTTAAAGTAATAACCAAGTCATCTGCAAACACTCTCAATCTATAATCTTGACCTCTTATTTTAATTCCCTTAATTTTATTTGAGTCTCTTATCTTAATCAATAATATTTCCAATGTTAAAACAAACAACAAAGGTGACAATGGACACCCCTGTCTTGTCCCCTTTTCAATGTTACATGCTTCTGTCAAACTACCATTAATTATTATTTGAGCTGTTTGCTTCTGATATATTGCCCTAATAGGTTGCAAAAAGTTATCCCCAAACTCCATTTTCTCCAGTACCTTAAATAAAAATTGCCAGTCCAATTGATCAAAAGCTTTTTCAGCATCCAAAAAAATCAGCGCTGCAGAGACCTGGTTATTTCTTTCCAAAAATTCCAATAAATCTACAATATGTCTCACATTATTTTTCATTTGTCTACCACTTATAAACCCTGTTTGGTCACTATGAATCATTTGCTGCATTACCTTCATTAAACTATTTGCTAAAATTTTTGCAAATATCTTGTAATCAGTGTTTAAGAGCAATATTGGCCTATAATTTTTGGTTTGGGTAAGATCTTGATCTTCCTTCGGAATCAGCGATATAAAAGCTGTTTTCCACGATGGAGGCACTTCACCTCCGGATTGGATTGTTCTAAATAATTCTTTTAAAGGTTCCACCATTTCTAACTGTAAATCTTTATAATAAACTGCAGTCAAGCCATCTGTTCCTGGTGCTTTCCCCACCTTTAATTGTTTAATTGCTAAAATAAGTTCTTCAGCATTTATCAGTTGATTCATCCCTTCCCTTTGCTCTTGTGTAAGAACAGGGATATTCACTTCTTGTAAATATCTATCTATATCTATACCTTGAATCTTATCCCTAACATATAACTTGGAATAGAATTCAACAAAAGCCTTTTTAATAAGATTTTGCTGAAACACCTCTTTTCCCTTATGTACTATTCTATGTTACGTGACCTTTGTTTCTTCCTTAACAAATAAGCTAACCACCTACCCAGCTTATTAGCATTACAAAAAGTATTATGTTTAACATACCGTAGGTTGGTTGCCACTTGATCTGCCATCAACATATTAAACTGACTTCATAACAAAGTAATTGCTTCTTTGATCTTCTTATCAGATGGATTCAAAATGAGAGCCTTCTCTTTCCTCTTAATTTCCTCCTCTAACTCTTTTCGCTTATATTCCAATTTACGTCTATATTTATTATTCAAATATATTAACACTCCTCTCATATAAGCTTTACTTGCATCCCAAACCATTTGAATAGAAGTACCCTTAGACATATTTGTATTAAAAAATTCTTTCATCTGTTTTTTACATTCATCCACATTTTCTTGATATCTAAACAGATTTTCATTCAATCTCCAAGACCTCCTCTCTCCACTCTCTTTTTCCAATTCCAACCATACTGGACTATGATCTGATAAAATTCTTGGACATATCTTAATCTAGAAAAAAATCATTAGTAGTTAATACAAAGTCAATCCTGGAAAAGGATTGATGTCTATCAGAAAAAAAGGTAAAATCTTTTTAATAATAATAATAATAATAATAATAATAATAATAATAATAATAAGAAGAAGAAGAAGAAGAAGAAGAAGAAGAAGAAGAAGAAGAAGAAGAAGAAGAAGAAGAAGAAGAAGAAGAAGAAGAAGAAGAAGAAGAAGAAGAAGAAGAAGAAGAAGAAGAAGTAGTTGGAAGGGACCTTGGAGGTCATCTAGTCCAACCCCCTGCTAAGGCAGGAAACCCTATACCATTTCAGACAAATGGCTGTCCAGTCTCTTCTTAAAAACTTCCAGTGTTGGAGCATTCACCACTTCTGGAGGCAGGTTGTTCCACTGGTTAGTTGTTCTAACTGTCAGGAAGTTTCTCCTTAGTTCTAGGTTGCTTCTCTCCTTGACTAGTTTCCATCCATTGCTTCTTGTCCTGCTGTCAGGTGCTTTGGAGAATAGCTTGACTCCCTCTTCTTTGTGGCAGCCCCTGAGATATTGGAACACTGCTATCATGTCACTCCTCACCCTTCTCTTTGTTAAACTACACATACCCAATTCCAGCAACCATTCCCTATATGTTTTAGCCTCTAGTCCCCCAATCATCTTTGTTGCTCTTCTCTGTACTCTTTCTAGAGTCTCAACATCTTTTTTACATTGTGGTGACCAAAACTGGATGCAGTATTCCAGGTGTGGCTTTACCAAGGCATTGTAAAGTGGTATTAGCACTTCATGTGATCTTGATTCTATCCCTCTGTTAATGCAGCCTAGCACTGTGTTGGCTTTTTTGGCAGCGGCAGCACACTGCTGGCTCATATTTAAATGATTGTCCACTAGGACTCCGAGATCTCTCTCACAGTTACTACTATCGAGCAAGGTACCACCTATACTATACCTGTGCATTTGATTTTTCCTGCCTAAGTGTAGAACCTTATTTTTTTCATCATTGAATTTCATTTTGTTAGATAGTGCCCAGTGTTCAAGTCTGTCCAGATCCTCCTGTATCTTGAACCTATCTTCTGGAGTATTGGCTATTCCTGCCAGCTTGGTGTCATCTGCAAATTTGATGAGTTCCCCATCTATCCCCTCATCCAAATCATTGATGAAGAGCACTGGGCCCAGAACAGAGCCCTGGGGCACCCCACTACATACTTCCTTCCATGTAGATGCAGTTCCATTGAGGACCACACGCTGAGTACGGCCTGTCAGCCAGCTACGAATCCATCTGGTGGTGATGCTATCTAACCCACATTTTTCTATCTTATCAAGTAGTAGGTTGTGATCTACTTTATCAAATGCCTTACTGAGGTCCAAGTAAATTATATCTACAGCATTCCTCTGGTCTACTAGTTTTGTCACTTGGTCAAAGAATGCAATAAGGTTTGTCTGGCATGATCTGTTTTTGACAAACCCATGTTGGCTTTTAGTGAACTTTGTTCGCATCAAGGTGTTCGCTGATTTGTTGTTTGATTATCTTTTCCAGAATCTTCCAAATTTCTTTCTCTCCAAACATCTCTCAATTCCAAGTCATCTTTCATCTCAAAAAAAGATTTAGGCAATCTAGCATGATTTGGTATGCTTTTAAAAAGATCTTTTTTGTCTTTCTGTGTGTCCAGGACTCCATTCCAATCTCCCATCAAAATACACGATTTATAATCCCATTGAATTATCTTACTGTGTAAAAATTTATAAAATTCTCCTTGCTGTTGATTAGGAGCATATAATCCAACCAAAAGAATTTTCTTGCCTTCTATTAAAAGTTCAATTATAATATATCTTCCTTGTTTATTTGTTTCAATTAAATTAGCTGTTCAATTCTTCTTCACATAAATAACTACTCCATTTTTCTTATCTGGAGCAGATGCACTAAACTGTGCACCCAATCTAGAGTTTATCAGATATTTTTGATCAGCTGCACGAATATGCGTTTCTTGTAAACAAATAACATCATTTTAAAATTGTTTCAAATACTGAAAAACTTTCTTTCTCTTGTGCGGGGAATTTAATCCATTAACATTCCAGGTTAGAAACTTTGTCGCCATCTTTTGCGACCTGAAGCTTTCAGAGCGCCTCTTGCAGAACCACCTGGACCTGCCTCTTCGGTCTCGCTCCTCCCACAGCTTCACTATAAGTAAATTCTTGAGATATGATTACAGCTTTCTGTTGTTCTTGTTCTTGTCTCATTCGTCTAATTGCAGCCCTTGTCATTCTTTGTTCTTTAACCTCTTCTGTTGATGTCTGGGGCTGCTCAACTTCTACAAGTAGCTGAGATTCTTTAATCATCTGTGAAGTAACTCCTTCTCCTTGTTTACTCTCCATTTGAGTCTGACGCTTTCCTTCTTCCTTCCTTCCTTTGAATTCTGGAGATGGCGGAGGACCTGCCTTCAATATGTTAGAATAAAAATCTTGTGTCTTCAAAACTGTATTAAGACGATATCTCGTGCCAGCATAATTCACCACCGAGCCTACTGGTATCTCCCATCTTTCTTTAATTCATCTGCCAAAAAAGCAAATTCTTTTCTTTTCCTTAAAATTCTTGGAGGAATCTCTTTCAGAAGTAAAACTTGCTCAGCAACTTTAAATCTATTATTATAAAAGGCTTGGATAATCACATTTCTGATCGATCTCTTTGTAAAATAGACCACCACATCTCTAGGTAGTTTTCTTTGTCTGGCAATCCAAGAATTAACACGAAATATTTTGTCTATATCCCCCATAATATCTTCCGCTCCAAGATCGGTTCGAGGGCTTGTGCCCAAATTTTCCTTTGGGTCCTCTTTCAATCCTCTAATCCTCAAAGCAAACTTCATATCTCTATATTGTATCATAACTACATCATCATCAATCTTTTCCATCTTATTTTCAGCTTCCAACATTTTAGCATCCAATCTCAAATTATTTTGATTCAGCTCTTCCACACGATCATCCAGGCGCTCAATACAGATTGCAAGCCCCTGAAATGCAGCTAAAATGTCTGCTCTTATTTCAGTGTTCTTCTCCTCAATAAGTTCAGCTATTTGCTGGGATTGTATTTTTAAAGCATCTTGCAAATCTTTTAATGTTAATGCGGGTGCTGGTGCCACAGGAGGAGTCATCAAAGCCTGTAATGAAGAATGCTGAACTGGTGAAGCACCAGCACTTCTAGGAACAAAAGCTTTGGTTGATTTAGAAGCCATCTTAACACCCAGTTAATTTCCGTTGCACACTTTCACTTTCCATACCACTTGCAACTTTTTCTTTCAAAGTAAACCAGAGTTAAAGTTCAAATACTTGCTGTTTCAGTATTCTCCTGCACAGCTCTGCCTGCATCCAAGTAATCCAAAGTTAATTGATTGCAGGGATGGTTGCAGCATCCTGCTCTGCTCCAAAGCGTTGGAGCAGAGGAGTCCCTGAGTCCGGAGCAAATTCAGGCTTCGGGGGGGCTCTCACCCTTCAACCCCCAGAATTTAAACTCTGGGGGTCTAGGGGAGCTCTACCCCTACCTGAACACTCACCCTCCCCTCTTCTCCAGAGGAGAGGGTTTCCGAACCACAAAACAGCTGATTGTCGCTGTTTTAGCGGTTCCAACGGAAAACAACAGGGCTGACGGCCAAAATGGCCGCCATCGACGGAGACTTGCCACCCGGAAGTCGGTAGCCAATATTTTTATCTACTCATCAAAACAATCTCTCATAATCCAAGTACAATCCTGTCTATTTTAGTATTTTATGTTTCAGGCCTCTTAACTATGTCCATTCTTCTTCAATCTTATCTTGCTTTTTTCCTTTGCCATATCATTTTTCGCTTCCTTGCTTCAGGGTCATCAAAGAATTCTTGTGTTATTGTATTGTATTGAAGTGACCCTCCAATCTTCCTTTTTGAAGGGTTGAGGGGTCTAATAAAAGCACCAAATCTTCTCATTATTTTCACCTCTTGATATAATTGTCCTGGACTGTGTATTTTTTCTTCCATCTGTTTCTCATTTTGATCTTCAAATGTCTGTGCATGTTGAGTAGTTAATTCTTCTGTCAATGTATTTGATTGTTCAGTTTCTTCTGTTATGTTCTGTCGTGATAAATTATTAGTTGTAGTCACAATTTGAGTTTGCTTCTCCAAAACATTTTCTAGTTTTTCCCCCAAAAGCTCTTATTTCCTTGCCGGCTGTAGACAGGAACTGATAAGTTTGGTAGGTTATTTTCATCACAGCATAGATTTGTTTTTGTATTTCTTCCATGGTGGAGTCTCACATCTGGTGTTCAAGGTTAGTTTTATCTTGTTTTTCTAAGGAATCAGCCAAGTCTCCTCTCTCTCTCTCTCTCTCTCTTTCTCTCTCTCTCTCTCTCTTTTTAAGAGTGTCAGATTGCAATTTCAGGTTTAGCCACTGGGTGTCCACCAAGTGCTTAAAAAATTCTTTTCTTTACTTTTCTGGATTACTGCAATGCTCTCTACATGGGGCTGCCCTTGAAGTGCACCCGGAGGCTTCAGCTGGTGCAAAATGCAGCTGTGCAGGTGCTTATGGAAGTTTCTCGGTACTCCCATGTTACACCACTCCTGCGTGAGCTGCATTGGCTTCCGGTTGCCCTCCGGGTGCAATTCAAGGTACCGGTAATTACCTTTAAAGCCCTACATGGCTTAGGCACGGGGTACTTGCGAGACCACCTGCTGCCATTGTCAACCTCCCAACTCCCATTGTTCGCTCTCACAGTCGGCCTCCTCAGGGTTCTGTCGGCTAAGCAATGCCGGCTGGTGACCCGCAGGGGGAGAGCCTTCTCTGTGGGCGTGCCGACCCTCTGGAATGAGTTGCCTCCAGAGCTGCAGATAGCCCCTGACCTTCGGTCCTTCCGCCGTGACCTGAAGACATGGATGTTCCAACAATCGGGCCTGGACTGACTATAGTTTTAAATTTGGTTTTATTGGGTTAATTGTTATGTATTTATTATATTTTGTTTAATTTTTAAAATTTTGTATTTTATGTTTTTAACTTTTTATTGTTGTGAGCCACCCTGAGTCCTTAGGGAGAAGGGCGGCATATAAATTTAATAAATTCAATTCAATTCAATTCAATTCAATTCTTTTAGGGAACTATCTGTTAATCTCTTTTCAATTATTTCTTCTATTTTAGAAGAGCAGAGCCAAATTTTCAAATAAGAGTAGGAAGTAAGGAATAGGTACTCGAAAGCTTTTAGTCCACAAGTTATAAAGTTGTAGTTGAGGTCAATTCATTTTTTCAATGTTTTTTTTAAAACACCCCTGGAGGCTTGATCGCCGCTATTTTGAAGGACGGGTTGAACTCCCTCCTCCCTCTCCACAGGGGGGAAAGTATTTAGCAGCTTATTTAGGTGAAAGGAAGAAGATTGGAGTATAAGAGAGGAATCTTACCCAGTCGCTTCCACACTGATTTAATGTTGCCTGGTAGTGTGACTTCGGCTGTTGCTATGGCCAGTTGCTATGGCCAGTCTTTCGTCCAGCGGTTCAAAGGGAATGCAGGCACTAATGGGGGGTGTGGCTCCCCCGCGTTTCTGTAAAAGCCCCTTCTTGCTGGTCGCCCCTCCAGGATGACTCTTTGGCCCTTTTAGGACCCCCCCCAGGGATGCAAAACTGGACATGGAAGAGGAGAGCCATCCTCCAGACGTCCATAATGGTGGTGTTGGCAAACCAGAAGTCCTGGTTTTACAAGCTTTTATGTCACTGTTAAGTGAATCACACAGTCATTAAATGAATCTGGCTTCCCCCACTGACTTTGCTTGTTGGAAGTCCTCTGGAAAGGTTGCAAATAGTGATCATATCTCCTCAGGATGCTGCAATCACAGTAAAACATGTCGGTTGCCAAGCACCCAAATTTTGATCACATGACTATGAGGATGATGTGTTGGTTGTAAGTGCAAGGAGTAGTTGAAAGTTATTTTTTCAGTGTTGTTGTAACTTTAAACGATCACTAAATGAATGGTTGCAAGTGAAGGACTGCCTGTACTCTTCCAGGTAACAGAGGAAGATACTCCATGTTGCCCAGTTTATTTCACCTTCTTGACTGAGATCTAACACAGTTGCAGCAATTTATTCAAGGGAATATTGACCTCATATTTGGTCTTCTAAAATGTTGATACTGTATTCCCCTGGCAGAAGAAAATTACTGGGAAAGGTTCTGCTGTCTCCAGCAACCAAAATATAAAGACCATGGAGGCACAGAGCCCAGGGCCCTGGACAGGAGAGGGCTTTCCCTGCAGCAACTCAGTTGAAACTCATCTTGTTGCCAATATTTGAAGATGACTCCATGTGTTCTAGGACAGGGCTTTTCAACTTTTTCATCCATTGTACCACTTTTAGGATATAGCAATATCAGAGTACCACCAGTTGCCTAGCAAGGTGTCAAAAACTTGATGATCAAAAAAAAAGGAAAAAAGTGATGAAGCACAGGTAGTCCTCGACTTACAACAGTTCGCTTAGTGTCTGTTCGAAGTTACAATGGCACTGAAAAAAGTGCCCCCCAAGCCACAGCCAAGCAAGACACCTGCCTGCCACCTGGCAGTGCTCTTCCTCCTGTCTGAGGTTTTCAATGTTGTGAGTATTTCTGTTGAGGATTGGCAGCGGGGGGTGAGGTGGGGGGGGTGTTTGATTTTTATTTCCCCCATCTGCTGGATAAGGTTGCAGTAGGTTTTGGTCACTTCACATGACCCTGGGACACTGTGACCATCATAAATATGAATCAGTTAGCAAGCATCTGAATGTAAATCACAAGTCCCTGGGGATGCTACAACATTCCAGCTGATCGGCGCTTCTTCTGGGTTCAGCAGAAGCGCCAGGATCAGTGCCGAGCTCCAGCTGGAGCCTGGCGCTGATCCTCACACTTCCGCTGAACCCTGACAGCCTTACAGCTCCAGCCGTCTCTCTCTCAGGCTTGTGCGGTGCTGACACCGGTTCAGTTCATTCCCCTCCCCCATTATCACTTTTCTTGGATGGTCACGTATCACCTGCTAGGTGCCAATGTACCACAGGTGGTACCCATACCACTGGTTGAAAAGCCCTTATCTAGTAGGTCTCATTGGAATATTTTCTTTCATTTTCCAAGTAAAACTATACTTTTAAAGCCAAAACATTTTGAACCATCTCATTCATTCAACCAACTATTCATTCATTCATTCACATTTATTATAACTGCCCTCTCCCATAAAGTCCCATAGATGAATACAAGTGGTTTAAGACATACATATGGCCTTCACACTGACTCAGCAGTAGGCTGTCTATAAGATTAAGGCTCTGTTATGAGGATGTGTCCTCAACAAACAATAAGGGGGACAGGTCAGGACAAGATGTCTGTGGAAAGCATGAAAGAAATTGATGAAGGACATTCAAGCAAATTGAAATGTTTGATTTTTTTTAGGGTGTGCTTTCAGATCCATTTCCATTCAGAAGGAAATACAGTCAAGAAAATAATCAGCTCTCTAGAAAAGAGAAGGCTGAATCAGAACTAATTTAAACTTGGTTATGCAGCATCTAATCTATTGCTGGGTTTCTACCAGTATCATTTTGGAAATCTAGAATGGAATAGAATGGAATGGAATGGAATGGAGTGGAGTGGAGTGGAGTGGAGTGGAGTGGAGTGGAGTGGAGTGGAGTGGAGTGGAATGGAATGGAATAGAATAACAGAGTTGGAAAGGAGACCCTATACTATTTCAGACAAATCGTTGTCCAATCTCTTCTTTAAAACTTCTAGTTTTGGGGCATTCACAATTTCTGGAGGCAAATTGTTCCACTGATTCATTGTTCTATAGCCGTGGTGGTGAACCTATGGCATGCGTGACACAGGTGGCATGCTGAGCCCTCTCTGTGGGCACATACACTGTCGCCCAGGCCTAGGCCTTCAGTCCCGTCCATGAGCAACTTGCATCAATACCCGTGCAGGGTAAGGTTGCTGCATCCGCCCCCACCTCCCCAAGCGTTTTTTTACTAGCCTGCCTTTCAGCTGCATTCCGTTTCTCTGTTTGCTTCTCAGCCTTCTCCGTGTGTTTATAGGACTGTGGGTAAAAAAAAAATTCTGTCAGATTTTCTAACTTCTCGTGAGATCTCAAGAAGTTAGAAAGTCTGATGGAACTTTTTTTTTTACCCATAGTTCCACAAACACGCGGCGAAGATTGAAAAGCAAATGGAGAAACAGAATGCAGCTGAAAGACAGGTTAGTAAAAAAATGCTTGGGGGAGGTGAGGGCATCTGGGTGGGGGCGGGGGCAGCAACCTTACCCTACATGGTGGTGGGAGGGTGGGGCGCATGCCCTTCTCATGCCAGGCCAGCCCCTGCAGCCCTGGGGCGGCCGTGCTGGGTGGCGGTGGGCAGAGTGTTGAGGTGAGGACCAGCAGGCCGACCAAAGCAGCAGATGGAGCACCAGAGGCTCGTGGAGGAAGGGTGCTGAAGTGGGCAGTCGGGCCATTGGCAAGAGCAATGCGTCTGAGCAGAAAGTGGCCTCGGAACAAGTGGGGCAGGTAAGGAAAGAAATCCTTGCTCCCCCCAGAAACTGTCTTTCTTTCCTTACCTGACTCCCAGCCCCATGCTGAAATCGGTAGAGTAGTTTATTGGGGGGGGGAAGTCAATCAATCAATTTAATTTAATTTAATTTGTATACCACCCTTCTCCCGAAGGACTCAGGGCGGTGAACAGGGCAATACATAATAAAAAACAGGATACAAAAATTAAAAAGTGATTAAACAACTATGCCCGTAGTAATTGATACATATTAAAAATTAAAACTAATTATAAAAAACCCAACCCCATCCCGTCAGACCAGGCCAGCTTGTTCAAAAAAGAAGGTTTTGAGATCGCGCCGGAAGGAGCGAAGGTCGGGGGCCATCCGGAGCTCGACCGGTAAGCGGTTCCATAGGTCTGGCGTGCCCACAGAGAACGCTCTCCCCCTGGGGGCCACCAATCGACATTCTTTGATCGGAGGCACCCTGAGGAGGCCCTCTCTGTGGGAGCGCACTGGACGGAGGGAAGTTGACGCCGGCCGCAGGTGTTGCCGTAGGTAATCCGGACCCATGCCATGAAGGGCTTTGTAAGTCATCACTAACACCTTGAACCTCACCCGGGGAGCAACCGGTAGCCAATGCAGCTCGCGGAGCAAAGGTGTAACATGGGAGTATCGGGAAACCCCCAAGACAACTTGCGCGGCTGCATTCTGCACCAGTTGAAGTCTCCGGGTGGACCTCAAGGGCAGCCCCATGTAGAGAGCATTACAGTAGTCTAGACGAGAAGTCACGAGCGCATGAGTGACTGTACGCAAGGCATCCCGGTCTAGATAGGGCCGCAACTGGCGCACCAGGCGAACCTGGGCAAAGGCCCCCCTAGTCACAGCTCCAATATGCTCTTCCAAAGAGAGCTGTGAATCTAGAAGGACCCCCAAGTTGCGAGCCCTATCTACGGGGGGTAATAGCTCACCCCCCATGGCCAGAGATGGAATAATCGGAATTTCAACTTCTCATGAAAGATCGTGAAGTTGGAATTGATTGATTGACCTTTTTCCCCCAAAAAACCCTTCCTTTGTTTCCTTGCATGTGGCGGCAGTGGATTGCAAAGGAGCAACGGGACGGGGCTGGAAGGTAAGTAAAGAAGCATGTACTCGCTTTGTGTGTGGGCCGATGGTGTCAGGCAGTAGCTGCCTCAGCCCCTACCTCGCCTTGTTTTGCCCTGTGGCAATGGTACCCCTGCCCTGCCCCCTGCCTCGCCTCCCCTCACCCTGCAGGATGAGCCTCCTGCCCACTGTCCCACACACTGGAGACCCCCCCTGGATCTCTCCCAACCCTGCCTGGCCCCCACAGGCGTCTCACCCCACGAGCAACATCAAGGTGGCCACGCCCACCCAGACTGCTGTGACCACCCAATGGGTCACACCCACCCAATGGGCCACACCCACCCAATGGGCCACGCCCACTTGGCACCCGACGATACATGTGGGTTTTGGGTTGCAGTTTGGGCACTTGGTCTCTAAAAGGTTCCCCATTACTGTTGAATAGGATAGAAAACAGTATATCTGAAAGAAACCATAGAACTGTAGTTGATATTACTTACACATGTGGCCTGGCTGCAAAAAAAGGGCACACATAAGTTTAGACTATATCCATAGAACAATAACTTCCAACTACAGTCATAATAACTCCACTTCCATCTCTAATACTATCTTGTTAAAGAAAGAGTCAGATAAATGGTGTAATCAGTTATCCAGACAGGCGGTGAATTCCCGTTCATCAGAATTGTTCAAGCAAGGGCTAGACAGTTATCTAGTGAGATGCTTTCATTTGTATTCGTGCACTGAATGGAGACTTGGACTCAAAACTCTGTTTCTTATGCTATATAAAAAGGAAAGATGATCATAAAAGCCTGACACCTATTGAGTATAGAAAAACTGAAATGTGTTTGGCAACCACGCAATTTGCAGAAGAAAAGCGCTGCAGATGAGGAAGGCAATATAAAGATAACATAATGAATCTCTCATACTTCAGAAGCCAGAAGACCAGTCCCTGTCCCCCAACAATCCTATCAGCTAGGTTCACAAAATACAACATAAGCAGAGTTGCACTTAGGAGAAAAGGTTAGAAAAAGAAGGCCTAATATAAGGGGACAGAAGAAATGATCTTAAATGAATGAAGGAAGAAAGAAAGGACAGGGATCTATGAAATCAGATTTGGAAAAGAAGAGAGGATCAAAATTTAAATCGCAAAAGCACCCACAGCCCACTTTACAACTCTGTAATAATACATTCATGTCTGTAAATATCATTTTAGATGAATGAAAGATGAATAGAATGCGGTTATCACACAGTGCTATTAATAAATTAGATTTGCCCCAATAGCTTCAGCAAACATTCTCACCATTGAGAATAGCAATGCTATACCTTGCTCAAAGTTTTCTGCAGCAGTGAAAAAGGCAGAAAATATAATGCATGTAAAAAGCTCTACCACACAGGATGGTTGTCTAGATTTCTGAGCTATGAAACTTTCTGGAATTACAGTGGAAAGGGGCAAACTATTCTGCGGGACCACTGGTTTTCCAAACCAATATCAGTTCCTTCCAAGGAGTTTCTTTTCAAACACTATAATTTTCAAAGTCCTTTGAACTCCTAAAATACAACATAATGCAAACACAACATGCAAACAGGAGGATAAATCGCTTTTTTAATACTTAAAAAAAATCTATAGAGGAAATAGAGAGCACCTGCAGAAGTAAACCATAATCACAGTGCCTGTGGAAGAGAAGACTGCTCTGAAACATAGAATTTAAGAGTTGTACCTGAATCAGTTTTACATAATTATTGTTGAACAGAATAACTATATAGGTGGCAGCTGACGCCTACTCAGTTCTAAGCAAAGAACGAATAGTTTCTTTTATACTTAAAAAGAAGGAAGGAGGAAAAACACCACTCTTATCAATGAACTAAGAAAATAAAAAATCCATTAAAAGCATTCAAGTAGAAATTCACAACATGCTTCTATTTAGCTGGGAACAGCTAAATAGCTTTCAAATCATATAGGACTCAAATTATAGGTGAGACAACTTAAAATATTGACCTTGTTGAAATGTATTTTATTTTGCAAGTTTATCATGAAAGCTCCGTAGCAGGAAAATCCAAAATGTAGGCCATTCCTTTGAGTAGATACGAATGGAATTTTGGTCCTCTATCAAGATTAAGTAATTTACCTGCAAGTCATTCCCAGCAGAGACTGAAGTCAGAGATGATCAAGGTGGTAGAGATGTTTAAAACACACCGAGGCCAGCATGAAATTGAAAGATTGTGAGAGCATCAAAAGCAGGAACAGGAGCTACTAATAAAGACAAAACTAAAAGAAAAGATTGAACTATGGTATATAAGTTAGGAAAGATTATGTAATAAACTAGTAAGAAATGAAAAAAGACTCAGACACATAAGGCACTCCATCTTTAATCCTTCTATGCAATTTCCTTTCCATCTTTAACAGAATAAAAGAATAACAGAATTGGAAGGGACCTTGGAGGTCTTCTAGTCCAACCCCCTGCTCAAGCAGGAAACCCTATACCATTTCAGACAAATGGTTGTCCCATCTCTTCTTAAAAACTTCCAGTGATGGAGAATTCACAACTTCTGAAGGTAGGTTGTTCTACCGATTAATTGTTCTTTCAAGAAATTTCTCCTTACTTCTAGGTTGCTTGATTAGTTTCCATCCGTTGCTTCTTGTCCTGCCTTCAGGTGCTTTGGAGAATAGCCTGACTCCCTCTTCTTTGTGCCAACCCCTGAGATATTGGAACACTGCTATCATGTCACCCCTCACCCTTCTCTTCGTTAAACTAGGCATACCCAATTCCAGCAACCGTTCTTTATGTTTTAGCCTCCAGTCCCCTGATCATTTTTGTTGCTCTTCTCTGCACTCTTTCTGGAATCTCAACATCTTTTTTACATCATGGTGACATGGTGAATGTTGATGCCGGGGGAGTTTGAGAATTTTAAGAGCCTGACTAAGAACTTGTTGGAGCCGGGCGGAGGATTTTGGAGGCCTACGCTCCGCCGACCAGCTGATTGCCGGCCCCTGATGGACCAGCTGATTGTCGGCCCCAGCTGGAGTCTGCGGATCCTGGTGGTGTTCTGAAGCCGGCGGAACCCGGGACAACTTTCTAGAGCTTGGTGGTGTTCCGGAGCGCCTTTCAGCTGCTTGGGAGAGCCGCGTGTTGACTGACTAACTATGAATCGCGGCTTGGAGCAGCGTTGGCGTAGAAGTGTTCAAGTGGTGGAGATATTGCCTGGCTGGTGTCTGAGATGGCTGGCGGCGAGGAGAGTGGAGTACCGCGGCCTCTCTGGTATGGTGACCTGGCCTGGTGGGGGAATGCGGACGCTGATGCCTCGGACGTTAATGAGACATAATTTTAACCTCTGCGCCGCCAGAAACTGACTAGACCATGTTTTGTGGTTCGGTTGAACTACCATGGTCTTGGTTTCCCTTCCTGGCCGACTATTATCTGGTCCTCTTACAACATGACTTTGAACTGTAACCGGAGTTCTCCTACCATTCTGTATCTCTACAGGCTTATCAGCCCTGATGTATTCCGCTGACTCCCTCGCTCTAATTCCCTCTTCTCTCCTCCCCCCCCCTATAATTTTGGAAGGCCCGGGGTACAACCACTGTGGGAGAGTGGTTAAGTTTTTACATCTGCTGCCTCCCAGAGGTGAGAGCTCTGGGGGGTATTGCTCCCCCGGTTTGTATGTACCAGGTTGCCCCCCCCCCGGCTTTGACCGCCGTGAGAGGGCGGGATTCGATTCGATCTGTTCCGGGATTTCCCAGCTCTAGTGGCAGTGGAGCTGGGCTGGCTCTCTGGTCATTTGCCTTCGATTTATTTATTTTGAGATCCTCCCATGTTGAGTTGATCTGGTCTGCCTTGCTGTTTTTTTGTTTGTCGGACTTGTTAAGATCATGCGTCTGACTTATTCGAGCACGACCTTATACGCTCTCAGGGGGGCCCCCCCATCCTGGGAGCGACCCGCCTTACTTTTTACACCTCCTCTTGATGAAGGGCCCGAGTGTTGGGACCCTGAGAGATGGCTGGGCATGGGTAGGGGCCTCCGATATAAGCCAAATAGGAGGCCCCTGGTTAGTTTTTTGGTTAAATTTTTTAGGAGGTTAGGGAGGGGGGTGGGAACTTCTTTTGGTTGTTCGGATATGGGGGGCAGTCCAGCAACCACTGTTCAGGCCAGGGCCGGGATTGATCGCGGAGGGGAGGAGCGGGGGTCGGTCGCCCCTGGGGCTCCAGGGCAAGTCGTGGGAATGCCTATTCCCACGACGTTAGGGAATGGCAGCAGGTGCAGGAACAGAGGGCCGTATCGATCTCAGGGAAGGCCTCTCCGCTACTTGCAAGCGGTGAGGCGTTCCGACCCTCTTGTTCTACCCCGAGGTCCCGGGAGTGAGGATGTGCAGCTGCCTGAGCTCCGGCTGGTGTACCTGAATGCCAGGTCTGTCGTTAATAAAGCTCCTCTCGTCCGTGACTTGGTTGAGGGTGAGCAGGCGGACCTGGCTTGCATCACGGAGACTTGGTTGGGCCCAGAGGGCGGTATTCCTCTGGCTGATCTTTGCCCACCAGGTTTCCGGGTGCTACACCGGCCTCGGGCTCAGGGTAGGGGTGGGGGAGTGGCTGTTGTTATGAGGGAGACCTTAGCTCCGCGGGAGGCCACCGTCCCGCAGATAGTCGGGTGTGAGTCTCTCTTCTTGAGATGCGGCCCTGGTGCGCAGTTGGGCTTGCTGCTGGTGTACCTTTCGCCTAGTCACGCAGCAGCAGCCCTGCCTGAGCTTCTCGATGTCCTCTCTGGGTTGGTGGTTGAGTTCCCGAAACTTATAGTTTTGGGGGACTTCAATCTACCATCTCTGGGAGGATCATCTGAGTTGGCTCGGGAGTTCATGGCTTCCATGACGGCCATGGACCTGACGCAAGTAATTTCAGGACCGACTCATGAGGGAGGCCACACCCTTGACCTAGTTTTCTTATCTGGTCGGTGGTTAGATGACCTTGGTGGGGGCTCTCCAATTATTATGCCCCTGTCATGGACCGATCATCATCTCCTGCGGCTGGTCTTCCGTTTTGCCACCCCCCGCCGTGGGTGTGTGGAACCAGTTAGATGGTACCGCCCCAGACGCTTAATGGATTCCGCGAGATTCCAGGCAGCGCTGGGGTCCCCACCTGCCTCCCCCACTCACAGCTCGGCAGATGCCTTAGTGGAAGCTTGGGAAAGGGCAGCCACTGAGGCTCTTGACCGAGTTGTACCCTTGCGGCCCCTGACCCGATGCAGATCCCGTCGAGCTCCATGGTTTTCCGCGGAGCTCCGGGAGATGAAGCGCCGGAGACGGGGCCTAGAGAGCGGTTGGAGGTCCAGCCGATCCGAATCCGACCGATTGCGACTAAGAACCCATATTAGGTCTTATCTCGCTGCGATGAGGGTGGCGAGGTCTAATCACTTCGCTACCCTTATCGCGTCTGCAGATAATCGCCCGGCCGCTCTGTTTAGGGTGACTCGCTCCCTCCTTAATCAGGAGGTGAGGGAGGAACCCTTGCAGGGTCGTGCCGAGGAGTTTAACAATTATCTGTCGGACAAAATCACTCGGATTCGGACCGGTCTGGACTCTGACTGGGCAGAGTCTGGCGATCAGGACGCGGGTGGTCTTGTCGATATCACTTGGGAGGAGTTTGATTCTGTAACTCCGGAGGAAGTGGACAGGATTATGGGGAGACTGAGCTCCACCACATGTTTATTGGACCCGTGCCCTTCCTGGCTGGTTTATGCAGCCCGGGAGAGGACACGCAGCTGGTTCCAGGCAGTTATATCAGCTTCTTTGAGTGAGGGCAGCTTCCCTGCCGTCTTGAAAGAGGCGGTGGTGAGGCCCCTCCTCAAGAGGCCTGCCTTGGACCCAGCTGTATTGAACAACTTTCGTCCGGTCTCCAACCTTCGCTTTCTTGCGAAGGTTGTTGAGAGTGTGGTGGCGCATCAGCTCCCTTTGGTCCTGGATGAAGCGGATTATCTAGACCCGTACCAATCGGGTTTCAGGCCCGGGCACAGCACGGAGACGGCATTGGTCGCGCTGGTGAATGATCTCTGGAGGGCTCGGGACAGGGGTCATTCCTCTGTTCTAGTCCTATTAGACCTCTCAGCGGCTTTCGATACCATCGACCATGGTATCCTGCTGCGGCGTCTCAGGGGATTGGGAGTGGGAGGCACGGTTTTACAGTGGTTCTCCTCCTATCTCCAGGGACGCTCGCAGTCGGTGTTGACAGGAGGGCAGAGGTCGACCGCGAGGTCTCTCGTTTGTGGAGTTCCTCAGGGGTCGGTCCTCTCGCCTCTCCTGTTCAACATCTATATGAAACCGCTGGGTGAGATCATTCGTGGCTTTGGAGTTGGGTATCATCAGTACGCTGATGATACCCAGCTTTTTCTTTCTACCCCAAACCACCCCAGTGATGCCCTCAACGTGATGTCCCGTTGCCTGGAGGCGGTTCGGGTCTGGATGGGGAGGAACAGACTTCAACTCAACCCCGACAAGACCGAGTGGCTTTGCATACCTTCATCCCGGGTCTATTCGGATATTCCATCTCTTTCTATGGGGGGTGAATTATTACCCCCCGTAGATAGGGCTCGCAACTTGGGAGTCCTCCTAGATTCGCGGCTTACCTTGGAAGATCACATGGTGGCTGTGACTAGGGGGGCTTTCGCCCAGGTTCGCCTGGTGCGCCAGTTGCGGCCCTATCTAAGCCGGGATGATTTATGCACGGTCACTCACGCGCTCGTGACCTCTCGTCTAGACTACTGCAACGCTCTCTACATGGGGCTTCCCTTGAGGACCACCCGGAGGCTCCAACTGGTACAGAATGCAGCCGCGAGGGTTGTGTTGGGAGTCTCCCGATACTCCCATGTGACACCTCTGCTCCGTGAGCTGCATTGGTTGCCAGTTGTCTTCCGGGTGAGATTCAAGGTGCTAGTAATGGTGTTCAAAGCCCTCCATGGCATGGGGCCGGAGTACCTCAGGGAACATCTGCTGCCGGCATCAAGCTCCCTGCGCCCTGTGCGTTCCCACAGAGAGGGCCTCCTCAGGGTGCCACCGGTCAGAGAATGCCGACTGGTGGCCCCCAGGGGGAGATCCTTCTCTGTGGGCGCCCCGGAGCTATGGAACCAGTTACCGGTTGAGCTCCGGACGGCGCCCGATCTGCGCTCCTTTCGCCGCGATCTGAAAACATACTTGTTCGAGCAAGCCGGCCTGGCCTGAGGGGGGATTGGTGGGGTTTTTATCATTTTTATTGGGGTTTTTACTATGTATCAATTGTATTTTAATCGGGCATGCATTTAATTATCTTTTAGTTTTTGTAAATTTCTGTGTTTTATTCTTGCCCTGTACACCGCCCTGAGTCCTCCGGGAGAAGGGCGGTATAGAAATATTAATAAATTAAATTAAATTAAATTATATTGTATTTATACTATATTTCTTAATGTTGTGTCAGCCACTCAGATTCGCATTTGTGAAATGGGCATTCATATGAATTGATATGAATAAATATACTGTCAGAGTCCTCACCAGCCCTGGTTCCACAAATGATAAATGATGGTCAACAAGATAGCTGGCTAGGCAGGAACGTTCTGACCAGTGTTTATTGACGGCAATTAACAGCAAATAGCAGCAATTAACGTTGATTGATGGCAATTAAACAGCAAATAAAGTCAGCACTGAGAGTGACTTGCTCCCAGTGCCTTATATACAGGCAATCCCCTTAGCTCCACCCCCCATCCAACCAGCCAGCATCCGGCATCCGTCCCTAAAACCGGCAGAGCTGGCCTCCGCCTCCCCCCTCCAGCATTGTCTCCAGCAGTCCAGCATGCAGCCAGGAGCCTCAGCTGTTCGATGGCCAGAGAGAGAGCAATCAGCATGCAGCCGGGAGCCTCAGCTGCTCGGAGATCAGGCAGAGGGATTCCTCAGGCAAAGGGGAATTCCCCTCCCTTTCACTTCCCTGAAACAGCAAGCCAACAGGACTTGACAGGTGGCCCCTCTACCAGGGCTCCACCTGAAAAATAAGGAGACACATATGATTAATCACCCGCTGTGGCAGATACTTCAGCTAACACCCCCCCCCCGGCTTCCTGGGATGCTGTCGGTGGAACCTCCTCACCAGTCGAAGAGCCTGAACATCTCCTTCCCCCACCCATGATGCCTCTGTGATAGGGTATCCCTTCCACCACACCAAGAACTGCAACTGGCCTTGCTGGAGCCGGGAGTCCAGTATCTCCTGCACCTCATAATGGTCCCCCATAACGGGCCCTGGGGCTTTTGTTACAGGCCTCTAGGGGCCCCCTCTACCGATTTCAGCGGGCTGGAATGGAAGACCGGATGTATCTTCCCCAGGAACCGGGGTAGCTGTAGCTGAACGGCTACTGGGTTGATGATCTTTGTGATCCAGAATGGCCCTAGGTATTTCGGTCCCAGCTTTTTGCATGGCACCCTCAAGCGGAGGTACTGGGTTGATAAATACACCATGTCCCCCACCCAAAAAGGTTTTGGGCCGTCCTTTTCTTGTCTGCCTGTACCTTTGCAGCCTCCTCTACTCATACGAAGGCCCTCTTCACATCCCCCCAAACCCCCCTAATGTGGGCTATCCAGTCCTGGGGTTGATAGGGGGAGGGGTCCCACTGCGAACACTCAGGGATTGGGACGAAGTCCAGACCATATACCACCCAGAAGGGGGTAAAACCAGTACTGCTATGTACTGCATTTATGTATGCCACTTCTGCGAATGGTAACATGTCAGCCCAGTCGTTCTGCTGATAGGAGACGTAGCACCGTAGATATCCACCATCGCGTTGGCCTGTTCTGCTGCCTGGTTGGTATTGGGGTGGTATGCCGAGCTGAGTCCCTGAGATGACCCAATGGAACGGATGAATTCACACCAGAAGCGGGCTGTAAATTGCACCCACCGATCCAAGATTATCTGCTGGGGCACCCCATGCAGGTGGTATACCTGATGAACATCTTAGCGAGTTTCTGCGCAGATGGTAATCCCTTACATGGTACAAAATGGGCCTGTTTGGAGAAAAGGTCAACTACCGTACAGATCACCGTGTAACCACAGCTCTCTGGCAGTTCCACGGCAAAGTCCATCGCTATCTCCTCCCATAGTCAGGTTGGATCCGTCACTTTCTGCAGCAGCCCTGGTGGCCTCCCAGTACGAGGCTTTGCAGGCACACAAGGGCAGCCCTGTACGTAGGCTTCAATATCCGTCTTCATCTAGGTGCAGGGTCTTGAGGAACCCAAAATGTCCTGCCTGCTTTACATCATGGCATTTTTGCAATGCCCTTATCCTCACCGCCTGTGGGACATATAACTTATCACTCTTCCATGCCAGTTCATCCCTTTTTGTTAGCAGGGATTGGTGGTCCCGCAACCAGGGATCATCCTGGGTGGCCTTCTGCAGTTCCTGGACCAGGTCGCTGGCCAGATGGTGTGCAACCACTTGTGCCACCGCTTGCCTGAAGGGAGGCATAATGGCTTGTACTACCTCCTCCCGCTTGCTCTTATATTGGGGCATGCGTGACAGTGCATCTGCCAGAACGTTTTTGCCCCCTGGTACATACAGTAACCAAAAGCGGAAGCTCTGAAAGTATTGCGCCCACCATATGTGTTTTGGGGACAGGCACCGTGGTGTCTGCAAAGCCTCCAGATTCTTGTGATCTATCCACACCTCGAATGGTTCCTTTGCGTCCTCCAGGAAATGTCGCCATGTCGCCAATGCCCACTGTACGGCGAATGGCTCCTTCTCCCATATTGTCCATGCTCGTTCTGTATCTGTTAGCTTATGGGAGGTGTAGGCACAGGGCTGTAATGTCCCTTGGCTGTTCCTCTGGAGCAACACTGCTCCCACTGCGATGTCGCTGGCGTCGGCTTAGACGATGAATGGCAAGTCAGGATTCGGATGCAGTAGAACTGGCTCCTTTGCAAAGAGGGCCTTCAGGTCCTCAAAGGCCTTTTGGCAGGCCAACAACCACGCTAGAGGTTGACTGGGGCATGGCTTGGCTGCTGCTTGTTGGGTACAGAGCAGGTCCGTTAGGGGTAAGGCGACAGCAGCAAAGGAGGGGATGAACTGCCGGTAAAAATTGGCAAACCCCAAGAAGCTTTGTAGCTGACTGCAGGTTCTTGGGGCCAGCCACTCCAACACAGCCCTGACTTTACCTGGGTCCATCTCCACCCCCACTATTCGGTACCCTAGGTAATCCAACCGGGTTTGGTGGAACTCACATTTGGACAGCTTCACATATAGTTGGGCTCTCAGCAGTTTTTCCAACACCTGTCATACGAGTCGTATGTGGTCTGCCACATTGGAGGAGTAGATCAGGATGTCATCCAAATACACAAGCACCCCGTGGTACAGGTGTTCATGCAAAACCTCATTAATGAGTTGCATGAACACCGCAGGGGCTCCCCACAAACTGAATGGCATCACTCGAAACTGGTAGCTGCCTAACGGACAGTTGAACGCCGTCTTCCACTCATCTCCTTTTTTGATCCAGACCCTGTAATACGCTTCCTTAAGGTCGAGTTTTGTAAACACCTTCCCCTTGGCCAGATGGGCCAATAAGTCCTTCATCAACAGTAGGGGATACATGTTCTCAACACAAACCCTATTGATGCCATGAAAGTCTACACACAGGCATAGGGAACCATCCTTCTTCTCATTGAAGAGCACTGGAGCTGCAATCCGTGATCTTGCCAGTTGGATGAAACCCCTTGCCAAGTTCTTATCAATATAGTGTCTCAGTTCCTTCATCCCCTTAGGCATCATGGCATACATCCAGGGTTTCGGTAGTTTGGCCCCCAGCAGGATGTCAATGGCACAATCGGTTGGCTGGTGAGGAGGTAGTGCATCACATTCATGTTCGCTGAACACCTTAGCAAGGTCAGCATACACCTCCGGGAAGGGGACCTTCCCCCTCATGCTCTCCTGTTCTACGAGTGCCTCCCTGGCTCTCTCTCCGCCCTTGTTTGCTTGTTCCTGGGCTGGTGGCTGGGGGCCAACACCAATCCAAGCCCCCTTCCCACCAAATTGTGGGACCCTACTTTTCTAGCCATGCTAGCCCCAAAATAACAGCCTGAGTCATGGAGGGGACCACGATGAATCGAAGAACTTCCCAATGGGCCCCTATCTCTAGCCTTACTGGCTCTGTTATAAGGGTAGCTGGTGCGCCTCCCAGGAGGGAACTATCCACCTGCTCAAACCGAACGGGCTTGGCCAGCTGCCTTACTCTGATCCCTACCTCCGCCACCACGGATTTGCTGATTAGGCAATGGTTGCAACTGGAATCTATCAGGGCCCTGTACTCCCCACAATGCCCTGTTAGTGGACTCATCAAGACAATGGGGATGACAAATGGTCGTATGGGTTCACTCACCAACGGATCCTCCGTTGGCTCATCCTCGCTGTCATGGGCCACCAGTTGATATCGTGTGGCAGTAGTTGCCTCTTCCTCCTCCAGGATACCCTTTCGAGGGGTGGACCCCTCTGCCTGATGCGCTGCTCGCAGCTTCTCTGGGATCCGCATGAGTGTGGCCCCAGATTTCCTGGGAGTCCCCTGGTTGATGGGGACCGGGCACTCCACTACCCGATGTCCCGGCTGGTTGCAACAAAAACATCTAATCGATGGCCGAGGTTTAACCCCAGGGGAACCCAGACCAGGATCCTTCGTTCATCATCCCCAAAGGGTTCCATGAAGCTTCAGAGCAGATTTTGAGGACATAAAATGAGAATTATGCTGGAAAAACTCTCCCCATCTGGCTGGAATGAAGAAACAAACAAACAAACAAACAAACAAACAAATAATTGTAGTGCAAAGGCTATAGAAGCACATAGGCTTTTTGAGCCAAAGGCCACATTTTATTTTTGAAATTCTGGTGTGCTACAGAATTCCATTTTGTACATCTTTGCTCTGCATGTTGCACCATTAGGTTGGTTTTTAAGCAAAAGCAATTGCAAGGATTCCCTTGTTGACACCCATTTTGTTCAGCCCAATTGTATCCATTGATATTATTACAATATTATTATCCTCCTTTCTCCCTCTCCTGCATCATTAATGGCAAGGGATCCCCTCCCGTTCCCATCATGCAAATTGTTGAAACTAGTGGCAGGAAACAAGCCATAGTCAGTGCTTGTTAGGGGGAAGGGGGTCAAGCTATAGTGCAAAGTGCAGGCAGAAGTGGGGAAAAGGTGAATTGAGGCAGTGGGGGTAAAAACAGTGGTGAGCAATGCTGATGACTGAGTGAGACAGTCAAGACACAAACAAGGGAGAGTCGGGATTTTACTTAAGAAGTTGTGGGGTTCCCCACATTTGTGTAATACACTAGCCTAAGAGTCTTCACTGGGACCCTTGTGGGTGATTTTCTAGTTGACATTTATAAGCCTCCACATTTTAGCCCAGCATCTTTAACAAAAATAGTATTTTATAAATTGCTATGAAAAAAACACTATTATCCAATTTCCACTGAATTGGTCCGTCTGGTTCCTCTTATATTCCCAGTAGTCACTCTGTGGTTTTATTTCACATGCCCTCCTCTCTCCTTTCAGCCTTCTTCATACTCCTACAACTAAAAGACAAAACGGAGCATGTTATTGAGACATATCGTGCTTGTTTTATAAGCAGATAACAGCAGAGGCAGAAGATAATAGATGCCTGGCTTATTCAGGCTTTCAATAAACATATTTAAATCCAAGTGACAGCTGTCTTCGTCAGATTAGCATTGCAAATCATGCCTATTTTTTAATGGCCTTCTATTGAACATGATTCAATTATGTGTGATCCGTAGCAAGGCAGGATATGGTCTTAATATCTATGGCTGTGTTTCCCCAAGCTGCTGCTCTTTACACCGCTTGCATTTAAGCGGTCTGTTTACAACATTGCTTTCCTTGAACTAACTGAACTCGTTGCACTTTCCGGCTAAATAAAGGAAAATTAATATAATTTGTGAAGCAATTATATGTGTAGACATTGCATGCCTGACATTCTTTGCATAGCCATTCAGACAGAAAACACTTGTTAAACCAATTGACTGTTTCTAGACTAAAAACACTCACCATGTGAAGCTTCTGAAGGGCTTTCCAGATGATTGAAAGACCTGTATTTTATTCTTCTCCTTGCCCTGATCCAGAACCCCTCACTGATATCACAGCCAGATGTACAGTCAGTTCCCCTGCCTCTCTGTGGGTGCATAAGTGTGTATGTGTGAAAGAGGGAGTAATACGGAGAGACAACTGGAGAGGCAGAAGATGGGAACAAAAGAGAAAACAGATTTGCTGAAATGAGATCTACTTTGCTTGCTGTTTAATGGGGGGGGGAAACTAGTGCTGAATCAAACTTTTTGACTGGTTTTGCAGTTAAAAATAGGACGGAGGGCGGGAAAACTGTTGGGGAACTGAAATGGGGATGACCCAATATTTTCATAGACCAAACAAAAATCTTCCCATGTTTTTCTTTATCTTAATAAGACTTCTAACTTTTTAACATTTCAGGACACCATGCCTCCTCCCAGCATCTTTGAAATGATATTTAATTATTTCACCGGCACATACAGATTTAAAATGAATTGCAGTTCATATAAAAAATATTATAGTAACCAATTTTTTTTACAGGCAGATCACTGCTTTCCTCCAGAATACCTCTGAAGTGTCACTACATCGACAAGTATTATTTCTAAGGTATTAGGAGTGGGAATGTTATGTACATTAATTTGTACCTCCTCTGCTTGAAAGGAAAATTGGTTAATTTATTACAGAAAAACTGTTCCACTTCCTTTTTGAGATTCTGTAAGTCTCTCCTGAGGGAGGGTGCAGAAGTATTCAATATTTATTTCGATCACAGAGAACTGTGAAAAAAATACCCTTCACAGCTTTTTTTTTTATTTAAAAAGTTTTACAATACATTTTGGCTTTAATCCCACCCTCCTCCACCCCCACCCAACCTTCCCTATCCCTCTCCCCCATTCCCTCCTCCCCCCCCCCCGACTTCCCAGAGCTAAATACAGGGTATAAAATCAAAAAACAAACATAAGCACCCCTATGTTATCAGCAATAAACTATTAATTCTATCTCCCTCTAGCTCATGTAAAATGAATACAAACAATATTAATATTACAAATAAAGTAAAAAAGAAAAAGAGGAAAACAGAAAAAGAGCTTTACTCAGAATAGATTTTCTTAATCCCAGTCCTTATTCATATTAATTAAAAAAAACCCTTTCACCTACTATTTACATTCTCCAACCTTTCTCTAATTTAAACAAATTCTCAGTTACGCGCCAAAAGCGCCTATCTCTATTAACCTTAATAATCTCCAACCAAACTAAACCATGATCAAAAATAATTCTTGCATGTATCACGCCAAATGTCTCACAGTTAATAAAAAGAGTAGAAAAAAAAGGTTTAAGCAGTCTGTAAGACAACTTGTTGTTAATTAGGAGCTTGCATACCCATTCTTAGTTCAACACATACTTTTAGTCCATAACCCTAATATACTTTTCTAACAAGCAAATAACATCAATCTTAAATTGTGTTAAATATTAAAAAAAAACTTTCTTTCTCCTCTATGGTAAATTTAATCCATTGACATTCTAATTTAAAAATTTAATCACCAATCTTAACGCCCCAAAGCTTTTGGAGCACGTCTGTCATGACCCCCAAAACTTCTTTGGACCGCGCCCCTCCCACATCTTCACTGTAAGTACACTTTGGAGATTCCATAACTTTCTGCTGATCTTGCTCTTGCTCTCGTCTCGCTCTTCTTAGGGCGGCACGCGTCATCCTCTGGCCTCCTGCAACATCCGATGAAACTGTATCTTGATCCCCTCCAACACCATTGTCCTCTATCTGTCTATCTGCAACATCTTGAAGCTTTCCCTCGCCATATCCCTTTACAGCTTCCAAAAATGATAGGGGGGTTGCTTTTAACACATTGCTATAAAAATCACGTGCCTGGGCCACAGTAACCAGACGATGTCTTTTACCTTCATGCGTCACCACCAGTCCAACTGGAATCTCCCATCTAAACTTAATATCACATTTCTTAAGTTCCTGTACAAGAAATGCAAAATCTTTCCTTCTCCTTAAAATCTTCGAAGGAATCTCTTTTAAAACCAAGACTTCTTGCTCAGCCACTACCAATTTAGTATCATAAGCAGCTTGAATGACTTCATCTCTAATTACTCTCTTTGTAAAATAGACCACCACATCTCTGGGTAACTTCCTCTGTCTTGCAATCCATGAATTTACACAAAAAATTTTGTCCATATTTCCCTCAATTTCAGATGCCGGCTGGCCCAATACCCCTTCCAGAGCCTCAGAAATCAGCTGCTTTAAATCTTCTTTACAATTCTCCTTTAAACCCCTGATTCTAATAGCATACTGCATCTGATGATACTGAACAAGGCTCAATTCTCCGTCCATTTTATCCCTTGTATTTTCATTTTCTAATACCTTTGCTTCTAATATAGAGTTCTTTTGACTGAGATCCTTCACTTTTACATCCAGCTGTTGCACACATTCAGCTACAGATTCAATCATAGACAACATGTCCACCCTCATTGCTCTAAACTTCTCTTCCATCTTCTTCTCCAATTTCTCCATTTTCTCCTCCATTTTCTCCTCCAGCTTTTTCAACTTTTCATCCATCATGTCAGACATCAATTGTGAATGCTTTCCAAGAGCATCTTGTAAATCCTTAAGTGTCAATGTCGGAGGAGGTGCAGGAGGAAGCAAAGCTTGCAATGAGGTCTGTTGCACCAGGGAAGACCCCGCACTCCGAAGAGCTTTAGAAGTTTTAGCCGCCATCTTCCCCCACTTTCACTTATTGCGCACTTTCACTTTAAAGCTATAAAATCCATTGAGCTAGAGAGTAAAGATAAGAGTCCACATCACCTTGACCTCCTGTACCGCTCTGCCTGCATCTTAACAATCAAAAGTATTTCCTTTTGGCAGGGGTGGTTGCTAACGCCTGGCTCTGCTCCATAAATCCTGGAGCAGGGGCGCTGCGCAGCTCGGAGCAACCCAGGCTTCGGGGGGGCTCAATCCTTCAGCCGCCCAAACTCTCAGCTCAGGTGGCCCCGGAGAGCTCAACCCCTACCTGGGGCCTCACCCCCTCCTCTTCTCCCGAGGAGGGGGCTTCAAATCCATCTAAACAGCTGATCGGCGCTGTTTACGATGGAAAAACACAGCTGCGGAGCGGGCAGCCCGAAAACGGCTGTCTTCGGCGTCGCGTCGCCACCGGAAGTCCCCCCTTCACAGCTTTCACAGTTAAGAGTGGACCTGAGGAATAGATTTGAACCCAAACTTCAAAAATGCAATTTATGAAAAATAATTTGTTATGATTGCATGATCTATAATATACCAGCAGCAGAAAAAAAAGCATGAAATACATACATGCTCTTAATTTATACCATCACCAAATAAAATTGTCTTTGTTTATTACAATTAACTTAAAATTAACTAAATGTTAGGCTGAGTAATTAAATCTATTCAAATTTTGATTTCTGTTGGCAGGCACAGCCATTCAATACATCTCAGAGTTTGCAACAGTGTTGCAGACAAAACATGGAATTTTCAAAATACTATACTATTAACAGCATTTACTTCTGGTTTTTTTAATTTTTTATTTTCTACTAACTCGTTAACATTAGCCTCAAATTTGGTAGTTGAATTCCATAACTCCCACTCTCATGCACAAGGCACAATTGTGACCTTCATGCCAGAAGCTACATCAGTAATCAGAATGTGGGTTTTCATGCAGTGAAGTCATGACATTTCAGGTCCAAATTAAAATTGAATTCATCAGATTTCAAACTAGTGCTGGTGTTAACATGTATGGTTGATGAATATTAAAATATGATATAATTAAAGAGAGTACTTTGATTCCAAGCATATGATCACAATTGATACAATAGCTTAAAGTAATTTTTAAATCAGATAAAGGGTGGGGTTAAGCATCTCACCACGATAGAAAAGAGTGGACTTTTTAAAATATACTCCTACCTCAAATCCATTAAGCCAAACATAATTAATTCACCAAAAAACCATTAACTGTTAGAATCCGATCGAGCTTTTCTAATTCTTTTTTTTCAAATAACTTGGTGTTTCGAGCTGGGAAGGATGTTAATTCCTTTTTCTGAAGTCCCCTTTTTCCGAAGTTTCTCAGTAAAAGGTAATTATAACAGCCTGAACCTCCTGACACACTCTAGGCAGCCTAGCTGGGAAACACTTTCCTAGCTGCAAGAAACGCAGAAGGAGAGGCACAAATCTTGTGCCAGACCTGAAATAGCAATAACAATAGCAATAGCAAATACACTTAGATTTATATACTGCTTCACAGTGCTTTACAACCCTCTATAAGCAGTTTACAGAGTCAGCCTCTTGACTCCAAGAATCTGGGTCCTCATTTTACCGAATTAGGAAGGATGGAAGGCTGAGTTAATCTTGAGCCAGTGAGAATTGAACTGCTGGCAATTGGCAGAATTAGCCTGCAGTACTGCGTTCTAAGGGACGCGGTGGCTCAGTGGGTTAGGACGCTGAGCTTGTCGATCAGAAGGTCGGCAGTTTGGCGGGTCGAATCCCAAGTGCCGTGTAGCAGAGTGAGCGCCTGCTACTCGTCCCAGCTTCTGCCAACCTAGCAGTTCGAAAGCATGTAAAAATGCAAGTAGAAAAATAGGGACCACTACGGTGGGAAGGTAACAGCGTTCCGTGCGCCTTTGGCATCCAGTCATGCCGGCCACATGACCACGGAGACGTCCTCGGACAAGCGCTGGCTCTTCGGCTTTGAAACGGAGATGAGCACCGGCCCCTAGAGTCGGAAACGACTAGCACGCATGTGCGGGGGAACCTTTACCTTTACCTTTACTGCGTTCTAACTACTATGAAATGCAACAGTTAGATCTTGCATGGGAGAATGATTTTAAAGAAAAAAAAAACCCTTCCTTTTTAAATCAATGGAGACAAATCTGTAGGTATAAAAACAGAATTCATAAGGAAAGGGGGAATACAGGAAAAAATAAGAGACAATTATAGAATTCCAGATAAAACGCAGTACAATCAACCTTAAAAAATAATCACGTATTATTTACTGCACGGTTTAGCACAAGATAGCAGGATTCATTGCAGAGAATGGCTGGAGAAAAGTCATCTAGGGCTCCCACTTGAATATGGGAGGCAGACTTCGTTCCTTCTTCTTTCTCTTCACCTTCCCCTCTTCCTGCTTCCTTCCTTACAAATCAGAAAAAATTCTGGTGGTTGGATCATCTTCCTAACAATCCTATGGTTGAATGATAAAAGATTCAAACTGGGCAAAAGGTAAAAGCAAAGGAAGAAAAATAAAACAGCTTAAAAATGCAGTTAGTTTATCATATGCATGGCAATTTAATAAGGTACCAGTCTAAGGGACGCGGTGGCTCAGTGGGTTAGGACGCTGAGCTTGTCGATCAGAAGGTCGGCAGTTTGGCGGGTCGAATCCCGAGTGCCGTGTAGCAGAGTGAGCGCCTGTTACTCGTCCCAGCTTCTGCCAACCTAGCAGTTCGAAAACATGTCAAAATGCAAGTAGAAAAATAGGGACCACTACGGTGGGAAGGTAACAGCGTTCCGTGCGCCTTTGGCGTCTAGTCATGCCGGCCACATGACCACGGAGACGTCCTCGGACAAGCGCTGGCTCTTCGGCTTTGAAACGGAGATGAGCACCGGCCCCTAGAGTCGGAAACGACTAGCACGCATGTGCGGGGGAACCTTTACCTTTACCTTTACCAGTCTAAAAACCAGGAAACTCATCAGTTCTAATCCTGCCTTAGGCACAAAGCCATTCATTCTCTGTCAGCCCTAGGAAGGAATTAATGGCAGACCATTTTTGAAATCTTGGCCAAAAAAACCTGTGGGGACTCATCCAGGTAGTCATCAGGAGTCAACACTGACTCAAAGGCACACAAAAAAATGTTTATTATCTATGGCTTTGTGTTAAGGCAAACAAGGTCACAAAATAGCAATGAGGAATCTCTTCCTTTATACACATTTGCCATCAAGTCATACATGAAAACAATAATAATTTGCAAGTACTATTGACATATTAGAATTTGAAAACACTATAGGTTTTAGAAGAGTTCATTTTGAAAATGTTCAGAATACATTCATATGCTATATGAAGAATAGAAAATAGAAAATATGTACAAGATACACTAGCTACATTTCCAGGTCTGTTTATTAAAAACATATCTATTTTGTTTTGTCTTGAGATACAAAGCCCACAGGTGTGTTATTTGTGCATATTTAGGTAGGCAGCATTGATAGACAAATCACAATATACTGCTCACACTGCACTGCTGGATTTCTCTGAGTGTGGTTGTGGGTTTGCAAAGGTTTCATTAGCCTACTAGATAACATCATAAAAGCAAGTGAGTATGGAAAAATAAGGTTTGTTGGTTGATTCAGGGTTTTATTTTCATCTATCCATCTGCCTGCTTTGCTTCTACTTGGAGGGGATGATCCTATGCATAGATCTTGTTTGGCATTTGATTAATGTCTTGAGGTTAGTAGATTAATTATCTGGCTAAAGAGATGAAATTATTTAACTGCTTCTTGTGTAATTGGTAGTGTCAATAGCTACACCACGGGTGTCAAACTTGCCGGGTCACGCGACGTGTCACGACTCTTTTTGCATTGCCAGCAATGGGGTGGGAGCAGCTTCGGTATGATGCAGTTTGACACCTCTGAGCTACATGATAGGAAGGTTTCTTGGGAGGATGATGTTCTATTCCAGTGATTATTGAATTGCTGTTAAGTTTTAATTATTATGGTGCTAAGAATATGGCTCTAGATGAACTAAGTGAGGTTGATTGCTGCGTGATGAGAAAGAATATTGTGTCTTTGGTTATGTCTTTGACAAGTTCACAATAAGAGTTAAGTCTACATGTCTGTTGATCCCTGGGCCAAGGGACAGATTTCAAAGATTCTCTTCCATTTTTTGATCCAGCTCATTTTAAATTTTCCTAGCTGAAGTTTATTTATTTATTTATTTATAATTGAATTTCTATACTGCCCTTCTCCCGAAGGACTCAGGGCGGTGTACAGGGCAGTAAAAGCTTTACATACAAAAGTTAAAATGAAATTAAATTAATTAAGCCCTAACAATAAATAATTAAAAATACCCCAAACCCTTAAACCAGGCTGGCCTGTTCAAATAAATAGGTTTTCAGATCCCAGCGGAAAGAGCTACAGCAGGACTGACGTTTTTGACAGCTAGCTAGTGTTCATGGATATGTTCGGCTAGCCTTATGCTGCTTATCCTGTGTAATGGTGTTTATAATCCTTGCATGTTATTTTGTAAATGATTTCTCTTTTGTCTTCCTTTGGTATTGGGTCTTTGAGTTTGCTTAGAATATTTCACAGAGCTTTTGTAAGTTTCTGTGCCACAAAACAAACCCAAAAAAATTCTCGAAAACACTTGCAGGGCTCCGAAATCATCTCCAAATCTCTCTATTACTATGCCAATTTCTGCAGATCCTTGCACTTATTTTTGCATACCTCTACAAGCAGGTAGAGTAGAAGTAAAATGAACAAGAATCTGTCTGTATCTTCCTTCTCTTCAGGATATTACTTGGGTGTTTTCACAGTGACTTCCTTGTGAAAGGGAACAGGATCCTGCTCCTGGTGCCTTTAAATAGGCATTGTTTAGAATGCATCTTTTTCTCTCCTCTCCTACAGCTGCCACAGCAACATGCAACCATGGTTACAGTTACTGGGAAAAATGCTTTGTTGCAAAATTGCCAGCATGTTCCCTTTTCACAATCACAACTAGCAAAAGTCTTTCAGATGCAACAGATGAATTAGGGTCTGGTGGCTTTACAACTATCCTTTGAAACCAACTGTTCAGATATGATGACAAGGACGATGACAATGATGATGCACCCAATCAGTTAAGTGTATACAGTATGTTCTGGAAGCATAAATGTGGAAATGGGAATTATTTATTTATTTTATTTGCTGTGCATGTATTGGCTAGGGAATGTGTCTGCAGTAATTTGGGAGGGGGGAGCGTTAACTGAATAACTTGGAGTGGAATAGTATTGATTGGCTTTTTCTGACCTATTTCCTGAGTTTCAGATTTCACCAAAGTGTAGACAATCAATCATCAGCTTCAAACTGGCCAGTGAAAGACAGGGGAATGAAAACTCTGTGATGCCAGAATTCTCTAATCGACAGGGTAAACCTTTGCACATCTTCCAAAAGCAAGTTTTATTAAGTTAGAAAGGATTTCCAAGTAAGTTTATGTATGCTTATTTTTTTAAAAAAAAATCACTACAAACTGAACTACTTCTGCACAGTGATGTCTTGGCCTTTTTGTGCTCCTCATCCTGTTCAGAATTGAGTCATTTTTGTGTGTCTATGGCACTACATTATTTTACTGATGGGAGTCAGTAATTTTCAATCCTTTCATATGAGCTAGGGGACGCCTATTATAGGAGATGATCTCGTGAAATTTAGGCGCTAACATAGATATCTAGTCCAATTTCCTTGTTCAGTGCAGGGTTTTACTATATAAATACCAATGATGAGGAAAGCTGACATTCCAAATCTGCTCCACCTTCCACATGGCAGCTTTTGGCTAATCTCTCTCTCCCTCCCTCCCTCCCTCTCCCCCTCCCCCCTCTCCCTCTCCCTCTCTTCTTTTACCTAGGTCAGTATTTTTCAACTTTGACAACTTGAAGAGGAGTGGACTTCAACTCCCAGAATTCCACAGACAGCAAAGCAAAGCTGATTATGGAATTCTGAGAGTTGAAATCCACACTTCTTCAAGTTGCCAGGGTCAAGAAATACTGATCTAGACTAAATATTTCTAGCTCTTTTAATAATTTCTCCTAAGCTTTGATTTCCGGACCTTTCCTTATTGTCTCCTTACTATCAGTTGTGGCTCTTAGAGCTTCTAGGTCCTCTTGCCATTTCAAGATAAACCATCAAAGCACAAGCCAAGATGAGGCAGTACAAGAGGTTTTCCTTTTAGGTTTCATGGATAAATAAATTGAAAAAAACCCACAAGACTTTGTTTCTTTATATGACAAAAGAGAGAGACTTTGGTACCCACAGAAATGGAAGGACTTACAAATTCCCACAATGGAAGAGCAGATGGTGAAGTTAATGGAGTTGGCTGAAATGGTGAAATTGACTACTTGATGCAAGAAAAGACTTTGTCTAGCTTTGTTTCTACGTGGAAATCACTTTTGGACTTTTTGCTTGAAATTGAAAGAAACGAAACTTTAATTTTGGGATTTGACAGTTAGAACTGTTTATAATTATAGAAATAATGTGTGTTATTCTTAATCTTAGAGTAAAAAATAAATGTACTTTATATTTGTACTGAAGAAAGCCAGAAGTTACTCTTTTCTCTATTTTTTTCTTTCTTTTTCTTTTTTTTGCATTCTTAATTTTGCCTTCTGAGCTTCTCTTTCTCTAATTTTTGTTTGCTTTTGTTTATATTTTACTTCTTGTTGTAATTTAATTAAGTTTTTTTTAAAAAAAGATGAGGAAGAATAGATGTTCACATAGGATAGCACCATACATTACAGCATCCCAAGAACAAGTTGAACAAGACCTTTGCCAAACTAAACAAAATTCTTAGTATATTCCAGTTGAAATGTTCCCTTGCCAGAAACAGAAATGTTCTTTCAGAAATGTCATTGCTCTGAATCCATTTAAGAAATAACTTTAAATTATTTCAATAAAATCTGAATAGTTCTGAATATTACTTCCATGTAATTCATTTCTATTCCCCCCCCCTAAAATTTAGTTATAATACCAAATATGAAGCATGGAATGGAATTGTCATTCCAGGAAGAAAAACTATTTGTGTCCGGAACGTAAGTATTGTAATCATGAAAAAAAGTTATTCCACAATGCACATCTTTTTTCCATTAATAGAAAAATGTCCATTCACACAATCAAGACGTTTGATGCCATCATGCTGTCTTCAACAGATCTGGCAATTTCAAATCACTGCTACAATACCAATGCCCTTAGCAACATACTGCTGATGAATTAGGCTTCCCTTTTTTTCCCTGGATAGTACCAAGTAACTAAAACATTGCTCCAAAGCATTACATACAATTAAAATGATAAGTAGATCTAGTCACAGTTAGTCATTGCTGTCATTTATGAGTCACATAGGACTTGATCAAAAGTCTCTTAAACATGGTTCTGATTCTTGACATCACTATGATGAGTGATATTACATCTTAATACCCAACGAGGTGGAATACAGCCATCAGCATTGATCAGGTTTCTCCTCCAATAGTATAATTTAGTCATATTCAACCATCTGCCCTCCAGATGTAGTGAACTATTAGCCCTCAGTCTTCACCCTTCTGCCAGTATAGAGTCCAGAATATATTGAGGGCCCCAAGTTAGAAAAGACTTGTATATATTTTGGACTACCTGAAGTTTGATATCTTAACTGCTTTGATAGTTCCAGAAGTTGCAAGATCAAAGTGTGTACTACAGCTGAAGGTCTGTGTCTGGCTTCTCTTTATCTCTTTTTTATAACCACCAAAGAAAGATAAGGGTAAAAAACCATTTTTTCCAGCTGAATTTTTCTGAATAATCTATCCCTTTCTCAGAAACCCATTTATAAACTTAGTTTCCATACAATTCCTACTAAGCTATGCTATTGGCAGATATTAAAATATCCCATTAGAAAAACCTTATGTGTAGAATGAGCTGGATCATGCTCTTTCTTACAGATCTCTCTGCATTATTTGTGTGTTGGTGAAACGGTCCCAGTTACAAGGTTCTGTACATTGCTATCTGTCCTGAATGTGTTGATCATATTTCAAGAGCTGGCAAAGATAACTTTTTTCCCCACTGCAGAAAAAAAATGGCTATGGAGAAGAGACAGGAAAACATGACAAGTCTTCTTCTTTGCCAGAATGAGTTCAGAAAGGTTTTATATATAGTAACTCACTTCTCTTTGAGCCTACTTAACAGGACAAGTAGACTTACTCTTGAAAAGCATCACAGATCAATCCTTTAAAATTAATGTAAACACTTTTGTATGGAATAAAGGATCACATTTGCCTGAATTACTGTTCTACAGTTAATTTTTCTGGGGACAACCAGACCATAGCAAATACAATGGTATTTGTAAATACAGTGTGCCAGAAATGTATAATGACTTGCTTCCCAAATTAATAAAAAAAACAAACCATCCCAACAAAAGTAAACATCATTCAAAGATTAGCCTATAGCCATGTATAGCCAGCTGATTTTAAAACGTCCATAGAATTTAATGGAGGGGACAGTTGACAATTCAGCAGTTACATCTACATAAATATCTGTTGATATACATCATTAGATAAGAAGGAGAGCTATAGGGATTCAATGATTATCATCATTGATAACAATTCAATGATTAGTTGCAGAAAAAGGGTATGTCTGGTTTAATAAAAAGAAGGATTAGGAAGGTGACATGATAGCAGGGTGCCAATATCTAAGGGACTGTCACAGAGAAGAATGCATCAACTTATTCTCCAAAGCACCTGAAAGCAGGACAAAAAGCAATGGATGGGAACTAATCAAGGAGAGAACCAACCTTAGAACAAAGGAAAAATTTCCTGACAGAACAATTAATCACTGGAACAACTTGCCTGGAACAGTGGACAGTGAACAGTGGAACAAGTTGTGGGTGCTCCAACACTGGAGGTTTTAAGATTTTTATTGGGAAAATTATAAAGTTTCCTATTTGAGCTGGAGTTTGGACTAGAAGACTTCCAATGTCTCTTCCAACTTTGTTACTCTATTTCTGTTGTTTTTGTTATCTAAATTAGTTGAAATGCAAAATGGTGGAGGGGAGAAAAATGATCATTCTGGAGGGGGGGGGGGAAAGAAAATAAAGCAGTAAATGTTTGTCTGTTCCAGAGAAATATCAACCCTAAAGGCTTCTCTTCTGATATATATATATATATATATATATATATATATATATATATATATATATATATATGGATCTTTGGTTATTCGGGTTTTTCCCCGCGTAGAACTAAAGTTGTAGGCGCAACGTTTCGACGGAATCCCATCCGTCATCATCAGGCTGGTGGCTTTAGCTTCCTTCTTCTGGGAGAAGCATGTGGCTGTTTGTTCCTCTTTTTTAAACTGCCAGAGGGGGTGTGTTTTGTGGAGGTGTGCTCTGATTGGGTGGGGGACCAAGTGTGTTCTGATTGGGTGGGAGTGTGTTTTGAATGGTGGGTGTGTTCTGATTGGGTGGGGGTGTGTTCTGAGTGGATGGGCTGGTCTCAGCTGCCAGCTCCAGACCTGAGCTGGTGAGTTGTGCTGCTTTTGTTCGGCTTCGTGTTTGTGGTGGTGCCATGTTTTTATAGTGGGTGTCAGTTTGCTTATTGTGTGGTTTGGAGGGGTTTAAAGTGGTTTAAAGTGGCCCTCCAAACCACACAATAAGCAAACTGACACCCACTATAAAAACATGGCACCACCACAAACATGAAGCCGAACAAAAGCAGCACAACTCACCAGCTCAGGTCTGGAGCTGGCAGCTGAGACCAGCCCATCCACTCAGAACACACCCCCACCCAATCAGAACACACCCACCATTCAAAACACACTCCCACCCAATCAGAACACACTTGGTCCCCCACCCAATCAGAGCACACCTCCACAGAACACACCCCCTCTGGCAGTTTAAAAAAGAGGAACAAACAGCCACATGCTTCTCCCAGAAGAAGGAAGCTAAAGCCACCAGCCTGATGATGACGGATGGGATTCCGTCGAAACGTTGCGCCTACACCTTTAGTTCTACGCGGGGAAAAACCCGAATAACCAAAGATCCACATACAAACACCTGCGAAAACCTCAGAAAACAAATATATATATATATATATATATATATATATATATATATATATATATATATATATATATATATATATATATATATATATATATATATATATATATATATATATATATATATATATATATATATATATATATATATATATGGCAAATAGGTTAATTTTGTGAAGGTAATTCAGAATGGATTCCTTTTTGTACAAAATGAGACAGTGTATAAACATGGCACTAATGTCAAAACTGGCAAGTTCTGCCAGTGTCCATATGTCTCTGCTCAAAAATGTACAAAACAAGCCTCATTCATTTGTAAAAGATGTAGCCCAAAACAACATGTGTTGGACAGTTGCATAAAAGACCTAAAAATAAAGAGCTTACAGCAGGCACATTTGCATAACAAAGAGCTATTGCCATCTCAATTAGTGTAAACAAAAGCTGCCTCTGTGGAAATTACCCTAAAAACTATATAAATAAGGGGAAGTTGTGTAAAAAAAATCCACTGTAGAGTCAAGAAGATTTGCAAATGTAAATGGTTGCAGATTTTCCCAAGATTGTTTTTGGCAATAAAATACATAGTTGGACCAAAACACTGTCTTCTTAATACAAACAGTAGAACAGAACAGATTTATTTTTCACCAATTTACATATTCCTGATACAGTCTTATGTATCTAAAGAGTAAGGTTTGGGGACCAAATAAAAATAGGTCAAGCTTTTGGGCACTAGGTTTGCACACAAAGATCATCTAATGAGTTCCTGAAATAGCGCATTTCAGCAGCAACAGATCTGGAAAAGTCACACAATGTCTATGATACTATTATGAATCCCAGATACAAAGGATTTTGATTTAAAGAGTTTGATTTAAAAAGAATGACAAATAGCAAATAATAGTTGCCTCAAGTTTTTAACTAGAGATATCTCAGCCAAAAACTCCTATTATAGACAGGCTTTCTGACAGATACCAAAAGGGTTACTAAAAGCAATAGCAAAACAAGCTGGCAATGACAGTCATCCCATGCGGTAAGCTTTGGGCCTGGCAGGTGTTTTATCCAGGAGAAAGTATTTTGAGGCAAAAGGATTCCTTTTGATTAAAACATGGCTTAAAGAATGGGACAATCCAGTGCCTGGATTCAAAAGCAGTTTAATAGTTTCATGCAACCCTTACAATGGATTTAACTGTTCTAGGGTTGAGCTTAGGATGGCTCAGAAAAAAGGAAACAATTGATGCCCCCAGACAGAGAAAGTAATCCTTCCTGAAGTTCTATACTACTTGCTTGTTTTCACATGCTTAACAAGCAACAAGCATCCATCCTGGCACCTCTTGAGTTACTGCCAATATTTGATTTATTGTTTATAGGAACACATTCAGCTGTCATCTTTTTTTTTTTCTTCCCACCCTCCTAGCCCCCAATTTTTGCTCTACATCCAGAAATTATGATGTTAACATTTACATAATGGCTGTAGATGTTAACATCATAGTGGTTTAAACAGGAATCATCAAATTTTCATATGGTTGGAGCCTCATGAATATTACTTTTTCTTCTAGTTTCTGATGTTAAACCAGCAACTTCTCAGGCTACTAAAAATAAAAATTTAAAGCCCCAGTGAAAGTACCTGAACAAAGTCAGCATGTTTGAACTATGAAGCATTCATTAAGAAGTAATTCTGACCTATTCTATACCCCATTCAAATGTTCCATCTTGGGAAAGTTTTGTGTTGGGAACAAGTTAACCTATGGGAATAAATGATTATTATCAAAATCATTTCTAAAAGAGAAAAGGGTAGAAATAGGAGGGAGAAGAAAGACAGCTTTGGTATTCATATATGCAGAAATGTCTTGAAAAAATATTCTAGTTCCAAACACAGCAATTTGGAAAGTTAGTAGTAATCTCACAGGAATTATTTCAATCTATCAGCAATTTGTACTTGTGTATTCTATGGGAAAACCCTAGACCCTTTTTGTCAGAAAAAAAGGTTTATTTTTTGTATCGTCCTTTCTCAAAGTTGTTCAGAAGACAAAATAACCTAAAAGAAATTACTATACTAATTTATCCCCCCAAACATTCCAGTAATTGTCACATTATACCAACCACAATTAGACTGAATGACTGTCTTTTCTCTGATCTGTCTGTTGATCATAGGAATTTCTTATATATACAAACTGCAGCACACTATCAATCTTGTTCGGATGGTTTTTTTTAACCAACAACTGCGACTGATTGCAAGTCATTTGAAAACACTGAGCCATGCATGAGCATGACAAAAGTCAATTTAGATGGATTTGCAGGAGTACAAAGACCTACAGATGTAACACAATTCAGAACACTGCATTTTGGAAGCATATGTTTCCATCCATAACCCCTGCTATTTCATTAAATGTTGTAAGAAGGTCACAAGTTTAATAAACTTCAATTTTATCTGCACAGTGAGCAATGCTCGATATCTCATTCAAAATTAGTGAAGGTTACAGTGACAACAATCAAGATCAACAGAGCAATTTAGGACAGCCCACAGCTCAGCAGAAACAAAATTTAGTCACCTGAATTTGGATCATAGCTTAGAACTATTAGATGACTCTGGAGATATAAATATACTTTTTTAATTTAAAAAAAATCTACTCCCATCTCACTAAGAACTGAGAATTTACTTCTCAGATAACCATTAATGCTTGCATCTGGCTATACCTCTCATTTTATTTTGAAGTGCCATTCTTTATAGACCTTTCCAAAACACTTCAGAAAGTGTCTGCCAAAGGCTAAAAGAAAAGGGAATGTTTTGAGGTCATATTTAAATAGTCTAGTGCTAAAGGGGAAGAGGAGAAGAAGTTCTTAATGGAGGAGGCCATTCAACGAAGGTATTAAACCAACCATAATGGAAAGCAATATTGGATGAGGGTAAAGTTGATAAACAGGTAAGAATTGCTTTGATTAAAGTGAAAGTCCATCTATTACAGTTACCTGTTCCTCTAAATTGTTCTTTTCTATGAAAATCTGATATGTTGAAGATGGGAGACTATAGTTGGCTGAATTTGGAAGCTCTCAGGTTCTGGTAAAAGAGGTGAGAGGATCAAGTACTGAATTAGTCTCAGCTTATGGTGGAGAATTTGGAGAAATGCTGCCTGTCACAGTAAACACTACTCAGCTGGGTATCTAACATGGCATAAAACAATGTTATAAATTCTTATTATTTCTGACCTGCACTGGACAATATTAGTACTCTAATAATCTTAATTGTTATAGTTTATAGTCTGATAATTTTTATTTCATTTTATCATAGCTTAAAGATAGCACTAGGTTTACTCCCCCAATAACAACTGACTCTTTCTGGGTAAATAGACAACAATATTGAGAGACTGGGGCAGAAATGCAAAGTCCCAAAGGATTCATTTCTTTTCACTGTTCCACCCTTTGTAAAGCAAGGCTCTAGCCCATAAGACTAGAAGTTACTACAGGGTGGGTATGTGTCCTTCCTTGCCTTACTTACTTGACCTCTTGGGGCCTTTCAGTGTTATCAACCACAGTATCTTTCTGAATCATCTCAAAGGACTGGGAGTGGGCAACACGGTGTTATACTGGTTTACCTCCTTTCTCTGGGTGTCAGTTCCAGTTGGTGGTATTTCTGGAAGAAAATTCTACTTTTGGCCCCTACTATGAGGGGTGCTGCAGAGGTCAGTGCTCTCTCTTCTCCTATTTAACATCTACATGAGACTACTGGGTGAGCTCATCCGTCTTCATGGGATGAGGTATCATCAGTAGACTCTCTGCTCGTGTCAAGTTAAACAATGCTGTGAACCTCTTATGTCGGTGTCTAAGGAATAACAGGCTTCAACTGAACTCTGGCAAGACTGAGTGGTTTTGGATTTTGAGACCCCACTGCCCCAAACAGACCGTGTGTGCAGTCTGGGGGCTTTCCTAGACTTACGACTCCTGTTTGATGAGCAGGTGGTGGTCATGGCTAGGAGAGCCTTTGCACAATTTTATATTGTGTCCAGTTGTGTCCATTCCTAGATTGAGGGGCCCTACTCTCAGTCACTCCTACCCTGATTACCTCCCAGATGGACTAGTGCAATATGCTGTACCTGGGGCTGCCCTTGTATAAAATGTGGAAGTGTGAGCAGTTATGCAAGTTTCTGGTAGAACACACATTACAGCTGTGCTTTGCAAGCTGCACTGATAATCAGGCTTTTTCAGGGCCCAGTTCAAGGGTTGACCTTTAAAGCCCTCCATGGCGTGGGACCAGATTACATGAGGTACCACCTCTCCCTGATTTCATCCACTCACCCTACCAAAACCACCTATTGGCTAGGAAGCTACATTTGGCACACCATAAGTGAGAGGCCTCTTCTGCTGAGGTGCCTCCATTGTGGAATCTTTTCCCCATTATCACTCTGAGCTTTCAAAGGTGCCTTTAGACCTGTTTATGTCAACAGGCCTGGGGATCCCAGCATGACTCCATTATTAATATCCCTTCATCTGTTATTTCCTTGCTCTGTTCTATTTTTTAGTTTTTAAATCTTTGTTATAGTGAATAATATGCATGTATTCAGTGACTTTCCACTTGAAACCACTGGAGCTCTGCAAGATTTTAAAATGGATCATTTTCCCTTTGGGAAGCAACCCTATCTCCTGGGTCTTGTTTTGCCGCTTCCCTCCTTACACTGCTATGCTGCCATAGCTCCATGATAGCATTTCATTGGTCTTTTAAGCTCATGGTCTTTTGAACTAGGGGGAGGCACGAAGGTGCCATAGTGACCATGTGATTTCTTACTAATCACCAAGGGCTGAACGGCTGAAACATATTGATACAGGCAATGCACCCATTCTTGGAGCATTAAAATAGCCATATCCTCCAGAAGACTCAGCATGGCTGCTTTGAAGCCTTTTTCAGGTCATGTCCATAGAGCTTGCCAGCCTTTGCAGCCATCACACTGAGACTTCTGGTGAATGCTGCTGTCTCAATATTTCAAAGGTTATACAAAGGAGGCTTTGTGAATGCTTTGTGTAGCCTTACAAAACTAACATATTGAGGAGGAGGGAGCAGGATGCTGGTTGGGTGCCTTCTTTGTCCTTTCTTCAAACTAGTCTGCTGGAGGAAGCACTATTGGCTTATGTGTGGTTCTCAATTTTAAGATGCATAGGACCAGCTTTGCATTGTATCTGGAGGTTTGTGGAATAAATATGTGTTATTCTACCATATGGAAGAGACCTGAGATACAGGAAGCCAATTAAAATCAAGTGATCAAGCAAACGAGTGTGTTTTGCACTAAGGCTCGTATTTAGCAGAATCCCAGATCCCAGATTTAGCTTGCCCCCTCAAATGGATTTGCAGGTTCAGATGAATCAGTCAGTCTTATCCAAAATTGTCTTTTTAAGCAAAGGTACCCTATCCATTCCAGCACAATTTCTCAACTGAACAGCAGTGCCTAAATTTAGGAGGGTTTTCTCTTTGGTTAGATTTTATACCCTCATAAGAGTTGGAAACGACTAGCACGCATGTGCGGGGGAACCTTTACCCTTTTTTAACAGAGATCACTGAGGTGGACTGCCAGGATATTCCATTTAAGCAGAGGCTATGTAGCACAGGAACCACGGAAGAATTGGGCCACGTTGTACCATACTGTTCCCATTATGCTGTTTCAGGTCAGAAGTTGTTATACCTATTTTGAAATAAATGCTCTGGTAATTCATATTCATTTTCTTTTTACCTATCTGTTCAGTTAGATTTTGTCTTATAGAACATAGCAGCATACAGTTCTGCTATCTGTAGAATTCAGCTTCCCTTATCAATAAACAATTTTTCAATGTCTTTTTGTTAGAGAAACTGATTAATTTTAAACATATATATATATATATTATTTTACTTTAATCTATCAGTTATTCACATATAGGCTTCATAATTCTGAATACTATTGTTTATTTTCACTACTCATAATTTGGAAACTGTATGTTACATTTTTGAATGTATTTTGAGCTGGTCTATGATTGTAATAAACTGAACTGAACTGCTTTTTGCCAAATTTAGTGTTCCACGGAAAATGTTCTCCACTGAAATTTTTGTACACATTTTTTTTCTGCGTTCATTTGGTGCTTTGCATTTTTTTCTTGAAGAAGATGATGTCAGACAAATGTCAATAAGACACAGGTTCTTGCATTTACCTTTCTTTTTATAAAGGCTAAGAAAGGAATGCATGGAATGTCCACCTCTCACTGTGTAATTATCTCTCCACTGAACTGTGACTTCCCTACCTTATTATGCTTTGATTAAATTTGATAAGAAGACAACATGAAATAAATTAGCTTTAGATCAGAAAGCAAGGGAAGCCATTGAGGGTACAAAAAATGGAAGGGTGTGTTACAAGAAATTTTAAAAAAAGATACTACCAAAAGTACTAGGTACCTTGGATGCAAACAAATGGAACTCTATTTGAATACCATCAGCATGAACAAAATCACCATCAGTCAATTGCAAAAGGCAGCTTTACTTGAAAAGGCTTACATTCTGTGATGATACCTGTAACATCATAAACCGACAGCATTTACCTATTTCAAGTCCTTGATAAGGACTCAATCAGTGGATAAAAAGACCATATCCTGTTTAAACGCTGCAACTGTGTAACGAATCATAGTCACAACCACCACTACAGCCTTCAAAGAGATCTAAAGAAATTGCTGTATTCAAAAGCTTTCTACAGAGGGAAAATCTTCTGGAAATTCTGGAAGACATTTCATCCATATTTATGTATAACATGGTGCCTCAGAGTCCTACTGATGATAGATGGTTTAGTCCTTGTTCTGTGTTTTATTCTGAACTTCTCAAGACACGATTAATGAATAGCTATGATAACACTGGCCCTAGCCATTATGTCTTCCAAGGTTGAGGAGGACTGGGTTGAGCAGCAAGATCTGAGATGAGTAGCAAGCAGATTCATCTCCTGTATCTCAATCTCACTGATGGCTCAGCCCTCAGAGGCAACTCACAGTTGCAATACACACTCAGAAACTATTATATATTATCTGTGACCTGCTTCTCCTTTTACACTGCAAGGGAAATGTCATACTGTCAATTTATTTTATAGAAAGATACACAATGTTCTGGTTTTTCACTCAATTTCTTCTCTTTTGTTTGGTTCCTTCATTCTTTACTGTTAAGGAAAGTAAAAAAGCCTTTGATAAAGATGTTCACTGCCCCAGAAAGTCCTACATTTATGAACTGATTGTCTAAATCCCACAATAACTATTGTATGGACTATTTAATGCAGAGGAGAAAACAATCAATTTTAAATGTCAAAGGCTTAACAATAGCCTATAATGTAGTTTATTTGAAGGGCCAGACATCCCAAATAATCAAGAAACCTCTGTCGAAAGTGCAGAGGAATAATACAGCTGCCTCCTAACTAGATGGCATTTTTTGTTCTGGATCTTTAGTGATATTCAGGCAATAACAATAGCAAAATGCTTTATTTTTCAAAGTAACAATATTTAATAAAATGCACAGAGTAGACATGCTTAAAATTGGTCTCAGAAGAATTGATGTTGGTGTGCGTTACTGATGTTGAAATGGCCCCAGATTTTACACTTCCAGAGTTGTCCACATTTTGCATATTTGCATATTATATTTTGCAAGTTTGCATATTAAAGTAAATTCTACATTTTTCAAGTTCAGTCTAAACAGTTATCTCACTTTGTGTTTGCATGTATTTTATATCTAGTAATCATAATGGATGCTATCATCCAAAAAGATGTCCAAATCCGGGCCTGCTTATTTTAAATAGATTTACACATTGCTTGAAGCCATATTGTGATTTATTTGAACCTCAGAATATAAGGGTACCCTTCTGGATTGGACCCCTAGCCCATTTAATCCTCCAGTCTGTTTTCAGTTACAAATGTGTTATTGTGATTTATAATGACTTTGCCTCCAGAAGTTGTGGATGCTCCAACACTGGAGGTTTTTAAGAAGAGATTGGATTTGTCTGAAATGGCACAGGGTCTCCTGCTTGAGCAGGGGGTTGGACTAGATGACCTCCAAGGTCTCTTCCGACTCTGTTATTCTGTTATTTCTACTATTCTGTTATTATGTGTGAGCCAATCCACTATGGTCTATTCAACAAACTATGATTTAAACAGCCTGGCTGAGAACAATTCTAATTCAATCAATAACGTATCTTGGATAATTAATTAAGTGCAACATGACTTGAAATAAGTGTCGCTCACATGGATGAGATCTACTGAAAAGTAATAGATATAAGATTGCTGCTTTATTATCCATTTTCAAAGGCCAACTGTACAGAGTGTTTATTTCCTGGAAAAAATGATAAATTAGTGCTAATTTCTAATCAAGAGATATCTTGATAGTAAGATTTTGTATTTCTCCATGTAATAAAATAAGTGCAAATGTCTTGTTTCACAAAGATTGAAACTCCTTTTTCTATTTGGTTGTCTTCAGACCCCCATCTTTTATTCATAACCTCTTTGGTGGTGTTAGAAGACAGACTGTGTTGCTATAGCAATGCCCTGTATATCTTTACAGTTTAAAAAAAATCAACAAAGAGCCATTGATAACACATGTTGCCAAAGGTTACATAAGTTGAATGCTAAAATGGAAATATTTTTTTCCTTTACAGCATTGCCCTATAGATGTGTCCTGCAAATTCAATGAAACAGGTAAGGATATGACCTCTTCATGAAGAATGATGAATAGTTTGGTTTCATGACATTATTCAAAATTAAATGCAACCTTGGTTTGTTTTTGTTTTTTTACAATTTCAATGAGCTGCATTCAGTTTTTCAGGATGTCAAAATAGTGAAGTATTTCTAAAGGAATAGTGCTAAACTACTGCTGCATATTTTCAGTCTTCCAAATAATAAAATGTTATTTCAGTATCTAAGTAGGATCTAATGAGAAATACACTTAGGTCAGGAACAGACACTTAAGAAATCTCTAGTCACGCAGAAAGAAAATTAAACATGTCTGAAGTGTGTCTCTTAGGGTCTCTAAAATATTTTTGCCATCCTAAATTGGTTTCTATTCCTTTGTGTTTGGTTGCCGCGCACCAAAGGATGGTCTGATCTAGCTAACAATCCTGTCTGCAAGGGGTACATCTTAATTATGGACATGAAGAGAGATGTGTTTTGTTACAGAAATGTGAAATCTATGCCATAACCCAAATCCTAGCTTCATATATTGCATTGACTAGGAATCAGAAATGAGCAAATTAAGACTTAGAGATGGTTATTTTTCTCCCTTTGCCTCTTATCCTTGAAGCTAGGAAGAGCTCCTCTAAGGACCAGCTTCCTGCTTCTATGCTATAATCAGGAGAATTTTCTCAAGTGAGTTTTTCTTCACTGCCCACTTGTTTCAGCACACAGAAAGGTTCACAGGATGCTTCTATACTCTGAGGGACTCCATTGTTAAGAAATTGGACGTAGTTGGGGATAATAAATATTAAATATAGAGGCATAAATGTTGGCATCAAGACTAGTAATTCAAAGGCATAAACATTGGGGTTAAAAATCCCTAGAAATGATCATTGGCATTCAGCATGAAAAAAAAACCATTTGTAATGAGGATTGGAGATGAAAGGCAAACATGTATTTTAGGAATGTTAACATTTAAATAGTTTTCCAAGGTGAATTATTCTCCTTCAGATAAAATCACTCCATGCCAGATGGGTAAGTAGGAAGAACAAACTGAAAGCCCTCACCTTAGAGAATCATTGGGAGAGGTGATTGTCTACTCATGAATTATACACCTTGAGCGCTTTCCCAATTTTCCACCTTAAATAAGTGATTCAGTACTGTATGATTCCACACACCTATTATAAATGAAGAATTAAGTTCAGAATGCAGGAAATAGCTACTTGCTGGAGAACATGAAATAGAGTCCAGCAATATTGGGCCAGCTCCAATGTCTATAGGACAATGCCTATACCTGGGCTGCATATCACCTTCAAGTATATTTTATATTTTATTTTATTTTATTATTTTAATTATTTGCTTCCCATCTCTCTATCCAAAGCAACTCTGGCCAGTTTACAATAGAATAACAGTATAGCACCCAGATTTGCTTGTCCTTGGCCACTGAATCCAGTCATGTTTACCTCAAAGCACTTTCATTGCTTTGATTCAACAGTCAGATTTGCTGCATTTCTATTTTCAGTGTCAAAGAAGGCATTGATTCTTCCACAATGCAAACATTACTTATTCATGTCTTATTCATGTCTTCCTCTTTTCTATAAGGAAAGCAGCCAAGGATAACAGAAATACAGCAATCTGCTTGGCCTTTGATGGGAGATTGTGGGTATGCATATATTGTGTATACGTATGTGGCAGTATGGGGGATGAATTTTTAGGCAGAGAGCAGAAAGCAAAAAGCAAATCCGTTGTTTATTTAATTGGATTTGTATACCGCCCTTTCCCAAAGGACTCAGGGCGGTTAACAGGGTAATTAAAACAAGAAATACAAAAATTAAAAACAATTAAAAAGATTATAACAGTCCCTGAAAAAGTAAAAAAACCCCAATTAAAATTAGAATTAAAATTCTCAGCCTGGGCCAGAGAGCTCGAAGAACCAGGTCTTCAGGTCCCGGCGGAATGAACGGAGGTCGGGGGCAGTCCTCAGCTCCACGGGCAGCTGGTTCCAGAGGGCAGGCGCACCCACTGAGAAGGCCCTCCCCCTGGGTGTTACCCACCAGCAATCTTTTACCGGCGGCACCCTGAGAAGACAGTCCCTGTGGGAGTGCACTGGACGAAGGGAGCTTGATGCTGGCAGCAGGTGTTCCCTCAGATATCCCGGACCCAAGCCATTTAGCCATTTGTTGAGGAGAAAGCAGAACTTCCCTTCATTAAATAGCCCTACCCTAACATTAACTTTTAACTTCAATATAAACTGCAATTTTTTTTCCACTAAACCAAAGGGCATACTGCCACATACTTTTATCTATACCTAAATAACAGGGCAAAAAACAAGCACAAACAGGCAGAAAAAAGGATAGAAAAAATAGGCATTACCTAGAACAGAGAAGCTAGAAACAAGGCTAACAGCAAAGCACATCCACCAACCAAAAAGAGGGATTTTCAAACAACAAACTCATGGAACAGGTGACTGATACTGTTGTGGTATGCAATACATGTTCCATGTATGTGCCTATGCTCAAAGATCACCCAAACTATATATGCATTAGATGTAAACTATGTAAACTACTGGAGGAAAAAGTAAGGAACTTAGAGGCAACTCTAGCCAAACCCCAACATATAAAAGAAAGCTCTACCCAAACTGAGTCAATTAATGAACAAATAACTCACAGAGGATTTGACCCTACTAATAAATCCTTGGAGGAAGACAAATGGAGGTATGTCACACATAGAAGGAAACACAATACTCAAAGAAAGAAGCAGCATACAACTAACAAACCCCTTCTGCCCAATCCAACCCAACCAGAAATAGCCCCACTAAAACTGAGCAATTGATTTCTCCCCTTAGATGGAAACACACAGACCCACAACCTCCCCCTCAAAGAAAACAGGCAAACGCCTAGCAAAGAAACAACTTCGAATATCCCTTAAAGAATCACTTCAGATATCCCTAAAAAAAAGTCACATCAACAAACACACCAGAGATAAACAGAAAAGCACCTCAGACTGCAGCCCCACCCCCAAAATAACGTGAGTGTTGCTAATAGGAGATTCTATCCTCAAAGGAATGGAATCATCCATCTGCAAACTGGACATACTATCCAGGGAGGTATGTTGTCTCCCTGGAGCAAAAATCAAAGATGTGGCTGAGAACCTAAACAAAATAATTAGGCCTACTGATTACTACCCTTTCCTCTTCCTCCACATTGGGACGAATGACACAACAAAGAACCTGAGTACAATAGTGAGAGATTACAAACAACTAGGCAATAAAGTTAAGCTAGGAGCACAAGTAGTATTCTCATCAGTACTCCCAGCAAAAGGCCAACACCCATTGAGGGGAAAAAGAATTCTAGAAATAAACCCTTGGCTAAAAGGTTGGTGATGCCAAGAAAACTTTGGTTTCCTGGATCATGGACTGATTTCCTACGTGGACTATTGACAAGGGATGAGCTGCACCTCATGAAAACAGGGGAAAATGTACTCAAAAAAAGACTGGCCCAATTCATCAGGAGAGCTTTAAACTAAAATTGAGGGGGAGGTGACCAATCTTTAGAAACTCTAGAACCCAAAACCAATCATAAAGCCCAAGAAAACAAATCAATGAGGTAGGCAGAGACAAGAAAAAAAGAAAACCCAAACAATAATCAGGAGATGCAGGAAACATAGCCATGAACAGGCATAAAAGTCTTAAATGTTTATATACAAATGCTCAAAGCTTGGGGAACAAACAGAGTGAACTAGAAGCAATAGTACATGAGGGAGGGTATGACATAGTTGGCATTATAGAAACCTAGTGGGATGAAATCCATGAATGTAATGGACTTATAGATGGATACAAAATGTTCAAAAGAAACAGGTCTACAAAAAGAGGAGGGGGAGTTGCACTATATATAAGAGAACACTACATATCTACAGAAATGCACATGATCTAAGATAAAATCTCTCCAGAATGTATATGGGTCAATATAAAAGAGAAAAAAAAGTGACATTATCATAGGTATATATTACAGGCCACCCAACCAATCAGAAGAAATAGATGAACTCTTTGCCAACCAGTGAAGAAATGTATGTAGGAAGCATATCACAGTAGTAATGGGAGACTTCAACTGTCCAGATATCAACTGGAAGACAAACTCTGCAGCGAGTGGGAGATCAAATAGATTCCTGACCAACCTAGCCAACAACTTTGTCATCCAAAAGGTGGAGGAGGGAACTAGACATAAAGCCATACTGGACTTAATTCTAACTAATAGAGAAGAAATGATAGAGGGAGTTGAAGTTGTCAGAACCTTGGGCAAAAATGACCATATCATACTGGAATTTAATATAATGCAAACACTAGCAACAGAAAACAATCCAACTAGTGTCTTGAACTTCAAAAGAGCTGACTTTAACAAACTCAGAGAGAACCTAGGAAAGATCCCATGGATGAAAATCCTAAAGGGGAAAACAACCCAAGAAATGTGGGAAACTCTGAAAAGTGTGATCATAAAAGCCCAGACCAGCACAATACCACTGAAAAAGAAAAACAAGAAATTCAATAAGAAACCAACATGGCTGTATAAAGATCTCTCTGACAAACTGAAAGACAAAAAAGACAAATACAAAAAATGGAAAGAGGGGCACATAACTAAGGCTGATTATCAGCAGACAGCCAGAACATGCAAAGATGAAGTCAGGAAAGCAAAGGCTCAGAACGAACAAAGACTTGCAACAGAAATCATGGATAATAAAAAAAAAGTTTCTTCCAACATATTAACAACAAGAAAAAAGTCAAGGAAACTGTAGGTCCACTAAAGAGAGAAGATGGCAAGGAAATAACAGGCAATAGGGAGAAAGCAGAGCTACTTAACTCATATTTTGCATCAGTCTTCACACAAAAAGAAACTATAGCCCAACATACCAAAAAAAAACCACTGCAAAAACCAAATTAGAAACAAAAATTAAAATAAGCAAGAAAATGGTAAGAGACCTTGGTATCTGACCTTGACGAATATAAATCACTGGGGCCTAACAGATTACATCCCAGAGTTCTGAAGGAGCTGGCAGATGTTATCTCAGAACCATTCCACCACATCTGCTTCAAAAATCTTGGAGCACTGGGGAAGTACTTGAGGATTGGAAAAGTACTGATGTGGTTCCCATCTTCAAGAAAGGGGGGGGAAAACAGACCCAGTAAACTACAGACCAATGAGTTTAACATCAATATCTGGGAAGATCCTAGAAAAGATAATCAAAAAACAGACCTTCGAACAACTAGAAGCAAACAAAGTTATAACCTGTAGCCGACAGGGGTTTGTTAAAAACAGATCATGCCAAACCAATCTTATTTCATTCTTCGACAAAGTGACTAAACTAATTGACCAGCAAAATACTGTGGACATAGTATACTTAGACTTCAGTAAGGCATTTGATAAAGTACACAAACCTACTCCTTGGTAAACTAGAAAAAGGTGGAATAGACAACATCACCACCAGATGGATCTGTAGCTGGCTGGCAAACCGTACTCAACAAGTAGTCCTCAACGGCACTACAACCACATGGAGAGAAGTAAGCATTGGGGTACCACAAGGTTCCATCTTAGGCCCAGTACTCTTCAATATCTTCATAAATGACTTAGATGAAAGAATTGAAGGGGAACTCATCAAATTTGCAGATGATACCAAACTGGCAGGAGTAGCCAACACCCCAGAAAACAAACTCAGGATCCAAAAAGATCTTGACATACTTGAACAATGGGCCCTATCCAACAGAATGAGTTTCAATGTGGAGAAAAGCAAAGTTTTACATTTAGGCAGGAAAAAATCAAAGGTACAAGTACAGATTGGGGGAGACCTGGCTTAAAAACAGTATCTGTGAAAGGGACCTTGGAATCCTAGTGGACAATCACTTAACCATGAGCAAGCAGTGTGCAGCAGCAGCCAAAAAAGCTAATACAATCCTGGGTTGTATAAACAGAGGCATAGAATTAAGATCACGTGAGGTATTAGTACTGCTTTATAAAACCCTAGTCAGACCACAACTGGAATACTGCAGCCAGTTTGGTTACCATATCACAAAAAAGATGAAAGATGGAAAAAATTAAGAGAAGAGCAACTAAGATGATCAAAGGCCTGGAGACTAAAACATACGAAGAACAGCTGCAGGACTTGGATTTGGTTAGTCTAAAGAAAAGAAGAAATAGGGGTGACATGATAGCAGTATTCCAGTATTGGAGGGGCTGCCACAAGGAACAGGGGATCACGTTATTCACCAAAGCACCAGAGGGCAGGACAAGAAACAATCATTGGAAACTGACCAAAGAGAGAAGCAACCTGGAATTAAGGAGAAACTTCCTGACAGTGAGGACAATTAACCAGTGGAATAGCTTACCCCCAGAAATTGTGGGCGCTCCATCACTGGAGATTTTTAGAGATGGTATATGTCCTCCTGCTTGAGCAGAGGGTTGGACTAGAAGACCTCCAAGGTCCCTTCCAGCTCTATTCTATTCTATTCTATTCTATTCTATTCTATTCTATTCTATTCTATTCTATTCTATTCTATTCTATTCTATTCTATTCTATTCTATTCTATTCTATTCTATTCTATTCTATTCTATTCTAATGTGTAGCCAAGGATGTATGTCTGCAAGACAGTCATAGATTGATGCTGAGGTGTGGCTTACACTACATGTCTGGCTCACAGATTGCAAAAGCTTGCCCATTCCTATTGTAATTCAGTTTGATCAAATGGGTGTTGAGTGGCAGTGGAAGTTCCCTGTTATTGCTGTGCTATTTTCTGAAACCTCAGTATTGAACACACACACCCCTCCCCAAGAATAATGCTCTGAGCTATATTAAACTGGGCAAAATGTGGGCTGGGATAATGGCTTATGTGCATAGAGCAAATGGAGAGAAGGAGAAAGTGGCAGTTTTCAGAAATACTTAAGTGGGAAGTTGACCAAAGGTTCAAAGCAACTAGTCACTATAATTAGTGACTCCAGGGAATGGCACACACCTTGCCATACGCTGAACATTGATTATCAAAAACCTTACGAGTACAGCAGAAATAAAATTGTGAAACTATGTTCTCCTATAGTTTTCAAGCCTGGCAAAGAACCTATTTTTTTCAAGATTACGCCTGAACCGCAGTTGATTTACTATATATTTATATGTGCCATTTTTATTGCTCTCAGAGTGAAGTGTACCTGATGTTCATAATTTTGGTCCCAGGTAGTTTTATTTATTGGCTTTGCCAACTGAGCCTCGATTGCTTCTGCCAACTATGGACCACTCTAAAGGATTCACTTCAGGGGGTGATTGCAATGGTACCATCTGTTCTGTTTCAGCCTACGACCGGCCCTGTTGGAATGTCAGGGACAACCCCTTTTTTATATTCAATAGGCTGGAATTAAGCCAACCAAATTTATTTGCAAAAACTAAACGAAACAGTTCAAAACAGAGTTAAACAAATACAGACCGAGACTATATCAGAAGCTCTTCAAACGGTTGCCTTCAGCAACCAGCACCTCCCACACATTCCCCTTTTAAACAGTAGTCTCAAGGGGTGGCTTCTCATTGCCTTCTCCAGAGGTGCCTCATTGCTTTTCTTTGTTCACTTCTGCTAGTCTGCCTCCTGCTTCGAGCGTCCCTGAACAGAGCCAGCTGTGGATCGTCTTCTTCCAATCTTTCAGGCTCACACAGCTGGGTCTGAGGAGGAACAAGACGGGAGGGGCCTGGCTGAGAGCTCTGCGGTGCATCAGAACTTTCCTCTGCAACCAAAGGCTCTCCAAACCCCTCCTCCTCTTCAGAATTGTCCGACTCAGCTGCTGAAACCACAGGCTGCTGCTGAATCACAACACCATCTCTGAACTTGCAGCACTGTGTTTCAAACTAGAACTCTGAATAATTAGTGTATATGAGGTACCACTGGAATGTGTTGAGGCCATTATCAATATCAGTTTCCTAATAAAGAGAGGAAAAGGGTTAAAGGGGGAAAAACATGGGCCAAAGAGTAAAAAACAAGAGTCTTCGCTGATATTTGTTTTTTCCAATCAGGGATAAGGGGTTGCTTGTTAGTCAATCTACATATTACTAAATCTCTCATCGTCACAACTTTTAACAGGGCAAAATACAGGGCAAAGTACACTTTTGAGAGCAAGCAACTAATTTCATTTTTAATGTGTCCCAATGCACCCACAGTAAAAAGAAATGACAAAGATTATCTTATCTTATCTTATCTTATCTTATCTTATCTTATCTTATCTTATCTTATCTTATCTTATCTTATCTTATCTTATCTTATCTTATCTTATCTTATCTTATAGTGTATCACAGAGCAACAGTATTTATTTATTTATTTATTGATGGGATTTATATCCCGCCCTATCTCCCGAAGGACTCAGGGCGGCTAACAACAAAACATATAATAAGTACAGAAATCAAGATAAAAATAAATTTGAAATCATCTGTGCAATAAATTAAAATTAAAGAATTAAAAAATAAATTAAAAATTCTAAATATAAATTAATTAAAGTGCTTGTCAGTCCAGGTCAGCCTGGTGGAACAGGAGTGTTTTGAGGCCGCAGCGAAAGGATTGGAGGTTTTGGGCCATCCGAAGCTCAGGGGGGAGCTGATTCCATAGGGCTGGCGCTCCCACAGAGAAGGCCCTCCCCCTGGGGGTCGCCAGCCGACATTGCCTAGCTGACGGTACCCTGAGGAGGCCTTCTCTGTGTGAGCGTACTGGACGATGGGAATTTGTTCCCGGCAGCAGATGGTCCTGTACGTATCCCGGACCTAAGCCATGTAGGGCTTTAAAGGTAAGTACCAGCACCTTGAACTAAGATACCTTAAATGGGCTATCTTATAGAATGTGTCCAAAATCCAGTGTTATGTATTGGGCTTGTTACACCACGTGCGTTGCTGGAGATGCTAACGGCTCTCCAGCAACCCAGACAAGCTGTCTCTGGTCTTGCAGTTGGGTAGCCCAGGCGGCAAGAGTGGGTTCTCTTGATCTATGCCACTCTCCCAGGCCCTTCCCTTTTGTCACAAATAGAAACCATGCTTGTAAATCAGCACTGTCTACCTGAAAAGAGTCAATTTTTAAAAGGTTTGGATTCATTTGTTTTTTTTGTTTATAAAATGTATTTGCTGCCTATCTTGTATCAAACAAGTATGGGCAAATAAAGTACATTCAGACTGCAGACCTATGGAACTATGTCCCAGTGAATTCAATGTGGTTTCTTTAACACTGGATAATTTACTGTTAATGACAAAGGCGAGAAGATGGCTTCATTCTGCCAGTGTAAAGTTTGATCTAGACATAGAAAAAGGAGAAATACTGTTTCCTTTACACACATCACACACTCAGGCAATCTTGATACTCAAATCAGGGCAAGCATACAGTATGTGTCATTTAGTTCAGCTAGCAGAAATATAGCTTGGTCTTTATTAAACATCAGCTATTATTTAAAAACAAAGTTAACTGGCAAAATGGGATTAAAAAGCAGAGAGACAGAGAAACTTGAACAACAGGCGAACATTTACGTTACCTATCTATTGATCAATTGATCAATACAGAATTTTCCACAATACTGCAAGGATACATAGACAGTTCCAAAGAGAATCAAATTTCATTAGTCCAGCTTTAACTCTTCTATGTACACAGCACCAGCAGCAGTATGGAGACGGAAAGTTCTGCAAAGTACTACAAAGGTGATCTATTAGTCTGCACCATTAAAGAAACAGTTCGGTATATGGGGAAGATGTATCCAATAGTTAATAGATATGCACAGTGCTTCTTTTGTAAAAAAAAAAAAGGTACCGGAATTCACACACGTCATACAACCCGCCTTGCCTACCCTACAAGGTTCCATCCAAAAAAGGTATCTGGGCATTCTATGACAAAAAAAGCCCTGGATATGCATATGAAATTATTTACATTCCACCATTGTACTTAGTACTCATTTTTCTGACTGCTAAGCTAGCAAATATATTTCTTAGAACAGCAGCAAAAACTGTACAGAAAAACCCTGGGTGCATGCTTTATTTTAACTTTCATAAAACTGACTCTTTACACTAGGAAATACTTATTAAGGAGACCTCTGGAAACAAATATTTAAACTGAGTTAAAGAGCAACCTCTTGAAATAATGAGAGATTCTCAGGCTGTCAAAGCTGGAATGAGTAATCTTTCATGATTCTTGTGCTTACTCTCCCCTCCCCTGCAGATCTGGTTTAATGAATGAGAAAGAGGTTCTGATCTCTAGGAAGAATGCAACAAAAAATAAGGAATGGGGTAAACCTTGCATATGATATGTCCATTCAAATGTTGCCAATAGAGATAATATTTAAAAGTAAAAGATGCCTGTTTACGGCTAGCATTTGGCATTTCATAAAAGTTTTTCTTTTCCACTCAAATGTTGCCAATAGAGATAATATTTAAAAGTAAAAGATGCCTGTTTACGGCTAGCATTTGGCATTTCATAAAAGTTTTTCTTTTCCACTACTATAGTGCTTCACAGTTTTAATTGTTATTCACACATCTATTGATTATTTGCTATTGGTCCTATTTGAGACCTGGGCCATAAAAAGAATTGGTAAAGAATCAATGCTTGACGTGCAGTTCAGATTTAGCTCTCTGATAGTCAGATCAAATGAATCTACACCTCAAATGAACCTCACTGGCTCAAGTAAACAAGCGCACAAAAAACGAATTATTCCGCTAGACAGGACTTCTGGGAAAAGAAGAAGTCAAGGGCCAAAGGCCAATATCCACTCTGTCCTCTTTGTGACTTAAAAACCAACCTGACATATCATTACCACCAGACATCAAGAGCATGTGCCCATCTATTAGGGGAGAGGATTTCAATTCCTGTAAATCTGAAGTGTTATCTTTTAGACCAGGGGTGTCAAACTGCCGGCCGGACACGTCATGCAGAAGCTGCGCCCATCCCATTGCCGGCAATGGCAAAACCGTCCCGATACGTTGTGCGACATCACGAGTTTGACATGTCTGTTTTAGACCATCCAGACCATCCCCACCATCCAGTCAGAGCTGAAGAAGCTTCTTGGATGAGAAGCAAAACATTTTCAAAGAAAAACAATAAAGTCCAGTTGCCTCCTGAAAAAGCACCTTTGGGAAAACCATGACCTGAGTGACTGAGAATCTCTGTACACATTTAGCTATGCACTTTGGGATGAACACGGTTTGAATGATGCAGGAGTACGAATGGATTTCCAGAAAAGATTGCAGACTACAAGAACCGTTTGTGCTTCAGTTTGAGATGCAGACATCACAGACTCATCCCCAACAGGCTGTATTCAAGTGACCCTGAAGACACAGGTAAATCTCCAAATGGCCTCAACGACTCTCTAAAAGAATGCAAATGACCACCTGTCTGTAAGGAGTATAAATCCTTCCATTCCCCATTGTCCAGTCAGAACTGAAGAAGCTTCTTGGACAGAAGTGAAACATCTTCAAATTAAAACAAGGAAGTCCAGTTGTCTCTTGAAAAAGTGCCCTTGGGACAACCATGGCCGGGATGACTGAGAATCTCCAAAGACAGTTATCTTTTAGACAATTTGTATCTTGCTTTTCTTGAAACCTCAGATAATGATAGGAAGGAAGGAAGGAAGGAAGGAAGGAAGGAAGGAAGGAAGGAAGGAAGGAAGGAAGGAAGGAAGGAAGGAAGGAAGGAAGGAAGGAAGGAATTTTTGTTTTATAGGTACTCCTTGACTTAAAACCATTTGCTTAACAACTGTTTGAAGTTATGATGGCCCAGAAGTTATGACCAGTCTTCACACTTATGACTGTCACATGCCCATGTTATCTGATAAAAATTTGGGCACTTGGCAAAGAGCATGTATTTATGACAGTTGCAGCATCTTAAAGTCTCATGATCACCATTGGTAACTTTTTCAGCAGGCTCCTGACAAGCAAAGTCCATGGGGGAAGGTTGTAAATTTGGGGACAGTTCACTTAGACCACATCATTTAGTGACACAGGTTCCAGTCACAATCATGATAGTAAGCCAAGGACTACCAGTAATGGAGATATTGTTATCCCTCTAAGTCCTATTGGGATGATAAAGGGGCTCTAACCAATACAGTCAAAATAGAGAGCAGAATCATGTGGAGGAAGGTAGAACAGGCTGTACTCTTGTTTTAGTTAAGGTTAGCAGACATCCAGCAAAAGGAAGTCATGCCCTCCTTTGTATCCTCATGTCCCCCATCAAGCAGGCATAGCCTTAAAGTTGTCCAGTTTTTTGAATGTCTTGGATTTGGAGGGGGGCTGTTTGCATAACAGTAATTGTTCAGACTTTCGTGTATAATAATTTTGTAAATTATCTGCTTCCCCCCCTGCCCCTCAGCTGTTGCTAAACTCTACGGCCTAGGTTTACATTATTTATTTTCTGCTTCCAGCAGTTGGCTTCAATCCAGCCCTTTTAAATCTACGAGCTTCTAGTCTGTAGATCACATGACTCGTCATAGGTTTTATGTTGACATTTGAAAAGTACATTATTGTAATTCTATATTTCTGCTAGCATATGTTCTTTAAAATAAAGATTTGTTGGAAAAATACTATGATTGAAAAGTGAGTCTTTCTGATTCTGGAAAATGTAATTTCATATACCTGTAGGCCTGGGTACATTCCCGTACAGTTTTGCTGTAATTTCTTTCTTTCTTTCTTTCTTTCTTTCTTTCTTTCTTTCTTTCTTTCTTTCTTTCTTTCTTTCTTTCTTTCTTTCTTTCCTTCTTTCTTTCTTTCTTTTTCTTTCTTTCTTTCTTTCTTTCTTTCTTTCTTTCTTTCTTTCTTTCTTTCTTTCTTTCTTTCTTTCTTTCTGGTGGATGACAAGAAAATTAAAGTGTGTCTCCTTTTTCCTTAATTATCCTCCTTTCCAAGAGTCTTTCTTTGCCTCTTCATATATATCTGTAATAGGAACTAATAGAAACTAATAGAAGCAGAAAGAAATATGGGGGGGAGAGAGAAACAAAAAGAGAGAGGGGGAGAGAGAAAGAGAGCAAGAAAGAGAGAGAGAGATGTTTCAGATTTGAGGGTGGCATTTAAGATGCCAAAAAAATCATTAATTTCTGGCAGCCCAATTTATATTCACCTTAGTGCATCACAATATGACTTTTCTCAGAAATCAGATGTAGTTGCAGATGGACCTTGGATACAAGGGAGGCAGCTTATGCTCTACAGTACAGTAATCCTCAACTTACAACCATTCATTTAGTGACCATTTGAAGAGACAACAACACTGGAAAAAGTGACAAATATCTGATCCTTGCACTTACGACCTTTGCAGCAGCCTTCGACAAGCAGAGTCAATGGGGGAAGCTGGATTTGCTTAACAACCATGTGATTCACCTAACTGCAGGAATTCGGTTAATAATCATGACAAAAAAAGGTCATAAAATCAGTTGTGATTCACTTAACAACTGCTTTGCTTAGTAATGGAAAATCTGGTCCCAATTGTGATCATACGTTGAGGAGTACTGTATTAATGGTCTATCATACAGCTTTATCTTAGATCAACAATGAATGTTCTCTTCAAGTGGCCTTTCACGAGGAGCCAAAATAGCACTAGCATCCATCAACAAGTTTGAGAAGCAGAAAAAGTATTTCCGGAGGGAAAATAAAATGAATATTCCAGAAGAGGCACGGCTAGGTGGCAAGTTGGAAGAAGGGCACTCCACAGTGTAACCTTTTGTTGTAGATTCCACTTTTCAATAGCTGTTAATCGTAAGAGCCAAACAAAATTTTGTTCTAAAATAGATTAGCTCCGAATAGCTAAGCCTGGAAGCAAAGAAAAAAAGCAAAGCTTCTTGTCCCAAAATCTTGCTGGCTAGTTTGAATTTTTGGTCTAACCTACTAACTTACAAGAATCTACTCTTCCTGTTTTGTTATAGTCAAGATAAGACTTCACCAAGCTGTACTAAGACTGCACATCACAAAGCGCCAGCTAGCATGGCTAGAGGTAATTCTGAAAACTACATCTATAGGTCGCCAGGTTAGAAGACTAGCCTAGGTTTATAATCACTTACTCACCTAAATTTACTCAGGATACGAACAAATTTAAATTTGTGATTATGTTTTGCACATGCTCATTTTTTTGTTTATTAAGCCATTATTTTAGGGATTCGTGCTAGAACCACCATATAGAAGACAGAATGCATCCTATTCAATGAAACTCATATAACGTTTATTCCGCTAATTGCAACTACACCCTAGTTGAATCCCAAAGGATTCTCTGAGTATAGAGGGGTTCCTCAGCCTGCAGGTAATGCTGCTGCATGAAGGACATTGCTTTTAAATAATTTCCACAGCAGCAACCCCATATTCCTAAATATCCTGCTTTGCATTTGGTAATCAAACAGCTCTGGCTGGTCACAGTCTGCCTTTGTCCAATTGTGACCTATATGTTCCTGTGCGGGACATCTTTGTCTCACTTTTCTTTGGTCACCGAGTTCATGTACATCAATAGGCTGAGACTCACAGTCCATTAACAAGAGTTTTCAGCTCAACCCCAGGCCACCCAGAAGCCCCGGTGCATGTTCTGACTGAATGGCTTCTCTGGTGGCCCATTCAAATGTGCTAATGTCCAGGAAAAAAGGCTTGAATGGGGGAGCCAATGTACACCATTGCTCAGGCAAAGTGACTGCCGCTTCCAACAAAGGCTTCCCTGTGGCGACGTTAAGCAGAGTTATCAATGGTGCTGAGGCCAGGCAAGGGCTAATGCTCCAATCATGCCATCAACAGGTGGCCCAGATGCAGCCACTTCAGCGCAGAAACCACAGGGCAACATTTACAGGTCATTCTTTCCTCTTTCGCTTTCTAGCGCGCCTGCCTGGCTCTCTCAGTCTCCCGAAGACAATTTGTTTCTCTTGCTTTTTTTCACACAGCCTGCAGGGAAACACTCATCTGGGATCTGGCTGGAAAAGCTCATAGGATTTTTTTTTTTTGGTTAAAGGAGAAGAAAACACCATTAGGACAAAAAACACCATAGGAGATGCCACATTATGTGTTCTCTTGATGGAGTTCAAGTGAACATCTGGGGAAAAGATAGATCACATGACTTTTTCCATCACACAGTTTTCTTCCTTAGCCCTTATCTCTCCTGCCCCCATGCACTTTCCCCCCACCCTCTTCACAGGACGTATCCTTCCAACGGATAGGTAATATATCTTAGGAGAAATTTACAACCAGGTTAAGATATGTATAAGTCCAATCATAACATACACACCCATCCCTCAATTATGCCTATCTACGTTTGCCACCTTTCACCTGTCATCTTCCTTGTGCTTTTTTCTAAACTGTAATTTCCTTTAAAAAAAAGAACCTGCTATTTAATTATAGTTTATGTTCTATAAATAATTAGGAATAATAACAGCAGAGCCACTCACCTGCAGGTAACCCATGTCCTCCTCCAAAGAATTCCTCCTTTGGATATTTAGGAGTTTTGTTCTTGTCTCCATTGCAGTGAGAATGGCTGCTAAACAAAATAACTAGCATTAGTTTTTTGCAAACCACTATCATCTGTTGCTTGAGTTGTTTATTGCATGCATTGTTTTCTATCCTTCTGTCTAAATAATGCAAAGCCCGTCTCAGCATAATAATATACCTTTGAGTTAGGTTAAATGAGGCACAATGATTCAATAACTAATTTCACCAGAGTTGCAGAATAAAACAGTTTTCTGGGTTTGCATTCACACAAGATATTAAGCTAATGCTACATTTTGGCTAAGCACAGGTTGTGACCCAGTTTCCCCAAGGCAGTTCAGTTAACACTTCCTAGTATAAATAATGTGTACATGCCTTTTAATTTTAAATATATTTTTAAAAAAAATATACAGTAAGTTTTAGATTGGCTTTGAGTTTGTGATTGTTTTGAGAGAGTTTACTACAATTCTGCTCTTCACCAGTCTTCCTTACTCAAAAAAGATTGTTTTTGTTTTGGAAAAACATGAGTTTGTAAAAGTAGTAGTGTGGAGATTATTCAGATTGCCTTTAAAAAAAATGCTAACAATGCAGTTAAACTATGGATACAAATATGGAATTAGGGAAATGTACATAAAACGCACATTAATGAGCAATAAGCACAGAGAAATATATTAGGAAAAATTAGTGGCACTTATTTATGTACTGGTACAAACAAAAATGTGCTAATTAAGATTGGCCAAACCTTGTGTAACAGGACAATGTGGGGATAGAAACAAATTCCCAAACTATCTCATTAGAGGGATTCCTACAGCTAGTGATGAACAGAATGGTACAGTTGTAATCCAGTGTGATGAGGAGAAGGAACTAGTTGATACCAAAATTAAAATCTGTATATTGCCTTCTCTTCATCAGGCCCAGTATTTTATCCATGCTGAAAATAATATATAATGCAAAGAATTTCTTCATTTTGGGTTTTTATTTCAAAAAGGCTGTCTTTAGAAAGCTACTCATTATGCCTAAGTCCCATTGAAATTGCATTTGTGACTTCAAAATGGATTTTTTAAAAAGTAGCACAGTGGATTGACAAGAAAGCAGCTGCACTGCAACAAATGAGAGTGAAAATTAATAAGAGACCAAGGCAAAAGAAAGACTATTGGTTTTGCACAACCACAGCAAATTGGCTGGATTTAGAAGAGCACACTTTGATCTTTCCTAGACTAATTACTGCTCCATGTTTGAAGGCTTTGTGCATTCATTGCCCTTCATAGAAAAATGAAACCACTCTGAAGCATGGCTGCAACAGAAATGAAAAGGTGACATCCAGCAAATAAACTGTGGCAGAGGTCACCCAGCACAATAACTGTATAATACAATTTTAAAATACCCATTATATGCAAACAATGACGTATTTACAGCACTTTTCAATAGTGAATTGCTGTTAAATGGCAGGCGAGTGTTTCAAAGTAATCAAAAAGAAATTTCAGGTAAGACTACTGAAGGAAGAATTGCAAGTCAAATATTGAGAAGATAATGTTTGTAAGACGATTTGTTGTATCACGTTGACCCAGTTCTCCTGTGTTTTCTGTGCTATGAAATGCTTTCTTTCAAAAATTAAGGAAAAGCAGTTGCTCTATCCATTCACAGATTTCACTGATTGCTTGAAATTAGCATCCAGCAAAAGAGTTCATAAAATACTAAACGTATCAAGGTGCTTTTTCACAAGCTTCTCATCTGGCTACTCTTTTCCTTACTCACTTTATTTAACTTCAAAAAAAATCCCAGATAATACTTTGGTTCATCATATCTACCTTTTCAAGACAAACACAAGAGCTTACGTTGAAATCCAATTTTTCAACAAACCTAAAAAGTAATCAGATATACATACACATGTAAATGCATAGATATTTAGAGGGTCACAATGACTCAGCGGTTAAAGACACTGAGCTTGTTAGCTGGAAAGCTGACGGCCCAGGTTTGAGACTTGAGAGCCATGCGACGAGGTGAGCTCCCATTACTTGCCCCAGCCCCTGCCCACCCAGCAGTTTTAAAGCATGCAAATGCAAGTTGATAAATAGATACCACTTTGGTGGGAAGGTAATAATACTGTTCTGTGCACCTCAGCATATAGTCATGCTGGCCACATGACCATGGAAAAGGTATTTGGACAATGCTTGGCTCCTTCAGCTAAGAAACAGAAATTAGCACTGCCCTCTAAAGTCAGATATGACTGAGCAGGGGAATCTTGGAGCCATGGTAGCTCATGTGGTTAGGACACTAAGTCAAAAGACCATCGAGAGGTTGACAGCTTGGTAGTTCAAAACCCAAGAGTGAGCTATGTGACTGAATGAGTGCCTTTCAATTTGCCCTAGATCCTGCCCACTTAGCAAATCCAAAAGTATGCAATGCGAGTAGATAAATAGGTACCACTTTTCTGTTTATACATGGCTCCATCACTCTGTAATCTCTCTTGCTTGCCTGCTAGGCTGAAAAAAATTCCACGGGGGAAAAAAATCCTATATTTCCTTGAGATTCTTTGGCAGAAAAATAAAGTTAGGATACCTAGTCTCAACTGAATGAGCCTTGATACCTGAGTGCTACAGCCAAAATCTCAAAATAGACGAGATAAAGGGTATTTCGATTCTGTGCACAAATGAAATTTGTTTTTGCTCTCTCACGCACAAGAAATTAAACTTAGATTTTATTTAAGGAAGAGGCAGGGAAAGCTGCCTTAAGTACTGTTTCAATATCTACCATCCCCCAATTTTTACAATTGGGCTTAGACAGGGGCCTCGAGCAGAGACGTATTAAGAGGCCTCTCATCCACTTTTTAGCCGGTTATTTTAAAAGGTTAGGGAGGGTGAGGGGGGGAGGGGATTACTAACTGGCACTCAGTCCGGGCCGGTTTGGGGTCCCGGCGGGTCAGGGCTTGGGTTAGAGGCGGCTGGTTCTGGATGTGTTGGGGTGGGGCTTCAAATCCCCACGACGATAGGGAATGGCAGTAGGTGTGTGCACGGAGGGCTGTAACAACATTCGGGATCGCGCCCCCACTTGCGAGCAGTGACGCGCTCCAACCCTCCAGTTAGCACCCTTTTGCCCGGGGGTGAGGGTGATCAGGCCCCTGAGCTCCGGCTGGTTTACCTTAATGCCAAATCGTTCGTGACCTTATCGAGGAGGAACGCGCGGATCTGGCATGCATTACAGAAACCTGGTTGGGCTCGGAGGGAGGGGTCCCTCTGATCGAGTTATGCCCCCGAGGTTTCCATGTGCTACACCAGCCACACGCTCAGGGCAGGGGTGGCAGGGTGGCGGTGGTTATCAGGGAGACTTTATGCCTGCGGGAGAACACCATTGTTCAGATTGGCGGGAGTGAGTCCCTCCTCCTGAGATGTGGTTCTTGGGTTCAGATGATCTTGTTGCTTACATACCTGGTGCCCAGCTGTGTGGCAACAGCTCTGCCCGAGCTGCTCGACACCCTCTCAGGGTTGGCGGTGGAGTTCCCCAGGCTCATAGTGCTGGGTGACTTCAACCTGCCTTCCCTGGGAGGGTCATCGGAGCTAGCCCGGGAGTTCATGGCTTCCATGATGGCCATGGACCTGACCCAGGTAATTCAAGGCCCGACTCATGTGGGGGGACACACTCTCGACCTGGTGTTCCTGTCTGGACAGTGGTTGGATGATCTGGGAGGGGGTTTACCGGTTGTTACCCCCCTGTCATGGTCCGACCATCATCTCCTGCGGCTGGTCTTCCGTTATGCCACCCCCCACTGCTGGGCGGCGGAACCAACTAGATGGTTCCACCCCAGGCGCCTAATGGACCCTGAACGGTTCCAGATGGCGCTTGGGTCTATACCCATCGCCCTCACTCACAGCCCAGTTGATGCCTTGGTGGATGCCTGGGAAAAGGCGGCCGCTGAGGCACTCAACTGTGTTGTACCCTTGCAACCTCTGACCTGGCACAGATCCCGTTGGGCTCCATGGTTTTCTGCAGAGCTCCAGGAGATGAAGCATCGGAGATGGGGTCTAGAGAGCGGTAGGAGGTCCAGCCATTCTGAATCTGACCGATTGCAGTTAAGAACCTTTATAAGGTCTTATCTTGCTGCGATGAGGACGGCGAGGGCTAATTACTTCGCCGCCCTCATCGCGTCCGCAGATAATCGCCCGGCCACCCTGTTTAGGGTGACTCGCTCCCTTCTTAACCAGGAGGTGAGGGAGGATCCCTTACAGGGATGGGCCGAGGAGTTTAGTCATCATCTGATGGACAAAATCGCTCAGATCCGGGCCGGCTTGGACTCTGACTGGGCGGAGTCTGACGCAGAGGAATCGGACGGTCTTGAGCATGTCATCTGGACTGAGTTCGATCCTGTTTCCCCTGATGATGTGGACGGGATCATGGGGAGGCTGAGCTCCACCACTGTTGTGACTCAGGGCCAGCCTGTGGTTTCGGCAGCCGGCTCAGATGTGTCGGATGACTCAGATGAGGGGGAGGAGGACCGTGTGGGAGACGAACCGGTTGATGATGGCGTGGAGGCTTGGCAGAGTTCCCAGCCGGGGCCCTCTTCTCAGCTGCGTGAGCCCGATAGTGCGGAAGATGATGACCCACAGCTGGCCCTGTTCAAGGACGCCCGACGCAGGAGGCAGTCGAGCAGGAACAAACAAAGAAAGAATGTGGGACTCCTCGGGAGGAGGCACAGGGAGACCACGCCCTGAGCTCTCTATAAAAGGAGTGTTTGGGGAGGGGCTGGTTGCTGAAAGCAACTTTTCCGCTTGAGAAGACAAGCTCTAGTGTTTTTGTTAACTGCGTAATAAATCTGGGCGGATGCCTTTTAGCCTTGGAAGCTCTCCAGTCTCTTCTTTCTAAAAAGGGGTTTGCCTTTACAAGGCCAGAAGAGGGCTGGTTCAGAACAGTTTGCTTTCAGCCACCCACCCCTTATTACTACGATGGAGCAGCTTCTTGCCGAGAATGCCCAGCTCACCCAGCAACTCACTTTTCTGGCAGCTCAGGTGGCACAACTGCAAGCTCAGGTACATGCTGCACCCCCACCCAGGAGGAAATGTCAGATAGCTATGCCGGATAAATTTGCTGGTAAACCAGAACTGTTTCCTGCCTTCCTGGGACAATGCCAGCTTTATATCAGCGTGAGAGCAGCTGATTTCCCCACTGACCGAGATAAGGTGGGATTCATGTTGAGCCTTCTGTCGGGTGATGCAGCTCGTTGGGGCACGCCTCTGTTGGCACAGCCTAGCCCTTTGTTGGATAACTTTGGGGGGTTTTGTGACCATATGCGCCTCATGTACGAGGACCCGATTAAGGCGCAGACTGCCACCCGACGCCTGAAAGCTTTGAGGCAGGGTCAGCGCCCTCTACAGGCCTATATCAGCGATTTCCGGCTGCTTAGCCAGGATTCCGCCTGGAATGAGGCTGCGCTCGTGGATGCCTTTCAGGATGGCTTGTCAGAGGAGATGTTGGATGAGCTGGCCCGCGTGGACATTCCCTCAGACCTGAATGGGCTGATCCATCTTTGTCTGCGGATCGATGCCCGGCTGCAGCAGCGTAAGAGTCGCCGTGCCACCCCACAGACCCCTGCCGCCCCTGTTGTGCGTGAGCCCCCAGTCCAGAGGGAGGAGCCAATGGAGCTGGGTGCCGCCAGGTCCCGTCTATCGGTGACGGAAATGGACAGACGACGATCGGAGGGGTTGTGTTTTTACTGTGGGGACCCTGGACATTTGGCTGCTTCTTGCCCGAAGAAGCGTCAGCGGGCGTCAGTGACCAAGCCTGCCCCAAGAAAGTCCCCTGCTTTGCTATCGGGAAACGGCCCGAGCCCGATCTAGACGGTGTGAAAGATCGGGCGACCCACAACGACCACGCCGAGCGACGCCGTTCCGACGGTGCCTGTGAACCTCCACGGCATTTGATTCTGGAGGCACGACTGATCCTTCCTGGCAAGCCAGAGGGGATTCCGGTCCATGCCTTAATTGACTCTGGGGCTACCACTAACTTTATGGATTCGGCCTTTGTGGCCAAATGGGCTGTTCCCCAGTGTCCAGTGGATCCGCCCATGCTTGTGGAGACCATCGATGGTCGAGTGCTCCTGTCCGGGCCTATTACGGCCGCCACGCAACCCGTGTGTATGGCCATCAGTACCCATGTGGAGGCCATTCAGTTTTACGTCACTTCGGATCTGCACTTCCCCGTGGTCTTGGGACTGGCGTGGCTCCGGGCGCATGATCCACAGATCTATTGGTCTCAGAACTTGGTCACCTTCCCAAGTTTGCAGTGCGTGGACCACACCCGCCATATCTGTGCCGGCCAGGTGGAGGGTTCCTCAGGGGTTTCCTTGCCTCCCGAACTGTCCGACTTTGCTGATGTGTTCAGCGAGTCAGAGGCGGACCAATTACCCCCGCACAGGCCCTATGACTGTTCCATTGATCTAGTCCCTGATGCGCCTCTCCCAGTGGGGCGTTTGTACTCCATGTCGGAGCCCGAGTTGGCTGCATTGCGGGACTTCCTGACAAAGAATTTGGCTCGTGGTTTCATCCAGCCCTCGTCCTCGCCAGTGTCTGCGCCCGTGCTCTTCGTCAAAAAGAAGTCGGGCGAGTTACGGCTTTGCTGTGACTACCGGAAACTCAACGCCATCACGGTGCGTAACCGCTACCCGCTGCCCCTCATCCCCGAGCTCTTGGACCGACTCCGGGAGGCTAAGATCTTCACGAAACTGGACCTGCGTGGAGCTTACAACCTCGTCAGGGTTCGGCCGGGTGATGAGTGGAAGACGGCGTTTGGTACTCGCTATGGACATTTCGAGTACACGGTGATGCCGTTTGGCCTGACCAACGCCCCCGCTGTGTTTCAGCATTTTATGAACGATATCTTTCGGGATCTGTTGGACCAGTTTGTCGTGATTTACCTGGACGACATCCTGATTTACTCCCCGTCGCGTGAAGCGCATCATCAGCATCTCCGTCAGGTCCTGCAGCGCCTCCGGGAACATCGGCTGTTTGCCAAGTTGGAGAAGTGCCAGTTCTACCAGGTGACCATCGATTTCCTGGGTCACCGCATTTCTCCTGAGGGCATCGCCATGGAGCCGAGTAAAGTCGAGTCGTTGCAGAGTTGGCAACCCCCGCGTCGCGTGAAGGACGTTCAGCGACTCCTTGGATTTGCCAACTACTATCGGACATTCATCCCTGGCTTTGCTGCCTTGACAGCCCCCCTCACCCGGCTCCTGCAGAAGAAGACTCGGTTCCAGTGGAACGCCCCCGAACAACAGGCGTTCCAGGCTTTGAAGGACGCCTTCATGAAGGAGCCCATCTTGAAACATCCCGACCCGCAACGGCCGTTTGTCGTGGAGGCGGACGCCTCCGACATTGCCATTGGGGCCGTGTTACTTCAGGCAACGACGCCCAGCGGTACCCTTTTCCCTTGCGCGTATCACTCTCGGAAATTGAACCCCTCGGAGCGCAACTATACCATCTGGGAGAAGGAGCTGCTGGCCATCAAGGCGGCGTTCGAGGCTTGGAGGCATCATCTGGAGGGGGCGCGGCATCAGATCGAGGTCCGGACGGACCACAAGAATCTGGAAAGCCTGCAGACCGCTCGGAATTTGAATCAACGCCAGATCCGGTGGTCCCTCTTCTTTGCGAGGTTTGACTTCCGGGTGCGGTACATACCAAGCGGGCACAACCAGAGAGCGGATGCTCTGTCCAGAAAGCCCGAATACACCCGAGCGGAAGACAAGCTTCCGCCCAGGACAGTGATCCCCGTCGAGTCTTTTGCTGCGGTGCGGGAGCCGGTGGATATACGGGCTCGGATCCGGGAGGCACAGCAGCAGGAGGCGTGGGTGGCTCAGCGGAAGGAAGAGGTGGGGCCAGATTCGCCTTGGTCGGTCGCGGATGGACTCCTGTATTATCGTGACCGGCTCTATGTTCCAGGAGGGCCACTCAGGGGACTCGTCCTCAGCCAGTGTCATGATAACCCGGCTGCGGGGCATTTTGGCCTGTTCAAGACTCTGAACCTGGTCTCCCGTACCTTCTGGTGGCCCCGAGTCCGACACGATGTCCAGTCTTATGTCACCTCCTGCATTCCTTGCAGGCAGGCCAAGTCAGCGACAGGGCCCCCGCCTGGTTTACTGCAGCCCTTGCCAACACCCAAGAGACCCTGGGGGGCTGTGTCCATGGACTTTCTGACGGATCTACCCCCATCCTCCGGCTTCACGACAGTGTTTGTGGTGGTGGACATGTTGACCAAGATGGCGCACTTCATCCCCTGTCGCGGCTTACCGTCAGCTCGCGCCACTAGTCGCATGTTCATCCAACAGGTGTTCCGGCTGCATGGCCTTCCCGATAGAGTCGTCTCCGATAGGGGGGCCCAGTTTACAGCCCGCTTCTGGCAGGAGTTGATGCGGGCGTTGGACATTAAGGTTTGCCTCTCGTCCGCGCATCATCCTCAGACCGACGGGGGTACCGAGAAGGTCATCGGCATCTTAGAGCAGTATCTGCGCTGCTACGTTAACCTGCAGCAGGACAATTGGGTGGACTATTTGGCCATAGCCGAGTTTGCCTTTAACAACTCGCAGCACACCTCCACGCAGATGACACCGTTCTTGGCCAACGTGGGTTATCACCCCCGGTTTTTCCCCCTTTCTCCCGTGGACTCATCGGAGCCGGCAGCGAACGAATTTATGGCGGAGTTACAGGCGATCCATCGGTTGGTGCGACGGCAGCTGGAGAAGGCCAAGGCCGACTACAAGAGGTTCGCCGATCGGTCGAGAAGGGATACGCCTCCACTATCGGTGGGGGATCGGGTCTGGCTGTCCACCAGGAACCTACCATCCACTCGGCCGGCGAGGAAGCTGGACCACCGTTACCTTGGACCGTTCCCAGTCGAGGCCGTCATCAATCCGGTCGCCTATCGTTTAACTCTGCCACGTTCCCTGCGCGTGCACCCCGTCTTCCATCGGTCCTTGTTGGTCCCCGAACAACCGGCCTGTCCACTTCGCCAAGCGGAACCTCCCCCATCAGGAACTCGTGATGGAGGCAGCACCCCCGAGTACGAGGTCGCCAGCATCAGGGATTCCCGCTGGCTGAAAGGTCGCTTCCAGTACCTGATCGAGTGGAAAGGGTACGGGCCGGAGGACTTCACATGGGAAGACGCGACCGCCGTTCATGCCCCTGCGTTGGTGACTGCGTTTCACGAACAGTTCCCATCCCGACCGCATCCGGATCGGCAGACCCGGGGGAAGGGCCCTGCGGTGCGGGATAGTGTTGTGACTCAGGGCCAGCCTGTGGTTTCGGCAGCCGGCTCAGATGTGTCGGATGACTCAGATGAGGGGGAGGAGGACCGTGTGGGAGACGAACCGGTTGATGATGGCGTGGAGGCTTGGCAGAGTTCCCAGCCGGGGCCCTCTTCTCAGCTGCGTGAGCCCGATAGTGCGGAAGATGATGACCCACAGCTGGCCCTGTTCAAGGACGCCCGACGCAGGAGGCAGTCGAGCAGGAACAAACAAAGAAAGAATGTGGGACTCCTCGGGAGGAGGCACAGGGAGACCACGCCCTGAGCTCTCTATAAAAGGAGTGTTTGGGGAGGGGCTGGTTGCTGAAAGCAACTTTTCCGCTTGAGAAGACAAGCTCTAGTGTTTTTGTTAACTGCGTAATAAATCTGGGCGGATGCCTTTTAGCCTTGGAAGCTCTCCAGTCTCTTCTTTCTAAAAAGGGGTTTGCCTTTACAAGGCCAGAAGAGGGCTGGTTCAGAACAACCACCTGTTTGTTGGATCCGTGCCCCTCCTGGCTGGTTTATGCGGCCCGGGAGGGGACACGAGGCTGGTTCCAGGCAGTAATAACTGCTTCTTTGAAGGAGGGTGTCTTCCCCGCCGCCTTGAAGGAGGCAGTGGTGAGACCCCTCCTCAAAAAGCCTGCCCTGGACCCGGCTGTTTTAAATAACTATTGTCCAGTCTCCAACCTTCGCTTTCTGGTGAAGGTTGTTGAGAGCGTGGTGGCGCATCAGCTTCCTCTGTTCCTGGAGGAAACTGATTATCTGGACCCATACCAATCAGGTTTCAGGCCCGGGCACAGCACGGAGATGGCATTGGTCGCACTGGTGAATGATCTCTGGCGGGCTCAGGACAGGGGTTGCTCCTCTGTCCTAGTCCTATTAGATCTCTCAGCGGCTTTCGATACCATCGACCTTGGTATCCTACTGCGGCGTCTCAGGGGGCTGGGAGTGGGAGGCACCGTTTTACGGTGGTTCTCCTCCTATCTCCTGGGCCGCTCGCAGTCGGTGTTGACAGGAGGGCAGAGATCCACCCCGAGGCCTCTCGTTTGTGGAGTCCCTCAGGAGTCGGTTCTCTCGCCCCTCCTGTTCAACATCTACATGAAGCTACTGGGCGAGGTCATTCGTGGTTTCGGGGTGGGGTATCATCAGTACGCTGATGATACCCAACTTTTTTTCTCCACCCCGAACCAACCCAGCGATGCCCTCGCCGTGATGTCCCGTTGCCTGGAGGCGGTCCAGGTCTGGATGGGGAGAAACAGGCTTTGTCTCAATCCTGCCAAGACTGAGTGGCTGTGCATACCGGTATCTCGGGTCAACCAGACTATTCCATCTTTAACGATGGGGGGTGAGGTGTTACCCCCCCATTGATAGGGCTCGCAACTTGGGCGTCCTCCTGGATTCACGGCTCAGTTTTGAAGACCACATAGGAGCCGTGACCAGGGGGGCTTTTGCCCAGGTTCGCCTGGTGCGCCAGTTGCGACCCTACCTGGACCGAGATGCCCTACGCACAGTCACTCATGCGCTCGTGACCTCCCGTTTAGACTACTGCAACGCTCTCTACATGGGGCTGCCCTTGAGGACCACTCGGAAGCTTCAACTGGTGCAGAATGCGGCTGTGCGAGTTGTGATGGGGGTTTCCCGATACTCCCATGTAACACCTCTACTCCACGAGTTGCATTGGCTTCCGGTTGCCCTCCGGGTGAGATTCAAGGTGCTGGTGATGACCTATAAAGCCCTGAATGGCTTGGGTCCAGGTTATTTGAGGGAACACCTGCTGCCAGCATCAAGCTCCCTTCGTCCAGTGCGCTCACACAGGGAGGGTCTTCTCAGGGTGCCGCCGGTAAAAGATTACCGGCGGATAACACCCAGGGAGAGGGCCTTCTCTGTGGGTGCGCCTGCCCTCTGGAACCAGCTGCCCGTGGAGCTTAGGACTGCCCCTGACCTTCGTTCATTCTGCCGGGACCTGAAGACCTGGCTCTTTGAGCTCTCCGGCCCAGGCTGAGAATTTTTAACTGGGGTTTTTATTTTTAGGGATAATTTAATCTTTTTTAATTGTTTTTTTAACTTTTGTATTTTGTATTGGTTTGATTTTAAAATACCCTGTAAACCGCCCTGAGTCGTTTGGGAAAGGGCGGTATATAAATCTAATAAAATTAAATTAAAATTAAATATCTCAATTGGCTTATTTACCAGATCTAACAGCTAATCTCCATTTTATGCAGTAGCTCTACCAGCAGTTGGAATCTGTTTATCTGGCAGATTTTCTCAAATGGACTTTGAATAAGTCCAAACATCACCATCATGACTGGTCAAAAGGAGAAATTACAAATATTCCAATGTGTTTTCTCTATCAAATGAAAGTCAAGTGAAATTAAAATGTAATAAAATGTATTCAACCTGCATTCTTATGAAGCATCTACTGTATTCAACAGGAGATTGAAATTACAAATGTGTTCTATGCATTTAAAAGAACTAATAATACTCTTACCAAATAAAGAGAAATATGTACATGTTATTAAGTAAAGTACTATGATGGCATTTATTTTGTCATAAATGCATAGGTCAAGAAGTTGACATTTATGAAAAATATAAAATGTGAAGCAGCCTTAAGAATTCAAGGACACTGAATGTGTGTTCTTCCTAGGACATATGATTGCCTGTATAGTTTTGATCCATTAGGATTAACTATTGAATGTGATAATAGAATTTAGGTTAAATTTAAGATGTCGATTCTATATTTATTGGGCTTCTGAGATACAGCAGCAGGCCTGAGCCTATAGAGTAAAAGGCTGGAGGTCTCAAATTTTCTCTCCTGCCTTGGTCTAACCCTGCCACTACTTCTCTCCCAAGGGAATGCTTGCTTGCTTGCTTGCATGCTTGTTTATTTATTTGTTTGTTTGTTTCCTAAAGGTAAAAGGTAAAGGTAAAGGTTCCCCCGCACATGCGTGCTAGTCGTTTCCGACTCTAGGGGCCGGTGCTCATCTCCGTTTCAAAGCTGAAGAGCCAGCGCTTGTCCAAGGACGTCTCCGTGGTCATGTGGCCGGCATGACTAGATGCCAAAGGCGCATGGAACGCTGTTACCTTCCCACCATAGTGGTCCCTATTTTTCTACTTGCATTTTTTACGTGCTTTCGAACTGCTAGGTTGGCAGAAGCTGGGACGAGTAACAAGCGCTCACTCTGTTACGCGGCACTCGGGAATTCGACCTGCCAAACTGCCAAACTGTTTCCTATATCTGCCCATTTCAGCAAACAACTCTGAGTGGCTCACAATTCAAAAACATATTACAATTAAAATCTTTAAAATATTTTAAAATAAAAACAGTAAAAACTGTTAAAACTATAAAAAACATTAAGACATCTAATTTGAATACATACAAAGCAAGACATCTGGCCTATTAATAATATAGCCAGGAGGCGGAGCCCTTGGAACATATATCGCCCCGGATTCAGGAGAATAGCCAGGCTTTTACAGCTTTAGGGAAGGCTAACAGGGTTGGGGTCATTCTAATCTGTAATCCGAAGGGAGGATGTTGCACAGAGCAGGGACTGCTGCAGAAAAAGCTCGTCTTCTAGACCCTGTCAGCTGACATTTTTTGGCTGACAGGACCTGCAGCATGCCCATCCTATTTGATCTAGTGGGATGGGTAGAAATTCTGGAAAAAAAGCAATCCCTCAGGTACTCTGATCCCAAGCCATGTAGGACTTTATAGGTAATTGCCAGCACCTTGAATTACACCCAGAAACAAGTGTAGGTAACCAACAAGGGAGTAATGTTATGTGTGCTGTTAAAAAACACCACTTTTCTTGGCACCTGTCCCCCTAACCCTGGAATATGACAAAGATAGGGTCCTACAGCCTATATAATTACTGGCAAGTAAAAGGGTAAAAAAAAAAAGACTAAAGGAAAATTAATTCTGCAGCAGAACCTCTTGACCTTACATATTGCAGTGTATAACTAGGTAAATGTCAACCTCAGACCAAGACATCAATTCTATATGAAGGCTGCAATAATCGAACCTTGCATATTTCAGTGAATTAGGGAGGTGCCTGCCTCAGCTGCTTCCAAACATTGTCTGAAAATTTTGGTCTTAAAGCACATTTTACCATTTGTTGTCTGGCAATGGAGCTTGCATATCTCTGTCAAGATCATCTTCCTTATTCTCGACAGTAAATCATTACCACCCTGCCTCAACTTTTGGGAGATAAATCAATCTCATAAAGTATAAACAGAATCAAGATTATTTTAAAAAAGAAACAGAAAAGAAAAGAGAAAAGTTAATTCTTCCCCCCCTTCCCCTTCCCCCCCCCCACCATGGAGTCCTTGGTGCTCTCAGAGGTTGTTTGTTTGCTTGCAGACATTTCATTACTCAACTAGATAATTTCATCAGTGCTAATGAACACGGGGTTTGATCCCTGTTTATATACAATAGCTTGTCCTGCCATTGTTGATGGATGTGTGGTTTTCTTCTTGATTAGGGAATTGTTTTCTGCTTGATTGTTTATCTGATGCTAATTCCTACTTATCAGGGTGCTAATTGCTGGAGAGAATGTGTTCTGGTTTTTCTGTTTCTTTTTAGCTTTTTTATTGTCACTTTTGAATGGTGCGTAAATGTGGATCACTTCTATGTGTAGGATGTTAGCTAGTTGGGTAATGAAATGTTTGCAAGCAAACCAACCTCAGAGAGTACCAAGGATTCTACAGTTCAACCCTGTGCTACATATATTCTCTTCTATTGGAATTTTTTTCAGTTAAATCTTTTAGTGATGAAGCTATTTAGCTATTTAGTGATGAAGGAGATAAAAAATACCATGCTGCTCAAAACCCAGACAGCATCTGAAAAGATCATGCAAAAGAAAAAAATATACATGGTAGTAAGTGCGTGGGCAGATTGCAGGATGATAGTTCTGGAACTTAGAGTAGATATGAATATTAAATATGAATTCCACATCTGAATGCATCTCCTTTCAAGTGAATATGAGAAAAAGCTTTCCAGCACAGTATTTTTTGAGGAGGGGGATTCCTAATTCACAACCTTGGTTCAATGTGTATCTTCCATTATTCCACTGTACAGTTTACTTCTGCATGCTACTGTATGTAATGGGATTCATCAAAGAAGTCCTGTCTTAAGATTGTTGTTGTTAGCTGCGAAGTCGTGTCCGACCCATCGCGACCCTATGGACAACATTCCTCCAGGCCTTTCTGTCCTCTACCATCTTCTGGAGTCCATTTAAGCTCACGCCTACTGCTTCAGTGACTCCATCCAGCCACCTCATTCTCTGTCGTCCCCTTCTTCTATTGCCCTCGATCTTTCCCAGCATTAGGCTTTTCTCCAGTGAGTCCTTCCTTCTCATTAGGTGGCCAAAGTATTTGAGTTTTAGCTTCAGGATCTGGCCTTCTAAAGAGCAGTCAGGATTGATCTCCTCTAGGACTGACCGGTTTGATCACCTTGCAGTCCAAGGGACTCGCAGGAGTCTTCTCCAGCACCATAGTTCAAAGGCCTCAATTCTTTGGCGCTCAGCCTTTCTTATGGTCCAACTTTCACTGCCATACATTGCAACTGGGAAGACCATAGCCTTGACTATACGCACTTTTGTTGACAGGGTGATGTCTCTGCTTTTTAGTGTGCTGTCTAGATTTGTCATGGCTTTCCTCCCCAGGAGCAAGCGTCTTTTAATTTCTTGGCTACAGTCCCCATCTGCAGTGATCTTGGAGCCCAGGAAAATAAAATCTGTCACTACCTCCATTTCTTCCCCATCTATTTGCCAGGAATTGAGAGGGCCAGATGCCATGATCTTGGTTTTCTTAATGTTAAGTTTCAACCCAAGTTTTGCACTCTCCTTCTTCACCCGCAACAAGAGGCTCTTTAGTTCTTCTTCACTTTCTGCCATTAGAGTGGTATCATCTGCGTATCTTAGGTTGTTGATATTTCTTCCGGCAATCTTAATTCCAACTTTTGATTCATCTAGCCCTGCCTTTCTCATGATGTGCTCTGCATATAAGTTAAATAGGCAGGGCGACAGTATACAGCCTTGCCGGACTCCTTTCCCAATTTTGAACCAATCAGTGGTTCCGTGTCCAGTTCTCACTGTTGCTTCTTGGCCCGCATATAGGTTTCTCAAGAGACAAATAAGATGGTCTGGTACTCCCATCTCTTTAAGAACTTGCCACAGTTTGTTATGATCCACACAATCAAAGGCTTTAGCATAGTCAATGAAGCAGAAGTAGATGTTTTTCTGGAACTCCCTAGCTTTCTCCATGATCCAGCGTATGTTGGCAATTTGATCTCTAGTTCCTCTGCCTCTTCGAAATCCTGCCTGTACTTCTGGTAGTTCTCGATCCACATACTGCTGAAGTCTAGCTTGTAGGATTTTAAGCATGACTTTACTAGCATGAGAAATGAGTGCAATGGTGCGATAGTTTGAACATTCTTTGGCACTGCCTTTCTTTGGAATTGGAATGTAAACTGATCTTTTCCAATCCTGTGGCCACTGTTGAGTTTTCCAAATTTGCTGGCAAATTGAGTGTAGCACTTTTACTGCACTGTCTTTTAAGATTTTGAATAGCTCAGCTGGAATACTGTCACCTCCACTAGCTTTGTTGTTGCTCAGCTTTTCTAAGGCCCACTTCACTTCACATTCTAGGATGTCTGGCTCGAGGTCAGTGACCACCTCATTGTGATTATCAGGGACATTAAGCTCATTCTTGTATAGTTCTTCTGTGTAATTTTGCCACCTCTTCTTAATCTCTTCTGCCTCTGTTAGGTCCCTGCCATTTTGGTCCTTTATCATGCCCATTTTTGCATTAAACGTTCCCTTCATCTCTCCAATTTTCTTGAAAAGATCTCTGGTCCTCCCTATTCTATTGTTTTCTTCTATTTCTTTGCACTGTTCATTTAAGAAGGCATTCTTATCTCTTCTAGCTATTCTCTGGAATTCTGCATTCAATTGGGCATATCTATGTTTTTCTCCCTTGCCTTTCGCTTCCCTCCTTTCCTTAGCTATTTGCAAAGCTTCCTCAGACAGCCATTTTGCTTTCTTGCATTTCTTTTTCTTTGGGATGGTTTTGGTTGCTACCTGTTGTACAATGTCGCGAACCTCTGTCCATAGTTCTTCAGGCACTCTGTCTATCAGATCTAATTCCTTAAATCTATTTGTCACCTCTACTGTATATTCAACAGGGATATGATTTAATTCATACCTGAGTGGCCTAGTGCTTTTCCCTACTTTCTTCAGTTTAAGCTTAAACTTTGCAAGGAGAAGCTCATGGTCTGAGCCACAGTCAGCTCCTGGTCTTGTTTTTACTGACTGTATAGAGCTTCTCCATCTTTGGCTGCAGAGCATATAGTCAATCTGATTTCTGTGATGACCGTCTGGTGATGTCCATGTGTAGAGCCGTCTCTTGGGTTGTTGGAAAAGAGTGTTTGCTATGACCATCGTATTCTCTTGACAAAATTCTATCAGCCTGTGCCCTGCTTCATTTTGTACTCCAAGGCCAAACTTGCCTGTTATTCCGGTTATCTTTTGGCTTCCTACTTTAGCATTCCAATCCCCCATGATGATAAGGACATCATTTTTTGGTGTTAGTTCTATAAGGTGCTGTAGGGCTTCATAGAACCGGTCAATTTCATCCTCTTCAGCACTGGTGGTTGGGGCATAGACTTGGACTACTGTGATATTGAATGGTTTGCCTTGGATTCGAACTGAGATCATTCTGTCATTTTGAGGATTGTATCCCAGTATTGATTTTCCTACTCTTTTATTGACTATGAAGGCTACTCCATTTCTTCTGAGGGATTCTTGCCCGCAGTAGTATACCTGGTGGTCATCTGAATTAAATTCACCCATTCCTGTCCATTTTAGTTCGCTGATACCTAAGATGTCGATGTTCAGTCTTGTCATCTCTTGTTTGACCACGTCCAGCTTTCCTTGATTCATGGATCTTACATTCCAGGTTCCTATGGAGAAAAAATCTTTACAGCATCGGACTTTCCTTTCACCACCAGACACATCCACAGCTGAGCGTCCTTTCGGCTTTGGCCCAGTCGCTTCATTCTTTCTGGCGCTACTAGTACTAGCCCTCTGCTCTTCCCCAGTAGCATATTGGACGCCTTCCGACCTGAGGGGCTCATCTTCCAGCGTCATATCGTTTTGCCTTTTGGTACTGTCCATAGGGTTTTCATGGCAAAGATACTGGAGTGGGTTGCCATTTCCTTCTCCAGTGGATCACGTTTTGTCAGAACTCTCAGCTATGACCTGTCCGTCTTGGGTGGCCCTGCACGGCATAGCTCATAGCTTCATTGAATTACGCAAGCCCCTTCGCCACGACAAGGCAGTAATCCATGAAGGGGTGTCTTAAGATACTTACAGAATAACTAGTCCATTTTTCTTACAATAAATCTGACTAAATGACAATCTAGTTTTCTTAGATATGAGCCATCATTAGGGACTTAACAGTTTTTCTGGAACTCATCTTTAAAGACAGATCATAGTATGTGTGGATTTTTTATCATTTGAGAGTGGGGCTTGGCTTTGGCAGGAATCAGTAGCAGTCCAGAAGTAAGGAGTAGTTCAGGTTTCATGTTTCTCCATTTCTAAAAAAATTTATTAAAAAAAACAACTGCTAAAATAGATTACCTCCCTTGGTAGGAAACCTAAGTAGGGAAAAAGTAAAGTGGACATGTGATGGGTCAATGAATTTTCTCCTTGTGTGGAATTACAGTCTGGAGATTGTCTGCATTCAATGAGGTTGCATGTCTTCTGAAGGAAAGAGGAATTATCATATGTGAGTACTCCAAGACCATTCACATTGATGGAGACACAAAATGCTTTCCATGAAAAGGAAGGCCTTTTCCAATTCTTCCTAATGCAGGAAGTATTTTTAACAGATTTCCCACTAACTGATCATCAGTTGTGGTTTGGCTAACAGTCCCAGATTAGGAAACAGGTTTACTTAAAAATAGACACTTGCACACATAAATAAGAATGGATAGTAATAATATGTAATAATTTATTAAATGATATTGATCAACAATGCAGATGTTCAGACTGGGTTTGGCACTTTTGTCTACCTATCGAATCCTTACCAAGGACCTGGGATAAGCAGATGTGGATGTTTGATGGTGTTACAGATATTGTCGCAAGATGGAAGCTGTTCCCCGTAAGGCTGCCTTTTGCAATTGACTGATGGCAAATTTGTCAGTGCCAATGGTGTTCAAGTGGTGCTCCAGTTGTTTTGGGATTGCACCCAAGGAAACTATTATTATTGGTACTACCCTTGCTTGCCTTTGCCACAGTCATTCTATTTCTATTTGTAGGTCTTTGTATTTTGTTGTCTTCTCTTCTATTCTGCTGTCTCCATGCACTGCCACGTCCGCTAGCCAAACTTTTTTGTCTTTCTTATCTATAACTGTTACGTCTGAGGTATTATGTGGCAGGTGCCTGCCTGTCTGAAGTCCCAGAGCAATTTAACTTTTTCATTTTCTATTACTTTCTCTATTTTATAGCCCCACCAGTTCTTGCTTGCAGGCAAATGATATTTCTTGCAGATCTTCCAATGCACCATTGTTGTTATTTTGTCTTGCCGCTGCTTGTAATCAGTCTGTGCAATCTTCTTGCAGCAGCTTACCAAGTGGTCCACTGTTTCTTCAGCTTCTTTGCATAGGTGGCACTTACTGTCTGTTGCTGTCTTCTCAATTCTGGATTTGTATGCATTTGTCCTTAAGGCTTGGTCTTCTGCAGCCAGAATTAGTCACTCGGTCTCTTTCTTTAACTTTCCTGCTCTTAGCCATTGCCAGGTCTTATTATCCGCTTTCCCAGCTCCTTTTTTAATGCACTGGCCATGTAGTGTTTTGTCTTCCCATGCCTCCATTCTGTTCTTCATTTGGTCTTTCTTGTAGGTCAGTTTGGTATCTCCAGTAGTCAGTAGGCCTTCCTGGCATACTAATTTGAGTGCATCTTCATCATTGTCCTTCAGATATTCTTCCAAAGCCATTTCTTCTTCTTCAACCATCTGATGTACTTGCAACATTCTATGCCCATTGACAGAGTCTGTCAATGTCACTGCGTGGATGAAGGGCGTGATTCATTGTCATTATCTTTCTGGTCTTCCTATCCATTGCTTTTAGTTCTGCTTGAGTCCAGTCCACTATTCCAGGGCTTTTACCATTTTTAGGATATGGCAATATTCAAATACCACCAGTCACCTAGCAAGGTGTCAAAAACTTGATGACCAAAAAAAAAGTAACAAAGTGATAAAGTACAGGTAGTCCTTGACTTACAAAAGTTCGCTTAGTGACTGTTCGAAGTTACAACAGCACTGAAAAAGTGACTTGTGACCATTTTTCACACTTATGAGCATTGCAGCTTCCTCAGGGTCATGTGATTTACATTCGGATGCTTGGCAACTGATTCATATTTATAATGGTCACATTGTCCCAGAGTCCTGTGATCCCCTTTTGCAACCTTCTGACAAGCAAAGTCAATGGGAAGCCAGATTCACTTATCAACCAAGTTGCTAATTTAACAACTGCAGTGATTCACTTAACAAATGTGGTAAGAAGTCATAAAATGGGGAAAAACTCATTTAACAAATTTCTCACCCCTCCTCCTTTTATATCCTCTCTTCTCTCCCCTTTTCTTTTATATTCTTTCTCTCCCCTCCTTCTTTTATATCCTCTCTTCTCTCCACCGCTTCTGTTATATCCTTTTTCTCCCATCCTTTTATATCTTCTCTCCCCCCCTTTTCTCTTCAGTGCACTTCCAGCTGGCCGCTCTCCTCAAGGCTGCACTTTCTCCCCCCCCCCCCATTGTCTTTTTTTTCTCTCCCTCTCCCACCAAAACCTGCTCCTTTTGTAGCCTGGAAGCAGCTGATCGCTGGAAGCACCGATCAGCTGGAGCAGGAGAACCCAGGCAACACCTCATGCAGCTCCAGTTGAATCTCTACCTGAAAACTGCATGGGGCTGCCTGCCACCACCAAGACCGCCGCCAATCAACTGGAACTGCGTGCGCTGATCCTCAGCTCTCGGCAGAACCCAGGCAATACCTCACGCAGCTCCAGCTGACTTTCCCACAAGCCTGTGCAGTGGTGCCGCCACTTCACCTCATCCACTTTTACACTTTTTTTTACAATGTTTTTCAACCCGTCATATGCCTACTACCTGCCAGGTGCCAACGTACCACCAGTGATACATGTGGCACCAGTTGAAAAGCCCTTCCAGCTGTGTATCTAATGACTGGAATTGTCCAGGTGTTGATTGCCTTGATGGTATTTCCTCCATTGAGTTTGGACTTTAAGAACTTTTTCACTCTCTTGATGTATTCACCTCTAATCTTTTTCTTGACTTCAGTGTGCTTGATGTTGTTAGCTTGAAAGATACCAGATATTTGTAGCAATCATCCTCATCCAGATTCTTAATGTTATTTTTATGGGGCCTCTTGATTCCTTCAGTTTCCACTATTTTTCCTTGTTTGATCGTGAGTGTGGCACATTTGTCCAAGCCAAACACCATTGCAATATCTTGGCTATATATACAGACTGTGTTGAGCAGCAATTCTATTTCAGATGGAGTTTTTCCATACAGCTTCTGATCATCCATGTAAAAGAGGTGGGATCGTTTGGCTGATGTTTTTGATGTTTGATAGCCATGGACTGAGTTATTCAATATTGTTGATAGAGGAAACAATGCAATGACAAATAGTGATAGTGAATCTCCTTGAAATATTCCTCTCTTGATATTAACCTCTCCCAGTCTCTCACCATTGACCTGCAACTGTGTCTTCCATTGTGCCATCGATCTTTGCACAAACCTTCTGATATTTTTTACTGACTCGTTATTTCTAGGCACCTGATTATGGTGGCAGAGAATAGAATGCCATTTTGTAGTCAATCCATGCCACATTCAGATTGGTCTTCCTTCTCTTTCAATTTTCCAAGCTCATTTTGTCAATTAGGAGTTGATCTTTTGTTCTGCTATTGGGGCAGTTTCCTTTCTGCTCAGGTGGAAAGAGATGGTTTTCAACTAGATGCTGTTGGACTGTATCAGCTACCACACCAGTTAGCAATTTGAAAGTTGTTGGTAGGCAGGTAATTGGCCTGTAGTTGCCTGATGCTGCCCCTTTTGCTGGATCTTTCATTATCAGGTAGTTTATCCCAGTTGTTAGCCACTCTTCAATTTCACCTCCTTGTAGTATGTTGTTGAATTGCTTGGCAACAAGTGGGTATAGACCAGTTAGATGTCTCAACCAAAAACCATGCAGTTCATCTTCACCTGCTGCTGACCAATTCTTGATCATCCTTGCTTTTTTCTCTACCATTTCTGCTGTTATTGCTAGTTCTTTCATTTCAACTTCTTTTTTTATTCACAGCCACCTCTTTTAACCAAGCTGTGTCCTTGTTGTATTTATTTGGGTTATCCCTTATCTGCACCCAAAACTGTACTGTTTCTTCCTTGTCTGGTACTCACTGATTCACTGCAGTTTCTCCATTGATGGATTGGTAGAAACATTTCTGATTGGATTGAAATTGGAGGTTCTGCCTATAATTTGCAATCTGAGCTTTGTATCTGCTGATCTTCTTGGCTATAGCTGTTATTTGCTGCTTTATTATTTCCAGTGCTTCCTTGATTTTCCTTGTTTCTAAGTGGTATTTCTTGATTAGATATTTTTTGGTCTTTTTGTTCTTAAGCTTCTTTTCTTTCATCTGTTGTAGCTTGCTTGCATCTGATCTCAATTTGATGACCTTATTTGCCAGTCTAATCTTCCATTTTTGTGGTGCACTGTTTGGCTTTTTTTCTTTTTTGTTGATTTTGCATCCCAGGTGTTCAGTTATAACTGCAGCTGTGCTGTACATTAGTTGGTTTGCTTCTTGCAGTGAGTTGATACTTATACTTGATATTGCAGTATTTGCATCTTTTAACACTTGTGCTAGTTGTTTCTTTGAAACAAGCTTCAATGCAGGCAGCCTTATTCTGATCTTTTTGTGCTGTTCTAGCTGCTCAGTTATTCTTTGTTTCAATTATTTCTTTAGTTAGAGGGCTTAGTTCTTCCTGAGGCAGAGGTGCCTGGTATCCAAATGAAAACAGTTGTATTTCTCTGCTGGATTCCTCTACTGCCAACTCCCCCTGGTTTGCCTCTACATTCTGAGTTACTTGTGGCAAGGCTTTGATTTCTTTGCCCTAGGTAAACCTTTGCAGTTCTGTTTCTGTGAATACTTTATTTTGTATTATAAATCAACACTGATCTGCTAGCCTCTCTTCTGTTATTTCTGATTCTGGATGTTGTTCTTTCCAGAACTGGTGCATTCATTTCAAATATCCTCTTCTTGTTGGACTTGATCTGTAATAACAGTTCATTTTTTTTCTGTTTTCAATCACTGTGTATTTGCGACAGCTGCAGTAGTTCTGTAGCTGTTGGTCTCAGTTGCTCACCCAACAGTGCCAAGTCTTGTAGCCCATTTTTCACCATATATCCAGGAACTCCAACATCGACAACAGCCCTTGTTAAGTCGGGCAACATCCAAGCCAGTATAGCTTTCTGAAATGTATATCTCACCATATTTTTTATGGGAAAGACACTCTTTGTCTGACTCTTCTGATGATATCTGTCCAGTATGGTTGAACCTCTGGCATAGCTCTCATCTTCCTCACAGTACACAATCCCCACAACCACGTCAAGTAGTGCCTCACTGGGGGATAATGATGATGATGATTGAAAGGCTGTATACTGTTACTATTCTATAATAACAGATTGTCATCTATTCCTTAGAATATCTTATTCTAAGCTAGCATGTCTTTAATGAAAACAAAGGCATTATATTGGATGAAACTCTGGTAAAATGATAACTCATATGAATAGTGGCTTAAAAAGCAACCTCTCTCTCTCTCTCTTTGTGTACACACACACACACACACACATGTATGTGTGTGTGTGTGTGTGTTACACCATGACAATAAAACATAATTGCTAGAACAACTAGGCTCTTACTAGAACACATGTATTTAACCTTGACATTATAAACTATTCAATTTCCAGATACAAAGCTACAGAATTATGTTTGAATTTTCATTGTGAGAATATCTTAAACCTCTTCATTTCACAACTGACAGTGGAAAACATCAAGCTGTGGTTCAAAGCTCTTTTACCATTAGCTCATTCATAGTATGCTTAGCAAAAAATCCAACATTTATTATTTAAATTTCTTACACTATGCATAATAAGCAATACACTTGAGCCTTCTGGCACTGCCATGCATTTTGTTCATCAGGTAATTAATTTAAATTGCATTTAGGTATAGATTTTAAAAAAGAAATTGTTTTTCTTTACAAAAATAATAATACATGCAAAAAAACAGCTTTGGGGCAAAAAACACTAGATTAAAACAAACTAAAAATATGAATGCTCTTGCTAAATTATATACTTCTCTCTATATGAATACATTATGCCATATTTAAAAATATCAGGAATATCAGAACTCCGTATCTTTGTGACTGAATTATTTATATGAATAAAATAAAGCAAATATGTATATATTGATAGGATTACACACACAGAGAGAGAGAGAGAGAGAGCATAAGACTATCACCCATTTACTGTGTTGATAAATAAAGTTTGCAGTAGAACTACAGCCATATTCATTATATAGTTATCTCATTCAATTAAGTGTGGTTATTTTACCAGCAAATCTTTCCTATTAATTCAAGCATAACAAGGAAATTGGAGAACAGACCCATCTATGAAATGAAACTTCTTTTGCTTGGGTATTTGCAAAACAGGAATGAGGCATTTTACATAATAGTGAATTTGGTAGGAAATCTTCTTTCTCACTGAAAGCTATTAAAGGTAAAGGTAAAGGTTCTCCCGCACATGCGTGCTAGTCGTTTCCAACTCTAGGGGGCGGTGCTCATCTCCGTTTCAAAGCTGAAGAGCCAGCGCTTGTCCGAGGACATCTCCATGGTCATGTGGCCGGCATGATTAGACGCCAAAGGCGCATGGAACACTGTTACCTTCCCACCGTAGTGGTCCCTATTTTTCTACCTGCATTTTTTACGTGCTTTCGAACTGCTAGATAGGCAAAAGCTGGGACGAGTAACAGACGCTCACTCTGTTACGCGGCACTCAGGATTCGACCTGCCAAACTGCTAACCTTCTGATCGACAAGCTAAGCGTCCTAACCCACTGAGCCAACACGTCCCTCTAAAAGCTATTACTATGCTGCTAATAATAATAATGATTGTGATGATACAAAAGTACATGGCAATTTATTTAGTACCTGGTTTTTTTAAAAAAAAACCATAGGTCTTGATTTACTGAAAACACAATAAAGCATTATAGGAAGGTCTTACATGATCAGCCACATCTCCTTTATAATTTATGCAATGAAAGATAAGGAGAAACCATGAAATGTCTTTGTTATATTTGGAGTTTCCTGTTTCCTTTCCTCAATTAGGAAAAAATGTGGGGAGGAATTTGTGTAGCCTAATTCATACATTCATATAGTCATACCTTTTTAAGGGCAATTTATGAAGGGAAATAGTTTTTACTAACATGCAATTTGAGTTGGATGATTTGGAATAGCTTTGCATGAATGAATAAAATAGAAAGAATTAAATAAAAAATTTAAGATGCAAGTGATGCTGGGAAAACCTTTTTTTAGATTTAATGAATGTTGTGTTCATCCTTTCAAGATGGCAGTTATCTAAATGTGGGTCAAGGCAACATAAATGGAGATTTTAAAATATTGTGTAAATAAAAATAAGGAAGGTAGTTCAAAATTCCAAACTGGACAGAGTGAAATGCTAAAATCTCTAAATGAAAGCAATCATAAAGTTTATTTCTGTTGCATGTTGAATATAACATAATGTTTACTTCAATTTTCGTTCAGGAAAACAGAGTCATCTTTTTGGATATGCTTTGATGCCTTTCCCATTAGGAACTGCTCTGGGTGAGGAGTAAGCAAACCCACATCAATTGGGAAAAGGAAGCAACTCCCTGCTCAGCAGAACTAGGTTTTCTGGGAATGATATTATGTTCAGTTCATACAAGCCATGCAGTCCTGAAAAGATGGTACTGGGTAACGCCTCCTTGCTATTGTGAACCAACTTCTGGTATCCCTCAAGGATCTATAGCAGAGGTCCCCAACCTTGGCCACTTTATGACTTGTGGACTTCAACTCCCAGAATTCCTCAGCCAGCCATGCTGGCTGAGGAATTCTGGGAGTTGAAGTCCACAAGTCATAAAGTGGCCAAGGTTGGAGACCCCTGATGTATAGGTCCCTGAAGCTATTCCAGATCTGCATGAAACTACTCGGACAGTCCATTGAGGGCTATGAGGCTGGGTATCACCAATATGGGATGACACCCAGCATTGTATTCCCATCAATATTACCCAGGAATATACTGTATACCCATCAATATTCCAAATTTAAGTAAATTGAAAGCAAACCTGAACAAGATAGAGATCCTCCTTCTTACAATAAAGATTCATATACATCTGAGTTTATTGTATTCTTCTAACTTCTATGTAAGGTTGCATACTAACCCCTTAAATTATATCTAAAGTACAACTACTACAATATTTATAGTATTTAACATTGGTTCTTATTTCAATGAAACATCAGATTGCACTAGGGTGCACAGCAATGATGAACATGAACTGAACATGGAAAAGCAAGGACATCAGTTTGGCAATCAAATGTAGGTTAGTCCACTGTATTGTGTTTCCCATAGCTACCTATGGTTGTGAAAATTGGACTTTAAACAAGCAAGACAGGAAGAAAATTGATTCATTTGAGCTGTGGTGCTAGAGAAGGCTCCTGCATATACCTTGGATATCAAAAGTGACTAACAAGCAAGTACTGGAGTGCATAATACCAGACATGTCACTAGAAGACAAAATCACGAAACTATTGTCTCATTTATTTTGGCCATGTCATGCAGGGGAATTCACTGGAGAAAGCAATTATGTTTGGAAATCTTAGTCATAAAAGGAAACCAGGCCATCAACGAACATGATGGCTGGACACCATCAAAGCTGACACAAACCAGAGCATTGAAAAACTCAAAGAAGTAGTGCAAAGTTGGAAGATGTGGAGAGATCTGGTCCATTGAATCACCAAGAGTCGGACACAACTGAATAGATAACATCATCATCATCTTATTTTAACTGCCTTAGAATCATTATTAATTCAGTTACCAATTCAAGCTGTCATCAGTTCAGTTCTGAGGGCTGAGGGCAACTTAAAAATGCTCATGATGAACCAATTGCCACTAAAGCACTGAAAGGAGTAGCCTGTGCCAGATGAAATTTCCCCATGAGATTGATTCTCTCCAGAGAGAATCTGACCAAATCCAAAACTGGATTTTATCTAATCTGAATGCAAATATCTATTAAATGGAAGGTGAAGATTTATCTTTTCTTGCACTGCTTTTGCTCTTTCCATTTAATAGACTTTGCGAGTTTCTTCTTCTTTTTACCATGCCGTAAAATGTCTTTATAAGGAAATGGCTTACAATAAGGTAATTTAATATTGTACTTTAAATATTATGACTTTAGAAAGAGTACAGAGAAGAGCAACAAAGATGATTAGGGGTTGTTGTTGTTAGCTGCGAAGTCGTGTCCGACCCATCGCGACCCTATGGACAACATTCCTCCAGGCCTTCCTGTCCTCTACCATCTTCTGGAGTCCATTTAAGCTCACGCCTACTGCTTCAGTGACTCCATCCAGCCACCTCATTCTCTGTCGTCCCCTTCTTCTATTGCCCTCGATCTTTCCCAGCATTAGGCTCTTCTCCAGTGAGTCCTTCCTTCTCATTAGGTGGCCAAAGTATTTGAGTTTTAGCTTCAGGATCTGGCCTTCTAAAGAGCAGTCAGGATTGATCTCCTCTAGGACTGACCGGTTTGATCGCCTTGCAGTCCAAGGGACTCGCAGGAGTCTTCTCCAGCACCATAGTTCAAAGGCCTCAATTCTTTGGCGCTCAGCCTTTCTTATGGTCCAACTTTCACTGCCATACATTGCAACTGGGAAGACCATAGCCTTGACTATACGCACTTTTGTTGACAGGGTGATGTCTCTGCTTTTTAGTGTGCTGTCTAGATTTGCCATGGCTTTCCTTCCGAGGAGCAAGCGTCTTTTAATTTCTTGGCTACAGTCCCCATCTGCAGTGATCTTGGAGCCCAGGAAAATAAAATCTGTCACTACCTCCATTTCTTCCCCATCTATTTGCCAGGAATTGAGAGGGCCAGATGCCATGATCTTGGTTTTCTTAATGTTAAGTTTCAACCCAAGTTTTGCACTCTCCTTCTTCACCCGCAACAAGAGGCTCTTTAGTTCTTCTTCACTTTCTGCCATTAGAGTGGTATCATCTGCGTATCTTAGGTTGTTGATATTTCTTCCGGCAATCTTAATTCCAACTTTTGATTCATCTAGCCCTGCCTTTCTCATGATGTGCTCTGCATATAAGTTAAATAGGCAGGGCGACAGTATACAGCCTTGCCGGACTCCTTTCCCAATTTTGAACCAATCAGTGGTTCCGTGTCCAGTTCTCACTGTTGCTTCTTGACCCGCATATAGGTTTCTCAAGAGACAAATAAGATGGTCTGGTACTCCCATCTCTTTAAGAACTTGCCACAGTTTGTTATGATCCACACAATCAAAGGCTTTAGCATAGTCAATGAAGCAGAAGTAGATGTTTTTCTGGAACTCCCTAGCTTTCTCCATGATCCAGCGTATGTTGGCAATTTGATCTCTAGTTCCTCTGCCTCTTCGAAATCCTGCCTGTACTTCTGGTAGTTCTCGATCCACATACTGCTGAAGTCTAGCTTGTAGGATTTTAAGCATGACTTTACTAGCATGAGAAATGAGTGCAATGGTGCGATAGTTTGAACATTCTTTGGCACTGCCTTTCTTTGGAATTGGGATGTAAACTGATCTTTTCCAATCCTGTGGCCACTGTTGAGTTTTCCAAATTTGCTGGCAAATTGAGTGTAGCACTTTTACTGCACTGTCTTTTAAGATTTTGAATAGCTCAGCTGGAATACTGTCACCTCCACTAGCTTTGTTGTTGCTCAGCTTTTCTAAGGCCCACTTCACTTCACATTCTAGGATGTCTGGCTCGAGGTCAGTGACCACCTCATTGTGATTATCTGGGACGTTAAGCTCATTCTTGTATAGTTCTTCTGTGTAATTTTGCCACCTCTTCTTAATCTCTTCTGCCTCTGTTAGGTCCCTGCCATTTTGGTCCTTTATCATGCCCATTTTTGCATTAAACGTTCCCTTCATCTCTCCAATTTTCTTGAAAAGATCTCTGGTCCTCCCTATTCTATTGTTTTCTTCTATTTCTTTGCACTGTTCATTTAAGAAGGCATTCTTATCTCTTCTAGCTATTCTCTGGAATTCTGCATTCAATTGGGCATATCTTTCTTTTTCTCCCTTGCCTTTCGCTTCCCTCCTTTCCTCAGCTATTTGCAAAGCTTCCTCAGACAGCCATTTTGCTTTCTTGCATTTCTTTTTCTTTGGGATGGTTTTGGTTGCTACCTGTTGTACAATGTCGCGAACCTCTGTCCATAGTTCTTCAGGCACTCTGTCTATCAGATCTAATTCCTTAAATCTATTTGTCACCTCTACTGTATATTCAACAGGGATATGATTTAATTCATACCTGAGTGGCCTAGTGCTTTTCCCTACTTTCTTCAGTTTAAGCCTAAACTTTGCAAGGAGAAGCTCATGGTCTGAGCCACAGTCAGCTCCTGGTCTTGTTTTTACTGACTGTATAGAGCTTCTCCATCTTTGGCTGCAGAGCATATAGTCAATCTGATTTCTGTGTTGACCGTCTGGTGATGTCCATGTGTAGAGCCGTCTCTTGGGTTGTTGGAAAAGAGTGTTTGCTATGACCATCGTATTCTCTTGACAAAATTCTATCAGCCTGTGCCCTGCTTCATTTTGTACTCCAAGGCCAAACTTGCCTGTTATTCCAGTTATCTTTTGGCTTCCTACTTTAGCATTCCAATCCCCCATGATGATAAGAACATCATTTTTTGGTGTTAGTTCTATAAGGTGCTGTAGGGCTTCATAGAACCGGTCAATTTCATCCTCTTCAGCACCGGTGGTTGGGGCATAGACTTGGACTACTGTGATATTGAATGGTTTGCCTTGGATTCGAACTGAGATCATTCTGTCATTTTGAGGATTGTATCCCAGTATTGCTTTTCCTACTCTTTTATTGACTATGAAGGCTACTCCATTTCTTCTGAGGGATTCTTGCCCGCAGTAGTATACCTGATGGTCATCTGAATTAAATTCACCCATTCCTGTCCATTTTAGTTCGCTGATACCTAAGATGTCGATGTTCAGTCTTGTCATCTCTTGTTTGACCACATCCAGCTTTCCTTGATTCATGGATCTTACATTCCAGGTTCCTATGGAGAAAAAATCTTTACAGCATCGGACTTTCCTTTCACCACCAGACACATCCACAGCTGAGCGTCCTTTCGGCTTTGGCCCAGTCGCTTCATTCTTTCTGGCGCTACTAGTACTAGCCCTCTGCTCTTCCCCAGTAGCATATTGGACGCCTTCCGACCTGAGGGGCTCATCTTCCAGCGTCATATCGTTTTGCCTTTTGGTACTGTCCATAGGGTTTTCATGGCAAAGATACTGGAGTGGGTTGCCATTTCCTTCTCCAGTGGATCACGTTTTGTCAGAACTCTCGGCTATGACCTGTCCGTCTTGGGTGGCCCTGCATGGCATAGCTCATAGCTTCATTGAATTACGCAAGCCCCTTCGCCACGACAAGGCAGTAATCCATGAAGGGGATGATTAGGGGACTGGAGGCTAAAACTTATAAAGAACAGTTGCTGGAATTGGGTATGTCTAGTTTAATGAAGAGAAGGACTAGGGGTGACAAGCTAGTCTCCAAAGCACCTGAAGGCAGGACAAGAAGCAGTGCATGGACACTAATCAAGGAGAGAAGCAACCTGGAAGTAAGGAGGAATTTCCTGGCTGTTAGAACAATTAACTAGTGGAACAACCTGCCTCCAGAAGTTGTGAATGCTCCAACACTGGAAGTTTTTAAGAAGAGACTGGACAGCCATTTGTCTGAAATGGTATAGGGTTTCCTGCCTGAGCAGGGGGTTGGACTAGAAGACCTCAAATGTCCCTTCCAACTCTATTATTGTTATTGTTATTCATAATTAGCTATTTGGAATATCTTGTGGGGAAAAACCAGCAAAGTTTAAATTAGGATGCCAAGCTGCATCCTAATTATTCTAAAATGGATGCTAGGCTAATAACAACTAGTAAGCTTCTTGGTTCTGATGCTTAGTTGAAACCTGAAAATAAAAAATTGATGGCAAGTCCATAAGAAGTTATGAAATTTGAGACAAAGAAACATCGATCCACAAAGACCCTTTCTAATTTGGAAGTAGGAGACATTGCACAGTGTGTGACCACCTGTTAGGCTTGCTCAGCTCACCAATCTTCAATGACCTCAAAAAACTATGCAGGGTCAAATGTATGGGAAAATATTAGGCAATCTAACTATAGGCTGGACTGAAAAATAATAAAAACCCCGTCTTTGAAGAAATCAATGGTAAATCATCTCTCTCATGTTGTCAATCCCCACCCCTTGCCTCATATGAATGTGTCCATGAAGTCACGAAGAATCAGGCAGAGCTTGGACAGCTTATATTTACTTCAGGAGGTATTACAGCATCAATTTCTGGATTTCTAATCTTGCAGACACTTGGAAAGACAAAAAACAAAAAACACCTTGACCAGCACTTTGAAGAATTCTCTATGATAAATATAATTTATAAACATGTGCAAGCTGTATACTGTACATTTAATTTAAATTTACAAGGCTTAGTAAATATAAAAAAATAAACCTGGCCTGATATGATTTATATACTGTATATACATGAGTAGCAACAGTGATAAATGCTTAATTCTGAAACAGAGAATATTTAGCCCATATATTAAAGTTCAAATTATAAAATCACAAATGCACAAATATGGACTTCTCTCCCACCTCTACAAAAGGCGTCTTTAGTCTAAAGCTTCCAAGCCAGACATAGATCAGGGATATGCAGTTTACACACTGAGGCCATATGTTTGGGCCCCAGAGCTGCCATCAAATTGTATTTCCTATAAGTTCCTTTGTTTCTAGACATGATGATTTTAGAAACTGGGTGACCATGAGTTCTAGTTCTGCCTTAGACATGAAGCCAAGTGTGTGATCTTGGACCAATCATTCTGTGTCAGCCTTAGGAAGCAGGCAATGGCAAACTATTTCTGAAAAATCTTGTCAAGAAAACTGAAGGGACATGTTCAGGTAGTCATGAGTCAACATTGATTAGAAGGCATCAAACTAAATAAAAATAAAGTGATGTCCACCTGAGTGGCTACACTTAGCAGCTTTGGGTAATCTTGTAAAACTAAGCCAGGTAGAACTGACTTAGCATTCGGATGCGAAATCCTGAGGGCTGGAAGATAGATTAGAAAGTAAAAAGACTTTCCCCCACACCAAAAAAACCCCCCACACAATGGCAACCACTTCCATATTACCAGTAATCACCACAAATTAAGCTCAATTTGAAAGGTACTTTTTAACATCAAAAGAACAAAAATGAAGTTCAGACAAGTTAGTGTTTCCCCAATAAAAAGAAAATGCCACCTATGTGATCGGTATAGTATGAAAGAAAATAGGGAACTCCCTCTTCTGGCCGCTAGTAATAATTGCTAGGAAAATTCATATACTGTCACAATCCTTTATGCCAAGTAAAGTTTATGAGTTGAATTATACAAACTTTCAAATGTCTGAGAATTTTTCATCAGGTTAAAATCCAAGGAAAAAACATCAAAGACTGTGGTGACGAGTGTAAGCTGCCCAGACTTACCTTTAGCTAAGATGGGAGGCCTATACATTTTATAAACAAATAAATAAATTTCAGCCATATTTATATAATTATAGAAACAGTTCAAATTACTGTGACATATTCTACATGGGACTGCCCTTGAAGAGCATTCAGAAACCTCAACTGGTGCAGAATGTGGCTATGGAAGAAGTAAATAGTGCCGAATAAGTGGCACATATAACACCACTACTACCTGTGCTGCACCGGCTAATAGTGTTTTCAGGTGCAAGTGGTGGTTAGCGCCTTTAAAGCCCTAAAAGGAGTTGGACTGGGTTACCTTAGGAACCATCTTTTTCCAGTCTCTACTCTACCCATCCAGTTCAATCCAACAGATTGGGCATGCTGCAGAGGGTTGACTGGCATTTGTATTCCACGGAACTCCCCCATATTTGGGGCTAAAATGGCTTTTTGCTGAATGGAAGTAGTTTATTATTAAGAACAGGGCATTTCTATGCATAACTGAATTCACTGTAATTAAGCCGTTTGAATATGTGTAGATGTATATAAGACTCAGGGATAGTCTACATGAGATATAGAGAGTAATCAAACCTATTTTTAGAATATCTAATAATAATCAAAATTAACTCAAATTCCACGCACACAAACCTACAGCAGCAGTTTCGGTCACAGCACAAAATAAGGTATTTCATAAGAGTTCTAGCAAAAACAGCAAAACAAATTGCCTTTCTGTATATTTTTATTTGGGACATTGTGCAATTTACAGTATTTCCTCACTCCAATTTTTAGAATTCCTCCATCCCAAGAAGTCCAATTCTTTTTATTTTTATTTTTTTTAAAAAAAGGAAAGGAAAACAGAACAGAGAGCAGTCTAAAATGTTGCTTGATTTTTAAAACATCATTAGTAGCTGACAGCTAACACTTTCAGGATTAGATCAATTATATCATAAATGTAGAAGAATCTAAATCTATTCTGTTCTTAGATCATCAATGTCGCCATGACAGTATTTTCTTTTTTAATTACATACTTGTAACTATAGCAACTATAAACATAATCATTTTCAGTTCTTAAGCTTCAACATGGTGATTTCCTTTCAGCAGAGAGCAGAAGAAATCATCATTCTTTAGAACTCTGGACATTTTGTTTTCTGAATATCCCTTAATTAGTGTGCCATAAGATTAAATCTAGTTGCGCATCTTTTGAAACCAAGAAGCTAAACAACTGATGTTGGACAGATATGGGATGAGACAAGAAGAGATGTGAGCATCTATATCTGTTGGCAGGAATTTGCTGCCCTCTTCAGGTGTCAGTATTAAACTACTATACCCTGCATTAGAACTACACTACTTGTCAGAAGCAGGGTTTAAGTAGGCCAAGCTTCTGAAAACACTGAAGCTATCTTTTAAAGGAAGTTTTTAAAGTATAAACAACCTACTGGAGATAAAATCAAAAGTGTTGCAGCTAGACATTCAGTATCATTCATCTTGCTTTTCATATTTGCTTTTATCATCCTTTTGTGTGCTGTCAACATTTCTTTTTTACCTCATGCAACAGAAAGCCTAAAATCCTATTAAAGGTAATGGTAAAGGTTCCCCTGCACATGCGTGCTAGTCGTTTCTGACTCTAGGGGCCGGTGCTCATCTCCGTTTCAAAGCCGAAGAGCCAGCGCTTGTCTGAGGACGTCTCCGTGGTCATGTGGCCAGCATGGCTAGATGCCAAAGGAGCACGGAACACTGTTACCTTCCCACCATAGTGGTCCCTATTTTTCTACTTGTATTTTTACGTGCTTTTGAACTGCTAGGTGGGCAGAAGCTGGGACGAGTAACAGGTGCTCACTCTGCTACGCGGCACTCAGGATTCGACCCGCCAAACTGCCGACCTTCTGATCGACAAGCTCAGCGTCCTAACCCACTGAGCCACCGCGTCCCTACTAAAATCCTATTACAGATAGCCAAATCAGTAAGCACATTTCCCACATTTTCCTTTCAATGCAGAGAAATTCTCAGAATATAAATCAATGGTGTCAACAGGAGTCCACTGCCTATGTAAAGTTCTTGCTTACTTTTCAAATTGCATAATGAAAGACTTTGCATTTCTGTTACTTTTATAGCCATAGAAATTCTCAGTACACACATACTATACCTGTTGGAATGCCAAATGCCTACCAACATAAGCAAAGACTAGAGACTAAAATCTTGTACATATAAACTCTGAATGAATTCAACCTGTACCCAGGCCAGACACCCAAAGAACTGAGGATTTAAAGCAGTTTGTGGGGGAAACAATTTCCTAACAAACCTGAAACAATTTCCTAAGTGTAAAAATACCCCTTATAAAATACTACTGGACTTGGATTTTAGAGAGGGAAATGGAAAGTAGAAGAGCGGGAAAGGAAAGAAGTTCCTAGAAGACATTTTACAGCACTTGTGCTAAGCCATGCCTTACTTGCCTGCTGGCCTGCTTGCAAACTATGTGGGACTCACTTAACAACTTTTGATTCTTACTTAACTATGGCAACTGGGAATGCCATGTTTCCCATAACTAAGCAATATGGTGACATGACATCCCACTGAACATCAGATTGTTTAGCTATAGAAATTCTGTTTGCAATTATCATTGTTAACTGTGGACTGCCTTTATAAATTGCAAATACTTCGCTGAATGTCAGTAAACATTCACATTATATTATACAAGGTCCTTTAGTTAATATAGGTAGCCATCTTTTAGAGACCACAGTTGGTTCCAGCAACTCCATTGTTAAGCGAAGTGATTGCTAAGTGAACTGTGACTGTGCTTATTATCTTACTTCAGCTTTCCTTTGCTTTACAGGCTTGAGAAAGTTGTAAATGCAAGGATAGGTCATAAAGTTTTTTTTCATCAACATCATAATTGCAAACGGTAACTTTATGAGGCAGTCACTAACCAAGGACTATCTGTAAAGAACTTTCTAATCCAATAGGCTAGAAAACTCAACTTTACGGTTGCACTTAGTAAATTCAACAGCAGTTTTGGCAAAGCACCTTAAAATAACATTTTCATTTTGATAGTTATCCAGAACTAAAGATATGCAATATTCTCTTTTGACCCATTCAGCTCTAACTTGCTGGATAATGGCATTATTATATTAAATCCTGTGTTGATTAACATAATGATATAACATAACACATAATAAACACAAAGTCAGTCAAAAAGGACTCAAATGCCTATACACAAATGCACAAAGCATAAGGAATAAACAGGGTGAACTAAAAATCCAAGTACATGAGGGCAGATATGAAATTGCTGTCGTTACGGAAACTTGGTGTGATGAAACCCATGAACGGAATATACAGCTTAGAGGGATTTAAATTGGTTTTTTTTTAAAAAAAAAGGCCTAATAAACAAGGAGGTGGAGTTGCACTATATATAAGAAATAACCCCATTTCTATAGGAATACAGTAGAACAATGATAAAAACTGTCTTGAATCCACGTCGGTTGAAATAAAAGGAAAAAGAATGACATTGCTAGAGGTCTATATTACAGGCCACATAACCAAGTAGAAGAAATAGATAAGACTTTTTGCTAGTCCATCTAAGGTATGTGGAAAGCACACCACAATAGTAATGGGGACTACCCTAACATCAACTGGGAGGCAAACTCTGCACCTAGTGGAAGATCAACAAGATTCCTGAAAACCTAGCAGACAACTTTGTCTCCCAAAAGGTAGAGAAGGGAACTAGAGGGTCAGCCATACTGCACTTAATTCTCACTAAGAGACATGAAATAATAGAAGACGTTGAAATTGCAGTAACCTTGGGGGGAAGCGACCATGCAATATTGGAATTCAACATTATGCAAGCACAAGCAATAGAAAAAAGTCAAACTAGAATCTTAGACTTCAAGAGAGCTGATTTCAATGAACTTAGAGAGAGCTTGCGAAGGATTCCATGGATGGGAATCCTAAAGAGGAAAACAACACAAGAAGCTTGGGAGATTACAAAAGCCCAGTCTAGCACAATTCCAGTGAAAAAGAAAAATAAGAGTTCTCAAAGGAAACCAGCATGGCTGCCCAAAGAACTCTCTGATAAACTGAAAGACAAAAAGGACAAGTATAAAAAATGAAAAGAGGAGCACAGAACATCAGCAAATAGCCCAAACCTGTAAAGATGAAGTCAGGAAAGTGAAGGCTCAAAATGAACTAAGGCTTGTAACAAAAGTGAAAAATAACAAAAATAGCTTCTTTCACCATGTAAAAAACAAGAAAAAGGTCAAGGAAATTATTGGTCCATTAATGGGAGAAAATAGCAAGAAGGTAACAACCAGCAGGGACAAAGCAGAACTGCTTAACATATTTTTCTCATCTGTCTTTACAACAACAGGAAAAAAACAGTCCAACCTATCAAAAAATACTTTAAAATGCAGATTAGGAATGCAAGTCAAAATAAGCAAGAAAACGGTATAAGAACACCTATCCACTCTACTGTAGATCAGTTCAAATCACCAGGATCAGATGAATTACATCCTGTCAAGCACTGGGAAAATCAGGAGAATAAGGCAATCAAATGAGGATAAAGATTTGTTGCAAGCTTAAGCTCTCTACAAGAATCTGAGCTACTAACAGTCAAGGGAAACTAGCAGGACTCTAGCTACAATATTATCTCTAAAGGGGATGTACTTGTGTTACTTATTTTTACAGAAAAAATTTAGACCACAAACTTGCACAATGTACTAAAAGTGACTTATAGTAGCTGAGACTGTCACCCAAAGGAGGTGTTGGCATACTCTTACTTTTTCTAATGTCCTATTTTTTATGGGTGTGCGCATGCTGATCCCTTTCTCCCATCCAGAGAGCTGCCAGAGAGAAGATTCTCCTTTCTTGCAAAGGGTTTCTGAAATTAGGCTAGAAGCAACATGAAATTGGGTCAGCACATTGTGTTCATGCTCAATCTAAAACTTCAGTTTGAAGTAGGTTCACACCCTTAAATATTTCAAGGTTTACTGCTTATTGATTCGGAGTAAGTCTGTGAAGAATTGATGTGAGGAAACCTCTTATTCTGTAAACTTGAGACCAAATGCATTGGCTTCAGATTGAAGAGCAAAAATTATGACATTATTTATATTTTTAATTGATTTAAATCTTCAATTATTTTTTCAATTTTCATTGTTCTATTTATACTGTGGAATTAAGTCAAAAATAATGCCGGAAACAATCATTTTTGAGCTCAGAGGTTTCTAAATAATAGATGGCCCTCATTTGTTTATGAAGAAAATAGAAGCATGTTTCTTACCTTTGCTGTCTTGAAAATCTATTCAGAACTATATTGCTGCCAGGATAAATGTTTCATCTCTCTTGAACACTCCAGGATTTTAAAAAATATTTTATTTTTATACATCTCCAGTCCCCGTTAGCAAGGCAACTGGATATTCTGACAACTTTCCTTTGACATTTGAAATGTGTTGGCGAGAACTGCCCATAAGCATCAATTTTTCAACATGAATGGCCAATTCCCTGCATAAGAAGTGGCAATGTCCTAGCTCTGGATATCATCTGGGAAAGCAGGGAAACAGCTCAAAACTGAACACTTCATCAGTTGTACTAAACACAAAATGCATAAACTACTAAGTAAGAGACTAGAAGGTAATACCTGATCTTATTTTTGTTGTGAATCTCCTATTCCAGCAGGAGGGAGATAATCCAGAAGGATTTACAGAAGCAGAAGGTGCGCTGTATGTTCCCCAATTTTTCCTATCTAACTGTAAAAGAGATGCGATGTATTAATGGTGTATTTGATCCAATTATCCTCTTTTCCCAGTCTCAAATAATGTCATTACCCCTACCCCGCTCCCAAGAAGATGGTGTAACATCTTGGCATTTTAGCACCAATAGTCCCAAACTGTATCCTCGACTACAAATAAGCAATCATAAACTGCTCCATTATCCCCAAGGTATGCTCAAAGGAGTCACTGAGATATGTGAACACTATCCATTCATAGCCCAGAATGATAGCCATCTTTGAATGGCTTTTGATTTTGGATCACAAGCAGGATTCTTGAGGTAAAGTTGTATAACAGCAATACAAAAGAGTCAGCCTGCCCAGAAATGAATAGCAAACAGCTTTAAACTGCTGTAACTAAACAGTGAATAGTGTATTAAGCATGCTGGATTTTCAAATTCTATGCTTTGCAATTACTTTTCAACTAAAAATGCCTTGGTGGGACTCAGCAGGGTATTCCAGCTTAAGCAACTTTTCTTGCAAATACAAATTAACTTTACAAACAAAGGCAGTTGGTTAGACAAACATGGTATAATTAAATCATTAAACAGAGTCTTACGATGCTCAGATCAATTAATAGACTTAAAAATAGTTGAATAGTTGAACCTTCTTTTTTTGGAAAAGAATTTGGCTGTCCTTCACTCAGTCAACTATTCCTAGCAGTTATTAGGAGGACACGTTTCCCAAATAAAATTTCAAATAGTTTCAGTGAAAGTAAAAGTTTTTATAGAATTATGGCTCCAAAGAGAGATGGCAATGAGCTTAACAAAGTAGCTTAAGCAGATAGTTACTAATTCTGAAGATAAACTTAGTCAAAAGGAGATAAAAAGTGATAAAAAGGAAGATATAGTGGTCAATCTATCAAAGATTTAATGAAAATAATATTAAACCCTAGTTTTAACAGGGAGCTTATATTGTGTTGGCTGAACAGCTCAGGGGCACTTCATTTATCTGAAAAGCTCAGGAGGATCTTCAGGCAATACAACATACATGCATACTTTAAACCCAGAATATACTAAGGCAGAAGCTTGTCCACCCCAAGGATAAAACACCCAGACACAAACTGAGCCACATGGTATATGCAGTACAATGCCATAAGCCATGTGCAGATACTGTATGTACATCGGGGAAACGAAACAACAGCTTCATAAACGCATGGCACAACATAGGAGAGCAAACTCATCAAGACAAGATTGAGCAGCCCATCTGCATTTAAACAGCAAAGGCCACTCTTTTGAAAACAGCAAAGTCCAGAGAGGACTGCTGCTTTGAAAGAAGGATCAAAGAGGCTATCTATGTGAAAACTGAACAGCCCTCTCTCAACAGAGGGGAAGGGATATGACATCATCTATCTCCAGTCTACAACATAGTCCTTTAAGCAGTTCCAAAAAGGCTCCACACGAATGTGCACATGGTCATATGACCATGAAGACACAGATAAACCTCCAACTGGCCTCAACGATTCTCTAAAAGAATACAAATGACCAGCTGTCTGCAAGGAATATAAATCCTTCCATTCCCTACCATACAGTCAGAGCTGAAGAAGCTTCTTGGATGAGAAACAAAACGTCTTCAAAGAAAAACAAGAAAGTCCAGTTGTCTCTTGAAAAGGCATCTTTGGGACAACCATGACCTGGATGACTAGTTGATTGAGGATGGATTGCAGTTTCTTACCTTATTGCTATGTGCAATTCCTCTGTTAAGACTGTCCTCTTGATTGCAGTGTAAGCTAATGTGCCAGCCAGGCTTCCATTCTTTGGTTTAGATGGTTTTGCAGTTGCCTTTGTGGAGGGGGGGCAAGGAGGATTAATCAAGGGACTAAGCAGAGAGAAGTGGATCTGACTTTGGCTATGTCCAAAAGATGTGGAGAAAAAAGGGTGCAGCTTCCCTTTTGTTTATTAGATATATGTTCTTTACCGCTTATAGCAGGCAACTGTTCTTACTTCCCTCTTCACCTATATTAACCAGACAGGATATATCCTTGGTGATTAGGAGATAGATAGTTAGACCCAGATAGTTATAGACCCATCAGTCTTAATATATACACTATACACTAACCATTTGAACCACCACCACCCCAAGGCAGAATTGGAAAAGAACAACCTTGTAAGCACATCACTCAAATCAGATCAAAATTAGCTAATTTAGGTACATGGATATCAACTCTCTGATACCGGTTTTTCCTGTATGGATCTTGATTTTATTCATCCAATGGCTGCCCTCCTACAACTTGCTATTCCCCCTTATAAGTGAACTCTTTCCATATCTCCCCTGAATATGTTTCACCTTCTGACTCTGATCCCTAATTTGTCCTTATTTACTCTGCCCATAAAATTTCTACGGAATTATCTGACTCAGGACACTAACCACCCTAACTGGCAGCAAGCAGTCTGCTCTCCAACCTCTCCCTCAAACCACCAGCTTATTCAACCCAAGTTTTCCTTCTTCTGAACAATTATCCAAAGTCGACCCTCCTCCTCCTCCTCCTCCTCCTCCTCAAGAGAACCAACAAATTAACAGCTACATCCTATTAACAATCTCTCCATCCTCTCTTGGAACATAGCCAAAACAAAAAGTTCCAGCTGCTCTTGGATTTCGTTTCAAATTTGTTACTTTGGGGGTGGGGGCAGGAGACATGGAAGTTGGAGAAATTTTCAAGTATTTTTCTCTGCTAATCCCTGTACAATGTAGCCTGAGTTGGCAAACCCAGGAGGGGGAGGGCTTTGTCTATTACAGCTTCCAACCTATGTATTCAAATTGTAAAACAATTACCTCCGTTTGAGAATGTTGTATCAGTTTTGCTAGTTTTTGAGCAATTTTCCTTATAATGTATTAATTTCTATCTTCCTTTTTAACAGCTCCATTCACAGGTCACCCAAACCTGCAGCCAGGTTGGTAACTTCCTTACTCTTTGTCTGAACACGTTTCCCAGTGCGTACATTCTAGTAAGTGGGGATTTCAATGCCGCAGGTCGTAAGGATGAAATCTTTTATGATCATTTCAATGCCAGTCCCCCTAGAGAAGTATTTGAACTGCCGTTTATGTTCAGTTTCTTCAAAATATAACCTAGATGGCTTTAGTTTGCTACATCTCATAAACAGGCTTACCCTCAAATGTTACATGGTAAAAGGTAAAGGTTCCCCCGCACATGCGTGCTACTCGTTTCCGACTCTAGGGGCCGGTGCTCATCTCTGTTTCAAAGCCGAAGAGGACGTCTCCGTGGTCATGTGGCCGGCAAGACTAGACGCCAAAGGTGCACGGAACGCTGTTACCTTCCCACTGTAGTGGTCCCTATTTTTCTACTTGCATTTTTACGTGCTTTCGAAGTGCTAGGTGGGCAGAAGCTGGGACGAGTAACAGGCGCTCACTGTGCTACGCGGCACTCGGGATTCGACCCAAACTGCCGACCATCTGATCGACAAGCTCAGCGTCCTAACCCACTGAGCCACCGCGTCCCTTAATGTGACATGGCTCGGCCCAAAATGATTTCCCCAGCCAATATACACTTGGGTGAACTCACAAGTTACCCATCATAGATTTAATAATATCTAGAGATATGGCCCCTTGCCTTAAGCATTTTGGTATGGCCCCTAAATCTGAAAGTAATCACCTCTTATTAACTCTCACTTGCAAAGTTAGGAAAGGACTAATTAGAAATCAAGTTAAGGCCCATGGAAGCTCCCTTGAAGGTAGAATAGCTCAAAGGTTTTTACTCAGAGGAAGGAATGGCATACTTTTAAACTCTCTTTAATTTATGGGCGTAGAAACTAGGAGACTGTGAGTTTTACTCCTACCTTGGGCATGAAGCTGTTTGTGATCTTGGGCCAGTTACTATTTCTTTCTTTTCTTTGGGGAATAGTGCTATTAAAACAGCATTCAAATCATTGTAAAGTTTGCTCTCGAAATCCACTGCTGTTGGGATTCCAATGGTTTTTCTACACTTGGGCTCATTCACAGACTTAACATATTAAAAGACAAAAATAGCTTGACCGTGACAGACACGTGTTGACATACCAAACCTATCACTTCCGCTACACTGCGTAGCATACGTTTAAAACTCTACTTTCATGAGAGATTTTTGGATTCAGTTCCATATTTATAGAATAGAAATCAAGGCCTGGGGAAAAAAACGGAACCTTGATGTTATATGTTATACAGCAGCAAGATTACTCTATGCTCAGAAATGGAAGACCACATCAATTCCCACAAATGGAGGAATGGTTGCAAAAACTAATGGAGCTAGCAGAGACGGCTAAATTGACTGTACTGATTAAAGAAAAGAATACAAATGCTTTTATTGCTATGTGGAAACCACTTCTGGACTTTGTGCTTGAAAAAAATGAAATTTTGATTTTGGGTTTTACCGATTAGATAGATTTGTTATCGAAATGGCTAGTTTACACTATTTTGTAAAAGTAAAAAGTTGAGGCTTGATGTTGATATTCTATTTTACTGCACCAAAAGAAATTGGAAATGCCTTTTTTTCTTTTTTCCCCCTTTCCTTCCCTCACTTTTCTATTCACTTTCCCTTACCTATCTTTTCCACTATTTACTTTTGTATTTTCTTTGTATCATACACTATAAACTAATAAAACTTCAAAATAAAAAAAAATAGAATAGAAACCACACAGACAATAGGTTCAATTATCTGGATTCTCCATGATGAGTTATTTTATTTATACACTAGGTTAAAAAATACAAATATTTCATCATTACAAAAAAAGCTTTATCAAACTGTGTACATACAGAAGGGTTGTCAAAGCCAACCTGTCATTAATACTTTATATACGTTTGGCTAATATGAGAGATACGCAGAGTAAGATTACTCCTCTGGATTAAATACACAAGCCTGCAGACTTTTGGCAATGGTCAAACTCTTTTCAAACATCAGCAAACACATTTTCATAAAAAGTTGAAAGCAGTTTTGTTGTTTTGAGGCTTAGTAACAGTAACAAAGTAAACTGGCAAGCAGGAGAGGTCATAATTTGCTAACTTGCAACTGGGTCTTATTGCCAGCACGCAAATATGAGCAGGTAGCAAACAGCTTTAAGCAACAATAGGCTAGTCCTCCACAATTCCCTGCCACGCTATTCATCGTGGCCTGCTTTGGGACAGAAAGAGTTTGCAACCCATTGCAGACAAAATGAGAGAGATGTATTTCCAACCTACGGATCTGCAGGAAAACAGATGTTGCCGATCCTTCATGCCAGAAACAAAATAAATACTTTCCAAGACACACAAAGCCATTTCTGAATAGTGACAGGCACTTGCTGATGAATGAAGGTGATATTCTTCTGATTGCCAAAAACTTGCATGGTAAGAACGTGAAATGAGGGTTGTCAGAATCAAGACCACAGAATTGAGATTTAAGCAATATTCCCCCCCCCAAAATAACCTTTTGAAACTAAAAACAACAAAAGAAAAAAAAACAGATAAAAATGCTTGCCTGCAGCTGAGTGGCTGATTCATATAGCCATCTGGTATTTACATCTTCCAGGGATCACTGTGTTCACATCTCCATTGTAAAAGAAGCTTCAGTTTTCTTTATATAGTTCCCCATTTTTGTCAAGGCAATGTTTGCTGAGATTATTATTAAATTATCCACTGAACCTCTAGTCAAGACTGTAAGAAAGACTGAGGCTGCCTATTAACAATCAGATTTAGCACCAATCTAAGCCAAAGCTTCAAACACTTTTGGCAGTTATTTCCATCAGACAAAAGTCCCTCTCCTGAACGTTCGTCTTAATGGGTTTAAAGTGCACAAAAACCACCAAATAATGTCTTCTCCCTACACCCACAATACCCCCTGCTATGTGCTTCAAACATGTGAAGCTAGATCTTACCTCCATTTTAAATTTTACAAATTCAAACCTTTTTAGGATTTTGAAGCAGCAAACATCACATATTTTTGCCCAATATACAATTTTGAAAAGTTACACTTGCTTAACTATAGATACATTTTATTATAGGACAATTATCCAGTATATTCAGCAATACTTTTTGTTATTATTTCATCTTTTATTGAATTGGCACTTTAAACTTGAAGAGAAAGACCACTTAATACTCCAGGATACAGTGTCATTTGCCTTGAAGCAATGTATTTATGGCTACTTTTTATTTTTGTTATTACAAAGAAACTGGTAACACAAAGTAGCATAAACAGGCAAACTCCTTGAGACTCTACTTTTTTGTTGTTTTCAATTAATTTAAAAAGTGTTTCACTACCACACTATATCCATGTAACTCCCGCAAAAGGTAGTCTATATTTTGTAAGACAAGCAAGACTGCTAAAAAGCAAGAAGAGCAACTGCTGTGCAGCAATGGACTTCACAATTACATGATTTTAGATAACTCTACTACTGTCAAGTTTATACAACTGGTTTTTAGAGTATAACCATAAAAAGAGAGATGCCAGCATCAGAGGTGGAGAAGCCCAGCAGCTCTAGCTCACAAGAGCAATGGAAAGGGATGCTGGGAGTTGTAGTTCAGCAACATCTGGAAGCCACAGATCCACATGAAGATACAATATCCAAAAAGAATAGTTCCACGCATCCTTTTTCAATTCCACCACCACCATCTCTGCAATTAAGCAACTTCCAAATTGGCTTGCTGACTGAGTCATACAAGCTGTTACAGGAAAACATATAAATAAAAGTGCCTTGTACCACTATGTACAATTCTAGTTCATGAATGCACAAAGCTTTATAGGACTGCAATCTTAACCATGAATTCCAGGCAATCCAAAGCTATCTTCTGTGTCACGCATTGAACCCAAATTGGAGGCAAAATGTCATGTTCAACATGATTATGTGTTACCTATTCTAAAACGTTTGAATGAAGATTACTTGTACTACTAAAAATACACAGATACAGCCACAAAGACAGATGAGAGCACAATGGTAAATACATTTTCCATCTTATGACACTTCAAACAGGCTAACACTGTCTGGTTAGTTTAATAGTCAGTTGTGATTATGTCTGATGGAATATTTTCCTTTTTGTAGTTGGGAAATATATAGTTTGGATTTGCTTCCATCAGACCTCTTAAACCACACTTCATCATGGTTAATTGTTGTAATTATAGCACTGAAAAGGAACAGGGAAAAGAGAAATTAGGAGCGCATCAGTGTCCCTATACAACTGCAATATTACCCCAACCTGCATGGCAATTGATAAACAGGACTATAATCACTAGTAATAAAACTTAAAAGTATTACAGCAAATGCCTGGAAAATGAAGAAAAACTAACAGAATACTATAATATTAATGCTAAAAGAATATTCAATACTACTGCATTGGTCTGGAAATAATTCACATTTTTAAACAGCTTTCCTTTGCCAAGAAAAAACAGGTATGGCTCTATGACTAGATACAATAAGAGACTAAGTAAATGGGGAACAGTTTTGTTGCCTATCTATAGCAATTCTATAATAACCTAAGTGTAATCATTAGGTCTGTTTTATTTACAAAACAGTGGTCCAATAAGGTAAAAAAGAACAAAACTGGGAGTGCTTATTTCACTTCATCGGTATTTTTTTTCCCTTTGGGTACTCATAAAAAGAGACAGAGATATGTATACTGGAGGAAGATATACTGCATCCAATTTCAAGGACAATAAGAAAGGTTTACAGCTATAATTCTTGGAAAGCTAACACAAAGGCTACGATATATCGCATGAAGAATATTCTTCCTATTACAAACAGATGAACTGGAAAATAAAACAGAAAAAAATGGTTGAAGTGGAAAAAAGACATTGAGCTGCAGGTTTTCCATATTTTATATTCTACAGGAGCCCTGGTGGCACAGTGGTTAACCTGCAGTATTGCAGGTTAACTCTACCCACAGCCTGATGAGGCTCAAGGCTGACTCAGCCTTCCATCCTGCCAAGGTTGATAAAATGAGGACCCAGATTGTTGGAGGCAATATGCAAATAATGCCTCTATATTGTAAACCACCCAGAGAGTCCTACAAAGCACTATGGGGCAGTATATAAGCCTAAATGCTACTGCTATTGTGCTCTGGCTGATGCTACCCTACTAAGGATGCTTTATTATGAACTCTCACTGTCAGCAGCTGCACAACTGTTATGCCCAAATTAGCTACATATACCTAAATCAGCTAAGACAGTAGGAAAAAAAAATCTTTGAACTGTATTCAATTTATTTTAAAAAGTCATACCTTGTAGGGCATTCATCTTTCCTATCAATACATATTGTCTGTCCACGTCCATACCATTCCCCATTATAATAGAGTTTTCCTTCCTCAGATCGTGTGCTGTGTAGGTGTTTTTCCAACTTGACAGGTGCTGAAAAGAGGCAGTATAGACAATGCTGATGAAATATAACAGTTGCTTTAGGAAGTTGATTTCTCTCTACTTTACATCCTGTTAATACATGCATGAGAGATTTTACCTTCTGCTCTTAAGCAGAAATAGTTTGTAGATTCTTACCAAAAAATGCATCCATAAGAATAAATTTTCTTGAGCCAGCTATGTAAAATTTAGCTTGGAATCTAAACTTTGTCCATTGCTGGCTAAATTGTATTCATATTATAACAATGTTTAAATAGATCTATTATTATTTTTATAAGAATACACATTTATTGATTGATTTGATCTAGGTACCACCTGCCTCAGACCAACCCTTCTCAACTTTCCAAAGTAACAAAAATTGCCCTCAAATCATCAAGGGCACGAATCAGTTTCCAATTATTGTCTTTTTTGTATTTAAATCTAACATTCTGGTAGTTGCTAGGAACTGTAGCCTAACCTTTAGGGTGGGAAAGGAAACAGAAAGTGGGAAGGAAGCCATTGTAGATATTGGTACTGTACAAAGAATTACAACAGAAAAAAGAGCAAACTGACTGCATCATCAGTGAATTCATGGTCACAGTGTCTCTGCTTTTCAGCAGCAATGGAGTAGGGCATGATAAATGTAACTGGCTACTCTATGAATTAACTGCAAAAGAGTAAAGTAAGTTGCCTTACGTTCTGCTTTCACTCTATGTGGTCCCAATGTAGCCATTGCCTGAAATTTTAAAAAAAAGTTTTCATTTTTAAAGAGGTCATTCTTTAGCAAGCTATCTTCTAAAGAAATTTCATTTTAAAAAAGAATTTCATGACAACTCCTATGGAAAAAATATATGGAAACATAGACAACTTATTCTGAAGAAGTGTGTATATTGCAATTGAATAGTGCAGTGATCAGAGCACCGTCCTTTGATGTGGGAGACTGGGATTTGAATCTCAGTTGGTACTTTTCTTACCGAGACAGGTGATATGACCCAAGAAAGACATGCCAGTTCAGATATCCCCGATTAATAAGGTCTGCACTAGATGTTGCAGAACCAGGACAATCTAATGAAAAGTGGGCTATTGGGATAAACCATACATAGACAAAAATAAAAGAACTTGGAATGCTACTGCAAGAGTAGACCGAATGAAAGTGGATAAGTGAAACGTACGGGGGAACAAGAGATGGACAGAAAAGACCCACATTAACTGAGAAACAATTACCCAACACTTCAATATAATAAAAAAGAAGTGAGATAGACCAACTATATATTACATCCCAGACTCAAGAAGACTCAGAAGAAGAACTGGATATGCAGCCAACATTTGAAGATGGAGCATCACTGCCACACCCTCCATTACAGAGCAATTAATATGGATAAGGTCATGGATAAATCAGCTACACTCAATCCTCAAAATCACTTACCAAGGTTCAGCGTTGAAGTACCATATGCTAGCATGCTAGAAGATTACAATAGAGCCCAAACAACCATCCCTACTACCACCATAACTCAGAACCAAAGGACTGGTATATGCTACAGCTGCTGTAATCCTGGAGATGTGTTTTTAATATAAAGAACAAGCACTAAGCAGTTGAAGCATGGGGCCTAACACACTAGACAGAACCCAAAGTGCAAACTGTGCACAGAGGCCTCAGATAAATAGACATATTCTATTTATTATATACTGCTCAAAAAAATAAAGGGAACACTTAAACAACACAATGTACTGTATTTAATAGTAGGATGTCTTATCTTGTGTTCCCTTTATTTTTTTTGAGCAGTATATTTGGTAATGCATCTCCCACTTTAGATGCATGCTGGAAGTAATTATTACAGGTGCATGCTGAAAATATTCACCTTCTTTTCAGTTCCTTAAAAATCACATGGCCGAATTGGTCATTCAGCCATGTGATTATGCTAGGTGATTATTTTCTTTCTTGTTTCAAATACAGTGGTACCTTGGTACTCGATGGGTCAAAACTTGTCAAATTTGGTACTCAAAGCATTTTAACGTGAAAATGTTGTCCGGGTATTTATTGTTTGTGTGGTCCTCGATGTGCTGCAATAGGAAAAGGGGGATGACTGCAGAGGGCAGACAGGAAGTTGGCTTTGCTGGGAAGGTCGCTGATATAGGAAAATGGACAAACAGGAAGTCCTTCCCAGCCAAAACAAAGGGTCATGTGATAAGTCATGTGCTTTCTTTGGCACTCATTGTTTTTATTACTCATCGTGCTTCCTGGAACCAATTAATGGCAAGTACCGAGGTACCACCATAACTGAATATATACACACATTTTGTAGGAGCAACCTATCAATCCACCATCAAATCAATCAATACGACATACCATAATTTACCTCTCTTCCTACAAAATAGTTACAGGATCATCTTTTTCTTTATTTCCATAGTCTAAAAATGTACACATAAATATGACTACTTATAAATATTTTAAAACTAGGCACTTAAAAATATACATACCTTCCTTATTGTTGTCCAGTCTTCAAGTATATCAAGATCTTGTAGCATATACACAATATAGGGCCGTTAATATGTTAAGGAAGTTGTACTTTTTCAAAAATGGATCACATTTTAAAAACCTATGTGTCATACCCACCAAGTAAAACAGATCAGGAATTAACTGCATAAGAAGGCTAAGACTACTTTCTATAAATTCATAAATTATTTTCCCACATTTATTTTCAAGCATTGAGATTTAAATTAAAATGAATGCATTTCATTATACAGCATGAATATCCTTTCAAGCTGGAAGGAAACAAAATCTGCAAATCTTTTTCTGGGGGAAAAATCTGATCTACACATAAATATAAAAGCCCTAAACCAGTGAAAAGAAATCTGGGATAAGTGTATTCATAACAATATTGGATGACAATATTTAGAGTTGTTGTTTTTGTTGTTAACTGCGAAGTTGTGTCCGACCCACTGCGACCCCATGGACAACGTTCCTCCAGGCCTTCCTGTCCTCTACCATCTTCTGGAGTCCATTTAGGCTCACGCCTACTGCTTCAGTGACTCCATCCAGCCACCTCATTCTCTCTCATCCCCTTCTTCTATTGCCCTCAATCTTTCCCAGCATTAGGCTCTTCTCCAGTGAGTCCTTCCTTCTCATTAGGTGGCCAAAGTATTTGAGTTTTAGCTTCAGGATCTGGCCTTCTAAAGAGCAGTCAGGGTTGATCTCCTCTAGGACAAACCGGTTTGATCGCCTTGCAGTCCGAGGGACTCGCAGGAGTCTTCTCCAGCACCACAGTTCAAAGGCCTCAATTCTTTGGCGCTCAGCCTTTCTTATGGTCCAACTTTCACAGCCATACATTGCAACTGGGAAGACCATAGCCTTGACTATACACACTTTTGTTGGCAGGGTGATGTCTCTGCTTTTTAGTGTGCTATCTAGATTTGCCATGGCTTTCCTCCCCAGGAGCAAGCATCTTTTAATTTCTTGGCTGCAGTCCCCATCTGCGGTGATCTTGGAGCCCAGGAAAATAAAAATCTGTTACTACCTACATTTCTTCCGCATCTATTTGCCAGGAACTGAGAGGGATGGATGCCATGATCTTGGTTTTCTTAGAGGGGTTAATATTATACTATATTGCTCACACTAGACATATAGAATGAAAACTACACTGGTCAAATTTATCCTTAGGCTCTATTAAAATATGATGCTCATGATTTTTGTCACAGTCTTCAAATTACCATCCTGTTTCCCTATGCATGTTTTAGGAAAGGTGACAAATAAGCAACAATGTAAGTGAACTAACTATACCCAGTTAAGTTAGAAAGAAGAGAGCTAATTTCGTGTGGTGGTTAAAGTAGCAGGCCAGAAACCAGGAATCTAAGAGTTCTAGTCCCTTCTTAGGCAGAAAAGCCAGCTGGGTGACCTTGTTACAGTCACTCTCTCTCAGTCTAGGAATAACAGAATGGAAAAGCATTCCAAAATCTTGCCCAAAAAACCAGCAGGGGCTAGTCCAGGCAGTCACCAGGAGTCAACAATGACTCAAAGGCACCAAAGGGGAAAAAAGAGAGAATAGAATAGAGTAGAATAGAATAGAATAGAATAGAATAATAGAATAGAATAGAATAGAATAGAATAGAATAGAATAGAATAGAATAGAATAGAATAGAATAGAATAGAATAGAATAGAATAGAATAGAATAGAATAGGTTGGAAGGGACCTTGGAGATCTTCTAGTCCAACCCCCTACTTAGGCAGGAAACACTATACTATTTCAGACAAATGGTTGTCCAATCAATCTTAAAAACTTCCAGTGTTGGAGCATTCACAATTTCTGGAGGCAAGTTGTTCCACTGATTAATTACTCTGTCAGGAAATTTCTTCTTAGTTCTAGGTTGCTTCTCTCCTTGATTAGTTTCCATCCATTGCTTCTTGTCCTGCCTTCAGGTGCTTTGCAGAATAGCTTGACTCCCTCTTCTTTGTGGCAGCCCCTGAGAAATTGAAACATTGCTATCATGTCACCCTTAGTCCTTCTTATCATTAAACTAGACATACCTAATTCCAGCAACCGTTCTTTATATGTTTTAGCCTCCAGTCCCCTGATCATCTTTGTTGCTCTTCTCTGTACTCTTTCTAGAGTCTTAACATCTTTTTTACATCGTGGTGACCAAAGTTGGATGCAGTATTCCAAGTGTGGCCTTACCAAGGCATTGTAAAGTAGTATTAATACTTCACATGATCTTGATTCTATCCCTCTAAATGCAGCCTAGAACTGTGTTGGCTTTTATGGCAGCTGCAGCACACTGCTGGCTCATATATAAGTGATTGTCCACTAAGACTCCGAGATCCCTCTCACAGTTATTACTATTGACCGAGGTACCACCTACACTGTACCTGTATTATAAACATTCTTGATTTGTAACAGAAAGGCTCGGAAAGATAGGTTGAACAGTGCTGATGTAAACTAAAATTAGTTAAGATTTTCTTTTTCTTTAGCCTTATCTCCAGCATTTCATTAATTTTGTTTACTGCTTCTTACTCTTTTTCAATGCTTTGCACAATGTTGCTTATTCCAAAATAGAATAGCATGATAAATGTATATTTATGGCAGCCATTAAAGGATATCTGATACAACAACAGGTTTCTTCTTCTCTGGACTAAATAGATCCTTTCTTTTTTTCCTAGATTGAAGTTCATCATTCCATAACTCTGAGAAAGAGAAAAAATGTTGCAATTACACATTTTTAATCCCACAGTTCATAGGCTGAGTCTCTCTAAAAAACCAAATATCTACATTTGGGGGGAAAAGCAGATTTATATCTTAAATCGTATTTAAGAAATTATGAGGACTACTTTAAAACAATAACAAAGTTACCCAAACCGCCACAAGTGTGTTTATTTTCCCTTATTCCATCAACACTTTCTTCCTCTCTTTCAAAAACTGCCCACCTTCAAATAGGTCAGGTGTTCAGAGAATGGGAAATTATCTTTATTCATGCATCTTTTAAGTCAGGGTTTCCCAGTGGTCAATATCAACCTCTAAGAGACAATGAGATTATCCGTGTGTGTGTGTGTGTGTGTGTGTGTGTGTGTGATTATCGCTACTGATGCTATCATTACAGTGGTACTTATTAAATTATTTTCATATAATAAATATTTGAGGATCAATGAACAATCTGAAATTTCATGAAAAGGTCAACGAGCTAAAGAGATTGGGAAACCTGCTTTAGGTTAACTTTAAGTATCACAAGGCATCAGGGAGGAAACTTGAGGCTCATTAAGAGACATGAGCTAGCTCAATTTTTCTCAACCTCAGCAAGTTTAAAATGGGTAGATTTTAACATTTAGCATGCTAAATGGGGAATTCTGGGCGTTAAAGTCTACCCATCTTAAAGTTGCTGAGGTGGAAGAACAATGAGCTAGCTGATCAAATTTTTTAGGTAGAATGTACAAGTAGAAGGTAAATCTAAAAAGATAACTTAAGACTCTTAATTCTTCTCAATTTGTTTTGCAGACAAAATAGAAGCTCCAAAGATAAGCCAAGTAAGTACTACAATTCACTGCAATCTTCTTTACGTGGATTCTAATTAATTTGGGTAGTGACTCATTCATTCACACTTTATCTGTTGAATAGTAACTTACCTGAAGTAATGTCAATACTATGTCGGTCTTCTTCAAGTCGTCTGATTTTCTCTTCTAGTTCACTCTGAACAGTATCATACAACAAGAGCTTTTCACTCTGAAAGGAAAAATTAATAGGGTATTCACTCTGAAAGGTCATCCACAGTTACGTGAAGCAGATAACATCCTCACAAATACTGTAGAGATGTTCTCTTTTCACAGAAATTCCAAGTGGGTATATGTCATAACAAGTATTAAAGGGGATTTTCTTGCCCCAAGTAGTAAACTCCATAAAATAAAAAATCTAATTTCATAAGTATGGAAAATGAAAGCCCACTGAATAAAGGTAACAATAAGAACAGAAAAGGAGAGGCACATGCAATTCCAGTAAAACAGATTCCCTAAACATATTACAGTTATTTATTTATTTATTTATTTATTTATTTATTTATTTATTTATTTACTTATTTATTTATTTACTTATTTATTATATTTTTATACCGCCCTTCTCCCGAAGGACTCAGGGCAGTGTACAGGGCAATAAATATAAAAAACAGAATACAAAAGTTAAAAAACCATTAAATATAATGCCCAAATTTAAAATTTAAAACAATAATTAGAGACATATTAAAACCCCAAAAGTTAGAAAGCAAAGAACTCCACTTTTTAAAAAAATGTTTTATCATTTGTAGCTACTCTAAATAAAGGGCAGACAAAATAAAGGAGACCCTGAAGTTTTCTAAATCCCATTTATATACAAAAAAAATTCAGATGGCAAACTTTTATATCTGTTATACTCATCCAGATCTGTTTTGCCCAGTAATGATCAGCCTTGCCTCTAGACAGTTTTGGCCACTGCAAGCAGGAATTTGAGATTCATATAAAAGTTCATATAAAATTTAATGCTGATGCACTAATATTTCTGACATTATTTGAGCAAAAATCCATATGACGTGACATATGATATCTTCAACTATTCAGCCTGGGGCTACTGACAAAGCCCTCTGTTTCCATGGTTGTTTAAATTTGTGCTGTACATGTTCAAATGAATAGAATAGAGCTGCAATGGACCTTGGAGGTCTTCTAGTCCAGCCCCCTGCTCAAGCATGATTAGGGATTGTATTGAGAGGTAATGTAATGAATGATACATGGGGATGATCTTGGGTGACACAGGGAAGAGCCACAGCCAGAGGAGAAGTTGGATAAGAGGCAGCTTAGCCTGCAGAAGGAATGTGGGTGTGGCAAATGTCTCAGGAAGGACTCTCCCTTGTTTCTTGTGCAGGGGTAGGCAACCTTGGCTCTTTTATTTATTTATTTATTGAGTTTATATACCGCCCTATTCCCGTAGGACTCAGGGCGGTTTACAAGGCAATTAAAACATAAAATACAAAAATTAAAATCAGATTAAAACAATTAATTAAATTTAAGCCCTAAAAATTAAAATCTAAAATCCAATTAAAAATTAAAAACCCCTCAGTCTGGGCCAGACAGCTCGAAGAGCCAGGTTTTCAGGTCCCGGCGAAATGAACGAAGGTCGGGGGCAATCCTAAGTTCCGTGGGTAGTTGGTTCTATAGGGCCGGCGCAGCCACAGAGAACGCCCTCCCCCTGGGAATAACCCGCCGGCATTCCTTAACCAGCGGTACCTTGAGAAGGCCCTCCCTGTGGGATCGCACAGGACGATGGGAAGTTGATGCCGGCAGCAGGTGTTCCCTTAGATAATCCGGACCCAAGCCATTTAGGGCTTTATAGGTCATCACCAGCACCTTTGAATCTCACCCGGAGGGCAACTGGAAGCCAATGCAGCTCACGGAGTAGAGGTGTTACACGGGAGTATCGGGAAGCTCCCATAACAACTCGCGCGGCTGCATTCTGCACCAGTTGAAGCCTCCGAGTGGTCCTCAAGGGCAGCCCCATGTAGAGAGCATTACAGTAGTCTAACCGGGAGGTCACGAGCGCATGAGTGACTGTGCGTAGGGCATCTCGGTCCAGATAGGGCCGCAGCTGGCGCACCAGGCGAACCTGGGCAAAAGCCCCCCTGGTCACGGCTCCTATATGATCTTCAAAACTGAGCCGTGAATCCAGGAGGACACCCAAGTTGCGAGCCCTATCGACGGGGGGGTAACACCTCACCCCCCATCGTTAAAGATGGAAAAAGCTGGTCAGTCCGAGATGCCGGTATGCACAGCCACTCAGTCTTGGCAGGATTGAGACGAAGCCTGTTTCTCCCCATCCAAACCCGGACTTTTATGACTTGTGGACTTCAACTCCCAGAATTCCTGAGCCAGCATGGCTCAGCTTAGAAACCTCTCCCTTTCCCCTCAGCATGGCTGGCTCAGGAATTCTGGGAGTTGAAGTCTACGAGTCATAAAAGAGCCAAGGTTGCCTACCCTTGTTCTTGGGCTATAAAGGCAAAGGTTGGGGAAAGAAATGTATTTTCAGACTTGCAGGATTCTGTTAATGTAACCTTATAATAAATTAGAATTAGTTCACCTAGGCGCACTTCATTGCAAGGCTTATCAAACTGGCAATAAACTGTCCTAATGCCTTCCTCACATTAGCATCAGATTTTGATATGGAGAGAGGCTTCAAGCCAGGGATGTCACACTCGCAACGTCAAGTGACATGTTGCGACGTATTGAGACTTTTTTTGCCATTGCCAGCAATGGAGTGGGCACGGTTTCGCTATGATGCATCCGGCCCGCAGGCCGGCAGTTTGACACCCCTGCTTTAAGCAGTTTCTTGGTTCACTGAAAACAAAAAGCTATGTTATCAAAGATTTCACCAAAAATAGGTGGTACGTATAAGATCATGGGAAAGAAGTGAAGTAATTTGTCCCGGTTCATTTATCCATCAAATTTGCATTCTGCTGTAATTGACTAAAGAGTATATATAGTCCAAGATTATTATAACATAATTGGTCTCTACCATCATAAGTAGAAATCCACTAATCTTATAACTGCTTCTGGTGTCTTTGAGAATGTATTTTAATATACAAAAACCATACAAGCTACATAAACAACTTTGGAAGGGCATGTATAGAATTTACTGTTAGGCTTCATGAAAGCTCTATCCTCTTATAAAACAATGTTTTATTTTATTCATTCATTTGTTCATTCATTCATTTGATTTCTATAGCCATCCATGTTGGCAAACGACACTAAGCAGCGCACAATTCAGAAACTTACATTACAATTAAATTCCTAAAAAGATTTTAAAAACAATAAAAACAGTAAAAGCCATTAAAAAACTAAAAATATTATATAGTTTTATAGTTTTATTTATAGCTGTATGCCTATTTTTAAAGAAAAAAATCAAATTCATTACTCTGATCTCATTTAATAATACTAAATACTTTATGAACAAATTGAATGAAATAATATTTGAACGTTTTTTCTTCTTCCTGAGTATGCAATTAATATGCCACAACACAGAAGTGTTTCTTGAAACAAAAACTGCACACAAAATATGCAAAAATGTGGTTCAGGTGATGTTATAAAGCTGATACATATCTTAAAATAGCCTGGGTAAAATTTATGCAGGATGTATATTATCTTAAGTATACAAAAGCTCGAGGCATTTGATTCATTATAGGCTTTCAACCTAACTGCAAAAACATAACAAAAAAAATTTTGAGCAAGAATTTCACAAGAACAATTAATAAGACTGACAAAGCTGTCAAGATATTTTAAACTAAACTAACCACCTTTTTGTAGGTGTAAGTATATAATATTTTCAAAATATTCTTCAAATATATAGCTTAGTGTAGTGAGTTTATTACTTCAGAACTAAATACAACCAATTATATTAAAACATTTCCAACGTAAAACAATACCTCACAATGCTGTCGGGAAGCCTGGATTTCACATTCATACTTGTTTTTTACAGATTCCAAACAGAGTTCTCTGTAGATACCTATAAAAATATTCATTTAATATTAATTGGAGAAGAGCATCATGGAATGTATTTCCCAGCCATTCTGAAAATTCCCAACAGACAAAAGTGGGATTTACAAAAAAGATTTGCTTTACATCTCCATTTGTGCAAAGCCTAAATTAGTTTTAATCCCAATCCAATGAGATATCTTCCCTGGCTTTACAAGGCTCAAGCACTCCTCTAAAAATTATATATCTTCATGTTATTTATAAGAGTATTTGTTATGTTACAGAAGACTTATAGAACTTGAGCATTATTATTAGAATTGCTCAGTGAACATTAATTCAGACCAGCAAAATGGGCAGCCATTAAAGTTTACAGTCCATTTATTAATTGAACAACCCTTCTTCCCTCATTTTTTAAAAATTCTAGATTAGTTATACATTTGTTGAATGGCTGAAAAAGTCAAAATCAAAAGGAAGGCACTTATGGTAAACAGATTAGAGAGTGTGAACAAGTGGCATATAATGCAATCTTAATTCTAAAAAGTAAGATTCAGAGAACTTCCTTCCCTCCCTCTCCCCCATCCTTTCTTGAGATAATGAACACAATGACACCAATGTAGGTAGGTTTCACATAGCTCTGAAAAGCACCACTGAATTTCTCCAACAACCCTGAAGTGTTTATCTTTCTGTCTTCTTCTGTTACTTGTTCAACACTACACTAAGAGCCACAGTGGCACAGTGGTTAGAATGCAGTATTGCAGGCTAATTCTGCCCACTGCCAGGAGTTTGATCCTGACAGCCTTGAGGTTGACTCAGCCTTCCACCTTTCTGAAGTCAGTAAAATGAGGACCCAGATTGTTGTGGGCAACATGCTGACTCTGTAAATAGCTTAGAGAGGGCTGTAAAGCACTATGAAGCGCTATATAGTTTAAGTGTTATTACTGTTGCTATGCTACTGAATGGAGGAACCACTTCCTTGCAGAAAGCAAATAAGAAATTAGCCACTGATCCCTGCCTGCTACACGTCTAGTACACAGGTCTGCAACCCGCGGCTCCGGAGCCACATGCGGCTCTTTCAGCCGTCTCCTACGGCTCCCAGTCCTCTGCCATGTGCAGTCCAAAAAAAAAAAGCAGGACTAAAAAAGTTCAACCAATCAATTCAAATATGCAGGGTAGGTGCATATCTCGCCTTGGCTCCACTCTTCAGTCAAACCCTGTTCTGCACATGCGCGCATGTATGCGTATGCACACACATTTTTTGCGGCTCCCAGTTTTTCCTTTTGTGAGGGAACCGGTTCCGAGTGGCTCTTTCACTGTTTCAGGTTGCTGACCCCTGGTCTAGTAGGTAATAAAAATAATACAAAACCAATCCACTGGGTTTTTCTTCATGAGTGAAGAAATAGGAAAGAGACTGGATAGAAGGGAGAAATGGCATTTTTTGTTTGCTGGAAAACAGAATGGACAACAAAAAACATATTCTTTGGGAGCAGGGGTACCGTTTGATGAGAAAAACCTTGAAGTTTCTAGAGCTAACTCAAATAGATCACCCTGCCTAGCCTCTGGGCTGTGATTCAAGAATATCTTTTGTTGCTGTGTCAACTGCAATAAAATAGTATGTAAAAAATAATACTTTGTATAAAGTACAAAAACTTTATTACAATTTAGCAACAATATGCAGGCAGATATGCGGCAACCAACAAATATCTGGCTGATGTTTTTTTAAAAAAAACTTTTCCTTTCTTCCTGTCCCTTGCTTTCTACAAGCTATTTATTGAAGAGATCTGAGGAATTTTTATACCAATTTGTGTTATTTTGGTTGGTTTTAATAAATGTATCACCCAGCTCTGTATTTTTAAGCTTCTCCCCCAAGAGAACAACACAACCGTGATTGCTTTTGGTGAGAGATTATACACATGCATTTATTTGGGAAACAGAATGCTATCATGAATGACCTTGTACGCTACTGCTATTTAAATACGAGGCCAAAAAATATAACAAATAATTCAGCCTCAATTGCTTTAAAGTCAAAGGCTTCAGAAGCGCTGAAACTTTTGTTAGCATTTTCCTTTTGCCATTACCTTGCAGCAATACAGTATACCAAACTGAGTCAACGACTCATGCACTCACCTGCCACTTTTGTTCGGATTTGCATGTTTTCTTGCAGAGCTGCCAGTGGTTCCAAGTACTCTGGTGCCTTTCCTGCAATGACTTCCTGTAGCTTTGCATCCACTTGGCTTAACCTCTCTTTGTAAAGTCTTAATATAATGAAAATAGAGTACATTATATTAAAGCCAAGCATAGAACAGTGTGCAGGTAGTCCTCGACTTAGGACCACAATTGAGCCCAAAACCTCTGTTGTTAAGTGAAACATTTGTTAAGTGAGTTTTGCTCCATTTTACGATCTTTTTTGCCGCAGTTGTTAAGTGAATCACTGCAGCTGATAAGTTAATAACCTGGTTGTTAAGTGATCTGGCTTCCCCATCGACTTTACTTGTCAGAAGGTCGCAAAAGAAAAGCACATGACCTTGGGACACTGCAAAGGTCATAAATATGAACCAGCTGCCAAACATCTGAATTTTGATCACATGATCATGGGCACAGGTCTGCAACCTGCGGCTCCGGAGCCTCATTCGGCTCTTTCAGCCGTCTCTTGCGGCTCCCAGTCCTCTGCCATGTGCAGTCCAAAAAAAAAAAAAAGTGGGACTAAAAAAGTTCAACCAATCAATTCAAATATGCAGGGTAGGTGCATATCTCGCCTTGGCTCCACTCTTCAGTCAAACCCTGTTCTGCACATGCGCGCATGTACGCGCATGCGCACAGAGTTTTTGCGGCTCCCAGTTTTTCCTTTTGTGAGGGAACCGGTTCTGAGTGGCTCTTTCACTGTTTCAGGTTGCTGACCCCTGATCATGGGGATGCTACAAAGGTCATAACTGTGAAAAATGTTCATAAGTCACATTTTTCAGTGCCACTGTAACTTTGAATGGTCACTAAATGAACTGTTGTAAGTCGAGAATTACCTGTATATTCATATTTCTAAGATCTTCTTAATTGGCAAAAGGCATTCCTACTAAACCCATCAGCCCAGAAGAAATTAGTAAGATTCAAAAATAGACTAATACATTAAATTATAGTCAACTTTTTATTGAGACATTGTTTGGGCTAGATCTGAAAGTGTAGATCTGAAAGCTAATGATCAGTTGTCTGCCCATTCTGATTTAGATGGATAATTTAATGTACATATTCAAGACTATAGCTTATATTAGAATCTAAGAGAAGTATGAGATCATTGGTTTACTTACTGATCTTTGAGATCTGTAAACTGTTTTTCAAGATCAGACATCTCATCCAAACACTCCATTCTTCTTCTTTCACAATCTTCATCATCCATTTCTGCAATGAAAATTATATACTTTTACAAATATAACTAGTCTCTTCCAATGTACTTTACAGCATTTATGACCAAGCTGATATCTTCATTAAGTGACTAAAGTTCTAAATTATTTAAATAATTTAAATAAATTAATGCAATACTTTCTGAATATGCTGGAAAACAGATATAACATAAAAATTATTTCTGTATCTCTATTCTGTGATTAATCTTATGAAAGAACTAAATTAATAAGCATTCACTTCATCTTACAGCCAGCCAGCTAAGCCTTTGACTTAGCTACCATTAGATGTTATACTTACCACCTGCACATGCACCCATGGTCACATGACCACATTTTAGACATTTGGCAACCAGCTCACCTTTATGGCCTGTTGCAGCATTCCATTAGAATAGAATAGCGAACAGAATAAAAATTGTATTGCTACTTCAAATGTACACTAATCAGCATGCGTTAAAATGAAAATTGTGTTGCATTCAGCTCTCAAAAAAATACTATTATGTGTACACCCACATACACCCACAACACATATTGTCATGTGACTGCAATTCACAACATTTTTTTGCCGATTCTGGCCTTTTCGGTAGGTTTCCACAAAACTCACCATAGGAATACAGTGATTTGCTTAATGATTGCAGCATTTGCTTAAAATTATAAAGTTGTAAAATCGCATCCAGGCACACAGGTGTCTTGAGATGAAGTTCCCAATTAAACTAATTTAGTGCTCATACCTATGCCCAGGAACCTATTCAACAACAGTTAATACTATTTTGGCTCTAGGTAAGAGTTAATGGAATTTAACTGACCACAACTGAGCCCCAATTTTCTGTAACTGAGACATTTTTAAGTGAATTTTGCCCCATTTTACAACCTTTCTTGTCACTGCTGTGAATCACTGCAGTTAGTAGGCTAGTAGCACAGTTGTTAAGTGGATCTGGCTTCCCCATTGATTTTGCATGTCAGAAGGTTGCAAAAGGTGATCACATGACACTAGGATACTGAAACTATCATAAACATGAATCTGTTGCCAAATGGCCAAATTTTGGTCATGTGACTATGGGGATGATGCAATGGTTGTGTGGAAAATGGTCATAAGTCAGTTTGTTCAGTGATGTTGTTTCAAAAGGACACTAAATGAACCATTGTAAGTCGAGCACTACCTATATTTCTTTTGTTGATGTTTTTATTATTTTATTGTTTTTAATTGTTTTGTTTTATAATTATAGAACTGTAAGCTTCCCAGAATCACTTGCTTGAGTTGGGAGACTATAGAAATTGAATAAATAAAGAAATACTGATAATCAAGGAACCATATAATTTACATTAATTAACTGTTGCATTCTTCCCTTCCAATCAACACTTCATAATCTCACCCAGATAAAAACATCCATGGATAAACATTTTTTACACATTACTTCTTAATTCAGACACCAAGGATCTAAACATGTACATGACTCCAGCTTCCATCAGTTGTTGTTGTTAGCTGCGAAGTCGTGTCCGACCCATCGCGACCCTATGGACAACATTCCTCCAGGCCTTCCTGTCCTCTACCATCTTCTGGAGTCCATTTAAGCTCACGCCTACTGCTTCAGTGACTCCATCCAGCCACCTCATTCTCTGTCGTCCCCTTCTTCTATTGCCCTCGATCTTTCCCAGCATTAGGCTCTTCTCCAGTGAGTCCTTCCTTCTCATTAGGTGGCCAAAGTACTTGAGTTTTAGCTTCAGGATCTGGCCTTCTAAAGAGCAGTCAGGATTGATCTCCTCTAGGACTGACCGGTTTGATCGCCTTGCGGTCCAAGGGACTCGCAGGAGTCTTCTCCAGCACCACAGTTCAAAGGCCTCAATTCTTTGGCGCTCAGCCTTTCTTATGGTCCAACTTTCACTGCCATACGTTGCAACTGGGAAGACCATAGCCTTGACTATACGCACTTTTGTTGACAGGGTGATGTCTCTGCTTTTTAGTGTGCTGTCTAGATTTGCCATGGCTTTCCTCCCCAGGAGCAAGCGTCTTTTAATTTCTTGGCTACAGTCCCCATCTGCAGTGATCTTGGAGCCCAGGAAAATAAAATCTGTCACTACCTCCATTTCTTCCCCATCTATTTGCCAGGAATTGAGAGGGCCAGATGCCATGATCTTGGTTTTCTTAATGTTAAGTTTCAACCCAAGTTTTGCACTCTCCTTCTTCACCTGCAACAAGAGGCTCTTTAGTTCTTCTTCACTTTCTGCCATTAGAGTGGTATCATCTGCGTATCTTAGGTTGTTGATATTTCTTCCGGCAATCTTAATTCCAACTTTTGATTCATCTAGCCCTGCCTTTCTCATGATGTGCTCTGCATATAAGTTAAATAGGCAGGGCGACAGTATACAGCCTTGCCGGACTCCTTTCCCAATTTTGAACCAATCAGTGGTTCCGTGTCCAGTTCTCACTGTTGCTTCTTGACCCGCATATAGGTTTCTCAAGAGACAAATAAGATGGTCTGGTACTCCCATCTCTTTAAGAACTTGCCACAGTTTGTTATGATCCACACAATCAAAGGCTTTAGCATAGTCAATGAAGCAGAAGTAGATGTTTTTCTGGAACTCCCTAGCTTTCTCCATGATCCAGCGTATGTTGGCAATTTGATCTCTAGTTCCTCTGCCTCTTCGAAATCCTGCCTGCACTTCTGGTAGTTCTCGATCCACATACTGCTGAAGTCTAGCTTGTAGGATTTTAAGCATGACTTTACTAGCATGAGAAATGAGTGCAATGGTGCGATAGTTTGAACATTCTTTGGCACTGCCTTTCTTTGGAATTGGAATGTAAACTGATCTTTTCCAATCCTGTGGCCATTGTTGAGTTTTCCAAATTTGCTGGCAAATTGAGTGTAGCACTTTTACTGCATTGTCTTTTAAGATTTTGAATAGCTCAGCTGGAATACTGTCACTTCCACTAGCTTTGTTGTTGCTCAGCTTTTCTAAGGCCCACTTCACTTCACATTCTAGGATGTCTGGCTCGAGGTCAGTGACCACCTCATTGTGATTATCAGGGACGTTAAGCTCATTCTTGTATAGTTCTTCTGTGTAATTTTGCCACCTCTTCTTAATCTCTTCTGCCTCTGTTAGGTCCCTGCCATTTTGGTCCTTTATCATGCCCATTTTTGCATTAAACGTTCCCTTCATTTCTCCAATTTTCTTGAAAAGATCTCTGGTCCTCCCTATTCTATTATTTTCTTCTATTTCTTTGCACTGTTCATTTAAGAAGGCATTCTTATCTCTTCTAGCTATTCTCTGGAATTCTGCATTCAATGGGGCGTATCTTTCTTTTTCTCCCTTGCCTTTCGCTCCCCTCCTTTTCTCAGCTATTTGCAAAGCTTCCTCAGACAGCCATTTTGCTTTCTTGCATTTCTTTTTCTTTGGGATGGTTTTGGTTGCTACCTGTTGTACAATGTCGCGAACCTCTGTCCATAGTTCTTCAGGCACTCTGTCTATCAGATCTAATTCCTTAAATCTATTTGTCACCTCTACTGTATATTCAACAGGGATATGATTTAATTCATACCTGAGTGGCCTAGTGCTTTTCCCTACTTTCTTCAGTTTAAGCCTAAACTTTGCAAGGAGAAGCTCATGGTCTGAGCCACAGTCAGCTCCTGGTCTTGTTTTTACTGACTGTATAGAGCTTCTCCATCTTTGGCTGCAGAGCATATAGTCAATCTGATTTCTGTGTTGACCATCTGGTGATGTCCATGTGTAGAGCCGTCTCTTGGGTTGTTGGAAAAGAGTGTTTGCTATGACCATTGTATTCTCTTGACAGAATTCTATCAGCCTGTGCCCTGCTTCATTTTGCACTCCAAGGCCAAACTTGCCTGTTATTCCAGTTATCTTTTGGCTTCCTACTTTAGCATTCCAATCCCCCATGATGATAAGAACATCATTTTTTGGTGTTAGTTCTATAAGGTGCTGTAGTGCTTCATAGAACTGGTCAATTTCATCCTCTTCAGCACTGGTGGTTGGGGCATAGACCTGGACTACTGTGATATTGAATGGTTTGCCTTGGATTCGAACTGAGATCATTCTGTCATTTTGAGGATTGTATCCCAGTATTGCTTTTCCTACTCTTTTATTGACTATGAGGGCTACTCCATTTCTTCTGAAGGATTCTTGCCCACAGTAGTATACCTGATGGTCATCTGAATTAAATTCACCCATTCCTGTCCATTTTAGTTCGCTGATACCTAAGATGTCAATGTTCAGTCTTGTCATCTCTTGTTTGACCACGTCCAGTTTTCCTTGATTCATGGATCTTACATTCCAGGTTCCTATGGAGAAAAAATCTTTACAGCATCGGACTTTCCTTTCACCACCAGACATATCCACAGCTGAGCGTCCTTTCGGCTTTGGCCCAGTCGCTTCATTCTTTCTGGCGCTACTAGTACTAGCCCTCTGCTCTTCCCCAGTAGCATATTGGACACCTTCCGACCTGAGGGGCTCATCTTCCAGCGTCATATCGTTTTGCCTTTTGGTACTGTCCATAGGGTTTTCATGGCAAAGATACTGGAGTGGTTTGCCATTTCCTTCTCCAGTGGATCACGTTTTGTCAGAACTCTCTGCTATGACCTGTCCGTCTTGGGTGGCCCTGCACGGCATAGCTCATAGCTTCATTGAATTACGCAAGCCCCTTCGCCACGACAAGGCAGTAATCCATGAAGGGGATTCCATCAGTATGCACACTCAATTCAATATATACTATACCAAGTTGAAATATTAGAAAATAAGTTCATAATTTACGTAGCACCTTTTAGCCATTCATGATGTTTAGCATACATTTTCCAATTCCATAATTGCAACCTAAGATGCTGTTTTTCCCACACTATAAATGGAAGACTGAGGACAACAAATGATGCCGTCAGGAAACCCATTTAAAGTATTCATTGTTTAGCCAAAATTTGAAATAGAAACCAACTCCTGTTGATCCCTTAAAAACAGTATCTCAAAGTATTTTTTTCTTTTTTTTATTGAAAAGTTTTAAAATACATTTTATCTTTAACAATCCCCCCTCCCCCTCCCCTACCTATCCCTCCCTACCCCTCCCCCCCTTTCCCCCCTCCCCCCCCCCCGACTTCCCAGAGCTAAGTACAGGGTATAAAAACAAAGAACAATCATAAACATCCATATAGTATTTTTTTCATATAACGTACAACGTTGTTTACACCAGGGCTTTTCAATCTTTTCATCCACTGTACCACTTTTAGGATATGGCAACATCCGAGTACCACCAGTCACCTAGCAAGGTGTCAAAAACTTGATGACCAAAAAAGGAAAAAAGTGATGAAGTACAGGTAGTCCTCAACTTACAACAGTTCGCTTAGTGACTGAAGTTACAATGGCACTGAAAAAGTGCCCCCCAAGCCACAGCCGAGCAAGACACCTGCCTGCTTGCTCAGCAGCGCTCTTCCTTCTGTCCGAGCTTTTCATTGTTGTGAACATTTGTGTTGGCAGCAGGGGGGGGCGGGTGTTTGGTTTTTATTCCCCCCATCTGCTGGGTGGTTGCAGCAGGTTTTGGTCACTTCACATGACCCTGGGACACTGTGATCATCATAAATATGAATCAGTTGCCAAGCACCTGAATGTAAATCACAAGACCCTGGAGATGCTGCAACATTCCAGCTGATCGGTGCTTCTTCTGGGTTTAGCAGAAGCGCCAGGATCAGCGCCGAGCTCCAGCTGGAGCCTGGCGCTGATCCTGGCGCTTCCGCTGGGCCCTGACAGCCCTGCAGCTCCAGCTGTCTCTCACTCAGGCTTGTGCGGTGCTGCCACCGGTTCAGCTCATTCCCCTCCCCCACTACCACTTTTCTAGGATGGTCGTGTACCACCTGCCAGGTGCCAATGTACCACAGGTGGTACCCATACCACTGGTTGAAAAGCGCTGGTTTACACCATCAATTGTGGTAACAGCAAAGATCTGTCCCCCTACAAGTATACATATTCACCCTTTCCTTTCTTCAGTTGTAAAAAAGCAATCAGAAGCTCATCTGAATCCTAAATTTCAATTTATACTAAAACAAGTCACAAATACTGAAATGTGATTCTGATTCATACATATCACTGCATAATTATTTTGTTAAATTAGTATTGTACTATTCACTCAATAGTTTAAGGTGGTCCACACAATGCTTCCTGTCCAATCAGCATCTCTATAAGATGAGTATACATCAGCCCAGACTTTATGATCTTGAGGAAGCGGGTTGAGTGGATAGAAGAGCGGGGCAGTAGGGTGATTGGTACATCAAGAGCAACTCTAAATTGTCCATACAATCTAGTAAAATACAAGAGATAAGGGAATTCATCCTCACACTGTCTTTCACCTCAAAGTGCCTTCTGAAGTCCCTATCATTACTTTGTTAAATTTATATCCTTTCTTTTGCCTAAGAGTTCATCCATATTCCTTCTTCCAATCAAATAAATGTCTAAGATAGGCTGGGCTACAGAAAATCACTGATTCAAAATTATATTTGTTTTTGTTTTTAGAAAAAAGTTCAATATTTATTCTATAGGTTTTATGTAATTTAAGTGATTTATTTAATGTCTATATCTTTAATAGTACTTGTGCTTCTTAGTTTTTAATTGTTTAAGAGCTTATGTCAATTAAACATAAACTGTGAATTTTTTTTTATTTGAAAATTTTATTTTTGCCATATCTATCAAATTTGTGGAGTATTAACAGGTTATATAGTATGTCCTTCTAAAAGAAGCAATTTAGTATATTCACAAATTTGGGCAGGTTAAAGTTTCAATTTGTTTTTCTAAAAGTAATTCATTTTCTTCCACAATTAAAAATTGGATTTATCAAGTACACATTAAGAGAAAATTCAGAATCTCCTGGGTTGATTAATAAGTCTTTAAAATATATAGTGGGAAAAATTGGTGCAGAAGGGTATTAATGTTAACAATTAGACATTCTAATAATTCAGGGGTCTTCAGACTTGGTCCTTTTATGACTTGTGGACTTCAACTCCCAGAATTCCTCAGCCAGGTATGCTGGCTGAGGAATTCTGGGAGTTGAAGTCCACAAGTCATAAAAGGGCCAAGTTTGAAGACCGTTGTAATAATTGTATTGCATTTATTAATTGTTCTTGGCTTATTAAAAACCATTCCAGAGTTTTTCAAAAGTGTTTTAGACATCAATTTTATTAAGCTCTGTATCAAATAATTATATCTACTGAAGAAACCTAATTTAATCTGTTGTGTTTAATTCAAGGGATAAATGAAAGTCTTTAGAACCATGGCTTTCTGTTCTCTGCGAATGCAGCCTCCAATTCCAATGGAACAAACATTTCTATGACTGGCTTACGGCTGACATAATTAAGGGGTCTTTTCAGAAGTACAAGGGAAATTAAGGGGTGCATCATTCTATTTATCACATCTTCCCTCATTCCTCCTTGAAAAATGCTGTTCTGAAGTCTTCCAACAATATGTGCTGGTGATGACCTATAAAGCCCTAAATGGCTTGAGTCCGGGACATCTGAGGGAGCACCTGCTGCCGGCATCAAGTTCCCTTCGTCCTGTGCGCTGCCACAGGGAGGGTCTTCTCAGGGTACCGCCGGTAAAAGATTGCCGGCAGACAATACCCAGGGGGAGGGCCTTCTCAGTGGGTGCGCCTGCCCTTTGGAACCAGCTGCCCGTGGAGCTTAGGATTGCCCCCCGACCTTCAGTCATTCCGCCGGGACCTGAAGACCTGGCTCTTTGAGCTCTCTGGCCTGGACAGAGGGTATTAATTGGGGTTTTAATTGGTTTTTAACTAAGATTTTTATATTCAAGGTTTAATATAATCATTTTAATTGTTTTAAATTTTGTAATTGTGGTATTGTTTCTTTTAAAAACCTTGTGAACCGCCCTGAGTCCTACGGGAGAAGGGCGGTATATAAGTCTAATAAACTAAACTAAACTAAACTAATATATCAGATTCTGTATTTCAGATGTGTCTTCAGTGGTATAAGTGCTGTTCCACTGTAATGACTTCTTTTGAGCAGTGGAATTAGCTCGGTGTTTCTCAACCTTGGCAATTTCTGTTGACTTCAATTCCCAGAATTTCTTAGCCAGCATTATCTTAAACTTGCCAAGGTTGAGAAACACTGAGTAGACTTGGGCCTTCTAAAGGTAAAAGGATTTTCTCCAGCTTCTAAGATTAGGCCACAAAATATTACTTTAGATCTGTTTCCTCAACTACCGTAATAGCGATTTAAAAGAAACATTTCCCACCTCAATAAATTGTAACAGATTTTATCTGTCTGGATTGACACCAGAATAAAGAGCAGTTACCAAAAAAAGAGTTTTGGTGCCTCCTAACTATTGAAAAGGGACGCAGTGGCTCGGTGGGTTAGGACGCTGAGCTTGTCGATCAGAAGTTCGGCAGTTTGGCGGGTCGAATCCTGAGTGCCGCGTAACAGAGTGAGCGCCTGTTACTCGTCCCAGCTTCTGCCAACCTAGCAGTTCGAAAGCACGTAAAAAATGCAAGTAGAAAAATAGGGACCACTCCGGTGGGAAGGTAACAGCGCTCCGTGCGCCTTTGGCGTCTAGTCATGCCGGCCACATGACCACGGAGACGTCCTCGGACAAGCGCTGCCTCTTCGGCTTTGAAACGGAGATGAGCACCGGCCCCTAGAGTCGGAAACGACTAGCACGCATGTGCGGGGGAACCTTTACCTTTACCTTAACTATTGAAACTGAAGCAGGAGAAACTTGAGAGCGTACTATTACACTTTAACAACTCTTAGGAATGCTGGAGAACAATATACACAAACTCTGTTTTTCAGCATAAACATTAAGTGTAACTAAAGACACAATGATTAAACAAGAAACAAAAGCCTAACCTTACCAAAGTAAGACATAAAAAGCAAGTAAGGAGCAAATGCCTGGCAATTTCTTCAACCGACAGAAGCATCTTCGTGTGTACTTTTTCTATATGCTGCCCTGTTTCATGTTATCCTATTGTTAGCAGCAGATAATGAAATAAAATTGTATTCCTACATTAGTGGAAAAGGATGCATGTCAACATGTAGGAGCACTAGCTGGCCTGGTCTAAGTTCATATAGGGTAATTAATGCCTGGTTAGGCTTTGAATGGGAGAATTCCAGGGTTGTAAAATAGACCGAGAAACTGGGGGAAAAAACACCTTCCAAAGAAGACCATTCATTTCAAACCTTTTCCATACCCTTGCTAAGAAAACTGTAGGGGGTCTGTCTATGAAGTCACCAGGAATCAAAGCCAACTTGATTTTAAAGAAGGATGTAATAGACAGAAAAATCTCTTTGCAATCTGTCATGTGAATACATCCTTCCCACAGAATATATTGGCTCATGCTGTATTTTAGCCTAATAAAAATAACCAACACTAAAGTAACTACGGTAACTGCATTTATTCCTGCAATATCTAAATGTATGAAATGCGCTGAATATAATTAATAAATAAATCTACCATTCCTCCAGGATTGGAGACCCAAGTTCTACACTCATCCATGGAAGCTCACTGGTCCCTAATACCATAGGATGCCACAGATATAACACCTATAAATGACAATTTGATTTTTGTATTTATCAATATAAGATGCTAAAATGAACCAACCATATTCTGAGATGGATCATCGTTAAGCTCACTATGCTTTACTTCTATGTGTCCAAGATGTACTTGGTACAAAAACATTAAAGTTAAGAATTGCATATCAGGCCTATTAATTTGTGGTTTTTAAAAAACTTTTGACAACAAACATACCTAATACTTCTTCCTCCTCCCATTTTCCCCACAACAACCCTATGAGATGAGTTGGGCTTTAGAGTTAGTGACCAATGGAAGGTACTGAATAAAAAGGCAAATACAAGCTTTAAGCTACTGTTCTGCAGTTTGTCTTATGCATTATTTATTTATTTGTGCCCTGAAATCATTATCATCTAACCTTAACCCTAAAGATAGGATAGAAAATGCCCTGTGAACATTTCTCAGACAAACAAAAATGGGACACTCCAAAGATTTGGGGACAAAGAGAAAACGTAATAGGGGCTTGAACAAACTAATATTCAAGCTATAATAGCACATTCCCGATTTCTAGAAGGCAATAGCAATACACAAAGCACTTGTTCTTTCAAGGGAAGGAAAAACAGCAAGACAACAAACGGCATCCTTCTTACTTGGACCATCTTGCAATTTAGTCCTTAAAGCCACTGGCCCAAGAATTGCCTATCTCTCTGAATGCATTTGTGGCTTTCCCCCCCCCCCCCCACACACACACACCAAATCAACTCTTTCACAGCTTATAGAAATTTCTCCCACCGGGCTGGCTGCGGACAATACACCACACCGCAGGTTTATCACCGAATGAGGGAGGGGGAATTGGTGGCAAAGAAGAGAATAGCTCAACAAACGGCATCCTTCTTACTTGGACCATCTTGCAATTTAGTCCTTAAAGCCACTGGCCCAAGAATTGCCTATCTCTCTGAATGCATTTGTGGCTTTCCCCCCCCACACACACACACACCAAATCAACTCTTTCACAGCTTATAGAAATTTCTCCCACCGGGCTGGCTGCGGACAATACACCACACCGCAGGTTTATCACCGAATGAGGGAGGGGGAATTGGTGGCAAAGAAGAGAATAGCTCAACAAACGGCATCCTTCTTACTTGGACCATCTTGCAACCAACCCTGGAAAGAAACTATTAGGAAAGTGAGGCCATTGCCTTGCCCGCCCAGGTGAGGGGCGTAGAACCCGGGGGGGGGCTTCCTAACAACTCGCCGACGGCGAAGGAGTGGGAGGAAATGCCGAAAGGGGCCACAAGGGTCGCAGAAACCGCGGAATCGCCCCGGCACACCACCAGAGCCGGACGGGGCGGGGCTGAGTCCTCCCTTCTGCCCCTATCTAACCCCAAGCGAGGCAGATCCGCTCTAGCATGTGCGCCCAGGAGCCCTTTCCCCGCTTCACCTGAGCTGTCCCCCTCCTCGGAGACGGACGAGCTCTCCGACTCCTCTTCCTCGGAGCTGCTGCCCTCGTTCTCCCCGTAGTCCACCTCCATATCATCGTGGTTGTTTTCTTTCTTCTCCCTCGAATGGACCGGCATCGCGCCCGCTCTCGGCAGACGCCCGGCGTCACCCGCTGGAGACCAGGACAGCCGCTTCGCCGGCCCGGCCCTCTAACGCGCCGAAGCTCCGCCCCACCGAAACCCCGCCATCCACCTTAGGGCCGTACAACTCAACCCGCCTCTCGGTCGCTCATTGGTGGACGCCCTGCCGGAGGAGCGGGGTTTCGTAGTCGGGCGTGATGGGCTGTTCTGTGTTGCGGAGGATTTCGGGATATGTAGTCTTTCGCGGGGGGCGGGGGGAAAGGCTTATAGATCCGAGTAGTAGTGGAAGTAGGATCAGAGACGGTGGAAGAGAGGCTACCGAAGGGTCTATGTCAGGGGTCTTCAAACTTGGCCCTTTTATGACTTGTGGACTTCAACTCCCAGAATTCCTCAGCCAGCGTGCCTGGCTGAGGAATTCTGGGAGTTGAAGTCCACAAGTCATAAAAGGGCCAAGTTTGAAGACCCCTGGTCTATGTGTACGTATTTTAAACACAGATTTGAAGCAGGGAGATTAACACTGTCTTCTTATTTGAAATTAAAAACAAAATTGGCGAGAGGGGCAATAGCCACCGATTTCTCTTCCCGGCGGGAAGCTTTCGGGAACATCCTCCTTCAAGGACTGCTGCATTTAGGTCAGGGGTGTCAAACTCAATTTCTTTGAGGGCCGCATCAGCATTGCGGTTGCCCTCAAGGGGCCAGGTGGGTATGGCCAGGGTGGGCGTGGCCTACTGGGTGGGCGTGGCTAGACTGTATGGCCTACTGGGTGGGCATGGCCAGCTCTACATTGTTCGCATCAAGGGTGCCTATGGGGGCCTGGGCAGGAGTGGGACAGATCTGAGGGTCTCTGGTAGAAGGAGGGTCTCTGGGCCAGGGCCAAGGCAGTGGGGGCCGTTCCCTCACTGTTTCCAGGATGGCCACATGAAACCACTTCACGGGCCGGATCCAGCCCCTGGGCCTTGTGTTTGACATGTCTGATTTAGGTAAAGGAGGGAAGAGTACAATTTGGGGAAGGCGCGGGAGAAGGCAGCGTCTACTACTACTCTTGTCTCTGAGAAGCTCACTTTCTCTGGATTCTGCACCTGAAAGAATTAAGCTCCATAGCTCTTCTAGAGGCCGAAGTGAGTTGCTGCGTCGCCTTTTGGACCGACACATTCCCGTAACGCCCCAAATGGAGGTTTTTTAATCACGATTTGTCACTAGCAATTGGCTGGTTTGTGTTACCACATTAAGGCATAAAACCATTTCTCCCTCAGAGGTGTGAGGGCCAATCTCAAATACAGAAAATTTGGGGAAGGGTTGTTTTGCGAGGACTCATTAATTCCTAATTTTTTCAGCAAATTGGAAAATACTCAAAATCATTACTTTGAAATATTATTTTTAGACCGAATAAATTGATTTGTAAGATGAACTTACTTCCCAAAATGGTAAATATGTTCACATAAATCAAATACATATTGCAGAATTCCATGTTTTCAATATTAGTATTAGTTTTAATTTGATAATCCAGATAAAGGAAGAGCTCACTTAACTGCCCTGTTTAGCAGCCATTCAAATTACAGCAGTGCTGAAATGATTTATGGTCAGTCCTTGCATTTACAACTGTCAGTGTCCCACAGTTATGTGATCATTATATTTTTGAGCTGCAACCCAAAGCAACTTTGGCTACAAGAAAGCCCATGGAAAAGAATAGATCTACAGTTATTGTAAACAAACATTTTAAAAAAATCTCTTCTGTGGCCCCTTAAAGGTATAAGGTATCATAGATGAAAATCAATAGAACGATAACCATTTTAGAGAAAGCTGTATCCTGTATGGATGAGAAATATAATATAGATATCTATATTCAAACCACATACATCTTAATCTGAAACTATAATTCATCTCTCCAAAAAATTATGTAAAGAATTGAAGTATTTTGAAGGATGTGCTAAAATCACACATCTGTATTACTAGAGTATTATGTGCAATCCTATGAACTAGTATATGCTATTATTATTAAAATAAAGCAGAAATATTTTAATAAATTACTATTAACCACCTTCATAACATAAATCTACTTATTTTTCTTCTCCACCTGAAAACACAAATGGATGGTATTTAGCAGTTGTTTCCAACAAGGGAGCAGGGCAAGTCCCTTTTAACCAGATGCATTCATTGTCAGTCAATAGGTAGAGAAGTGCCCCCTCTCTCTCTCTCACACACACACACACACACTTCACAGTAATGGATCATTACCAGCCCATCTCACAGGGTTGTTGTTGTGGGGAAAATAGGAGAAGGGTGTGTTGGATATATTCAGTGCCTCGAGTTATTTGTAAAAACAACAAAGGCTGGAAATAAATAAGCAAGCAAACATTTATATTTCCCAGAAAGAAAAAGACATTAAAATCTTGACTAACCAAGATTTGTACATGTCACTATTTGCCATATATAGTGGCAAAATTATTATCAGGAACCACATTTAAACTTCCAGAGAGCTTAATAAAGCCTGAAAATTGTTCATCCAATTTCTGTTCACTGTAAGAGGACAGAGGATTGATTATACCAGTGCAAAAACATACCCTATATTGTCTGCTGCTCAATAGTATATCATTTGCTGTGGAGCAGAGTGGATATAGTGAATTCTCTCAGATGATTTTTACATTTGGAGTTTTTGTATATCTTATAAGTTACCAAATGTAAAACAAAGGACCTGCCATATGATTGGAGCTCCATAGACCTGACTTGAATAATTGAACTCTGAATATATAATCTGGATCATAAAATGGCAGCAGAGAGTTTTTCTGGTTCTGTGTTTCCATCGAGTGATCGCTCCGATTTTTTTTTTTTTTTTTTTGCAAATCCTGTATGGTAGTCCACATTGTTCCAATAATAAAAATCTGTGCTTCATTTTTTTTTCTTTTCCTGGCAATTTTTATATATTGAATTCCGGAGTTGTATATCATTACGAAACACTTTTGTTAGGCTGTTGTCTAGGCTTTTGCGTTTCTAAAACAGGAAAACGTTAGCATAGAATCATTAAAGAAGGGACTTCCTAGGAGCAAAACAGAATTCCAGACTAGATAGATAAATAGATTGACAACGTCATTTTTTACAGTGGGCACACTGGTACACATAAAAAAAATGAAATTCTGTTGCCTGCTCTCAAAAGCGTACACATACATAACATACACATAAAAATGATACATACATATGTATATACTCACGCCCTTACATATAAATACACATAAATATTAATCACTGTCACACACATAACACAAATCCGTCAAAACAAAGACTGTCGATGACCTAAAAGGCAAGCGACGATGGAGCCGAGGCGGAAAGAGCAGCCCCCCCCCGAGTCTCCCAGTTATGACGTCGAAGGAAAGAAGTCGTCATGGGGACCTTCGAATCCGCGCCTGACGGCTGTCGTGAAAGAAGACCAGCACCGAGGGGCGTAGGGAAGGAGGAGGAGTAACGCGATGCTGCGCGGGGGGGAAGCCTAAAGCCACCCAGCCCTCTCCCAGTCCTGCCCTTCGCTGGGATTGCGCCGACCGCACCCCCCCCCTTGCTTCGAAGCCTCGAGGCGGCCGCCTCGGCTATGTAGGGAAAGCCGAATTGGGGAGGGGGGGCCGGATTTCAAGGCCGCAGCTCTCTCCTCCCTAGCTTTCGGGTGGGGTGGGGTGGGGTGGGGGATCCCGGCGGCGATTGGTGCCACCAACAGCCGATGAATCGGGAACCCCGAGGAGCCGTCCTCGAGCGCTGGCCAGTCGGGATGTTCTCCAAGAAGCCGCACGGCGATGTGCGGAAATCCACCCAGAAGGTGCTGGATGCCCGCAAGGACCCGCTAACCCGGCTGAAGCACCTGCGCGTGGTTATTGGTGAGGAGGGGAAAGCGGCCTTAGGAGGTGGGGAGGCGGTGGGACGCGGGGTCTCTTCTCTTTTCTCTCGGGATTGAGCTGGAGCCCGAGGGAAGAAGGTTCGAATCCCGGTTTGCGCAAGGGAGCCTTTTTTCCCCTATGCAGCATTTTACTTCTTTTGGAGGAGAATTATTTCAGCATTTTACTTCTTTTGGAGGAGAATTATTTCAGCGGACCAGATGTCAGCAGGCTTTGGGATGTGAAAAACCGGTGCTTTTCTCCCTGAGATGAGCCAGAAGAAGCGCCAAGTCTTTGTTGGCATGACAACTGAGGGCAGGAGGGGAGGCCAAAGGCAGGGAGGAGATACCTGGAATGAGCTGAGATTGCATGCATCGGCCCTTGTTTATCTCACTGTGTCAAGAGGAGGTAGACTCCCTCCTGCTTCTCTTTGCCATAATATTTCATTCTACTTTCCAATAGGATAGGACGGGCTTTCCTCAACTCGATTTAGGAGCTTGCTTTCATTGTTGTGGTTAATATAGAAGGCCCTACCGTACAGCGTACAGCTATACAACTTCTAGCACCTGTTGTCTAGATTGCAGAAAAGGCTGCCCTGCTTTCTGATGCTTCAGACGTCTAAAAGAGAAAGATATTGGTTGATCTGGATTGTTTGGGTTTTTTTGTAGTTGCATGAAGTGTCCACCTGGGTAGTCCCTTTATACTGAGATTTGTTTTGTGTGTCTTTGTTTCTCCTTGCTGTTCAATTTAATGACAATTTACTGTTTCTTCTGATCGCTGTTTCAATTTCTGACAATTTCCAGAAAGGGTGCTGTGTTAATGCTGTTGGGTCAGAAAAGAATATTTTGACATCTTAAGAGACAAATACATTTACTAAAACTTTGGCTTCAGCAGCATGGAATCTAATTAATCTTGATTCTTATATTTGCAAAATCGTAATCTACCGGGGTGGTGTTGTGACTTTGCTTTATGATAAGGATTTATACATTATAAGTTGCCTTATAAAGCATCTGATTGTTGGTACAACAAGTAATTAATGCTTCAGATAAGTTTTCAGATAAAATGTTTGCCAATGTTATCTGGAGATTCCAGTAGCTGGTGTTAGAATTTTTGGAATGCAAAGCATTTGTTCTGCTATTGAATTATAACATTTTCTGTAATGTTACAAGAATGGCATTACCAAGAAAATGAATATAGTTTGTTGAAAAGTAGATTCTGTAATCTCTCTTGACAATTGTTTCAACCAATAAAACAGTCAGATGAAGAATAGGCCTGTCTAAATGTAGTTTTCTCAGTCCAATTAAACTTACATAACATATACACTCTGAAATGGTTTGGCTTTTAGATTTGGTGGTAAAAGTAGAACCTTTACTGGCAATAGCATTACATTCTAAGACTTGATAGGCATTAGTGTTTAAATGAAATAAATTGTTTACTAAATTTCCTGTAAACTTTAAAATGTATTTTTGCAATTTCCACTTCTAAGAAGAATGTTTTATAAAATGAATATAATTAAAACAATACATGTAGAAACATGTACGTTTTCAGGTTAATAACATTCAGTTTTCTCCATGTTAGGAACTCTATTATGTGCATAAATTAGCACCAAAGTTGAGGGAAATGTGGTCCTTATTATAGTTTAAGAAAGGTTATACACACACACACACACACACCAGACTTATTTCTCATGTCTTTTAATGCCATTATTTCTATTTTGCATTGTATATCTATTATTACTTATACACATTTTGTTGTACATTGTAAACAGCTAAGGCCATTCAGTGTGTGTATAAGGTTTACATTTTCTAAATAATTAAATAATAGGCAATATGTTTAACAAGCATTCCCTAGGGCAAATTGTATTTATAAAATATACCATTTGGACAAGCCAAATTGCTGTATTAATTTTAATATGCAATCTTATTTATTATGTTAGTCATTTAATAGTATGTATTATTTAATTAGGGATGCGGTGGCTCAGTGGGTTAGGACGCTGAGCTTGTCGATCAGAAGGTCGGCAGTTTGACGGGTTGAATCCCGAGTGCCGCGTAACACAGTGAGCGCCTGTTACTCATCCCAGCTTCTGCCAACCTAGCAGTTCGAAAGCACGTAAAAATGCAAGTAGAAAAATAGGGACCACTACGGTGGGAAGGTAACAGCGTTCTGTGCGCCTTTGGCGTTTAGTCATGCCGGTCACACGACCACGGAGAAGTCATCGGACAAGCGCTGGCTCTTTGGCTTTGAAACGGAGATGAGCACCGGCCCCTAGAGTTGGAAACGACTAGCACGCATGTGCGGGTGAACCTTTACCTTTACCTATTATTTAATTTATAAAAATCAAACACAAAAAGAATATAGCAATTAGCAATGTATAAAAGAATATAGCAATTAGCATATAATATGAATATTAGATGTATTTCTTTTAGGAAAGTGATTACAAAGCAGAGCCACTAATGAAAAGCTTTCCTTTCCATACAAGTTCTTCAGACTTTAGGTGCCTCTGTACACGGTCTTTAGGACAGACATATGGATAAGGCATTCCTCTAAGTCTTGAAATTTTAAAATAAGTAGACATCATGTAGAAGCTTCTTCTGTTTCTGTTTCTTATTTTTAACAAAATCTGGCCATCAAGTTTCAATATATAGGTAGTACTCATTCAGCAACTTCCTCACTTAGAAACCATTCTTAGTTGATGATGAGAAAGTAACTTTATTACCAGTCCTTGCATTTATGACCGTCACAGATCTATAAAGCAAAAGGTTGCTGATAAGTGTAGTCATGTTTTCACTTAGCAACCACTTTGCTTAATACAGTTGCCAGTACTAATTGTGGTCGCTAAATGAGGACTACCTGTATATGTATACCAATAAATGCAAGTGTTTAACAACCTCTGTCAAATTTTATTTTCAATTTTGGAAAGCTCTCAATGCTTGCTTTTGCCATTGAGCCTGGGGATCCCACGGAAGCATGGAGCTTGTTAAACGGCTAGTATAAATGTAGACTGGACTCTTCCCTGTCTTTTTGTTATTATATTTTAAACTGTTTTTAATAGGTTTTAATGGTTGAATTGTAATGAGCCAGTTTGCGTAGTAGTTAAAGCAGACATGTCAAACTTGCAACGTCGCATGACGTTGCACAAGGTATCAGCGCCTGCAGGCCGGCAGTTTGACACCCCTGATTTGAAGTATCAGGCTAGAAAATGAAAGACTATGAGTTCTAATTCCGTCTTGGGCACAAAACCAGCTGGGTGACCTTGGGCCAGTCACTTTCTCTTAGCCTTAAGAAGAAGGCAATGGCAAACAATTTCTTAAAAACTTACCAAGAAAACTGCAGGGGCTTGTCCAGGCAATCTCCAAGAATTGGACATAATTGAGCGGGGGGGGGGGACAGGTTTTATGTTGATTGTTTAGTTCCACTTTAAATTGTATATGCTCCTAGAGTCATATGTAATTGGGATGGGCAGCTATACAAATTCAATAAATATATAAAAAAGAATAGAAGCTGCCATAACCTCTACATGGAACAAAATAAAACATGACAGATAGAAATTTGAATGCATGCTTGCTATTTACATTTGTTTTAAAGATTCAAATAAGAAAAAGGTACAAATGACAGGTATATTCTGAATGAAGTTTAATTCCTGAGCTTGTTTAAAATAATTATTTGATGGAATTTAAAGCTATCCCATTACAAGAGATTTTGACAGTAGTATGGTTCTGCAAATTCATGAAAAAAACTAATGGAAAACATTTTACAAAAGGGATGTGGATTAAAACATCGAGTTGTAAAACAAGACTATGCAAGTGATTGCATAGTATTAGTATTAACACATATCTTGAGACATTTGAGCTAATATGTATTTTGGCTTACTCTTTCAGAGACTACATAAGGCTTTGTGCTACTAGGAGCATATGTTTTTTAATCTTCATACAAGGATTTTGCATAATTTGCAAATGTTTAAGTTTTATTTCTTTAAAACAAATTGTCCTGCATTTATATAAAGCCTGTCAGAGTTACTGATAAAATGACTTTGCATTCTAGTTAATGAACTACTTTTAAAACAAATCTTAACTTTTTTGCTTATATATCGTTTATAGGTTATAAAAAGAGAAACCTATTCAAAGGCACCTCATTATAGAAATTCACACTGTCTAAATCATATTTTTTTTAGGATAGATTTGATCTGGTAGACAATTATTTGAAATATACTATCAAAAGTGATCAGCGTATTAGTTTATTTTATTAATTTGATATTCGGGTGAGTGTCTTCAATGCTCAAATGTCTTTAATGTTAAAAATGAAAATTAACATGTTGGATAAAACACTCAAGATAAATGAAACATGCTTTCAAATTTTGTTCCCATTTACCCAAAAATAATTTTAAAAAGTCTAAAAGAGATAGAAGATATAAAGACACTGTACTGCATAGGAAATTATAGTTCTGAATATGGAAATTCCATAAGACATTTACAGGAGAAATATCCATTCTGTTTTTATTAATTGTGATGTTCCTTTTCCTGAAGAATTATGTGCTCATGGGCACTTTAAAAACAGTCAGGTTAATACAGCAAAGTATGTTTTAAAGCATGAAGAGAATGAAATAAAACAAATGAAATATTTGAAATATTTTTGCCAATATTTCTTTGGGTTAGAAAAAGAAAATTCAACTTCATGTTTAAAATAAGTAAATAGTCCTGATTTACCTTTATGGCAGGACATTTTTGAGTTCCTTGGTATTGATCCTAAGGCTCACTTAGTTCATATAACTGTAATTGAATCTTCAAACTTTAAGAAATTTTAATGACTATTTTAGGCCAAATAAGTTGATGGTATCTTAACACCAAATATCAAATCTTGGAAAAAATGTATTGTGTCATGATTATATTACAAAATGATCTTCTCTGTAGCTGTGTTTGTTATTAGGAAATTAGCTTAATTTATTAATCATATTTTCAGTCAGAGGTACATAACTAAGGTCTCTGAAAAATTTGCTTCCATAATGTAACAGAAGGAAAAATTAAAGTAAAACAAATTTAGTTTGTCTTAGCTGTGCCAGTTTTATCAAAAATACTCTCCTGTATATCATCAAAGGGCAAATGAAATCTTCAGCCAGTCAAAACATGCACCTCAATTTTATTGCAAGTTTGACAAAACAAATGAACTTGATATTTAAAGTTGTTTTGCCTAGTGCCTCTTAAATTAATAGGACTGTAGAGCTTTGCTGTTTTATCTACTAAATAATTACCTCGCTTATACACAATAACAGAGTGGTGAGAACATGAGCAATAGCCTATCTGCACTAAGCTTATGATTGCTAATATCCGAAATGTGATACGGTATGTATTAGCTTATACATAGAAGATAAAACTATTTTTGCTCCTGTTGTTCCATGAAGGCCTTGTTTTATATACTGTTAAAATATACCATAACACTTTTATAGATTTGTTTTTATTTGTAAAAAGTTTTTGTTCTATATTGATTAGCATATTTTCATTAATTAGCTTGTTTTAAAATATTATATACATTAACATTATGTCCTACTTATTTTGCAGAGAATTCAGAATCTATTGACCTTAAGCAGTTTTTTGAATTACATTTTTCACACATATATTATGTGTTTTTTGAAAATTTTGTGACTATTGAAATAAGTCTGAAACAGAAAGGTAAGAACACAAGTTAAATATATAATCTCCATTTGTAGTCCTGGTTTTTGAAATGTATAATTTTTTTGTATAAACGGAATTTATTGAGAAGATTTACCAAAAGATTTCAGTTTAGAACTATTTACTGCTATGATTAATCCTATTGATACATATTAATAAGAAACTACTTTATGGTTGTATTAATACATATTAGTAAAACGTTACGTATGATAATGAACCAATGTGATATAAGTGTTGGATTGGCATCATGGTGGCCCGGTTCAGATTTGTCCTGAAAACTTAATGGATGACTATTAATCATTAGCATGTTATTAGCTCAGCCTACCTCACAAGTTGATATTGTTGATATTGGGAAAAATAGTGTTGTGTTCTGATTAGTTGGTTTATTATACCTTTATTTTGTACAATTCAAGGTAGTATACATAATGTTCTATCCTTTCAACCTTGAACTTCTGAAAAGAAAGAGCAGCATATAAAACAAATACGACAGTTTTGTAACTGAGCACATTATTGTGGTTTAGCCATCAAAAGTTCCTTGCCAATATTTACTCAGTAATTAAAACCTGATAATTTGATATTTTTTTAAAAAAAAACACCTGTTCACTGATTTGTGAATGTCAGTATGACTTCAATTTACTTGTTTTCAGTTCCAGTTGTTCAGACAAACAAAAGTTTATATTTAAATTACATTGACTTTCATGTCAGTTTGATTTTAATACAGATAGTCCTCGACTTTTGACCACAATTGAGTTGTGCCCTATTTTATGACTTTCTTTGCTTTGTTGTTAAGCAAATCATTGCAGTTGTTAAGTGAATCATGCTAACCAATCTGACTTCCCCCATTGACTTTGTTTGTTAGAAGCAGGCCGGGAAAGTCACAAATGGCAATTGCATGACCCAGAGATGCTGCAACCATCATAAATACATGCCAGTTGCACCTGAATTTTTGATTACATGACGTTGGGGGGATGCTGAGATGGTTGTAAGTGTGAGCACTGGTCATAAGTCACTTTTTTCAGTGCCATTGTAACTTTGAATGGTTGCTGAATGAATGGTTATAAGCTGAAGACTCTGTATGAACTTGTTGATCCATCATTAAAAATTCTTATATCAACAACATTGGGGGGAAAAGAATACTAAAGCAGATAGGTGGCAATCAGAGTTTGCACTTCTTATTTAAGAGCCTAGTCAAAGTTTGTCACTTAAAATGGGTATGGAGTTGTATAAACTGAAACTTGATTACAAATGGCAAAATGGCAGATATTTTTATCCATTTGTAGATATTTCTGATTTTACCTATGAGATAGTGGATAGAATAGCAAACACCAGAACCCATTTTTTTTAGGAGAGAATCAAATGGATCAGGTCTTGCTGTTCTACCTTTTCCTCTAGATCGCTGATGTAAATCTTACACAGTATATTGGAAGAAAATATTTTTCTGAATGGAATTCATTGTGTCGTAGCACTAAGCGTATTTTCTTCATTTAATCTTCAATTGCTGTAACCTACCCTTTTCTCTTCTGTTTAGGTCACAAATCTCAAAGAGAAGAACTAGATGCTATACTTTTTATTTTTGAGGTATGGATATACAATTACTTCTACTGTACCATGAATATAAATTTATTTTGGTGAACTTGTGATATATATTTTCTTATAGTATAAGTGAAAACTTGTAAAAATCCAGAATTTACACTCTAATAATTCCATGTTTTTTACACTTTAGGTTTTAATTAGCTTCTCTTTCTTTCTCTTTCAACACTGGCAGAAATCAAATGCCAAAAAAGAGAGGGTTGTAGAGAAGGTTATCTTGGGACACAATCTAGATAGTTGTTTTAGGTGAAACAGAAACTTGTGTATTCAAAAATACTTCTGATTTACTGCTAATAGCATTATCTTCAAATTTAAAAACACGCGAAATTAACTCCTAAGCACTTTATTAAAAATGTGGAAATTTGCAAAGCAAATCCTATCTCTTCTATTCATAAGTTTCTTTGTATTACAATAATTGTGTGTTTTATGTATAGAATTCTATATTATTCCTTGATAAGATTAAAAATACGAATCCCAGGCATGTTAAAATTAACAAACGAACGAACACTGGGATGGAATTAAAAACTAAAACAGTTTTTATTGCTAAAAAATCAAGCTTTCGTTGGCCAACTGCCAACATCATCAGGATGGAAATGCTGGGGTGGGGAGATTCCGTTTATACTGTTGGTGTCTGCACTCTGCTCATGGAGCACGCTCAGATCTGTTTGTTGAGGTCTGTCGTATTCTATATTCTAATAACTGTAGATAGCACATACACAATTTCTTTCCTTCCTTTCAGCTTTCTTGAAAAAGTGGAATTTTCAAATAATTTGAATTAAACAATAAATATTGAGAAATCATTTTTTGCTTTCAACATATGAAATTATTCAGATTTTTCACAAAAGAAAACTTAGACTAGTCTGGAATGTCAATTTGCTTTAGCCCCATGGCAGTCATACATATTTGTTGCAAATTGTCAGAGTTTGAGATCTCAAAGTAGGCAGCTACAGTAGATGTATTTGCACAACATGTTATATCATTTGTGTGTTAATTTGAAAATCCAAATTGCCTTTAGACATCTATATCACAAATTTCATTAATACATCATGGCTAAGCATGGGACAAGAGCAAACTGTAATGTGTGCATTCACAATAACCAGAGCAATTTAATGTTTCCTATATATGCACCTATAAATCTCATTATTCACAAAAGTAACAATTTTATTATTTCAAAATATGTTATTTTTAATTAGTGAAATGGCATGATTGGTTTTTGCATTTTTCAAGCTATTCTGATGTTGAATACTGCAATGGAAAAAACCTATTCAAATAAAAAAGCTTAATAGAATCTAGAAATAGATCTCTACAATGAAAAGCAGGACATAAGTGTCTTAACTGAAATAATAAACATGCAAACTATGGTCTTAATGTTTTAGATATAGACAATTTACGTATTACTTTATTTAATGGATTTTACTTAATTTTATCACAATGGCTATTTGTTTCCATTCCTAGTGATTGATTTGTTTTCATTCTGTTTTGTAGAAAATTTTACAACTTCTTCCAGAAAGAATTCACCAGAGATGGCAATTTCACAGTATTGGTATGTATTTGCCTTTGAGTCAGGCCTTGCCTAGTAATAATTTTTCTGTCCTTGACTCCTATTTTGAATTTAATGTCAGTGTGGTTTAAAAACTTGATTACACTATCATCTTAGCAGGAAAAAGTTTGACAGTTCTAAAAACTAGAGAGATTTCAGAACTGATGTGAATAAATCCAATGTGATTTATTGAAGTGATGGTATTCTTTAGTGTGATTGCAATGCTAGACACATATTAATCAATAGTGGGTCCAGTATGGATGAGGAAAATAATAGGAGGAATGTAAAGATAGAAGACATTGCCTTAGAGCAGGGGTGTCAAGCTGCTGGCCCATGGGCTGGATGCGTCATGCGGAAGCTGCGCCCACCCCATTGCTGGCAATGGCAAAACCGTCCCGGTATGTTGCACGACGTCACAAGTTTGACATGTCTGCCTTAGAGCAAATAATGGGAACCTGTGGTCCTCTAGGTATTATGAACTGCAATCCTAGATTAGGGAAGGTACATATAGCAATAGCTAGAAGGCCATAAGTTATTTACTTCTTGATAAGAGTTTACAGGAATGTCTTTTGTAACTAATTGAAATAAGTTAAGAAAGTTTCTGTGGGTTCCTTCCTTGTGTTCTCTGAGCTTGGTTTTATTCCTGCAGTTGTTTCATTATCAGTGCATTGATAATATTACTTAATTTGATAATGAAACATCTGCAAGAAAAAAAACCAAGCTCAGAGAGCACCAAGGACCCCACAGTTCAACCCTGAGCTAGAAATAGTCTCTTCTATAAGATTCTATATGGATACTTATTTATATATGGGTGTTATATTATTTATGTTTATTAATTTAATTTAAATTGCAATCTTAATATTTTATAAAGAATTAACCTCCTATTGTTAGTATAATCCTGTAATGCCGATATAAAATCTATTAGTGGTACATTTTTCTTAAAGCTATCAAAAATATATTATTGTGTATGTTGTGTTTGTTTTGAAAATAGAGGTCTCGTCTGATTCAGTGGGTAAAAGGTGATCTTTTGTCACTTCTGGTATTTAGCCTATTACCAGTTGGAATTAAGCTCACCAAAAGTAATATAGAGATTGCCAAGGACTTGTTAAAAAGACTTTATCAAGTCTGACCGACAACTCTCACAGTTCTGTCTTACCTGTAAAGGGATGAATATTGACTATATGTTTTCTATTTTTCAGGCTTAATTTTAAAGAAATTACTTCACACAGGGAATTCTTTAAAGGTATGATTAAAATGTTTTAGATATAAAATCTAAGAACTGGAGACGTGGATATTTTTTGTAACACAGCTAATCCTTGATTTACAACTATTCATTTAGCAACCATTCTAAGTTATAGCAGCACTGAAAAAAGTGACTTATTGCCATTCCTCACACTTATGACTGTCATAACATCCCACAGTGACATGATCAAAATGCAAGTGCTTGGCAACTGGCATGTATTTATTGCTGCAGTGTCCTGGGTCATGTGATTGCCATTTGCAACCTTAACAGCCAACTTCTGACAAGCAGAGTCAATGGGGGAAGCCAGATTCACTTAGCAATTTTATGATTCACTTAATAACTGCAGTGATTCTCTAACCATGGCAAAAAAAGATTGTAAAATCGTGTGTGACTCACTTAAAAGCTGCCTTGCTTGGCAGTGGAAATTTTGGTCCCAATTGTGATAGTAAATTGACGACTACCTGTATTGGGTCAGAACTTTAAAAATCTTGTTCAAGATGTCTCATTTAATGCATTGGGAGTATCTCTAATTGTTATTTTAGCAGTGGAATAATATAACTGAACTATTCAAATTTATCAGTAAATAAATGTGAAATTTAAACTCTTTTTATCTCATTATTTAAGATTCGTCGCGAAGGTGTCCGTCTATTCCTCTTATGGTTGCAAGCACTTCAAAATAATTGTAGTAAAGAACAGTTGTGTATGTTTTCTTGTTTAATCCCTGGATTTCCACCACCACAGTCTGAACATGGTCCTCAGACACTAGATATTCTCATAAATCCTGTGCTAAATGTACAAGAAAGTAAGTATAAAAGGTGCATTTTCAAAATAAAGAAATTTGTGATGGTTACTATAATCTCAAATGTATTAACTCAAAAGTAATTCCTAGTTTTATAGTGTTTTTGCATCCTTGGAATTAGTGCTCTGTTGGAGTATGTCAGTCATTATGTATACAGTAAGGAGTATATATATTCCTGTCCCTTGTGAGGGCTGAAACCTCCTCAGTATATCCATGTGTTTCATGTGAACTTTAATTGATGCAAAATATCAACCAGCCAACTGTGTCAGGATCATTTTATACAGAATACCAAATTCATATTTGTGCTGCAAGATCTGCACAGTTTGCTTTTATTTGTTTGCTAGTTGTTTTTGATGTGAGCCTGACCATGAACTAACATCCAAGGGCAAATGCCGTCTTATAAATGCTCAGAATTTCAGAGGTCAGTTGGTCAAGTGTAGAAGAGAGAGCCTACACATTGCTTTCATCTGTACTTGGACTGTACTGACTTTTTGCTTCTAGGAACACTATCAAGAGACATAATTTGGTTTGCTTGGTTAACAAAAAACCATTACATTTACTTGAGATTTAACAGTTATATATATTTTGTTGATGGTTTTGAATGATTGTGGGAATGGAAGGGATGGAGGTACATACTGAAAAAAACAACCATGAATAGATAATGCTGAATTATGGCAAAGGCCTCTCTAGTCCAACCCCACAGTCACCCATCAAACTCTGTGTGTTCTGTATTCTAATTACTCTTAACCACATTAAGTGCTTATTTGAACAGAAAGACAGAACATTAAATTAAGTAGACTATTAAATAAAATAAATAAGCCTAGCAAGCTGGACAGCATTTTCTTTATGTTCCTCAGTAAGTATTAAGCACACTATTTCTGATGTTTGCAATCTGTGTATTCTTGAGAGAAACTGGGATGGTCCTAAATGTTACAGGATTATGAATAATATCCTGAAGAATACAATTCATATTTGTCAAAATTGTACAAATGAATATTCTTCTAATGCTGCATCTAAATAAGTTTCATTGTGTGATTATTTACTGTATATAAGCTGATAGAAGTCCATTTTAGGCTTTTGCCAACTTAAATTATCTTAATATTTATTATCAAACAGCACAGGTGACAGTAGAAGAAATTACTCCACTTGTCCCTCCACAGTCAGGAGATAAAGGACAGGATGATCTGACAAGCTATTTTTTAGAAGCACTTTTAAAATACTTAGTAATTCAGGTAAGTTGGTTGTATTTGGGTGGGGGAAGAGAGATTGGTTTTCCAACTTAAACCAAAATTAGTAATTGGATGAGATTCAATCTAATGCAGATATCTTTGTTGTCTAATAAAATTAACTTACATTTATAAGTATTTTTAATTATTAGGAATTGAAATATTTGGTTAAAATTAATAAATATAATGTATATTATGTACATTACAATATAAATGTTACAATAACTATATTAGTTATTTACTAATCACATTATTTACATAAATATGGTTCTTTAAATTCTATAAATGAGGGAAGATATCTTTATTTATTACAATAATTTTTATTAAGATTTCACAGTAATAGCCCCCCAAAACAGTTTACAAGTTGTATAAACAATTATAAACAAAAACACAATATATATTATAAAAATAAACTTCCACAATCCTTCTGATGGGGAAATTGATGGTGGTAATTGTCTTTCCTGCCCCTGAAGTTATACTTTGTTTTTCAATTCCTGAAAATAAATGAAATAAGGTCAGAATTTCAACCCCATCTTATTGAAAATTCAGTCAAGATGCAGTCACACTGAAGAGCTGTTACTATATCTTGCTGAAGGACCCAGAGATTAAGAAGAAATAAAATCACAAATCTGGTCAGCTTAAAATAGGAACATACTAAAATGCAGAAGGAAACAGATGGAAATAAGTGAAAATAACTATTAATAGCATAGAGAGTTGATATTTGAAATATATAATTGCATTATATCTGCCTCTGAAATAGATATAAATAATCCAACATTCATATTATAGGTCAAAAGTCTGGAATGGAAGAACAGAGAAAATCAAGAAAAGGGATTTTCATTCTTATTTTCACATTTTAAGAAATATTACTTGCCTTATATTTTCCCAAATATGTGTAAGGAAAACAGCTTGTATAACCCAGTACTCGGTAAGCATTATTTCAGTATTTCTGAGAAGCATTTTCCTGGTTTTAATAGAAATGAAAAAACAATGCCTTACTGATTTGTGTGGCAGGTATCTCATGCAAGTTAATATTTTATTAAGTATCACATTATAAAGGGCAGTATTAACTTGATGGTCATTATAAAGAACCGCAGCGTCATATCACATGGTTTTTTAACAAGCCTGCAGATGACAAGGAAAGATCCAGCTCACAGGTCCATATTTAGCAAAGGATATTTCAGTTAGATTTGATTAAAAACTTCTGATTATTTTTAAAAACAATTTGCAATTTGCTAAATTGCAATTGAGATAACTTTCTACTACTGTAAGAAGAAAGGAAACCCATTTCAGGGAAATGGTTGCTCATTGAATAGGTAGTTACAGACCTCTAATTGAAGAACTGAGCACCAAAGAATTGAGGCCTTTGAACTGTGGTGCTGGAGAAGACTCCTGCGAGTCCCTTGGACTGAAAGGCGATCAAACCGGTCAGTCCTAGAGGAGATCAACCCTGACTGCTCTTTAGAAGGCCAGATCCTGAAGTTGAAACTCAAATACTTTGGCCACCTAATGAGAAGGAAGGACTCACTGGAGAAGAGCCTAATGCTGAGAAAGATTGAGGGCAAGAGAAGAATGGGACAACAGAGAATGAGGTGGCTGGATGGAGTCACTGAAGCAGTAGGCGTGAGCCTAAATGGACTCCAGAAGATGGTAGAGGACAGGAAGGCCTGGAGGAACGTCCGTGGGGTTGCGATGGGTCGGACACGACTTCGCAACTAACGACAACAACAATTGAAGAACATTACATCAAAGATATGGACTTGTATTCCAATAAGATTTTTGGTGTAAACTTACAAGTCCATGGCATATTCCATTGTCCTTTCGCCTCTCAAATCTTCTAGTACCTGCCATTCTGTCCCTCTAATTCCTCTCAACTGCTTTTCTAATTCCAAGGAATGAAAATAGAATCATACATAGAATATTAGAATATTTACAACTGCTTCATTAAGAGCCATTTGAGATGGCAGCTATACACATTGAATAAATAAAATAATTTGTTTATGTTTCATAGAATACAAGAATTAGAAGGGGGTTTTTTTGGAGATCATCTAGCTCAGTCCCTTATCTTCTGAAGAATTATGACATGTTTGCATTGAAACCTTTAAATATTGGCCATTATGCATTTTTATCATATTTAGGTAACTAGTTATCCAAAATTAACTTTGGCTTGATATCTTTTTCACTTTATCGTTGTTTCTCCTGCAGATATGCCTCAGATGAGACCAAAGCCACATTATATAATCATGAAGAAAGATACTGAAACAAATGAAACAGTATATTGCACAAAGGAACCTTTCCTTAAAGCTCGCGTTATTGTCATCAGATGGTTGGTGTCTTTCTGGCTTGAGCCAAAACCTCTTGCAGGACCTCAGATTCCTGGAATGGAAGGGGAAATTGTGCCAAAGAATATTCAGGTAAAGCCAAGAAAGAGAGATGATCAACTGAATGGGAAAAAAGCTGATCTTATTTATTTAAATTTTTTTCTCACTTTTTCCCCAAATAATTCTAGATGGCAAATATGGTCCCCTTCTCTTTTATCCTCACAGCCGTCTGTAATGCAGAGCTTTGCAACTGGAAATAAATGGCTAAAATAACCTTCTTTCTCCCTGCCAGACCTCTTCAAAAAAAAGGATCTTTTTATTTATCACTTCATTTTTTATTTCAGAGAGCAGCTGCTACCTTGGCGTCCAGAGAAGACAGCAGAAGTGACGCCACTGATAGATCTGATAGAAATCCAGAAACCGAACAATCTCATTCTAACACAAGCACACTGACTGAAAGAGAACCTAGTTCCTCCAGCCTTTGCAGTATTGATGAGGAGCATCTTACAGACATTGAAATAGTCCGAAAAGTTTTTTCTTCTAAAAGGAGTAATGTTAACTTTCTCACAGAAATATTTCGTCAGGTAAAAAAAAAATCCTTTGTTTCTGAAAAGTATTTATGTTTGAATCAATGTTTATCATAGAATCTGTTCTGTGTTTTACATAATGTTCCCAAATGTAGATTGATTTTATTATATCCCTAATTTATAGATAGTCAGAAGCAAAATCTCAACTTACAATAATTTGTATCAGTCTCCCTGAACTGAATACTCTTTAAACACATTAAGCATAACATCACAAAATTTTGAAGCTGTAGATGCAGGTCAATGAATAGGGACGGCAGCTCTACCAGTCATAAAGTTGTGTTTTGTTAGCTGATTAGATAAGATGCCACAAAAACTTTAGGAATACATTGTTGTTGTTGAGTCTAATATCTGAAACATTAGAAACTTTTTTCTTCAAATGGAGCTGAGGGGGAAATCCCACATATCCTATAACAGGGGTCCTGTCATTTATTTATAGATTTAGAGGCTGTACGACTCGGGAGACTCTGGGTAGCCTACAGCTTTAAAAGCAAGAAAACAATAATAGCCTAAACCTTATTATTATAGGTAGTCCTTAACTTACAACCATTCATTTTGTGGCTGTTCAAAGTTACAAAATCACTGGAAAAAGTGACTTAGACCATTTTTCACTTTTACGACCATTGCAGGCATCCCCATGGTCACGTGATCAAAATTCAGATGCTTGGCAACTGATATGTATTTATGATGGTTGCAGTGTCCCAGGGTCATGTGATCCTCTTTTGCAACCATCTGACAAGCAAAATCAATTGGGAATCCAGATTTTCTTAAGAACCGTGTTACTTACTTAACAACTGCTGTGATTCACTTAGCAACGATGGCAAGAAAGGTCATAAAATGGGGCAAAACTCACTTAACAACTGTTTTGGTTAGCAATGGAAATTTTGGGCGTACCTGTATATCTACTGGAACTATATGCAGTAAACACAGCATTTTATCTGAAATTTTACTGAATGAGGATTTTCATTAGAACAGTTGATAAAACTATTTATTCCATAGCGCTGTCAAGAATGGTAGACCTGTTGCTAACTTTTTGCAATTCATGTGTTAATTTTTATGTATTAATACCGGTATTCTTAATTTATTTCTATTTGATTTCTATTTCCATCTTTCCCCTAAAAAGCAATTATAATTTTCCTGCTAGCTTTCATGTATACACACATTAATAATATGTATTCTTTGCAAAATCATCAAAATGTCAAAAGCAATATCATGGTTGTGGCAACACAAGTTCTGCCCTTTCACATGGGCTTGCAACATCATAATGCATATAAAAGGAGGGGGGATTTCCATTATTTTATTTATTTGTTTGTTTTGCTTATTTATTTATTTATTTATTTATTTATTTATTTATTTAGCTAGCTAGCTAGCTAGCTAGCTAGCTGCCCCTCTTGCTGTAAGGCAACTCTGGGCAGCTTACAATGTTAAAAGCAATACAATCATAAAAATATATTGCTTTAATAACAATAAAAATACAATTTATGATCAAAAGATGGGAAGGGAGAGAGCAGGATGTGCAGGGGGGGGGAAGCAGTGGGATTTGTTATTGGTCCATCAACCACCTCCAGTGTGATATTCCAACGCTGGGGCCCCAAGCCAGCTGGCAGAGCCAGCTCTTCTGACTCTTACGGAAGTCAGGAGGGTAAGAACAGATCTCACCTGGTGGGGAAGGGGAAGATGTTCCAAAGGGCAAGAGCCATGGCAAGAAGGTTCTCCTCCACCTGAAATTCTTGACTGACAGGTCTATAGCATGCCTGCTCTGACCTCATGAGTGGAGCAGACCAGTCCCATTGGGCTGAGATAGTTCCTTGGGCAAGCTGGACCCATGCCAACACCATGAATTGCACCAGAATCAAACTGGCAGCCAATGCAGGCCCCAAGGACTGCCCACGCTGCTAACTCTGCACCACTTGTAGGTTCCAAATGTTTTTCAAGGGTACCCCCATGTGAAGCACATTACAGTGGTCCAGACGTGAGATGACATGGCTTGAATGACTGAGCACAGGGAAGCCGGATCCAGGAAAGGATGCAACTGACTCACAATGCGAAGTTGTGCAAAGACTCTTTGAGCAGGAGTCACGAGTCCAGGAGAATCCCCAAGTTGCACACTGGGTCTGTCTGGGGTAGTGCCACCCTATGTAGAACTGATAATGTCGAAGTCCCAGATCTTGGATCTCCATGCACCCAAAGTCATTCAGTCTTGTCAGGGTTCAGCCAAAGCATGTTGTCCTCCAATCAGGTTTCCCAGCCTCCAGGTACTGCGAGAGGGCAGCAACAGCATTAGCTGGGTCACCAAGGGAGGAGATACAGAGTTGAGTATCATCAATATACTGATACTTCAACCGATTGTGACAGATGATCTCACCCAACAGCTTCTTATAGAAATTAAAAAGGGAGCGGAGAGAATACCAAGCCCTGCAGCACACCGAGGGCTGGATCTCTCACTCCCTATTAACACTGATTAGAAGCCTTGGAGAAAGGAGCCAAACCAATGCAAGACTGTGCTGTCCAGCCCCTGTAGCCTATAGCCGGCCCAAAAGGATAGAGGTCTGCTGAGAGAGCAAGGATGGTTGAACTACTTGTACTCCGCTCTCGCCAGAGATCATCCATAAGTGCTACCAGTACTGTTTCTGTCCCATAACGGCCTGAAGCCTGACTGGAAGGAGTCCAGATAATCTGTTTCACCCAGGTCCTCTGAAGCTGCCAGCAACCACCTTTTCTACCACCTTCCCTAAAAAGGGGATCTGGGAAATTGGATGGGAATTTTCCAGTCAGGTGGGATCTAACAACGGTGTTTTAACCAATATGACAATGCCGGTTTCCTTTTTCCTTCTTCAGATGCCTCTGAGTCTTCAGCTCTGCTTTTTTAAGACCTATAAAGGCCTTTATAAATAATAGACATAAATAATAAATTGCTAAACTGGGTGGCGGTTTCTGATTTTTGTGCTTCTTTGCTCTTCTGTTTCCTTTCAAAAACAAACTGAGTTGCTTTGCATTTCTAATGAAAATGATACCTTCGGTATGCTCCTGTCACTGAAAGAATTCAATGGCTTTTAAAGAAAACCCCTTAAATTTAAACCTAAGAATCGTTTAACTATAATAGGGAGCTTGTTCCATAATATACCTTGTATGTCCTTTTCTCCTTAATTAGGCATTTTTATTGCCCATATGTGAAGCAGCAGCCATGAGGAAAGTGGTTAAAGTATATCAAGAATGGATCCAACAGGAGGAAAAGCCGTTATTCATGAAAGAACCGGAAGAAATTGTTTCATCTTTGAACATAAACAGTGATGAAAATATTGCAGAACATAATTCATTAGAGAAAGGAAAAGAGAAAGAGGAGGTAAAAACATCAGAAGTCGTTCTTTGATTTCTCTTTTTCCATCTGTATGTAACAGCATCTTCATTCATTGTACATATAAGTAAATGTATAAAAGACGATTGTGAGATCCAAGTTTAAAATTATCTACTGTAACTTGTTCCTAGAAAGAAAGAAAAAGAAAATACAAGATTAATATGTATAATGCAGTTTTTACACTTAACAAGCTCATTTGACGATTAAGTGAGAAAGAACTACTATGTATCTTTGAAATTTTTGGAAATGTTAGGCCATTCTTAGACTAAAACATCATGTTCATGGATTATATTTCCTCCATATTTTGTAGGTTCCAGAATCGATAATACAGGTAAAACTCAAAAAATTAGAATATCGTGCAAAAGTTCATTTATTTCAGTAATGCAACTTAAAAGGGGAAACTAATATATGAGATAGACTCATTACACGCAAAGCAAGATAGTTCAAGCCGTGATTTGTCATAATTGTGATGATTATGGCGTACAGCTCATGAAAACCCCAAATCCACAATCTCAGAAAATTAGAATATTGTGAAAAGGTGCAATATTCTAGGCTCAAAGTGTCCCACTCTAATCAGCTAATTAAGCCATAACACCTGCAAAGGGTTCCTGAGCCTTTAAATGGTCTCTCAGTCTGGTTCAGTAGGAATCACAATCATGGGGAAGACTGCTGACCTGACAGTTGTGCAGAAAACCATCATTGACACCCTCCATAAGGAGGGAAAGCCTCAAAATGTAATTGCAAAAGAAGTTGGATGTTCCCAAAGTGCTGTATCAAAGCACATTAATAGAAAGTTATGTGGAAGGGAAAAGTGTGGAAGAAAAAGGTGCGCAAGCTGCAGGGATGACTGCAGCCTGGAGAGGATTGTCAGGAAAAGGCCATTCAAAAGTGTTGGGGACTTTCACAAGGAGTGGACTGAGGCTGGAGTCAGTGCATCAAGAGCCACCACACACAGATGGATCCTGGACATGGGCTTCAAATGTCGTATTCCTCTTGTCAAGCATCTTACCTGGGCTAAAGAAAAACAGACCTGGTCTGTTGCTCAGTGGTCCAAAGTCCACTTTTCTGATGAGAGCAACTTTTGCATCTCATTTGGAAACCAAGGACCCAGAGTCTGGAGGAAGAATGGAGAGGCACACACTGCAAGATGCTTGAAGTCCAGTGTGAAGTTTCCACAGTCTGTGTTGATTTGGGGAGCCATGTCATCTGCTGGTGTTGGTCTACTGTGCTTCATTAAGTCCAGGGTCAACGCAGCCGTCTACCAGGAGATTTTGGAGCACTTCATGCTTCCTTTCGCAGACGAGCTTTATGGGGATGCTGACTTCATTTTCCAGCAGGACTTGGCACCTGTCCGCACTGCCAAAAGCACCAAAACCTGGTTCAATGACCGTGGGATTACTGTGCTTGATTGGCCAGCAAACTCACCTGACCTGAACCCCATAGAGAATCTATGGGGCATTGCCAAGAGAAGATGAGAGACATGAGACCGAACAATGCAGAAGAGCTGAAGGCCGCTATTGAAGCATCCTGGTCTTCCATAACACCTCAGCAGTGCCACAGGCTGATAGCTTCCATGCCACGCCGCATTGAGGCAGTAATTGCTGCAAAAGGGGCCCAAACCAAGTACTGAGTACATATGCATGCTTATACTTTTCAGAGGTCCGATATTGTTCTATGTACACTCCTTGTTTTATTGATTGCATGTAATATTCTAATTTTCTAAGATTGTGGATTTGGGGTTTTCATGAGCTGTACGCCATAATCATCACAATTATGACAAATCACAGCTTGAACTATGTTGCTTTGCATGTAATGAGTCTATCTCATATATTAGTTTCCCCTTTTAAGTTGCATTACTGAAATAAATGAACTTTTGCATGATATTCTAATTTTTCGAGTTTCACCTGTAGCTGTTTTTAAATAAAACCCAGTTCTTCAAGAAGCGGGGAAGGTGCAAATTAATTCTGTTCACAAATGATTGGTCATGAGATTTTCATCATTTTCTGTGTGATCAGATAAATATCTTTTTTAAAAAAATCTATATGGTTGAGGAATGTATAGGTGAATATAATCATAGTTTATAATAGCAGTACATTATTGAAGTTTGATGATGGTAGTAGCAATGGAGTCATTTTCTCCTAGAAGAAACAACAGAATTTATTGTGATAAATTAAAAGACTATCTGGCATATTGTTTGAAAATTGCTCTATCCCATATAGCATGTGCAAATATATTTGTAATTAAGAGCAGGACCTCATACTATTAATGTAATTAATTGCAATTTTCAAACAATATGCCAGATAGTCTTTTAATTTATCACAATGGTGAAAAAAGTAAGGTTCTATATTTAGGCAAGAAAAACCAAATGTACAGGTATAGTATAGGGGGTACCTTGCTCAATAGTAGTAACTGTGAGAGGGATCTCCAGTCCTAGTGGACAATCACTTAAATATGAGCCAGCAGTGTGCTTCAGCTGCCAAAAAAGCCAACACAGTGCTAGGCTGCATTAACAGAGGAATAGAATCAAGATCATGTGAAGTATTAATACCACTTTACAATGCCTTGGTAAGGCCACACTTGGAATACTGCATCCAGTTTTGGTCACCACGATGTAAAAAAGATGTTGAGACTTTAGAAAGAGTACAGAGCAGAGCAACAAAGATGATTAGGGGACTGGAGACTAAAACATATAAGGAATGGTTGCTGGAATTGGGTATGTCTAGTTTAATGAAGAGAAGGACGAGGGGGGACATGATAGCAGTGTTCCAATATGTCAGGGGCTGTCACAAAGAGGAAGGACTCAAGCTATTCTCCAAAGCGCCCAAAGTAATCAAGGAGAGAAGCACCCTAGAACTAAGGAGAAACTTCCTGACAGTTAGAACAATTAACCAGTGGAACAACCTGCCTCCAGAAGTGGTGAATGCTCCAACACTGGAAGTTTTTAAGAAGAGACTGGACAGCCATTTGTCCGAAATGCTATAAGGTTTCCTGCCTGAGCAGGGGGTTGGACTAGATGACCTCCAAGGTCCCTTCCAACTTTATTATTATTATTATTATTATTATTATTATTATTATTATTATTATTATTATTATTATTATTATTATTATTAAAAGTTCAATGATAATTAGATTATAATTACTGTTCTTTAAGAAAAATATTGTTGTTTGCAACAGATGTAACCCAGCTATCTATCTGAAGATTTCCTTAGAAGCTGACAGTTGCTAGGTTGATACTTTTATACTTTTACTGAATGCTGATAATGTTAAGAGACTAGAAATAATTCCTTGTTGTTTTTGGACACTGCTAATCAGAGAGAATTCAGAACAACAAGAAAATTTAAACTGTGTGTATCCCTGTGTATATCTGTGGATATTTGGAAAGAAATAATCACGTCTGTTTTAGGAAAATACAGGTAGTTCCTGTCCTATTCGAAATTCAAACTGGACAAGAAATGGTTGTTATCAGGAAGTTCCCTATAAAACATCTGAATTAGACAACCTGGAACAAGGTATACGAGCTGGAATACAAGCAGTACTACAAGTAAGCGTGTATTTCTTTTTGATTGCCTTCATAACATTTTCCAGGGTTCTTTTCTTGTGTCTTTTGCAAACATCTTTTCTGAGCATAAATGGATGCACTAGAACTAAAAAAAATTATTATTATGCTTTATTGATTTTTTAAAACATAAGTCATATAATAGGTTAACTGTGTTTGCTAGGTTTGCATTTATAAAGAGAAATCTAACAATTAGTTTCTATAATTCATAATCCATATATTCAAACAAATGTTTCTATTTTCAGTATTCTCTCTGGTAGGTCCCATCATTTCTATTCTTAGTTTTCACTTTAATATTTTTCCTTCGACCCGTATCTTTCTTAATATGTTTTGCTAGATCCGAAAGTTTTTCCATTTTTTTTTCCCCGACCAATTATACAATTTATTCCAGATTTCATAATAATCTGTTTCACTCTTATCCTTGAGTTCTAACGTCAACCTATCCATTTCAGCACAGGATAAAATCTTATTTATTACTTCTTCTGAGGGTGTCTCCTTTCCTTTCCATCTTTGTGCAAAGACTAATCTTGCTGCTGTTAGCATGTATAATAATAGATATAGGGATCCTTTATTGTATTTGTCCTTGGTAATACCCAGCAGAAAGAGTTCTGGCTTTGACTCGATATTCTGCATTAGTATCTCTTCTAGCCACTGTTTTATCAAATGCCAAAGGTTTTGTGCTTTTAAGCATTCCCACCACATACGATAGAAGGTCCCTAGCAATTCTTTGCATTTCCAACACTTCGGTGAAATCTTTTTATCCATTTTAGCTAATCTCATAGGGGGGATGTGCCACCTATAGAACATCTTATATAGGTTTTCTTTATACGCAGTAGCTAATGTAAGCTTCCTATTCCTTTCCCATAATTCTTGCCAGTTGTCTAAATCAATACCGTAACTAAAATTTGTACTCCAAATTAACATTGTATCTTTTACTTGCTCTTCCAACATATCCTGTTCCAATACATATTGATATATCCTTTTTATCTCTTTTTCCTCCGTTCCTAATAAAATTTTATCTAATTCTGTGTGTTCTAGTTTTATTCCTCATTCTTTTTATCCTTCATATATCGCGATTGTATTTGGAGGTACGCCCACCATTCAAGTTCTATCCCTTCTTCTAATAACTTTTTCCTCGATTTTTTATTTTGTTTTGTTGTTCTTGCATGCTCTGATGAGATGAGATTATTATGGATATCTAAACTACAGTACAAAGTTTAAGAAGGGGACATATGCAAACTGTTACTTCAGTACTGCATCAGATCACTTCCCTTGCTAAAAATATCATATGAGATCACTAATAACTAGTGCTGGCAAAATACATAATTCAGTTTGCAAACCAAAATATTTAACACTTGTTAAAATATTTATATTTGTATTTATGAAGTGTAATTGGAAGGATGACAAAAGTATCCCCCAAAATATAGAAGTAATATTTGGAACAATAAGTAAGATAAAATTGTCAGACTTCTTCATCAATTAGTAATAGAAATTATCCATCTAAGGAATTTGTCTCACCAATTTAATAATATTTATCAAGAAATATCATGGCAGCACAAGAATTCCAGTTGTACTTTTAGTTTCAAATGAGAAATACCTACCTAAGAAATTGTGTTCTTTCTTGCACTTTTTAATGCCAGGCTAGCTTTTTCAAGCAGGGGCAGCCCTATACCTGCAAATTGCTTTAAAAACAGCTGTTAGCTTTCTTATTATGATGATCAGCCTCACACTAAGACAACTACTGCCCTGTAATAAGAATAAACTCCCAAAACTAAGAACCAAGGAAGTATATAAATCAATTTCCAGTATTAGGATAGTTATATTGGACAACTCAGTATTGCACAAAATGCAGAATTAAAAACTGAGGGCCAAATCATTAAATAAACATGTAGAGTGTCAGCATCACTTATGAAGGAGATAGTACAAATAAACATCAACATAATTTAAACAGGGAGAAAAATTATCAATTGTTATCTACATAGTGGCTAGCAAGTTGTGAACATTCCATATGATTGAACCCTGGTGACTTATAGGAATGTGATATCTCTTTAACACATTGAGTTTGAGATGATCTGTGAAGAACCTAGCAGTGTGATTATCAAAATATCAGCACATATTCACTCTCTGTGTTTCAGACAACTGCTCTGAATTTGAAAAATTGTTTGATATTTGTTTTGGAAATCACTCTTTAAAGAATGCTCAGTTAAATTTTATTCAGTTAATCCAGATGAATTTGTTTCCTCTTTGTAATCAGTATGGTAATACATAGCTGATTTCCTAGTATAATTATTTTTGTTTTAATTACAGGTGTTTATAACAAATTCCTCAAATATATTTCTTCTTGAGCCAGCAAATGAGATTAAAAGTTTGTTAGATGAGCATACAGATATGTGTAAACGCATTCTTAATATCTACCGCTACATGGTGGTACAAGTGACAATGGACAAGAAAACTTGGTAAAGTATTTCTGTTTAATAATATGGCACGTATCTCTCTCCCACTTAATTAACACTTTCCCACTTTTAATACATAAATGTTGGAATTGAAAAAGTTGCATACAATTTATTTCATAGCCTGTATATCTTTGATTTTTGTTCATCTTTATTTTCTGGAGAGTGCCCGATTTTCAGTAATAAAGCTAATTAATTGACTTTAATACTAATGCTGTTTTGCAGGGAACAGATGCTGCTTGTGCTGCTCCGAGTAACAGAATCAGTATTGAAAATACCATCGCAAATTTTTCTACAGTATCAAGGAAGAAAGAATTTGACTTTAGCAGGAAGGCTTGCTGGTCCTCTTTTTCAGGCAAATTAATACATTTAATATTTTAATTATTCCAAATATTATAGATGAGATGGCTTTCATTCATTAGTCTACTGTATGAAATCATTAGTTATTTACATTCTTATATGTTAGTTCTCAGAACAGTCGGAATGCTCAGCGATGAATATTTTTATTTATAAATATCAGAAACACCAATGAAATGTATTTATCTTTAAATATTTCTTCTGATTTGTTTACATAAAAATAGTTAATTATCTGTAATGGAGCTAAAACTAAGTCGTGTATAACAATGTCAAATAAAGCAATTCCCCACACATACAAAACCAAGTTTGGTGAGATTTGCTAATTTCATTGGATAATTTAGGACAGAGGTCCCCAACCTTTTGGGTACCAGGGACTGGTTCCATGGAGAGAGCTTTTTCCACGGACTGGAGGGTGCATGGTTTTGTGTGCTGCCTGCATCCTGCAAATGGGGCTTCGCTTGTTTGTGCTGACTGGTTCCTGGCATCCCGTGACCCGGTACTGGTCCACGGACTGGAGGTTGGGGACTCCTGACATAGGACATCATTAACATTTAATAACACAACTATATTGTATATCATCCAGACATTGCAAGAATAGGCACATTTTGTGTGTATGTGTGTGTGTGTCTTTTTTATATCCTGTTACTAAGTTCTTAAAGATATTTAGTGGCTAGTTTCAGCAACAGAACACAGAGCATTACTCCTTCTTGTGAAGGTATACATATGGCTACTTTTGGAAAACACACACACCAAAATTGCATCCAGCAGCTAGCCTGGTTTTTCTGATGGATGGAAGAAAAACTAAGCGGACAGACATTTCTCATATGTGCCAGTGTAATTATTAAGTAAAGATAAACTTTCTAAATCAGATAAATAATATGTGAAAACAAAAGTTTAAATTTAGATGTCTATAAAGAAGAAAAAGCTACATTACTGGATAACAGTATATAGCCTAACTGCAGAATAATGCTGCAATAACATTTTATATAAAATTTATCTTTGTAATTTATTGGATTTTTTTTTAACTGACCAATTTCACATTCATAGTGCTAATCTGAACAGTGCTCATAATGTTTTCTAGCTTTTTTTGCTGGTGTCAGATTTAATTGTCTGATACAACATCATGTGTAGCGACAGGTTCAAATCCTCCAAAAGGCTATATGCGAGGAGGGCTTATTTTCCCCTAACCTACAGGAAGGGCGAATGTTGAAAGACACAGAGAGGGAAAATGAACCTAGGTTGGGAAATGACATTGTGAGTTTTGGCAAGAAATGAGTAAAAAGGAAAGTGGTTAGACAAAAGAAGAAAGGGTTAGTAGAGAAAGAGATTTATAGAGACATTTAATGATGTAGGATGAAAAGAGAGACAAGCCCAGAAATAAAAGATTAAACACACTGAAGCTGCATTATGCACTTTCATAATTTTAATAAGTTAAACATGATTGAGATTTCAGTTGTTCTGCTACAAAATATACATTTTCTTCTTTTATATTTTTTTTTGTAGACTCTTATTGTAGCTTGGATCAAAGCAAATTTAAATGTGTACATTTCCCGAGAACTTTGGGATGACCTTTTAGCAGTATTGTCATCACTGACATATTGGGAAGAGTTGGCCACAGAGTGGTCATTAACTATGGAAACTCTGACAAAAGTATTGGCTAGAAACCTATACAGCTTGGACCTCAGTGATCTACCACTCGATAAATTAAGTGAGCAGAAACAAAAAAAGCATAAGGGCAAAGGTAAGTGATATTATTCAGTTGTGATTTAATTAAAGTTGAAAAATTATGATCTAAAAACAAAGGAGTCCAGAGCTACAGCATATGGTATTCCTTTTAAAAAAAACCCACCTCTTTTTATATAATTTATTACTAATATAAAATAAATATAATAATAAATACTGTATTGTGTGTTTCTTGACTTCTGCTATGCCCCACTCCAAACCATTTCTGGGCAATTCCTAATATAAAAACAAATACAGGTAGTCCTCGACTTACGACCACAATTGAGCCCAAAATTTATGTTGCTAAGTGAGACATTTGTTAAGTGAGTTTTGCCCCCACGTCATGAAATTTCTTGCCACAGTTGTTAAATGAATCACTGCAGTTGTTAAGTTAGTAACACAGTTGTTAAAGGAATCACGGCAGTTATTAAGTTAGTAACACGATTGTTAAGTGAATCTGGCTTCCCCATTGACTTTGCTTGTCAGAAGATCGCAAAAGGTGAACACATGTTCCCAGGACACTGCAACCATCATAAATGTGAGTCAGTTGCTAACTGACTGAATTTTATTCACATGACCATGGGGATGCTGCAATGGTCGTAAGGGTGAAAATAGTCATAATCAGGGCTTTTTTTCTCATAGAACACTCAGAACGGAGTTCCGGCACCTTTTTTGGATGGAACCTTGTAGGGTAGGCAAGGCGGATTGTATGACGTGTGAGTTCCGGCACATTTTTCTTTTACAAAAAAAGCACTGGTCATAACCCACATTTTTCAGTGATGTTGTAACTTTGAACAGTCACTAAATGAACTGTTGTAAGTCGAGGACTACCTGTACAATAAGATCAATTTAAAAAATACAATAAGGGAAGTGAACAAAATGGCAAGCCTAGACCACTAACTTCAAAACCTATGACAAACACATCTAACAATCCACTCTATCTTAAGATCTGGGATAGCAGCCAGGTCTGTAAAGTCTTCTGGAATGCCATCAGGGTGGGAACTGTCTAGATAAAATATACACAGTTTCGTCATTCTATAATTACTTTTTAAAAATAGAATAAGTCAGGACATGTTCCCATTCTTCTGGAAGGTTTAACCAAGAGATCAGCATACAGAGTTCAAGCAGCAAATATTTCAGATTCTAGTTTGGTTTTAAGAAACTTAACCCTCATTAAAATCACATTAAAATCACATACAATTTTATGAAGAAATTGAATCTGTTCATTTATCAGCACTCTTAGTTGCTATGTAAAGTAATAATATGGTCGTCAGAAACATAAGAAAAAGGATTCCACTTCACCATGGATTTTTTTAAAAGTAGGAAATACACTGTTGATTAAGAAGAGTTCTGGATTCTGGGAGTTGAAGTCCATGAGTCATAAAAGAGCCGAGGTTGCCTACCCCTGAACTAGGTCAAAGGATTCGGTTTTATCAGTAGCAGATTATGTGGATAGTAATTTTTATAAAGTATCAAGAGTTAATTTTTTAAAAAAAGGTTTTTGAAAAAACTTTTGAAACTTTTGCCTCTGTCTTGTCTCCCAAGTAGAAGCAAGGCAGGAGTTAAACCACTTCTGTATTGTTGCCAAAAAGCCTAAATGGCTAAGTCCCCATAGTCCCCAAAATCAAATTTGGCTCAAGAGTCTTTACAAGAAAAAAAAACATATCCTACAGGATTGCTGTAAGAATACATTCAAATTTAAATTAATAGGCATGGTAGATTACCTATAGGGAGGAAGCTTCTTTATATGACTGAAATTACACATATTAATTGTAATTAACTTCTTTTTTGATATTTAGATAAATCTTGGATATAGTTTAGTACAAGGGTCCCCAACCCCCAGTCCGTGGCCCAATGTCAGGCCATGCCTGTTTGGGTGGGCAAGCATGTGCGCGTACAAAGCTGTATTTGTGAAAGTAATGCATGCATGCAAAAGCAAACCCTCTCCCCTCTGCCCCACTGCTGCCACCACCACCAGTCCACTGAGCCGGAAAGTTTGGAGACCACTGGTTTAGTAAAGGTGTGATTGAATCAAAACCATCTATTAAACTTTTATTACAATAGCATTTATCTTCATTTCTTATAATGTTACTCTAAATTATTATGCCTACATAATTCTCAGTGTTTGTATGAATGCTCCCATGTCAGGTATTGGACATGAGTTTCAAAAAGCCTCTGTAGACAAATCATTTTCGAAAGGCTGGAGCCGTGATCAACCTGGGCAGGCCCCAATGAGACAACGCAGTGCAACAACTACGGGATCTCCAGGAACAGAAAAGGCCAGAAGCATAGTGCGACAGAAAACAGTTGGTATGTTACAGAAAACATAGATATTGGTGGTGCGAAATCAGAAAAAAAATAATGGTTAAATACATCTAACTATACATAAATGGTTTCCTGCATATGTTTTATCTGTATTGTGTTTACATGGTGTATGCATGTTTCAGGCAATTTATGCCCTGTATTGGATGAAACAGTTCTGATTGTAAAATATAGATTATTTAATACTTGTATCTAAATATGTAGTTGTTATATTTTGGTACTATAAACCAGTATATATGCATCAACTAACAAAGCTGGAATCTAGATTTGACATTTTAAAAGTGGCCTTTTATAGGTATGTCTTCTTGAAGTTTCCTGAATTTTAGTAATATCATTTTAGTTTTTATTTTCCCTTCCTATAAAGTCTTAGGCTCAGTCACAAAATCTCATTGTGAAAATAAAAATATAATTAATATCAAATATGAAAAGGGTAAAAAAAACACTGTTTAAAACTACCATAGCCAAAAAAGTGCAATTAATTGCAGAAGTTACTTAAGATACGAATTTCTAGAATTTTGGAATAAATGCTAAAAAAAACACTGAATGCTTCCATTTTCTGAATTTGATAAAGAGATCAGTGCTGTATTACCTATTAAAAAGTGTAAAAATATTAGGAGAACTTAATTTTAAATAATCCATTTCTAATATAAGACTATTTTCCAGATACAACAGTTCAGTGGTTTGATCATCATTATTCTTACATGCTTAGTGACCATTTTAAGTAACATAATAGCTTGTGGCAATGTGTATTTTTACAGAAATATATAGAATAATAAGAAAATACTAAATCCTGATTCTTTTTGCAAATTGTTAATACATCAAATGGCATATCAGAAATTTATCAGAAATTTTCTGGCTAATGTTTAAAAACTACAGATACATAGGTTAGGTTTTAAAAATCATTAAAATAGATTGATGGGAAGCTCAGTTATGAGATACATGGCATAATACTTCTCTTCATGTTCAAATTTGATTTGTAACCAAACTTACTTATCTTATGCTAAGTATTTCATCTGTATTGTACTAAGATGAATAAGGCTAATGCCAGAATTGCTTATTAGGAAGACACACATAGAGATTTAAATGTTAAATGTCCATTTGTCTTCTTTCTCCCTAGTATTTAAGAGCTATAAGCCATAAAAACTATGAGGAAATAGTGGATGGTTAGGAAGGATTCTCTGTCTTTTTAGTCAGAAAACTCTAGTGAATACACCAAACTATATTTAGAAAGCTAAATACATAATATATTTAATATATGTAATGTATTTAGAATGCTAAGGAAAGATTGAAAGAAATTACCATCGTAACTTGCAAGATTATTATAGTATTGTCTTCAAGCCTCAGTCTTAAAGTATTTGAAATGCACATCAGACAGCAGTTTGTCAACTAGGAATTATGATATCCATGTAAGTAAAGACTAGAGAGAACCTTTAATGAATGAAAGTTCATATTAATTTCTGTATTTATTATATGTTTTGTTGTTAGCCACCCTGAGTCCTTCGGGAGATAGGGCGGGATATAAGTCCCATTAATAAATAATAAAATAAATATATATATAATAGGGTAGGCCAATAATCTGAGTCACCTGGCTGCTTCATAACCCTCGCATATATCTTGTACATCCCATCTTTAAGGTCTGTCCAGCTCTTGTCTCCCTACCAAATCTAAAATATACGCTTTGCATGAGGGTGGTCTTAAGTTCAATATCTGGCATCTCAGCATAAGACTGGAAAAGGCTTCAGAGATGCAGTCAGTCATTGTAAGCTTAGCCTTTCTTAACCTAATGCCCTCAAATGGTTGTGGACTAAAACTTCCATCATTCCAAGGTATGAAAATGAATTCTAATCCAAAACATCCAGAAGGCACCAATTCAGAACAGTTGAATGAACAGAACTAGTTTCCTGGCTTTCTCCTATCAGTCACTTTCCATCTTTACCAAACAAAATTAGTTTCAAATCCCAAATAGATCTCATTCTGTATATTTAATAGTTTATTTTAATTTCAGAAATGATCCCATAATCACTTTTATACAGGGTAGTGTAGTGGTATACTTTATGCAATTTATAAATAGCTGCATCCAGATGTTCCTTTGTATAAGCATAAAGAAGAAAGATATCCTGAGATATTTCCTTAATTTTACATACCTAAGTTTAAAATTTTAAATATTTGAGCTGCACTTTTATATATAGACATATACGCCATCTACGTATCATTCTACAGCAACATGTAATATTATTGCATTAATCTTCAAACTAGTTATTCATATCACTGGGGAAATACTTCTAGGACTCTGAAAAACATTCACAAGAGGTGACTCATGCTACATAGATGAGAGAAGGGTGTTTTTTTTTCATATCATTAAAGCACCTGAATCTTTTGCAGCATTCATGTGCATTGAACACTGTTAGAAATTTATTCCAGGATCACTTGAAATGAAGTGCATATGCAAACACACACATGCAGAAACATCTCGGAATAGTTGTCTGCTTTAACAATTCAGAGAACTGCTTTCTTTGTGTTCCTACATGTTACAAAGTGCCTTGTTTATATGCTTTGCGTATCCCTATTTAGTCATTCCAACTATAATCTGTTTTGCTACAGGCCCAAGGCCAAGTTGCAAAGTAGTTTGTGTCTGTTCTCTAAGTATATTGCAGTTATTTGATATTATATGTCAGAAATTCTGATTCTTATGCAAACTAATATTGTGTGATTTTCATTCTTTGAGGATTGAAAAATTTTTTTTGATGTTTTGATACCTTGAAAACTCATCAGGCAGTGTTGGATATAAAATCAGATAAAACAATATGCAGATTTGTGAGGTGTACATATGAGTGAAAGAGCTGGAGACAGGTGGGAATGTGGACCAGATAATGCCGGTTGGTGGAGGTTAAGGTCCTTTAGCTTGCACAATAAAATGCATTGCAGTCCTCACAACGTTTTTAGACTTTTGCTTTATCTGCATGCTCTAATGAAACATAGCTTTTTCAGAGATAATTTTTCAAGAAGATTCAAAATAAAGCTGAGAAAAGTCCCAAAAGCAATATTTATCTGGAAGTCAACCATAGTGTAGAAGGCAAAATGCGTTCATTTTTAAAATTTCTAAACTAGCTTTCAGTCAGCAGTAATCATGTTGCTTACGCTTAGCAGTTTGTACACCTCTTTCTGACTTTTGAATGTGAGCAAACAAGCATAGTTTATCCCACTTGTGTTACTTTGAAACCTAGTGGAAGGGATTTCATCAATATCTAGCTCTAAAGTCAATAACAGGAAGCAAGCCAGTGAACAAAGGACTGAATCCTTTCTTTTCTTGTGAAAATATCAATATAACCAAAGGGGAAAAAATCCATTATGTTCCTTGCGTTTTCTTATACTGTGTAGTTAGTTTCTGTGTACAAGAATGATAGTGATTTGATAATGGAACTACACTTTCCTAAAAAAATTATATAGAACTGAGAATTCCTTCATAAAATAAAGGTTGATAGCAATGTATGAATCTTTCTTCCCACATTATTTATAATTTAGAATAATAATATATTTCATAACCCCATTTCCTGTTTTCCCCCATAGAAATATCTTAAAATACTTGATATCCTACTATCTTAAAATAGTCCCTTATCAGAAAAAATAAAAACAAAAGCATTCCATTTGCATTTTCCACCGGAAAATAAACAAAGATTTGTTCCAGGTTTATCATTTTAATGTGCTTTGGAGAAGTATTTTGCAGTTCATTTTTTGAAAAGTCCTGGTCAGCATAAGAGCAACATATTTCACTGATATAAAATGATCCCGATTTTGCTTAATTCTTATGTATCCTACTGTTCAGTTTGCCAGTTATTCCTAAATCAAGTGGCATTTTTAAGATTTCAGGACAGTATTATTTAAAACTTATGAGGCAGCATCTTCATTATAAGTTTAAATCCTAGTAAGGAGAGCTTATCATTTTAAAAGGTGTTTATATAAAAATATTTATTGCTTTATGACATATTCAGTTACTCTTTAAGTAATAACTGATCTGTGAATTGTTCCTCGTATACTCCTGTTTGTATTTTTCAGCTTGGGAGCAGACATCACATTTTTATAGTGTCTTGTGGTGTCACCAAAATTGATTTTTGTTGCTTTGCTTACTTTGGCTCCACTGAACATATGGATGGAATATCTAGAACTATATGAAAATGAAAAACAGTTAACAGACAAATTGGGGCAAAACATAGCATCACAATAAAATGATATGAAATAAAATCGACAAAGGACAATCCTAATTAGAATTCACTTTACAAATATGTACTTGTACCAAATCTTAATAAATAGTATCTCCTCCTTAATTGCTCCCTCTCGGCCAGTAATCAGAGTCATAAATTTGGTTACCATACTTCAACTTTTTTTTCCTTCTGGTAGGGAAGGGACTAGAATTATAAATTATAAATCTGATTACCATCCCCAATTGGAATATGGGAAGCTTTAGCTTTAAGAATGATCGAAACTAAAAATGAGAATGTATTACAGAATAAGCAAATATAATGTTAGTTCATGGGAAATTTATATTTTTGTTAGTAAGAAAAGAGACTTATCAGACTCCTAATTTTTTGCTTTAGATTTCTATTCAGCAATAGAATGGTGCCAACTTTGTTTTCATTTTGCAGAATTTTAGTATCTGGAGTAGTAGTCAAAATTCATTTTGTAAAGAAAAAAGTATCAAATAGGTCACGGGTCGGCAACCCGCGGCTCCCAGCCGCCCGGTGCGCGCGGACCTCTTCGAACGGGCAGTGGTGCGCGCGCACCTCTCCAAATGGAGAGTGGCACCTTTGGAGAGGTACGCACGTACCTCCGCGCGAACGGGCAGCGGCGCCGCTCTTTGAGAAAGCTGCCGCAGCACGTTTGCGGCAGCTCTGGAGACGGGCCGCGGCAGCTTTCCCAACAAGCGGCGCCCCTGCCCATTCCGAGAGGTGCGCGCGCACCTCTCCGAACATGCGTAGGTGCGCGTGCACCTCCCCAAACCTTTGGAGAGGTGCGCGCGTACCTCCGTGCGAACGGGCAGCGGCGCCGCTCTTTGAGAAAGCTGGCGCGGCACGTTTGCAGGCTGCCGAAGGCGGTAGCTCTGCAAACGGGCCGTCGCCGTCGCGAAACCGGGAACCGGTTCCATCACACATAAAAAAAATGGCAACCGCGCACGTCCGCGCATGCGCAAGAAAAAAACCGTTTTGCGCATGTGCAAAACGTTTTTTTGCGCGTGCATGGACGCACGCACGCGGCTCCCACTTTTTTTATGTGTGATGGAACCAGTTCCCAGTGGCTCTTTTCCTTTTTCAGGTTGCCGACCCCTGAAATAGGTTAGAAATAGATTACAAATTTAATCTTAAGTCTTCTTCATTCCCAAGAGTTTGGGGAAAACTTTTTAAAATTTGCATGCTTTTTTTGCCCAACTTGGGAATATAAGGAATCAGCATTTGATTTTTGCCTTTCCTATGAAGTGTCATTCTTTAAGTATTTGCCTAGAAATGCTATTAAAGATGAACATGAAATTGGGCAAACTCCAGGAGACAGTGAAGGACAGGAGGGCTTGGCATGCTATGGTCCATAGGGTCGAGAAGTGTTGGACATGATATTGCCCTTTTCACTTACTCAGGTCATTTTTCATTTATTCACTTTCTGAATTACTGACATTGCATATCTCTCCTTGAAAACAAAATTTGAATGTTGCTGTTTGAAAGGAATACTTTAACAAGAACTAAATACAATTGACTTGAGTTTTCTGTTACAAACCCATTAGTATTTTTGCAGATCAGGAGGAGCAGCCTAAATAAAACCAACTACCCTTAAATCTCAATCTTGATCAATCTTAACTTGAAAAACAGAAAATTCATTTCCTTTTCTAAAGAACTGAAATTGACAGAAGAAAATAATTATACATTTAAGAAACAAAAAAAATGCCTGTTAATGGTTGTAAAACAGATTGTTTCCTCCCCCCTCTCTACTTTAAACTCGATTTTAAATCTTAAAATAGTGTTTAAATCTATTTTAAATGTCACAATACATCATATTTTCTATGCAATTATAGAAAGTAAAATTGGTGTGCAAAACATGCTAAAGAATTGTGATTGAACATGGCAATATGCCTACATGTTTAATCCAGAGGGAGCCTGCATTAAAGATGAAACAGCATTTTAATCTAAAATATTATGGGAAACATATAATATTTTACCAAAACCACATTTTTACTTTACCTTTGGTCAATTTATTTAAAGTTTGGTTTATCCATTTCAGGGTTTTTTTAAATGAAGCAAACATTCAAGCTGATACCCATTTTTCTTTAGATTATCATTGAATTAATATTGCAGAGTTTTGAAAAGAAATAGGAAATGAGGAAACTAAGCTGTGAGGAACAGTATTAGAACAAAATACCATGATTAATAACACAGTCTTTTCCAATATACTCTTTTAAACAACCAAAGCTAAATTAGATTTAACTTAAATAACATATTGTTATTTCTTATGTTAATATTTTTTCTTTCCATTTCATTAAAAAATGAACTTTAAAAGCAATACCTGCTGTGTTGAGGCAACGAAATATGGTAATTTAGATCCAAAAAATTAAGTTAGTTGAGATTTCATTTTGTGTTTAAGTGGCCTTTTTGTGTTTTGTTTTCTTCTTATTGTCTTTCTTTCCATTTACAAGGCACATCTTGTAATTTGTTATTGTGGCATGCTTTGAATTGCAGTGCTTCAACAGAACTTTAGTTTGGTTTGATAATAATATCAAATGTCTGTAAATATTTCACTGAAGATTAATAAGATTCATTCCTTGAACCAATGAAGCGATTCAGAGAATTATTTTTACTGCCAAAGAAAATAATTTTAGGTTTAGTTGCAGGTATTTTTGTATTACTGAGGCTGTCAGGATCATTACCTACAAATTTCTGGCATTAAGTAGAAGCACCTTAGATATACTATGAGAAATAGTTGTTTTTTAAAAAAAATCAAAACAGAAAATAAGTGTAGGTATAGGACAATGCTTTCTTCTCTTACGTGATGTTTATGGTAATATTTTTCAAAGTGTGATGGAATGAAACAGCATTTTAAGCTTCAATCGTACACAAATTTTCATGGGCCTAAATTTCATTCAATTTGGGGATTTAGTTCTAAATACATGTATAAGATTGGTCTGTCAGTGTTTTACTTTGAATACTGAGGGTTTTTGTACTTATGAAAATATAAGTGTTACTGTTTGTCTTGCCTTGAAAGAAATGAATACAAAATGTTTTATGTGCCCACTGATTATTTTTTCCTTACAGCTCTGCCAGTATCTGCCGTGCTGAAATGTTTTAATTTAATTTTTCTTCCTTTTATCTTTGTTTTCTCTGTTGCTGCTTTTTCTGTGACACGAACTTCCATTATAGTCACTCTTCTTTTTTTTTCCTTCCCTACTTCTTTCTTTTCCTTTTTTTAAAGCCATGAGAAGCCGATCCATTGGTGAATGTGCTCTGCCATCGGCCTATATACGCAGTGCTAAAAGTGCTCCTGTCCTGATCCATACTTCCAAACCCTTCTTGCCTGACATTGTTCTCACTCCCCTTTCTGATGAGCTTTCAGGTAGTGCCACCTCTTGCTAATTTCTGCACTCCCTTTCCACTTTTTTAATCCTTCTGCTTTCAAAAATCTGCAAAATCAGTACTTTTTCAAAGTAAAACATTTAGGGGTGGGGAGAAAATAAGGGAGGTACATTTATTTGAGTTTTGTGACCTGTATTTTCGGCTCATTTTGGTACTGTGAGAAGCTAGCGCTGTGCCAATTGCTATTCAAACTGCAAATTTTCTGCATCTCTTGCAGCTACCTTTTTGAATTTGTTTTGATTCAAGGAAATCTGAAATATTTTTGAAGTAAGTTTTCTTTTTGAACAAATAAATGTTGAGGAATTTTCAGCATAACTGTTTGGTAAACTATAATTGCTGTTTATTATTTTAATTTATTTTCTGACATGATTTTTGCTTTTAATTAAGGAAATATGGCAGGAGATGCACAGTTATTGCTAAATGAACCTGAGAATTGTTTTACTAAATGTACAATTGACTTTAGAGGAAAATAATTATTTATAGCTGCCTTTTAAAAATAGAGGTTTAAACTGATACTTATTACTGTGGTAATGAAATCAATTACCATCTGTTGAAATTTCTGATGCTCTCAGTAAGCCATTTTGTACTAATTTTTAATCTAAATCCCTGTATTCCATGTTAAGTACTAAATAGTTTGCCATGTTTCACACTGATGATAATTTCTGAGGAAACTCAGATTTATTTCTTAATGCCTCTGAATTGTAAATAGTAGATGCGTTATTCTAATTCAGCTATACTGAATTATATATAGCTTACTATAGAAAATAAGGGACGTGGTGGCTCAGTGGGTTAGGACGCTGGGCTTGTCGATCTGAAGGTCGGCAGTTTGATGGGTCGAATCCCGAGTGCCGCGTAACAGAGTGAGCGCCTGTTACTCGTCCCAGCTTCTGCCAACCTAGCAGTTCGAAAGCATGTAAAAATGCAAGTAGAAAAATAGGGACCACTACGGTGGGAAGGTAACAGCGTTCCGTGCGCCTTTGGCATCTAGTCATGCTGGCCACATGACCACGGAGACGTCCTTGGACAAGCACTGGCTCTTCGGCTTTGAAACGGAGATGAGCACCGGCCCCTAGAGTTGGAAACGACTAGCACGCATGTGCGGGGGAACCTTTACCTTTACCTTTACCTACTATAGAAAAAAGCTAATTAAAATCTTTTTTAGTATCACCAGAGTCCTCCCTTACCTGATTTTAGTTTCTTCTAATTAAAATTCATAAATAGACAAGAAATTGGCATGCTGCGAAGCAAAGTAGCATCTTCCAAATAAACTTTAGTTCAGCATATCTTTGATAATCACATAGATGGCAGTCCATTCTTAGGGAAAAAAACCCTGTACCTTCAGCATAGTCCTTTGTTTAGAGTTGTGCTAACATGACTAGGAAAAAAAATAGTTAAAGTGATAAAGATGGTTTTGGGAACCTGCTTTTGTGTAGAAGGCAAAAATGTTATTAGTTTGTAACTGGCCCTCCCTACAGTTTTAGTTACAACTGATAGCCATTTTATGAGAGTGTTTACAGTAATATCTTAAAATGGGTCCAGTAGCCCAAAAGTTTGGTTTGGGTAGACCAATATTCCATGTTTAGTAACTTGTTATTTGTAAGCATTAGGGCAGGGCTTTTCAACCAGTGCTACGGGTACCAACTGTGGTACATTGGTACCTGGCAGGTGGTACGCGGCCATCCTAGAAAATTGGTAGCGGGGGAGGGGAATGAGCTGAACCGGTGGCAGCACCGCACAAGCCTGAGTGAGAGATGGCTGGAGCTGCAAGGCTGTCAGGGCTCAGCGGAAACACCAGGATCAGCGCCAGGCTCCAGCTGGAGCTTGGCGCTGATCCCAGTACTTCTGCTGAGCCCAGAAAGAAACGCCGATCAGCTGGAATGTTGCAGCATCTCCAGGGTCTTGTGCTTTATATTCAGATGCTTGGCAACTGATTCATATTTATGACAGTCACAATGTCCCAGGGTCATGTGAAGTGACCAAAACTTGCTGCAACCACCCAGCAGATGGGGAGGAAAATAAAAACCAAACACCCCCCCCACCCCACCCACGCTGCCAATCCTCTACAGAAATGCTCACAACAATGAAAACCTTGGACAGGAGGAAGAACGCTGCCGGGTGGGCAGGCAGGTGTCTTACTCGGCAGTGGCTTGGGGGGCACTTTTTCCAGTGCCATTGTAACTTTGAACAGTCACTAAGCGAACTGTTGTAAGTCGAGGACTACCTGTACTGCATCACTTTTTTCCTTTTTTTTTTTTGATCACTTTTTTGACACCTTGCTAGGCGACTGGTGGTACTCGGATGTTGCCATATCCTAAAAGTGGTACAATGGGTGAAAATGTTGAAAAGCCCTGCATTATGGGTAGAATTAGTGGTGACAAACAAAACTGTTTTAGCTGGAATACTATATAGAGTTTCAGATAATGTTATGCTGTCTTCCAAGATATTCCATTCCTATTATGTTTCATTTGTTTTTATCAATTAATATTCATGGGCTTCCACTTTAATTTGTTTCCTGATTTTTTATTTGTTACTTCTGTAAATTGTTTCCCCAGGTCCACTGCTAGTTCTTATGCAGTGATCATCCTCTTTGGCTATATAAGAACTAGGAAAAAAATTTATTATAGTTTAAGGATAGAAGTGGGCCTTAGAAAAACTGAGCAACAACAAAGCTAGTGGAGGTGACAGTATTCCAGCTGAGCTATTCAAAATCTTAAAAGACGATGCAATAAAAGTGCTACACTCAATTTGTCAGCAAATTTGGAAAACTCAGCAGTGGCCACAGGATTGGAAAAGATCAGTTTACATTCCAATTCCAAAGAAAGGCAGTGCCAAAGAATGTTCAAAGTATCGCACCATTGCACTCATTTCACATGCTAGTGAAGTTATGCTTAAAATCCTACAAGCTAGACTCCAGCAGTATGTGGATCGAGAACTACCAGAAGTACAGGCAGGATTTCGAAGAGGCAGAGGAACTAGAGATCAAATTGCCAACATACGCTGGATCATGGAGAAAGCTAGGGAGTTCCAGAAAAACATCTACTTCTGCTTCATTGACTATGCTAAAGCCTTTGATTGTGTGGATCACAACAAACTCTGGCAAGTTCTTAAAGAGATGGGAGTACCAGACCATCTTATTTGTCTCTTGAGAAACCTATATGCGGGTCAAGAAGCAACAGTGAGAACTGGACACGGAAGCACTGATTGGTTCAAAATTGGGAAAAGAGTCAGGCAAGGGTGTATACTGTCACCCTGCCTATTTAACTTATATGCAGAGCACATCATGAGAAAGGCAGGGCTAGATGAATCAAAAGTTGGAATTAAGATTGCCGGAAGAAATATCAACAACCTAAGATATGCAGATGATACCACTCTAATGGCAGAAAGTGAAGAAGAACTAAAGAGCCTCTTGTTGCGGGTGAAGAAGGTTAATTTGCAACAAGGTTAATTTGAAAACTATATACTAATTGGTGAGGAGAAAATGCTATATTCTAAATTATTTGACAGGAAAAAATTGATCTTTTGGTCTGTCAAAAACAACTTCAATGATACTATAGCAAATGTGTTTTTAATGCTTAGTTATTAATAAACTAGCCTTCAATTTCAATCAGCAGAACTAGTTGGGATCAGCAAGTCATTTAGAAGAGATATTTTGCTTGCGAGTGAAGTGACTTTTTTATTTTCTTCTTGAAGCATCTTTCAAAGGCTCAGCATGGCCACTTTCAGGTCAAAGGGAGGTCTTCTGAGTATACTGAGAAAATTTTGGGAGGGGCTCCAAGTACATGGAGCCCATGGACAACGTTCCTCCAGGCCTTCCTGACCTCTACCATCTTCTGGAGTCCATTTAAGCTCACACCTACTGCTTCAGTGACTCCATCCAGCCACCTCATTCTTAACCCCTGTCTTAAAGCATACCTTTTCTGAGGACATATAGCTGCCCTACATACCTGCCATGTGATCCTAGGAAAAGATGCAATTACTATACTGTAATGAGTGGCAAATATATTTGTCTGCTCCAAGCATGTTTGTGAGATGAACCTAAAGCATTTGCCAACCTTAATAGAGAGGAAGATAATATGGAAGTAAACATTGCTGGAAAAATAGTAGTATTGGAATAATATGTATTGGTAATTAAATGTTGGGTCACAGATCCTCATTGTTCTAGGCCTGTTTTTTCTTCTCCTGAAACTGTTGGGTAAATTATTTGCTCTAGTCTTCAAGAATAAAAATTTGAGGTAGTTATTTGATAAAGTAATTTTTGAAGATTTTTATCAAATATGGAAACCTTGATGAAAAAACCTTATAGATAGATACTTGTGTATGGAAGATTTATGTATCTAATCTTTTGACCTAAGTAATACCGAGGATCTAGAAGGCTATGTGTACACTAAGAGAGACCTTATGCTGATCCCTTTGGGTGAATGCAATTCCAGAGCTGTTCAAGATTACCTTATTCCATGTCTAAGAGTGAAGCAGATTATTTTAGAATGGAACCATTCAGTTAACAATAGTTTTTCCATACAAAGTTAGAAATACTTTAAAGAATATTGAGAAGAATTATGAAGGTTTGGTCCAAAATCTCATTGCATAAAATAATTTACTGTGAACACACACCTACTTCTAAAGGGACTAGAAGCCTGAACCTAAACAGGTAGCTTCTTTTCAATAGCTTCCATGAAATTAGAGAAATGGTAATCTGTTGTATAATCAGATCAGGAAATTAGGCTGCGTAACTAAATACTTTCTATTACAATTAGTATTAACTCACCAAAATTACATAGGAGTCTTTTCCAGTCCCATCTGAGAGGTCAGGGAATAAACACAGAACTTGGCAATGGACTGGGTTTGCATATAAATACATGCTATGCCTGTATCCTTCCTGTAACCTTTTCAGTGGGTATTCAGTGGGTAGTCTATATGGAAGTGAAAATATATTCGGTCTAAAAGAAGTTTTATACTTTAGGAATATTTGTATGTGTCTATAATCAGTTAAGGGTAAAAAGAGAGAAAGCTACACAGAACAGAGAAAGACATTATTTTCTCCTCAATGACCAAAAATGTTGTTATTGAGGCAATACTTAATTAATATTATCTTATAGTAAAGGTAAAGTTTCCCCCGCACATGCGTGCTAGTCGTTTCCGACTCTAGGGGCCGGTGCTCATCTCCGTTTCAAAGCCGAAGAGCCAGCGCTTGTCCGAGGACATCTCCATGGTCATGTGGCCGGCATGACTAGATGCCAAAGGCGCACGGAACGCTGTTACCTTCCCACCAGAGTGGTCCCTATTTTTCTACTTGCATTTTTACGTGCTTTCGAACTGCTAGGTTGGCAGAAGCTGGGACGAGTAACAGGCGCTCACTCTGTTACGCGGCACTCGGGATTCGACCCGCCAAACTGCCGACCTTCCGATCGACAAGCTCAGCGTCCTAACCCACTGAGCCACCACGTCCCTAATATTATCTTATATAGGGATGTTAAACAGAATACTAAGCAACCCAACAGTCCAGATCAATAATAATAATAAAAAAATGTGTTACCCTCACTGATGACATATACTTTAGGAATCGCTGATAATGGAGTGACAATAATTGGCTTACTGTATTTGTTTTCCCATGCCTTTCCTTCTATAGGAACAGGAGGTTAGGACATTCTTACCTGATAGGTCTGATGATGATTTAGCTGATTATAGTTTTTATGTATTGTGAGATTTATGAGAACATAAAAGGAATCCAAGACCCACTTTGATATAGTGGTTAAGACATCAGGCTAGAAACTGGGAAACAGTGTGTTCTAGTCCCACTTTAGTCACAGAGCCAGCTGAGTAATCCAATCACTCACTCTCATCCCTAGGAAGAAGAAAGCAGTAACAAACCATATTGGAAATCTTGCCAAAAAAACTGTAGGGCTAGTTCAGGCAGTCACCAGGGGTCAGCAATGACTTGAAAGCACTAAAAGAGAGGAGCCTTCTAAATCTAGCCAGTTAGCCCAATATTCACACACCAGTATATACAGGGAACTCATAAAAATGATCAGGAGGGTGTTAATCATTATTCACTGCTGTTCTCTAACACATATTCAAGATACTATGCTGCTTGTTTCTGATGCGATAAAAAGCTATCAAGAGTAATCATCTTTGGTAGCCTGATCTGTCATGAATGTGTTTAATTCCCTTTCTAAATTATATTATATAAAGACGTACTTCTTGTTATGAGTCTTGAATCTGTCCATGTTTAGTTTTTATCTCTAATAATTCTCATAGGATGAAAAGTACTGTATATTTTTCATACCATGCCAAAACTTACATATACCTGTCATGCCATCTCTTCCTTGCTCCAGGCTAAAACCCCATCCTCATAAACTAATTGCTTTGATCACCTCATCATTTATGTTGTCATTTTTTGCAGTCTTTCTAGCTCTGTAATAATCTTCAGGTATGATGATGCTAACTATACATAGAACATTATAAGTGCAGTCTTATAATAATTATATAAAGGCATTAGTCTGTTGAGGTGTTTTCAGTTTCTGTTCTAATAATTGTCAGGCCACATACCCAAATTTAGTAGGAAAGCATAATTCTTAAAAAGAGCTTGACCTTTTAGAAAAGCAATTAGAAACTAATATATCTATTTTCAAGATTTGTTCCTATCCTCCCAAGTTAATGCAGGTTGTCCTCAACTTCCAACCACAGTTGAGCTCAAAGTTTCCATTTCTAAGTATGACAGTTGTTAAATAAGTTTTTCCTCTTTTTACAACCTTTCTTGCCACATTTCTGAAGTGAATCATAGCAATTGTTAAATGAATCATTCAGTCATAAGCAAATCTGGCTTCCCCCATTGACTTTGCTTGTTGGAAGCTGACTGGGAAAGTTAAAGGTTGTGATCACCTGACCCCCATAAACACATGCCAGGTGCCAAGCATTTGATCACATGACCATGGGGATGCTGCAACAGTTGTGAGAACAGGTCATAAGTCATTTTTTTCAGTGCTATTCTAACTTCGAATGGTCACAAATTGTTGTATGTCAGTTACTGCCTGTAAATACTTAGCTGGTTGCCTGAAGACCTTAAGGCTTAAGCAGTTCAAATACAAGGGCCCATTTTAGCCTGGGAATCACCAGTTCCTTCTTATCCACTTACTCCTAGTCTCAGTCCTTACAGTACTGTAATTCTAAACAGGAGAAATTTTTAAGTTGCCTCAAACCTATTTCTTAATCACTAATTGCCAATGTCCAACATCCTAGGTTGCTCTTTTGAATCTATGTGTTTTTCAGTCTTTTTTTATCTGTTTACACTTCTTTTCATAAGTTTATTTTCATTTTTTGGCAAAACTCTATTTTATAAAGGATTCCTTCTTGCCTCTATTACACTGACTCTCAATTAATGGTAAGTTGTTGGACTGGCAGCAGGAAGACCAATTTTCATGTCTATCCTTAGCAATAGACATTCACTGGGTGATTGTGGGCCAATCAGTTTCTTTTATCCCAATCTACGTGACATGAAATGTATGTGTGGTTCACATATTTATGCCACACACAAATAAGTAGCTTTGGATTTATGTTCCTCAATAAATAAATGAACAAGTATAATGTTTTGGATTCATTTGTTTAATTGGGTACTCTTTATCTAATTTTAGGGCTTGTATAGACAATAAATCACACTTTATGTCATATTTATGCAGAAATAGTGATGATTCAAAAGGGACACGGTGGCTCAGTGGGTTAGGACGCTGAGCTTGTCGATCAGAAGGTCGGCAGTTTGGCGGGTCGAATCCCGAGTGCCGCGTAACAGAGTGAGCGCCTGTTACTCGTCCCAGCTTCTGCCAACCTAGCAGTTCGAAAGCACGTAAAAATGCAAGTAGAAAAATAGGGACCACTACGGTGGGAAGGTAACAGCGTTCCGTGCGCCTTTGGCGTCTAGTCATGCCGGCCACATGACCACGGAGACGTCCTCGGACAAACGCTGGCTCTTCGGCTTTGAAACGGAGATGAGCACCGGCCCCTAGAGTCGGAAACGACTAGCACGCATGTGCGGGGGAACCTTTACCTTTACCTTTTTAGTGATGATTCAAAAGGAGTCACAAACTTATAAGAACCTTTATAAATGTAACTAATCATTTTTCTGGCTTTGCTTATTAGCTTCTATACCTCATGGCATCTCTCACATAAGCTACACATTCTGAGTGAGCACCTACCACTATAATGTTGAATAATCTCTGTGCATTCTAGAGTCTTTACCGTCTTGTCTCCTATTTTCTGGAACTTTACTCTTTTGAATTCAAATGTAATCATGTTACCCTTTTTTAAAAATGTCAGCCTTTATTTCATTGAATGTAATAGTATTATTATCACTGTTTCTAATTAGTTTCATAACCTTTATGTCCCAAGCCAATTCCTAGGCACCACTGACAATTAATTTGAAAATAATAGATTTTCTAAAATGTTTCTTGCTATATCCACAATTAATCAGTGGAAGAAATAGTTCCATTTGTGAGTTCTAGTTTGTAAGGACTCTATTCTTTCTTTGTCTTACAGAGCAAAACTGTCTCCAAGATATTGATCCTCGTACTTCTATACAGCTTATATATGTCCTAAGATCATGTACTGTAGATACTCCTATCTATCTGCGCTTCTATTGAATCAGGAGCCCCTAGAGGCATACCCTTAATCCAAAATTATATATCTTTAGCCTTCAAGGAATGACTCCCTTTTCTGTCTTGCAGTGATAACTTCTTTCCCTTAGATATAGGGGTGTCAAACTGCCAGCCCGTGGGCTGGTTTCATCATACCAAAGCCGCACCCACCCGATTGCCGGCAATGCAAAAAGAGTTGCAATACGTCATGACACGTCACGTGACGTGGCAAGTTTGACACCGGTGCCTTAGAACTTCATTCTAAGGAGCAGTCACACCTGGAGTAGAATGCCTCTTTTGTCACCCACGAAAACTTCTTTTCCCCAGTTTTCTATCACTCGCATGTCTCCCAGGGCAGCCATTTTGCCCTTAAAAAAAATAAACTTGCTCGTTGAGCGACAGAAGCTTTCTGCGGTGATTGCATACTCATGACTTCTACCAACAGGGAGATATGTTTACACAATACAATATATTATGTTTGGGTGAGATTTATATGGTTAGGTTTAGTAGGTGGCTTTTTATAATAGGAAAGAGGACTTAGCTGTCCTAGCATATTCACTTGGGTGCTCAGTTTGGGGTCTGCTTAACTTATATATTTATCTGATTAGTTTTGAACTGCAATATGCATTGACCTTGGTTCCTCCTGTCACTGTATGGTTTTTCTAGCAACAGTAAAGAACTTGTTTGTTGTTGCTTTCTTCCAGGAAGGTTTTTTTCTTCCTTCTTAGTCTAACCTGCATTTTTGGAATTCCCCGAGATTCACCCATGCAGGTATTAACCAGGTCTAGACTTGCTTAACTTTTGAGCTCAGAGGAGATGACACAAATGTTACCATTTGCTAAAAAATTCTTCTCGTTGTTAATTTTTTTTTTAAAAAAAAACCCTCTTCTTTTGTTCTATTATAGATATAATAGGCAATAGTTTCTCAAAGCCTTGTGTTTGGAATGGACCTATTTCTCATTATTGAATTTATTTTCTATGTATTATAAAATATGAACTGGAATGTGTAATTCTTACATGCTTCATTTGCTTGATTGCACTACATACAGTTTAGGATATTCCACTACAGGTGGTTTTCACAACATTAAAAAATTGACAAATATATCACACTACTTGGAACACCTTGTGACTTGCATTCTTAGCAGTCACATACTGTATACTGAAGTGTTTTAAAGCTGACTAGAAGTCATAGTAACTATCAGAACCAAGTTTCCATATTTATACAGTGCTGTCTGCTGCTGCATGAAGAGGATCATTAATTTAGTCCCTTCCATGGAGCCATTATTTTGCCACTTATAATCTGCATATTCCTGATATAGACTTAGAATTTCTTCATAGAAATACTAATCTAATCAAAACCATTATTACAGTCCATATCTTCTATTATATTGTTACTTTATGTCAGCCGGGAGGATATTAGAGGTGTCAGACTCTAAACATAAAATTTATGTTACATAATAAAACAGCCTTGCTCCTCATGAATATTTGTCTATAAATTTATTGAAACACTCATCTGAATATTTATTTAGCTTTTTTTTAAAAAAATGTATATTCCGTTTTTGGTGAAACACTTAAGATGCCCTACAACCCAACTCGGGTAATAGTATTAATATTTGTATTATTACAAATATTAGTATTTAAAAATATTTGAAATATTTGTAAAACTACCAATACCAAACTAACCAAAAAGAAGTTTAAAAGGGAATAATAAAATGTAGAATTTGAAAACACTGCTAAAATAAAACAACTAAATGACTATCAGAACACATTATAATATATCTCAACTTATCTCATTGGCCCTTAAAAGCTGCAGACATGCTTCTATGGCCAGATATAATACTTTAAAATATCTTTTCCTTGTTTTAGGTCATCTTGGAAAAAGTTGTAATAGACAGTTATAACTGTTTTCCTTAACCTCTGCGCTGATCATTAGAGTTAAGCTTGAATGCAGTAATATTGACACAGGAAATATGAACAACTGTGCTTTTTCTGTTCAGTGTTTACTAATTTTCTGTTCGTCTTCACGTATTTTAACTGATCTAAAATAGCAAAGATTAATTCTGTATTACAAGTTATTACCTGCAGAGAATAACAAGCTGTCTTGTAAGGATCAAGATATAATTTTGGATATTTTGAAAGAAAAAAAGTAAAATTATTATGAAATTAACATAGGGTATAGGCTCAATTTGTTAGACTTCTGAAATACTATGTTCTGTTCATTTATTAGTTTTATTAAAAACTAGTTTTTGTATGTTTAGGGGAATATAGGCTGGTATTGAAGGGGCTATTTATAGGCTGAAAAGTATGTGTATATGCATATCTTAATCAAACCTGAGTAGTGGGAGAAAAGTTTTTTATGCAGAAACAATCAGTTAAAGAACTTACATAATAATATAAAGCAATACCCTTTCATTTTTATATTTGTGCTTTGTATTTCTATTCATATAGATTTGCACATTAGGACTTTTTTATTTACATATAGAGCCATCTAAATTATGATAGTCTGTCAGCTTTTGCATTGCATTTCCCTCTAAATAGGCAATATAATTAAATGTTTGTTTTGACTCCCTGAATTAAATTAGTATTTAATAATGTATTGGCACAGCCCTAGTTTTAACAGTATTTCCAAATCTCCCATTACTTTGCAGTTTATTTATATCAGTGTTAACATTTTAAAAGTGTCCTGATGATGCATATTGTATCCCTTTTGTATATGCATGCAGATGTTTAATAAAACGTAAAAAAAACACCAGTATTTCATTTTTGGGAACCTTCTTAAATGCTGTATTATTTTACTGAACACTTAAATACTAGGAAAATAAAAATACGGATATAATACATACTAAATGCATACTTTTTCTGCAGACATGGATGATGCTCAAATCCTCCCACGTCCACCTCGCATCAGACATTTTTCACAGAGTGAAGAAACTCCTAGTGAAGTTTTTGATGCACTGAACGAGGAGCAGCCACTTCCAAGAAGTAGCAGCACATCTGATATACTGGAACCATTCACTGTTGAGCGAGTCAAAGGTGCAGTTCCTGTCATTGACGGTTCATCCCATCATGCTCCAAGCTTACAGAGTTCCACAGAGGCCTCTTCAATATGTAAATCCACTGAAAGTCACATTACCGATACAAATAGCAGAGAGTCCTCTCTGGAAGTTGGGGATAGCATTTATGATCATCTTTGTCAGTTGGTAGGCCCAGTAGAACTTGCAGATGCAGCCTTTGAACAAAACGAGTATGTTGACCTTGAAGGTGAAGATGATCTTCTTTCATCTCTGAGAGAATATCTTAAAGAAAAAGAAGAATTTTTCAGTAGCATTGAGATAGATAAGCGTGAGTCTTCTCCTCATGAATTTGTTGCAGGAATAAGTAGGAGTGATAATTTGCCATTGGATGAAGGAGAGTGTACAGACCAGACTGTTGCAAGTAGTACTATTGTTGCAGAAAATACCAATAATACAGAACTACAATTGGAACAAAATCAAACTGGCTTTATAAGTAATATTGCACCTACACAAGTAGATACTTCTACAAGAAACCAAGCTGATAATGCTAAACAATTAAATATTGATAAACACACTCAAAATCTGCTTGATCCCGGGTCAAGTATCCCTATTGACAAAGAAAGGAAGAGATATTTGTACAGACAAATTGCCACTGATGTAGATGTATCTGTGGAAACAGTATTAGCTGAAAAACATAAGAGTGCCCTCTTTAATGAAAAAATAACCAACACAAGTGTTATGCATGCAAAGAAAATGCCACATAAAGCCATAGTTAACCCTGAAATGCTTCAACTTACAGGCATGAGCAAAGTGACACCAACTAAGAGAAGTATATCTGAAACAGTAACGCATAAGGCTAAAATCATGAAAATAGCAGCTAAAAAGCGAAACAGTGTCCATGTTACTTTTAGGCCTTCTACTGAATCTGTTCAGTTTTATAATCCTCTAGAAAACAAAGAGGCCCCATGGAAAGCAAGACTGCGTAAACTCAGTGGTTTCAGTAGTGGGATCAATAGCAGCAGCAGCAGCAGCAATACAAGTACAAGTACCAGCTCATCCTCTGGGGCTGTGCTGGTCAGACCTGGAATCTATAGGCATCTAGATGCAGTCAGTGCAACATCTGCTAACAGTAAGCAGAATAAAGAATCAGATGTTCCAGCATTCGCGCTGCAGAAGGAAAGTGTTGGAATAAATCAAATGTCTAATCGTAGCCCACCTAAACCATCAAGTCAGGAGTCGGGACAACAGCAGGGCTCCCTGGGTGGTGTGTATAAATCTGTTGTACATGCTCTTTCGAAGCCGAAGGCAAATGTTTCCCCACAGAGGCAGAGCAGAGTGCCAGCAGAGGCTCCACTGAGGGATCTGTACAGTCATGTAATGGGCTATTTTGGAAAGAAAGCTGCAGGTGAGCACTAATACTGTGCAGCGCACAAAAGGAGAAAGGCAGCACCAGTTTGGCTTTATGCACCTAAAGCAAGCTGTTACAAAGCAATCAAAAGGCTTTGGGGTGACCAGTGCTTTTTCTTGTTTGGTTTTGCATGCGCAATGGCCAGCTGAATTTTTTTCCCCCAAGCCTAAGTTAAACGTGCAAACTATAAATTACTAATTTATCTTTTTTAAAAAAAAACATTTAATGAATCACTTTGCTGCTGAACACTTCAGGTAGGGAAGAGGAAGAGACAGTAAATCTACAAATAGATTGTATCTTTGCCATGCTTCTCTGGCATACCCTGCAACCCAACTATTTAGATAACAATTGGCATATATTTGGTTTCTAATAGAAACTGTAGGTGTAATATCTCTAGTACTTCTCCTTAGTTATCACTTACTGTATTTGAACTAATTGCAGATGCAATTAGGTTCCTGCTCCTCCTCCTCCTGAAAACAAAAATTTAAAGCAGACGTCATCATTTTATGTTTGGATTACTTCCTCATAACAGTCTAGTGTGGATTTTGACATTTAAGCAGATTCAAAATATGCTTTAGCGCTTTCTTGGTGCATTCACTGCAATGGATGCCCCACTTTTCATGGCAACATCTATCACTGCTTTTGTTTTCTGGAATCATAGAAGTGCATAAAGGAACCATGATAGTTCTTCTTGAGCTAGCTATGAGGCCTCTATGTACTAATAAAAATGGACAAGGCTGGCTGTCATTCTAATATCACTATTTTAGTCGATATGCTAAGTAACATTTTAAAAAAATAATCAGAATTACATTCATTTTCAGCAGTGAGGTAGGATTTTGGTGTTTTTTTTGTTTTTGTTTCTTTGTACATTGTATGCTGGCATGATTAACAGAATGCTCTATAATGCATCCTGCATTGAGATGTTAATGCCATCTGAGGGCAGTCTTTGTTAGTATATCATAACAAATTAGTCAATAATGTAACAAATTATTTCAGATTGATTTACTTTATTATATTTAATGCATCTCCTTGCTGAAAATGTTTAGGTTGAATTCTAAGAATATTTAGAGAGGGTTTTTAAATTTTATTTAGTGCCTTGAGAGTGTAATATCAAAATTTATATCTCAAAGTAGCAACACATTTACTCTTTATTTTGGGGAGAGACAACATTTAATTAAATAAAAATAAACTAGAACATTTGAAACCTTCAAGGTTAAAATAACAAAATATAACAGGATGAATAACAATGTATAGCTTTGCAGTATTGATCATCACCTATATTCCCTTTTTAAGTATACAGTTTTTCATTCTGAATCTTGTATTTTGAATATGCAGTGATATAGTGAAACATATAATTCAGTATATAAATAATACATATAATGTCAACCTTCCTGTTTTCATTAGCACACATTTGCATAGCTGTAGAGTATTATACATTCAGTGATATGAAGGAGTGAAGCAAGCATTAACAACTTTAATAGTGCTTATCTGTAAGCTTTCTTGCTTTTTTCAAGGTCACACTGGAGATTGACTAACACTTGCTCAGTGGTGGTGGGATGGGATGGTTTAATAGGTGGATCAGCTGTACTAATTCTTATAACTAAATCTGTTTTTAAAGAATATATTTTAACTGCATGTTCAGTAAATAATTATTTATATTGTTTAACTTATTTTATAATGTTTTAAAGTATTTATTGCTGAAAATGTTTTTTTACTATATACAGTCATTCATTTGCTTTTAGCCAATAGGGAAGATATGAGCCAAAAGCAGATCTCTCTTGGTAATGATAATGGCAGTAGTAATGCAAATATTCCTGACCTCATGGATGAGTTTATAGCTGAAAGACTACGCAGTGGTAGCTCTTTGGTAAGCTTTTAGCATTTTCTTTTATTGTAAAGTATCAGATACAATTATGATTATGATTGAGTTGCATAATTAATTTTAACTGCAAATGCTAATGGACTGGGAAATAAATAGGGAGAACTAGAGATCCTAATTCAGGAAGACAAATGTGATGTGATAGATATAATGGAATCTTGGTGATGTGATATTCATGATACACACATAACAAAAAGCTGTAACATATTCAAAGGAACATCTCCACAGAAAGAATGGGGGCGTTGCATTGTTAGGCAAAGAAAAACATGCTCGCACAGAAATTCAGATATCATCAAATTTTATTGAAATTGTTTGGATTGGGGAAGAAATGAGAGAGAAATGAAAATGATACTATTACAAGGGTTTATTATAAGCAACTTAGCAGTCTGAAGATATGGATGAAGAATTTTGCCATCAGATGATCAATCTTTCAAAGAGGCTTATGGTAGTAATAATAGAAAATTTTGATTATCCTTACCTCCGATGAGAATCTAATAAGTCAGAGGTCCAATTTAGGTAGATCTTATCTTCTCTCATTGACATCTTTATATTTCAGAAGGTAGAACAAAAAACAAGAGTGTTGGCTATCCCAAACCTATTCCACATGAACAGGGAGAAATTGATTGCAGAAGTAGCATTTTAAAAATGCTTTAGGAAAAGAACTGTGTTAATCTGTAGCAGCAAAGATGGAAAAATAGGAGCAATATAAAGAGGCCAGAATGGATTTATGCAGAACTCTCTAAAATGCTGAAGAGAAAGAGGAATATGTATAGGAAATGAAAGGAGGAGCATATGACTAATAAAAAATACAAGGTATTCTCCAAACACTGTAGTAATTGTGGGCTAAGTTTTAAATGAGCAGGAAGTCATGAGAGATACCTTAGAGTACGGGTGTCAAACTCGCCCTGTCATGTAACGCGATGTATCACAACTTTTTTTGCATTGCTGGGGTGGACACGGCCTCCATATGATGCAACCAGCCTGTGGGCCAGCAGTTTAACACCCCTGTCTTAGAGTGACCTAAGGCTTGTGAGAGATCCCAAAAGCAAACAAACAACTAACTCTCTGGACTTTATCATAAATAAAAAGAAAACCAAAGATCCTGCAGGTTAGTTGTAAACAAAAAGTGGTGGATTGATCATAGTTGATTGTGTGATGAGAAGGTAGAATCTCTTATCTCCTATTTTGCATCTGTCTTCTCTCAGAAGAGAATGGAACTCTCACTGATCATTTTTCTGCCCACTGGAGAAAGGAGGCAATTGAGGCATAGATACCTCAAACTACATGAGGTAATTTAAATGAATTCAGATCTGCAATGAATCACATGCTAGAATATTGAAAGAACCAGCAGAGCTGACTGCAGAATTACTCTTAGCAACCTTTAAGAACTGCTAGGAGATTGGTAAGATCCTAAAAGATTGGAGGTCAATGGAGATTCTCAGTCATCCAGGTCATGGTTGTCCCAAAAGACAACTGCGCTTTCTTTGTTTTTGCTTGAAAATATTTCATGTCTCATCCATGAGCACCTTTGGGACAAAAGATTGGAGGAAAACAGAAGTCCATGTCTTCAAAAATGCTTTAGACCTATATGCATGATGTCTATACCAAGCAATGTTATTGTTATTATTAAACGGCATATATGTGAGCATTTGAATAGGTATAGTACAATTAATAGGGGTCAGCATGGGTTTGTTGCCAATAAAATCATGCCAAACTAACTTTACCTTTTTCTTTGATAAGAGTTACTAGTTAGGATATTATAAAAATACCATAAACATTATGTACCTGGACCTCAGCAAAGCTTTCAATAGAATACCTCATAGTATTTTCCTTAATAAAATGGTAAAATATGGGCTAGATGGACTCCTAATTTGTTGAAAGAATACTCCCAAGGAGTGCTTATTAATGGTTCCAGGAAGGTGTTGAGTATCACAAGGTTCTCTTCTGGGCCCAGTGCCATTCATGATTTTATCAATGACTTTGATGAGGAATTTGAAAGTCTCTTGTCAAGTCTGCAGATGACACAAAGATGACAGAGATGGTTCATATCTTAAAAGCTCTGCTTAGTTTTGAAAGGTGGATTAAAATGAACAGGATGAAATTTAATAGGCAAAAATGAAAAATGACAGGACACAGTGAAAGACACAAATACAGGATGGCAGACACCTGCCTTAGCAGAACTACATGTGAAAAAGATCTGGGTGTTCTTATCAACCTGAGCTGAAACATGAGCCAGCAAAGGGATGCAGCCTCTAAAAAGGCAAATGCTTCCATGAAGTGCATTAATAGGAGCATAGGATACCTCATGGAATTATGTATGGTCAGTTTAGAATACTGTGTCCACTTATTTGAAAGGCTGTCATACAAAACAGGGAGTAGACTTAGATTCCATGCCTCAGACCAGAATAATAACCAGTGGGTTACAACTAAAAGGAAGGAGGTTCAGGCTATATATTAAAAAGAACTTCCAGACAGTACAATTATCAGCCAGTGGAACACACTACCACATGTGGAGGTGAGTTCTCCTTTCCAACAGAGGCTGGATGGTTATCTCAAAAATATCTTGGTGGATCCTGCACTAAGCAGATGCTTGGATAAATGACCCCTGAGGTTCCTTCCAACTCTATGATTTTATGAGGTAAAGTTCTTGTCAAGATGGATTGGGGTGCAAATGTCATAGTGTGTTAATTTTCCCCTCTTTAAAAATTGATAATTGTAAGATTCTGTCATTTCTGACTATTATTTTTTCTTAAATTACATGAAATATTATTTCAATTAGAATGTGGCAAGAAGAGGAAGCAGTCCAGGAAGCTTAGAAGTACCAAAAGATCTTCCTGATATACTGAACAAGCAGAATCAAATGCGTCCTGTTGATGATCCTGGGGTACCTTCTGAATGGACATCTCCTGCCAGTGCAGGCAGCAGTGACCTTGTCAGTTCTGACAGCCACTCTGATTCCTTCAGTGCATTCCAGTATGATGGCCATAAATTTGAAAGCAAGTATATCCTCACTGAATCTTACATACAATTATATAAAAGGGAGTTTTAAGAAGAAAATCCAATTGCTGTTTGATAGGTATCCCTTCCTGGACAGGACATCTTTCAATCTAATGGAAGCTTGTAACTGTGAAATGTAGAGGGGAGTAGAATTCTTTTATTTTCCCTTCAGGCCATCTCCCACATGCCTATATTCCCATCTCCCATGTATCTGAAGAATGGCCTCAAATCATCCAGAGCAGATGGGTAAGGTATAGGATGCTGCAGAAAGGGTAAATTGCTGATGATCATCTTCTTCCCCTATTCAGTTCATGAAAGCTTCCGCTGCATAAAAGTGTTTTCCATCAACATAGCAATACATTTGGATGTAAATCTAAATTTGAAAAGGTTAATATTAGTAAATTAATTTAAAAATCTGGAGTAAAATCCACAAGGAAGACCCTTTTATCAAAATGTATAGTTTCAGAGCAGGAATTTCTATCTAATAGGTTTATCCTGCCTATGGGAAATACACAATTAAACAGATATTTTAAATAGTGTTTTTCGTATTACATAAGTTTGTTTTTCCCATAACATTACTATTGATGTTTCAAAGTACAGGATACATATGGCATCCAATAAGACTTAGTGAATATTCAGCCAATAGAGAAAATGATGTGAGCGTGTCCTTGGGTATATACCTGTCTCAACAAACTCTTTATCAATCAGGAACAGAGATAAAGCCTTCATTCTCTCCTGTTTACAACAGCATGAATTCATGATAATTAGTTCCTTGGGCTTATTTCATCAGAATTAGTCCTCAAGAATTATCTTAGTTGGCAAAGGTCCTTATTTGCAGATGTGCATATCTTAAATAGATTCAGCATTTTGTAGTTGAGATGAAGTTCTCTTGATGAGGTCCTATCCTGGGCCTTCTTATACATACTTCTCTCAACAGATCTGTCTCCGGTGGCGAAACTTTCACAATCTTGCCTTTACATGTAAATGAGCCAACTACAAGGGAGCCAGTCTGCTATAGTAGTTAAGGCACTATGCTAGGAACTCAGATGCATCGGGTTTTTTGTTCCTTTGTCTACTCTAATATATACCATATCCCCAAACATAGATAACAGTTCGTTGGCAGTTACCCTTGACTGTACATCTTAATAACATTACAGCAAATATATAAAAAAACGTAGCAATAGACTATTTCTGTGAAATAGTCTATTTCAGTGTTGCTGTTTTTATAATGGTAATGGCTCTGTTTTTAACTTAGATCTGAACAATGGTCCTTTCTTTTCTTTTCTTGTTAGATTTCAGTTTATGTCCTGAAGGTGGCACAGCAACTTCTGCTGAATCTGATACAGGTTCCGGCCCTCAGCAGAGCGCTGAAGAACAAGAAGTGGCTAGTTTGACTACCCTCCACATTGATTCTGAGACCAGCAGTCTCAATCAACAAGCACTATCTGCTGAAGCAGCTACGATTACAGGTGAAATGAAGGGATGGGGGGGGGAAACCCTAATTGTAGATGCTTCTATCACTCTCCCATCCTACAGCTATCTCTATTTAGCTTTTAATATATTTTGTTTAACCATTTTCTAGATAGTCATTCTATTATAGCAAAATCAAAACAAATTCAAGAACCCTTAAAGGTAACATAGATATATATTACTGTATGAGCTTTTGTGGATCCACTTGCCATATGGTTAGTGCTACCCCATGGCAAATTAAGAGTGCCTTAAACCGAACGATACCATTCTCTAATCTTGCATATTATTAATTTGATTAAGAATTGCTTGGACATGGAGAATACCATTCCAAATGAAACAAACTTTTCAGCATCCTGATGTGCTGCTACAGTTCAGTCTTCCTTTAGTCACCTACTCATTGATAGTGTATTCTGGCTCACAATTTTTTTAAAAAAAATTACATTCACAACTCCCTAGAAAAATAGACAGATCTTCAAGGCTTTCTGAAAGGTGAACAGAGCTGAGGCCAAGTTAATCTCAGGCAGCATGGTATCCTAGAGTGTGGACACTAGTATGGAAAACAGACTCCTTCTGTGTCCTGCTAGAATACAATCCCTGATTGGTGAGACCAACAACATATCCTTCCTACCTAACTTCATGGGATGAGTTGAATACTATGGGACTCTATTAGACTAAGGCAGTCCCTCAAATACCCCGACCTTATGCCATGTAGGGCTTTATAGGTAGTAATAAGCACTTTCAGTTGCACCCAGAAGCAAATTAAGATGCAGTGTAGCTCTTAAAACAAACGTGCAATATGGAGATAATGAGGCATATCTATATTTGTCCCTATTGCTACATTCTGAATTAACTGAAGCTTTCAGATATTTTTCAAGGGAAGCTCAATATAGAGTGCAGTAATCTTTTGGGAGGTGGCCCAAGCATGAATGATCATATGTAGTGCTTCCTGATCAAGGAAAGGGTACAATTAAGGAATAGCATAAAGCAAAGCATCCCCTGGCCACAAGTGCTCTTTAAACAAGAGTCCCAAGTGAAGGAGGACCCCCCAAATTGAAGGAGGACCCCTTCCCCATTCTGTCTGTGACAGTATAACCCCATCTAGAACTAAGGATCCAGGAGTCCTAAAATCCAAAGCCCCCCCCCATCCTGCTAGGCTTGAGTTGAAATCTGTTTTCCGCATCCGGAATGCCCCCATTCCATTCCATAAACTCCAGGCACTGACAAAAGCATTATTTGATTGGCCTGGAGCAGAGATATATTGCTAAGTATTGTCAGCTTATTGATGACAGCTCACTCTGTGCCATAGAGTGACCTTACCCAAAAGCTTCATATAGATATTAAATGGACATAGGTAGAGTGTTGAGCTCTTAAGGCACTCCCAGTAAAGAAGATTTGTATGGCAGACCCCTCCCCCTTTTCCATCCCCTATAACACTAACTGGAACTGATCTCAGTGGAAAGAGGAGAATCAGCATAATACTATGTCCCCAGCATCTAACTCTTAGAGCCTGTACAGAAGAATGCAGAAGGCTTCTGAGAGGATAAAGAGAACAAGAATTGATGCACTTCCCCATCCCATTCCCTCCTAAAGCAGGGAGTAGCCATAGGATACTCCAGGGTCAAAAAAATAATCTGACCATGATAGATTTTAAGTAATGGAAATCTTCCCCCAACTTCAGATCCTGTTGCCACTGCTCCAAGAGAAAATCAGATCCAAAGTATGACCACTGATGTACAGTATATTAAGCCATTAGTTACTTGGATCAGGTCTGGAAATCTCAGATGGGCACACCTCCAAGATGGGAAGTCAACACTCATCTCTATCATCTATGATCCTACTTGAACATTACCATAGTTTAATTTCTATCATCTTTTCCTCTATATTTCCTCTACTGTTTTATTTCTATTTATTTCTACTAATTGTAAGAACACTAAATGTACAGAAGTGTAGAAAATTATCAGTGAAGTAAAATATCTATAACTTTTAAACTAGCTTAATTAAAATTTGCTAATTCAATATAATGAGTGCCATCTTGAAATACTGTATTTTGATAAATATTTAACTTTTATCATTACTAAGTACAGTATTCCATCAGTATGAAAAAGCATGTTGATATGTTTACAAAGCAGAATAAGTATTATATAACTATACATTTTATTCTGATAGCTAACATTTTTTCCACAGGTTCTGAAAGTGCTTCACCAGTTCAGTCTGCTCTTGGATCCCGGTCCCAGACTCCATCACCTGCTACTTTGAGTGTAGATCACAATGAACAAAAGGACCTGCAATTGGATGAGAAGCTTCACCACTCTGTTTTACAGACACCAGATGATCTAGGCAATGTCTTGAATAGCAAACTTAAGACTATCTTTTCTTTCATTTCTAATTTAGTACAGACTATGTTCAAAAAGCTTGTATTTGGGCCATTTTTTTGAAGTTGTATCAGTAACAAAGAGGCTTTATTCTCTTAAATAAAGCAGATTTTTATTTTTAAGTTAATGATTGACTGAAGCTACATAACCCATTCATAAATCTACCGGTAATTGTGTAAACTCAAGATAGTTTACAACAGTAGAATTATCTTTCTATCATGAACTGTCAGGTGAAAATGTACTTTTTCGTACATTAACTGTCCCACTTCTCCAGCTTTCCTCCAAATTAGTGTGGCTAATAAATTATCTATCCTATGTATGCTAATTTTAGCTGGAATAGACAGGACTGTGTGGCCCTAAGAAAGCCTAATACAAGAAGTTACTATAATTCTAGGTAGTTCTTGGTGAATATAGCCTATAGCTTTACATTTGGGCATTTTCCAGCTATGCTGCTGCAAAATATAGAAGCCAGTAGTTGCAATGGGCATTAGTATAACATTATACCATGGTTCAAGATATAATGCATACAATACGATTTTTGCACCAGATGCATGCCATAATATACAAAACAGGTTTATATAATATTATGACAAATGAGAATGGAACAGTTAAGGAGGAAGCATAATCCAATGCATACACCTTGGCTTCAGTGTTAACTAGAAGTTTATTTTCTAGATAAATGCAACACATTTAATGTAAAAAGGTGGATTACATTTCAGGTGTGCACATAAATGCAGTGCCTTCATTTTTCTGAATTTGTTCTAAGGCTAGTGTTCCATAGAATTCTCAGTTTGCTTTTTAAACTCCTTCTATTTCAGAACTGCTTTTGGAGGTAAGAAGAGAGGTTACACTGGGAAAATTATTTGGAAAGAGAATGCCAAGTGAGGGGGGAAAAGTAGTGTTCCTTTGTTTTTTTCCTGTTAGGTTAAGCATTGCTCCAATCTAGATTTAGATTTAGATTTAGATTTTATTAGATTTATATACCGCCCTTTCCCCGTAGGACTCAGGGCAGTTTACAAGGTGTTTAAAACATCAATACAAAAATTAAAAAACAATTAAAAATGATTAAATTCAGTCCCTGAAGTAGAAATATAAAAACCCCAATTAAAACTCAGCCTGGGCTGGAAAGCTCAAAGAGCCAGGTCTTCAGGTCCCGGCGAAATGAGCAAAGGTCGGGGGCAGTCCTAAGCTCCACGAGCAGCTGGTTCCAAAGGGCAGGCGCACCCACAGAGAAGGCCTTCCCCCTGGGTGTTATCCGCCGGCAGCCTTTTACCACCAGCACCCTGAGAAGGCCCTCCCTGTGGGAGCACACAGGACGAAGGGAACTTGATGCCGGCAGGAGGTGTTCCCTCAAATATCCCGGACCCAAGCCATTTAGGGCTTTATAGGTCATCACCAGCACCTTGAATCTCACCCGGAGGGCAACCGGAAGCCAATCCAGCTTGCGGAGTAGAGGTGTTACATGGGAGTATCGGGAAACCCCCATCACAACTCGCGCGGCTGCATTCTGCACCAGCTGAAGCCTCCAAGTGGTCCTCAAGGGCAGCCCCATGTAGAGAGCGTTGCAGTAGTCTAACCGGGAGGTCACGAGCGCATGAGTGATTGTGCGTAGGGCATCTCGGTCCAGATAGGGTCACAACTGGCACACCAGGCGAACCTGGGCAAAAGCCCCTCTGGTCACGGTTCCTATGTGATCTTCAAAACTGAGCCGTGAATCCAGGAGGATGCCCAAATTGCGAGCCCTATCAACGGGGGGTAACACCCCCCCATCGTTAAAGATGGAATAGGTTGGTTAACCCGAGATGCCGGTATGCACAGCCACTCAGTCTTGGCAGGATTGAGACGAAGCCTGTTTCTCCCCATCCAGACCCGGACCGCCTCCAGGCAACGGGACATCACGGCAAGGGCATCACTGGGTTGGTTCGGGGTGGAGAAAAAAAGTTGGGTATCATCAGCATACTGATGATACCCCACCCCGAAACCACAAATGATCTCGCCCAGCGGCTTCATATAGATGTTGAACAGGAGGGGAGAGAGAACCGACCCCTGAGGAACTCCACAAACGAGAGGCCTCGGAGCGGATCTCTGCCCTCTCGTCAACACCGACTGCGAGCGGCCCAGGAGATAGGAGGAGAACCACTGTAAAACAATGCCTCCCACTCCCAACCCCCTGAGACGCCGCAGTAGGATACCATGGTCGATGGTATCAAAAGCCGCTGAGAGATCTAATAGGACTAGGACAGAAGAACAACCCCTGTCCCGAGCCTGCCAGAGACCATTCACCAGCGTGACCAATGCCGTCTCCATGCTGTACCCGGGCCTGAAACCCGATTGGTACGGGTCAAGATAATCAGTTTCCTCAAGGAACAGAGGAAGCTGATGCGCCACCACACTCTCAACAACCTTCGCCAAAAAGCGAAGGTTGGAGACTGGACGATAGTTGTTCAAAATCGCTGGGTCCAGGGCAGGCTTCTTGAGAAGGGGCCTCACCACTGCCTCCTTCAAGGCGGCAGGGAAAACACCCTCCCTCAAAGAGGCAGTTATTACTGCCTGGAACCAGCTTCGTGTCTCCTCCTGAGCCGCATAAATCAGCCAGGAGGGACACGGGTCCAATAAACAGGTGGTGGAGCTCAGCCTCCCCATAATCCTGTCCACATCATCAGGGGAAAAAGGATCGAACTCAGTCCAGATAACATGCTCAAGACCGTCCGATTCCTCCACGTCAGACTCCGCCCAGTCAGAGTCCAAACCGGCCCGGATCTGAGCGATTTTGTCCGTCAGATGGTGACTAAACTCCTCGGCCCGACCCTGTAAGGGATCCTCCCTCACCTCCTGGTTAAGAAGGGAGCGAGTCACCCTAAACAGGGTGGCCGGGCAATTATCTGCGGACGCGATGAGGGCAGCGAAGTAATTAGCCTTTACCGTCCTCATCGCCGTGACATAAGACCTTATAAAGGTTCTTAACTGCAATCGGTCAGATTCGGATCGGCTGGACCTCCAACCGCTCTCTAATCTAACAAATACTTGTACAAATTAAGTTCCATAGTATATTTCTTTGCTTTGACTCTCTTCACAAAAAAGGAACAGATGCCTGATAATGTGTGGTTTTTTTCTTCTTCCTACAGAAACCAGTGATTTTCCATCTGAATGTTGCAGTGTGATGGCAGGAGGAACCCTGACTGGCTGGCATGCAGATGTAGCTACTGTAATGTGGAGACGGATGCTAGGAATTTTAGGAGATGTCAATTGCATAATGGACCCTGAAATACATGCTCAGGTGTTTGATTACCTTTGTGAACTGTGGCAAAATCTTGCTAAGGTAATGGAGAGAATTTCAACTTGAAAATACTTTAAAAGAATCATTTCAAAAATATCTTACTCATGTAAATGTTTGTTACACTTTGTAATATTTTCAGATTAGAGATAATCTTGGAATTTCAATTGATAATATGATATCGCCATCTCCGCCAGTCTTAATCCCTCCATTGAGAATACTTACTCCATGGCTTTTTAAGGTAATTTTAATTATCATTTGATTTTTTTAAAAAAAACAACAACGATGTGATAGAACTGTTACTATTTTGACTTTCCTTTTTAATATTAGGCAACCATGTTGAGTGACAAGTACAAGCAAGGCAAATTGCATGCTTATAAGCTCATTTGTAATACAATGAAGCGAAGACAAGATGTTTCTCCAAACAGGGACTTTTTAACTCATTTTTACAATATAATGCATTGTGGATTGCTTCATGTTGATCAGGTAAGGGTTTCTACCTCACCTTACCTTCCTAACAAAATATCTAATTTCTTTTTTTACGGAGTTTACAGGCAGTCTATATCCCTGTAATTAAGGCATCCATAAAGTCTTTTTGTAACGTCCAAATACTACTCAGCTCCTGCTGTTGAAAATATATTCTACTTCTCTTCCAACTCATTTTTGCAGGTGTATGTTTCAGGGGAAGCTCAGAAAAAATGGACATTTTTTTTCAGGAGGTTTCCTTGTCATTTTCTAAATTATTTAGGAATCACCAAAAAAGTTTTAAGAAATCCTGGATTTGTTTGAGAACACATTTCAAATAAAATAGTTTAGATTAGTTTTCTTGACACTGGACAAGCTGAGGACATTGTCCACTATTACACAGACTTAAACTTGAACATCAGGGCTTTCCCTTGTTCTTCCTGCTCAATACATCTGTTTGCATGGACCAAATCTACTCCACAGTTCTCTTTTCAATGTTCTGAAAAGCTCTCCAGTTCTTCAAAGAAATGGAAATGAGAAGAGAAATCTGTTATATTGGTGGATGCCCTCCATTTACCAGACAAAAAAGTCGAAGTGGTGCATCTTTGTTTTAGGTGGGCTATTTTGAATTGTGTATGCGATTTCTATACCAGAAAAAGAAGCTTGTATATAAAACTAGATGGCAAAGATTCTGGACAAGTATTCTTGTTGATATTTCATTGTCTATATTAAAGAGTTTTTAAAAACTCAAAATAATATTTTAATTGTTTGTGCCGCATCTACAATGTAAAACAGTATTTCTATAAACAACTTTTATCCGAAGGAACTGCTTTATAGTTGTTCAAGTGTTCTAGGCCAGGGGTTCCCAACCTCCGGTGCGTGGACCAGTACCGGGCCGCGGCATGCCAGCAACCGGGCCACAGAAACAAGAAAAGCCCCATCTGCAAGATGCAGGCAGCACACAAAAACACGCACTCTCCGGTCCGCAGAAAAACTTTTCTCCACAGAACCGGTCCCTGGTGCCCAAAAGGCTGGGGACCTCTGTTCTAGGCAATCTACTCAGAATTTGACTGACAAATAATTTAGTTACAAGTTTTTATCTTCTACATACTCTTTCTATTTCTTGCTAAACAATCTAATTACCATTTTATAACAGTTCTGGTAAAGCAGTATTTTCAGCATAATTGCCAAGAATTTATCATACTGATGAATAAGTTGTCTTCCCAGAAATCTAAGGGTCATTAGCAAAAATGAAACACTGGTTCCTGTAATATTATTCTAAATCTTTTTTTAGAGAGTTATTAGAGACTTTATATTTTGAAAATAAATTGTGCTTTTATATATTTTAGATAACATGATATTACATCCCTATTACTAAATAAACATCATTTGTAGGAAAAGTTCTAGATTTATTTTTGCTGTATATGCTTGGAAAAATGTTACCTTGTGCTTAAAATATATCCAGCTTAAAGAAAATGATTTCATGAACAAAAAATTTAAATTCCAATTGAATCTCCTATTTTTTTCTTATTTAGTGAATTATATATTTTGAAAGAATATTTTAGTGGGACACCATAATTCTATCTAGGATAAAATGTGCTTGCTTGTTGGAGAACCATACATAGATTTGTCTAAATTTTAACTGGCAGTTTATCTATTAAAGAGATGGAAAAGTAAACAAAATCAAGGCAGAACAAGATTTTGGTATCCTAAACCATATACAGCAGCATAAGTTGAAAAGTGTGAGTAAAGGAGACATTAGTTAAGGCTGTAAGTTCCATACCACTCAGTGCCAACTATACTTTTCAACTGTTTTTTGCTGGTTTCCAACATTTTTGCTTGGTATGGAAGAATGGGTTTGCACTTAGAACCATGCTTTTACTTAATGACCACAGATTCATCTAATACACACCGCAAAAAATGTTATAAAATCAGGTCTGGCCTCAATGTCATACTTACGATTATAATGACTTACAACCAGAAATCCAGTCCCAATTGTGGTTGTAAGCCAAAAATAACCTTTATGCTGTCAGATCGGCAGCACTTGGATTTGAGAGTGTACTTAAGTTATCCTAAGCTTTCTGCTCCTACCTTTCTCTATCCTCTAGGTTGTTTTGTAGACTTTTTCCATTTCAATTGATTCACACAAATCTGATAATTGTGATTTCTTGGAAAACAAGACAAAACATTATGAATTGATTGAATGAACCAATAATTAAAATTGATCATAATTTGGATGACACACAGATAGTCCCCAATTAATTTAGCGACTGTTCACAGTTACAACAATGATAAAGTATCTTTGTGACTAGTGCTCACATTTACAACTTTTGCAGGTCTGTAAAGCAAAGAAAGCTGAAATAAGACCATGAGTGCTATCATAGTTTCACTTAATAATTGCTTCGCTCAACAACCAGTCCCAATTGTGGTCACTAAATTAGGACTATTTATATTAAAGTATAGTAAATGTGAAATATTTTTTTAAAAACTAGGTTCGTTCCATTCTGATGCTTCCCTGTATTTTATATTTAACACATTATCTACAGTTTCCTTGATAGACAATCTGAATCTTGTGTTTCTTTTCCTTCAAGGACATTGTCAATACAATCATAAAGCACTGTTCTCCACAGTTTTTTTCCCTTGGTTTGCCTGGTGCTACCATGCTGATAATGGATTTCATTGTAGCGGCTGGCAGAGTAGCAGCATCATCTTTTCTCAATGTAAGTTGATTCTTTTTCAAGCGTTGCTATTTAATATTAATTTCTCTATAAGAGTAAACATTATGGTAAATTGCAAAGTTTATTAGTTAAAATTCTTCATTGCAAGAAGCTTGTTACACTATCAGCAGCCTAATATATTATGTACAAAGTAATTACATAATCCTTTTATTATAATTCAATATGTAAAGCTGACTATGCCTTCCGCAGTAAAGTTGCTGAACTGTTTTACAAGTTAGGCTGCCTTTTAATTTAAACTGCCAAACAGTTTTTTGCAAAACAATTATTTTCTAAAATATTAGCAGGGAGCATTCAGTATAAGGTATCCAATGCGAGAGACAGCAGATGGAGAGCTTAAGAATACAAAAATAACAAAGCAAAAGAGACGGGGAAGCAAACATAATGAAATTAATATAAAAATAAATAAATGCTTTTATTCAATTTTGTTTGTGATTAAATACTAATTTAATTGTTACTAATATTTCATATTGTTATTTGTTACTCAGGCACCAAGAGTAGAAGCACAAGTTCTCTTAGGCTCTCTGGTGTGTTTTCCCAATTTATATTGTGAATTACCAGCATTACACCCAAACACCCCTGATATTGTTGTGTCTCAGTTTACCGAAGTAAAGGTAGGTTTTGAAATCTCTTGTGTTATTTTCATATCTTATGCAGTATACATTAATTTTTCTGGCCATGTAGCTACCTAAATGTGACACAACAACATATGAAGAATGCTTCTGGGATTACAGGTTCATTGTGCAACATTTTATGGTATATGGTGCCAGCTGGATGCATTTGCAAGTTCTTAAAGCAGGATTGGATAGTACCCTTCCACTGTCGCTTCACAGTGGCCAGTATTTAAAGCATATTCTTTTGATTCAAAGACTTAGCATTAGTAACCGTGATTGCCTAATTCTCTGTAAACCTATCCAGCCCCTTTAAAAACATCTATATTACTTGTCATTACCAATAGAGCAGACGGAACTGCTGGAAGCAAAATCCACAGTTTAAAATATCCATTGAGAGAAAAAGTACTTCCTTCTACCCATCCTCCCTGCATATAGTTTCAGTAGATGATCTTACGCTGTAATATTGTATGAGAGAGAAATAAATCCCATTATGGGTTATGTATGCCATACATCAGTTATATCCATCCAAAACTACCTTTGTTTCAAGCTCAAAAGCCCCAATTTCGGTGTTCTCTCCACTTAGCAGAGTAAGTTGAGGACTGATTTATTAGACTGATTCCACTTTTTTCGTTCCTTGAACTGTCCCCTGCATACATACACGACTGCACGGGTACCCAGTGTGTTTCAGGACAGGAACAGGATTTTAACATTCTTTTAATTCTGGGCCTTAGGTGGGCAGAGCCAAACATCCTGCTTTCCAATTTTCCCAGAACTGGAATAAAGAAGGGAGTCCTGGTCAGAGAAGCTTAGTCTTTATCTCCTGGAAATACAGCTTTTTCAAGTTCATCTTCATTGATGGCAGCCTACCATAATTTTATTTTTATTGATCTACACAGATTATGCCACAGATTTGGCAGATTTCTGCCACTTGGGAAATGTTTGTTTAACGTTAAAGTCCTGTGAAACTAAGAAAAAAGATAAATATGCAGATGCAGTTTGTCAGAATTATGGGCTAACATGGACCAAGGAATTTCCAGGAATAAAATTGCTAAATTTAAAGAGGAAAAGAGAAAAAATAGGGATCTTTTCTTAATTGTGCTGTTCACTAAAGTTCCCAAACAATACAGTCAAATCCCTCATGTTTCTTTCAGCTTCTCATTCAGGTCACTTCTCCAGGAAAAAAAAAAAGGAAACTTAATTGAAATTCCTTAAAAGAGATGCCTAGGGCAGGGATTCCCAAACTCTTTGGCCCATGTGCACATTTTGAATTTGTGTAGATGTGGATACTTTTTTAAAATGAATGCCATGAGGAGCATGGTCAGTCATAATGCATTCATATATCAGAAAGTATCATTATTAAGCTCCTTCATGGATTACTGCCTTGTCGTGGCGAAGGGGCTTGCGTAATTCAATGAAGCTATGAGCTATGCCGTGCAGGGCCACCCAAGACGGAAAGGTCATAGCAGAGAGTTCTGACAAAACGTGATCCACTGGAGAAGGAAATGGCAAACCACTCCAGTATCTTTGCCATGAAAACCCTATGGACAGTACCAAAAGGCAAAACGATATGATGCTGGAAGATGAGCCCCTCAGGTCGGAAGGTGTCCAATATGCTACTGGGGAAGAGCAGAGGGCTAGTACTAGTAGCGCCAGAAAGAATAAAGCGACTTGGCCAAAGCCGAAAGGATGCTCAGCTATGGATGTGTCTGGTGGTGAAAGGAAAGTCTGATGCTGTAAAGATTTTTTCTCCATAGGAACCTGGAATGTAAGATCCATGAATCAAGGAAAGCTGGACGTGGTCAAACAAGAGATGACAAGACTGAACATTGACATCTTAGGTATCAGCGAACTAAAATGGACAGGAATGGGTGAACTTAATTCAGATGACCATCAGGTATACTACTGCGGGCAAGAATACCTCAGAAGAAATGGAGTAGCCTTCATAAATAATAAAAGAGTAGGAAAAGCAATACTAGGATACAATCCTCAAAATGACAGAATGATCTCAGTTCGAATCCAAGGCAAACCATTCAATATCACAGTAGTCCAAGTCTATGCCCCAACCACCAGTTCTGAAGAGGATGAAATTGACCAGTTCTATGAAGCCCTACAGCACCTTATAGAACTAACACCAAAAAATGATGTTCTTATCATCATGGGGGATTGGAATGCTAAAGTAGGAAGCCAAAAGATAACCGGAATAGCAGGCAAGTTTGGCCTTGGAGTGCAAAATGAAGCAGGGCACAGGCTGATAGAATTCTGTCAAGAGAATACGATGGTCATAGCAAACACTTTTCCAACAATCCAAGAGACGGCTCCACACATGGACATCACCAGATGGTCAACACAGAAATCAGATTGACTATATGCTCTGCAGCCAAAGATGGAAAAGCTCTATACAGTCAGTAAAAACAAGACCAGGAGCTGACTGTGGCTCAGACCATGAGCTTCTCATTGCAAAGTTTAGGCTTAAACTGAAGAAAGTAGGGAAAAGCACTAGGCCACTCAGGTATGAATTAAATCATATCCCTGTTGAATATACAGTAGAGGTGACAAATAGATTTAAGGAATTAGATCTGATAGACAGAGTACCTGAAGAACTATGGACAGAGGTTCGCAACATTGTACAAGAGGTAGCAACCAAAACCATCCCAAAGAAAAAGAAATGCAAGAAAGCAAAATGGCTGTCTGAGGAAGCTTTGCAAATAGCTGAGAAAAGGAGGGGAGCGAAAGGCAAGGGAGAAAAAGAAAGATACGCCCCATTGAATGCAGAATTCCAGAGAATAGCTAGAAGAGATAAGAATGCCTTCTTAAATGAACAGTGCAAAGAAATAGAAGAAAACAATAGAATAGGGAGGACCAGAGATCTTTTCAAGAAAATTGGAGAGATGAAGGGAACGTTTAATGCAAAAATGGGCATGATAAAGGACCAAAATGGCAGGGACCTAACAGAGGCAGAAGAGATTAAGAAGAGGTGGCAAAATTACACAGAGGAACTATACAAGAATGAGCTTAACCTGCCTGATAACCATGATGAGGTGGTCACTGACCTCGAGCCAGACATCCTAGAATGTGAAGTGGGCCTTAGAAAAGCTGAGCAACAACAAAACTAGTGGAGGTGACAGTATTCCAGCTGAGCTATTCAAAATCTTAAAAGACAATGCAGTAAAAGTGCTACACTCAATTTGCCAGCAACTTTGGAAAACTCAACAGTGGCCACAGGATTGGAAAAGATCAGTTTACATTCCAATTCCAAAGAAAGGCAGTGCCAAAGAATGTTCAAACTATCGCACCATTGCACTCATTTCTCATGCTAGTAAAGTCATGCTTAAAATCCTACAAGCTAGACTTCAGCAGTATGTGGATCGAGAACTACCAGAAGTACAGGCAGGATTTCGAAGAGGCAGAGGAACTAGAGATCAAATTGCCAACATACACTGGATCATGGAGAAAGCTAGGGAGTTCCAGAAAAACATCTACTTCTGCTTCATTGACTATGCTAAAGACTTTGATTGTGTGGATCATAACAAACTGTGGCAAGTTCTTAAAGAGATGGGAGTACCAGACCATCTTATTTGTCTCTTGAGAAACCTATATGTGGGCCAAGAAGCAACAATGAGAACTGGACACGGAAGCACTGATTGGTTCAAAATTGGGAAAAGAGTCCGGCAAGGGTGTATACTGTCGCCCTGCCTATTTAACTTATATGCAGAGCACATCATGAGAAAGGCAGGGCTAGATGAATCAAAAGTAGGAATTAAGATTGCCGGAAGAAATATCAACAACCTAAGATATGCAGATGATACCACTCTAATGGCAGAAAGTGAAGAAGAACTAAAGAGCCTCTTGTTGCGGGTGAAGAAGGAGAGTGTAAAAGTTTGGTTGAAACTTAACATTAAGAAAACCAAGATCATGGCATCTGGCCCTCTCAATTCCTGGCAAATAGATGGGGAAGAAATGGAGGTAGTGACAGATTTTATTTTCCTGGGCTCCAAGATCACTGCAGATGGGGACTGTAGCCAAGAAATTAAAAGACGTTTGCTCCTGGGGAGGAAAGCCATGGCAAATCTAGACAGCACACTAAAAAGCAGAGACATCACCCTGTCAACAAAAGTACGTATAGTCAAGGCTATGGTCTTCCCAGTTGCAGTGTATGGCAGTGAAAGTTGGACCATAAGAAAGGCTGAGCGCCAAAGAATTGAGGCCTTTGAACTATGGTGCTGGAGAAGGCTCCTGCGAGTCCCTTGGACTGCGAGGGGATCCAACCGGTCAGTCCTAGAGGAGATCAACCCTGACTGCTCTTTAGAAGGCCAGATCCTGAAGCTAAAACTCAAATACTTTGGCCACCTAATGAGAAGGAAGGACTCCCTGGAGAAGAGCCTAATGCTGGGAAAGATTGAGGGCAATAGAAGAAGGGGACGACAGAGAATGAGGTGGCTGGATGGAGTCACTGAAGCAGTAGGCGTGAGCTTAAATGTACTCCAGAAGTTGGTAGAGGACAGGAAGGCCTGGAGGAACGTTGTCCATAGGGTCACGATGGGTCGGACACGACTTCGCAGCTAACAACAACAAATCATTATTAAGATTGTTTCTCATCATTTCTACTTTCTTAACTTGCCCTCCACCACTTTAGTGTTCCTTTTACTTTTTTTAAACATAAATAGCACAGCACGGAGACGGCATTGGTCGCGCTGGTGAATGATCTCTGGAGGGCTCGGGACAGGGGTCGTTCCTCTGTTCTAGTCCTATTAGACCTCTCAGCGGCTTTCGATACCATTGACCATGGTATCCTGCTGCGGCGTCTCAGGGGATTGGGAGTGGGAGGCACGGTTTTACAGTGGTTCTCCTCCTATCTCCAGGGACGCTCGCAGTCGGTGTTGACAGGAGGGCAGAGGTCGACCGCGAGGTCTCTCGTTTGTGGAGTTCCTCAGGGGTCGGTCCTCTCGCCTCTCCTGTTCAACATCTATATGAAACCGCTGGGTGAGATCATTCGTGGCTTTGGAGTTGGGTATCATCAGTACGCTGATGATACCCAGCTTTTTCTTTCTACCCCAAACCACCCCAGTGATGCCCTCAACGTGATGTCCCGTTGCCTGGAGGCGGTTCGGGTCTGGATGGGGAGGAACAGACTTCAACTCAACCCCGACAAGACCGAGTGGCTTTGCATACCTTCATCCCGGGGCTATTCGGATATTCCATCTCTTTCTATGGGGGGTGAATTATTACCCCCCGTAGATAGGGCTCGCAACTTGGGAGTCCTCCTAGATTCGCGGCTCACCTTGGAAGATCACATGGTGGCTGTGACTAGGGGGGCTTTCGCCCAGGTTCGCCTGGTGCGCCAGTTGCGGCCCTATCTAAGCCGGGATGATTTATGCACGGTCACTCACGCGCTCGTGACCTCTCGTCTAGACTACTGCAACGCTCTCTACATGGGGCTTCCCTTGAGGACCACCCGGAGGCTCCAGCTGGTACAGAATGCAGCCGCGAGAGTTGTGTTGGGAGTCTCCCGATACTCCCATGTCACACCTCTGCTCCGTGAGCTGCATTGGTTACCAGTTGTCTTCCGGGTGAGATTCAAGGTGCTAGTAATGGTGTTTAAAGCCCTCCATGGCATGGGGCCGGAGTACCTCAGGGAACATCTGCTGCCGGCATCAAGCTCCCTGCGCCCTGTGCGTTCCCACAGAGAGGGCCTCCTCAGGGTGCCACCGGTCAGAGAATGCCGACTGGTGGCCCCCAGGGGGAGATCCTTCTCTGTGGGCGCCCCGGAGCTATGGAACCAGTTACCGGTTGAGCTCCGGACGGCGCCCGATCTGCGCTCCTTTCGCCGCGATCTGAAAACATACTTGTTCGAGCAAGCCGGCCTGGCCTGAGGGGGGATTGGTGGGGTTTTTTATTATTTTTATTGGGGCTTTTTACTATGTATCAATTGTATTTTAATCGGGCATGCATTTAATTATCTTTTAGTTTTTGTAAATTTCTGTGTTTTATTCTTGCCCTGTACACCGCCCTGAGTCCTCAGGGAGAAGGGCGGTATAGAAATATTATTAAATTAAAAAATTAAATTAAATTAAAAGAAACCAGTTTTATCATATTCATGTATCAAGTTTCTGCTGTCAGTAAACCAAAATTTAGATTAATCATAAAAAATAGTTAGCATTTCTGATCTCAGGCTGTTTATATGACAATATTGAGTAGCTTATTATGTTAAAATTATTTCAATAAAATTAAATACAAATTCAAATTATTATGGTAATTTCTCCCATGTAAGAGGAAATTGAAGCGTTTACTTTCTACCTCTTTCTCACTACTAGAGAATATTAAGCTTAACTCATTCCAGAACACTTTAAACAAAAATATTTTAAAATTAGTTTTAAAGAGGAAAGGTATTGGCTGGGAGGGCCTTATTATGAAGAAACAACTAAACAGTGAAAGCGTGTGTGGAGATTCTCAATCATCCAGGTCGTGGTTGTCCCAAAGGTGCTTTTCAAAAGGCAACTGGATTTATTTAGTTTCTTCTTGAAAAAGTTTCACCTTCTCATCAGGACAGAAGCCTCAGCATTGAAGCGTACAGAAAGCCAACACACAAAGATCAGAATTTATGTTTTGATTCTCACTACCCCAGAGTACAAAATGGGAGTGATCAGAACTCTGTATACCACCAGCCTTGCCTACCAGCAAAGAGGAAAAAGAAAAAAGAACTAAAACACATCAAGGAAGCCCTCAGAACTTGTGGCTATCACAACTGGGCCTTCATCGAATGCAGGAAAAAAAATCCAGCGTGAATTCCTCCCTAACAGACAAAGAAGAGAGCAACAGACAAAACAATGTTGTCTTTCAGTGTGTTGCAGGAATATCTAAAAAAAAAATAGGATTTTCTACCAACGCAACATGCACATTTTAAATCGAAAAATACACTAAGGCAGAAGCTTGTCCACCCCAAGGATTAAACACCCAGACACAAACTGAGCAATGTGAAATAAGCAGTACAATGCTGTGAGACATGTGCACATCTATGCATCAGAGAAACAAGACAACCACTTCACAAACGCATGACACAACATAGGACAAACCCATCAGGGCAAGATTCAGCAGTCCATCTGAATTTGGAAGACGAACGTCACTTTTTCGAAGACAGCAAAGTCCACATTCTGAATAGAGAAGACTATTGGTTTGTAAGAGGAGTAAAGGAAATCATCTATGTTAAAATTGAACAGCCCTCTCTCAACGGAGGGGGAGACGGATATTATACCACCTATCTCCTGTCTACAACACAGTCCTTGCAGCAGTCCCAGTTCCACATCCATTTGCACTCTGATTCAGGTGACCCTGTGGGTACAGATAACCTCCCAAAGTAGCCTCAATGACCCTCAGAGAGCTAATGACTGACCTTCAGAGTGCTAATGACCTGATGAATGCAAGGAATATAAATCCTTCCATTCCCCACCATTCAGCTAGGACTGAAGAATGTTTTCAAGGGGGAAAAACTAAAAAGCCCAGTTGCTTTTTGAAAAGCACCTTTGGGATAGAGTGTGGGAGGTAGATGACCCAAATTATCAGCATACATATACAGCTGAAAGACTTAAAAGTATAGATCAATTTTCCATTTTTGAGATGTGTAAATTACTGGGTTTTTTATATTACATTAAGCTGTTTAGAGATAACTTATCTCGAATCTTCTTACTCTAGGAACTGGTTATCAAAACAATATTAAGCTCTGCAAAAGAGGAGCCATCAGGACCTGCAAGGTATGGATAAAGAAGGAATGTTCCAAAGCATTTTGTGAATTGGTTAATTCAAGTACTTTGTTAAATTTTTAAATAATACATTGTGATTTTTTTTACCATTTCTTAACATTTTAGTAGCAAAAATACATAGTTTTAAAAGTTGTAGCAGAATATTTAGTGAAGAAAATACTAATATACACTGAATATATGTTGGCATTTGCTTCACTAAATGCATAAGATCTATGTGTAAGAAAATATAATATAGCACGGCTTTTCACTCCTTGATTTTGTCAGGTACAGTTAGTTTAATATGTCTGTAACTTGTTTTGTAGATGTGTTGCTATTTGTAGCCTCGGCATTTGGATCTGTGAAGAACTAGTACATGAAACCCATCATCCTCAGATCAAGGAAGCTCTGAATGTAATCTGTGCTTCGTTGAAAGTAAGTATGTAATCATTAGAACATGGCAACTAAACTGAGACATGACATTGTTTTTTACTATTTTTATTCTTGTATGGGCAGTTCTTAATCCATTTTAGGCATATATTTCAAATTTGTAGCTTATTGAAGTTTTTTCATACAGCTTACGACTTCTCACAAACTGAATGCTTTGCTGCCAGAGCCTGTCTGTTCTGTTGCCTTCTCTTTTATGCATGGACAGTGTGCTGCAATATGTGCCCATAACAGCTCAAAAATGCAAGGTTCTGCCAGAACCCAAATCTTACCTGGGGTGGCTCTGGAGATCCTGCTCTCTGCTGCTACCATTCTGCCTTGCTGCTTTGTCTCATACGCGGGCACTGCACCAACAGCTGATAGCTGTATAAGCAGACAGAGGGAACGTTGCTGGTGAGATTGTTATTTGTCTGTGCTAGTTGGCACTAATGCAGAAATTGGTGAGAATTGGGACATCAGACAATCAGAGATTACATTCAGAGAAATAGAATATTTTACTGTTTTATAACAGGCAACCTGTTTGCTTTTACTAACCATCAATAATGCTATCTTAATTTAAATTTTAGTTAATCATAAATAACAATGTGTTAATTTAATTGTCTATGGAGATTCTCAGTCATCCAGGTCATGGTTGTCCCAAAGATGCTTTTTTCAAAAGGCAACTGGACTTTCTTTGTCCTTGAAGACATTTCGCTTCTCATCTAAGAAGCTTCTTCACTTCTAAAGAAAACCAGCCTGAGAACTGAAAAAGTTTCTTGGATGAGAAGCAAAACATCTTCAAGGACAAACAAAGAAATATTGATTTAATTATGTTATTAATTTTATTAATTAAGAATCAACAAATGTTAATTTGTTAGGCATGAACGCAACCCATTGATCAGCGTGTTTTATGTTATGTGGCAGTCTATATTTATTTGAGTTTGAAATTCCTGATTCAGTCTAAATAATGCCTAACTTTGCATAAATTGTTGTGCTTTGATAGTTTCGAAAAGTTGAATTTTAAATAATTTTAAAACACTATATGCAGTGGAGAAAATAATTGAGATATATCCTCTTTGTACAGTTCGGAAACTGAATGTAAAGCTCAAAAACAGTTTGTGGGAAACAATTCTTGGGCATTTATTTGGAGCACATATTATTAAAAGAAGGTTGGTTCATTTTCTAGTGAAGTGATATGAATAAGTATAAAGGTAAAGGTAAAGGTTCCCCCGCACATGCGTGCTAGTCGTTTCCGACTCTAGGGGCCGGTGCTCATCTCCATTTCAAAGCCAAAGAGCCAGCGCTTGTCCGAGGACGTCTCCGTGGTCATGTGGCCGGCATGACTAGACGCCAAAGGCGCAGATATCAGATGTCAGCTTTATTGAAAGACAGTATGTACACTATTAGAATGAAATAGCAGTTGACAAAAGCAAATTGCAGGCTTATAACAGATAAACCACACAAAACGCTGTTCTGTCAAAGTATAGGGATCATTTATTTATTTCCTTGGTGGAGCAGTGGGCTAATGCCTCCTTAAGTAACACCAGCTGCCTGCAATTAGTGCAGGTTCGCATCCCACCAGGCTCAAGGTTGACTCAGCCTTCCATCCTTCCGAGGTAGGTAAAATGAGGACCCAGATTGTTGGGGGCAATTAAGCTGACTTTGTAATAATGCCGCTTGGGGGGGTGCGAAAGCCCTAATAAGCAGGCATATACATAGAATGAAGGCTACTGCTAAGCTTGTAAGCCGCCCTGAGTCTTCGGAGAAGGGCGGGATATAAATGGAATTAAAAAAAAATTCTTCTAGAAAGCATGAAGTCACAACTTTTCTGATTCAACCATATTGAAAGCCTGGGCAAAAGGATCCTAGCCACTCCTCCCAACTGTTGTTACATGCTGCTTCAAAATAACATGTCTTCAAAGTGGCTAGAAAGCCTTACTATGCAGCGGAAAGTATCATTCCAACTATTTTTAAGCAATAGGTGAACTAAAATCACTGTTGAAATTTGATACTTGAGAAAACATACAGGCCAGATGAATCATCCCGGACTATTAATTTAATGCAATTTAACCCAAAGGTATTTTTTTTTCAAAAGGCAAGTTGATTTTTGGGGTTTTTTTTTTCCTTTGAAAATGTTTCACTTCTCATCCAAGACATTTCTTCAGTTCTAACGGTCTGATGGAGAATGGAAGGATTGAAACAAATCCTTCCATTTCTCACCAGTTTGAAAAACGCAACTTTGGGACAACCATGACCTGGATGATTGAGAATCTCCATAGAAAATTGCAATTTGAGTTATAGAAAATTGTAATAGAAGAGTATATGAGAGCCAGTTTGGTATAGTGATTAAGGCATTAGACTAGAAACCAGGTGCCACTTTGGGTGCAAAGCATCTGGATGACCTTGGACCAGTTGTTCTCTCTCAGTCGTAGGAAGGAGGCAATGCCAAACCTTGCCAAAAAAACTTCAGGGACTTCTCTAGGCAGTTGCCATGAGTCAAAAACTGACTTGCACAAAAAAAATCTGTTTGGTTTTTTTAAAAAATGGACAATTTACCCCATCCAAAATTAAAGCCTGAGATGTGCAAAATTAAGGACGGGGATTCTTAAATTTATGGCTGAATTTATAAAACAGGTTCTAGAAAAAAAATGAAAAAAATTGAATTACATATAGACATTTTATAAATAAATGCTGGTATGCTAGTGATGTGTCATATGCAGTTAGCAAACCTGTCTTGATCTATTAGGATAAATATATACAATATTTGATAGAATGAAAAAAATGAGTTTAAACTAGTACTTGAGGGAAGGGATCCCTTGGAGCTCTTTAAACAGAAGCTGAAAATCCATCTAGAATTTTATTGACTCGAGTTCCTGCATCAAGTAACAGGCTGGATTTAGAAAGCCCCAAAGTCTTCCATTTTCTGAATCAGAGGATCACTTTAGAACAGGGGTCTTCAAGCACTGCCTTTGAATTGGTGCATGGCCCATTCATGGTCTCACTGGCTACGCTACAGTGCAAAAATAAAAAGCTTGCTTATAACTGGTGTTGCTCAGCTTAAACCTGAGTGATTCTTTTAAAGGCAAGTTACAATCCATCTCATGCTCAGTATTAAAATATGTAAGTTCCTCAAAAAACTGCAGAGGCTTGATAATCTGGAAAGAGTGTATTACGTAGGAGTTTATCTTGTTGGCTAGAATACCTGAAGATAACATGAATTAAAGGAAGAAAGATTGGCTTGTTAAAAAAAAAAGCAGGGGTCTTCCCACTTGGCCCTTTTATGACTTGTGGACTTCAACTCCCAGAATTCTGGGAGTTGAAGTCCACAAGTCATAAAAAGGCCAAGTGGGAAGACCCCCTGCTTTAGAGTATCCAATTACTTTCAAACCCAAAATGACTTTATTTGGTCCAACCTTAGATATTGTATTTGAAAAATATTGAGCTAGTTACATTTGGGAAGCTCTAGCCTAAACCGGAAGTAGTAGCCCTTTTCACTTCACAGCAACCAGCATTTAAGGTATGCTATCACTGATTCAAAAGATTACAGCCACTCTTTTTAAGTAATCTGAATTGATTGCTGTTACATTAATTAAACTTCACAGTTTCACTGTCTTCCTTGTGAAAAATATTTCTGTCCATGTACCCTGAATCTTCCTGTGTTTAGTTTCAGTGGATGACTTCAGGTTTTAGCATTATGGGTGAAAAAAAATATATATTCTCTTTCCACTTTATTTATACTAGTCATAATTTTATATGGCTTTGGACCTTCACCTGCTTTTATCCCAAGCTAAATAACCTTAGCTGCTATAGTAACTTTTTCACTCTTTCTAGCTCTGTATAATCCTACTTAGGATTCAGTGGCACACACTATGTCCCGTGTTGTCGGACCATGGATTTGAATAAGGATATTACTGTTTATAATTCTGTCTCTAATTATTCCAAGCACTAAATTAGCCTTTTTAATAGCAGCTACAAAATGAGTCGACATTTTCATTGAGCTATCCACTGTGACTCCTAGATCCCTTCCCAGATCTATCACTGTCAGCTCAGATTTATTAATGTATAGGCCAAATTTGGGGTTTTCCTTGTTTATTTAGTCAAATTCCATATTTTTTCATTTATTTACATTTAAGTGCATTTCCCATTTTTAAGTTTATTCTTTTAATTTGCAGAAATCATTGTGGAGGGTTTTTTTGTCCCTTATTGATTTTATTATCCTGAACAGTTTGATGAACAGTCAGATCATTTTATATACAAGTTACAAATCACTGGTTCCAACATGGATCCCTGAAGGGCTCAATTTTACATGTCTCCCCAATATAAAAAATATTCATATATTTTTATGTTTAACTTATTTTTTAATCAGTTTCAGTGTGCTCTTAACTAATTCTTTAATCAAAGCATTTATGTTATAATACTGAAGTAACTGTCACCCAACAGGATAATGGACCATTGCATTTTGCTCCAGTTGGAGTTTACAAAGGGTCTTAAAGGGGGAACCACTCCAGTAGAATGAATTACAGCAGGGATCTTCAAACATGGCCCTTTTGTGACTTGTGGACTTCAACTCCCAGAATTCCTCAGCCAGGCATGCCTGGCTGAGGAATTCTGGGAGTTGAAGTCCACAAGTCATAAAAGGGCCAAGTTTGAAGACCCCTGAATTACAGTAATCCAAATTCATGTATATTTACATTTGTTACTGTGCATTATAGTAAGATTTATTTTAGATATTTTGCCATTTATTATTTATTTACATTTGTGTGTACACTGAGAGCTTATGAACTGCAGACAAATTCCTTGTTTGTCCAATCATACCTGGGCAATAAAGCTATTCTATTCTATTCTATTCTATTCTATTCACTAGCTGATTTTTTTATATCTCTATATCTCAGGGATATGGAACTTTTCTTTTAGGAAGATACCCATATTCACATGAATAAACTTTTTTTCTCAATCTGCATAAATCTCAGGTGTTTTAGAGTTTGCTTACAATGTATAATTTGTATCCTCTGGGTTTGTGTATCTATCTTAGACTCATAGATATAATTAATTTCTGTTTTAAAGCTCTTCAAGAACTGGAAATAAATTTGATTCTTACCTGAGCACTTTTGTTGTTACTTTGAATGTATATTTTTCCTCTCAACACAAAATAGTAATGAAATGAACCAGTTTTGTCTAGTGGTTAAGGCACTAGGCTAGAAATCCGAAGACCATGAAAGCTGCCTTAATCATGAAAGCTGTCTGGGTGATTTTAGGCCAGTCATTCTCTCTCAACCCCACCCACCTCACATGGTTATTGTCTGTGGTGGGATTCAGCCAGTTCGCACCAGTTTAGCAGCCCCAGAATGGGCTTCAGGAAGCGCATCCACACAGAGAACTGGTTATTCCCATATCTGAATCTCACCATTAGTTATTGTTGAGGTGAGAAAAGGAGGAAGGAGGAGTGTTAGGTATGTTCACCACCTTAAATTATTTATAAAGCTAATAAAGGTGAGGTAAAAATAAATAAAAATGTTACTCTGTTACATTACTATATTCATTCAGTAATTTTCTCTTTGTGTTTTTTACAGTTTCCAAATAAAACAGTTGCACATGTGGCTTGCAATATGCTTAATATGCTGGTTCATTACGTACACAGGCTACAATTGTACCAGTCTGATTCACCATTAAAAATTATTCAAGTAAGTAAAAGTAAAAGATACATTTGAACATGGATTTTCATATAATAATATTTAGTAAAGTATTTTCAGAGTGGCAAATGGTATGTGTATCATGTAAATTTCACAGTGTAATATTGCTTATGGAATATTATATGTTTTAATGAGAATTGTTCATTAAAAATACACATACTGGTCAGGAAGGCCTGTTCAGATATAGATTTATTTATTTTTATTTATTTTAATCCCATTTATATCCCGCCCTTCTCCGAAGACTCAGGGCGGCTTACAATTTAAGCACAAACCAATGTGCTTAGCAATAGCCTTCATTCTATGTACCGTATATACTTGAGTATAAGCCGACTCGAGTATAAGCCGAGACCCCCATTTTCACCCCCAAAAACTGGAAAAAGTTCGTGACTCGAGTATAAGCCGATCCGCCGTTCTGCAAGCCTCCGCCGCCAGCAGAGGCTCGATCCGCCATTTTGCAAGCCTGAATACACAGGAATACCCTGTGTGGCCGCGGCTCTCGGGGAAGCCCTGGCTGTCCGCTTCCTCGCTCCACACTGCCATTCGGGGCCCGCGCGTTCCCCGGGCAAATCGCGGCACCCAGCAGGCGAGGAAACACGCCCGCTCCAGTCGCCCCCCCTTCCTTCAGGAGACGCGAAGCAAGTGACCGCCCGGAGCTTACCGAGGACTTGCGCGCGGCCGAGGCTTCGGTGCTTCCAGGATCGCGCGCACCTCTCCCAAGCCGCCGCCGTCCGGAGACCTGCCGAAGTTTGGGGAGATTTGGGGAGGTGCGCGCGCACCTCCCCAAACCTCCCCAAACGTCGGCAGGTCTTCGGATCTCCGTGCCTTGCCTGCCTGCTTCTTTCCGCTGCGGAAAGAAGCAGGCAGGCAGGTCACGGAGATCCGGAGACCTGCTGACGTTTGGGGAGGTTTGGGCACCTCCCCAAACCTCCCCAAACGTCGGCAGGTCTCCGGATCTCCGTGCCTTGCCTGCCTGCTTCTTTCCGCTGCGGAAGGTTTGGAGGTTTGGGCTGCTTCTTTCCGCTGCGGAAAGAAGGCTGCTTTGTTCAGGCTGCTTCGTTCCGCAGCGGAAAGAAGCAGGCAGGCTGCTTCGTTCCGCTGCGGAAAGAAGGCTGCTTCGTTCCGCTGCGGAAAGAAGGCTGCTTCTTTCCGCAGTGGAAAGAAGCAGCCTGCTTCGTTCAGGCTGCTTCGTTCCACAGCGGAAAGAAGCAGGCACGCTGCTTCGTTCCGCAGCGGAAAGAAGCAGGCAGGCTGCTTCTTTCCGCTGCGGAAAGAAGGCTGCTTCTTTCCGCAGCGGAAAGAAGCAGCCTGCTTCGTTCAGGCTGCTTCGTTCCGCAGCGGAAAGAAGCAGGCAGGCTGCTTCTTTCCGCAGTGGAAAGAAGGCTGCTTCTTTCCGCAGCGGAAAGAAGCAGCCTGCTTCGTTCAGGCTGCTTCGTTCCGCAGCGGAAAGAAGCAGGCACGCTGCTTCGTTCCGCAGCGGAAAGAAGCAGGCAGGCTGCTTCTTTCCGCTGCGGAAAGAAGGCTGCTTCTTTCCGCAGCGGAAAGAAGCAGCCTGCTTCGTTCAGGCTGCTTCGTTCCGCAGCGGAAAGAAGCAGGCAGGCTGCTTCTTTCCGCAGTGGAAAGAAGCAGCCTGCTTCGTTCAGGCTGCTTCGTTCCGCAGCGGAAAGAAGCAGGCACGCTGCTTCGTTCCGCAGCGGAAAGAAGCAGGCAGGCTGCTTCTTTCCGCTGCGGAAAGAAGGCTGCTTCTTTCCGCAGCGGAAAGAAGCAGCCTGCTTCGTTCAGGCTGCTTCGTTCCACAGCGGAAAGAAGCAGGCACGCTGCTTCGTTCCGCAGCGGAAAGAAGCAGGCAGGCTGCTTCTTTCCGCTGCGGAAAGAAGGCTGCTTCTTTCCGCAGCGGAAAGAAGCAGCCTGCTTCGTTCAGGCTGCTTCGTTCCGCAGCGGAAAGAAGCAGGCAGGCTGCTTCTTTCCGCAGTGGAAAGAAGCAGCCTGCTTCGTTCAGGCTGCTTCGTTCCGCAGCGGAAAGAAGCAGGCACGCTGCTTCGTTCCGCAGCGGAAAGAAGCAGGCAGGCTGCTTCTTTCCGCTGCGGAAAGAAGGCTGCTTCTTTCCGCAGCGGAAAGAAGCAGCCTGCTTCGTTCAGGCTGCTTCGTTCCGCAGCGGAAAGAAGCAGGCACGCTGCTTCGTTCCGCAGCGGAAAGAAGCAGGCAGGCTGCTTCTTTCCGCTGCGGAAAGAAGGCTGCTTCGTTCCGCTGCGGAAAGAAGGCTGCTTCTTTCCGCAGTGGAAAGAAGCCTGCCTGCTTCTTTCCGCTGCGGAAGGTTTGGAGGTTTGGGCTGCTTCTTTCCGCTGCGGAAAGAAGGCTGCTTTGTTCAGGCTGCTTCGTTCCGCAGCGGAAAGAAGCAGGCAGGCTGCTTCGTTCCGCTGCGGAAAGAAGGCTGCTTCGTTCCGCTGCGGAAAGAAGGCTGCTTCTTTCCGCAGTGGAAAGAAGCAGCCTGCTTCGTTCAGGCTGCTTCGTTCCACAGCGGAAAGAAGCAGGCACGCTGCTTCGTTCCGCAGCGGAAAGAAGCAGGCAGGCTGCTTCTTTCCGCTGCGGAAAGAAGGCTGCTTCTTTCCGCAGCGGAAAGAAGCAGCCTGCTTCGTTCAGGCTGCTTCGTTCCGCAGCGGAAAGAAGCAGGCAGGCTGCTTCTTTCCGCAGTGGAAAGAAGGCTGCTTCTTTCCGCAGCGGAAAGAAGCAGCCTGCTTCGTTCAGGCTGCTTCGTTCCGCAGCGGAAAGAAGCAGGCACGCTGCTTCGTTCCGCAGCGGAAAGAAGCAGGCAGGCTGCTTCTTTCCGCTGCGGAAAGAAGGCTGCTTCTTTCCGCAGCGGAAAGAAGCAGCCTGCTTCGTTCAGGCTGCTTCGTTCCGCAGCGGAAAGAAGCAGGCAGGCTGCTTCTTTCCGCAGTGGAAAGAAGCAGCCTGCTTCGTTCAGGCTGCTTCGTTCCGCAGCGGAAAGAAGCAGGCACGCTGCTTCGTTCCGCAGCGGAAAGAAGCAGGCAGGCTGCTTCTTTCCGCTGCGGAAAGAAGGCTGCTTCTTTCCGCAGCGGAAAGAAGCAGCCTGCTTCGTTCAGGCTGCTTCGTTCCACAGCGGAAAGAAGCAGGCACGCTGCTTCGTTCCGCAGCGGAAAGAAGCAGGCAGGCTGCTTCTTTCCGCTGCGGAAAGAAGGCTGCTTCTTTCCGCAGCGGAAAGAAGCAGCCTGCTTCGTTCAGGCTGCTTCGTTCCGCAGCGGAAAGAAGCAGGCAGGCTGCTTCTTTCCGCAGTGGAAAGAAGCAGCCTGCTTCGTTCAGGCTGCTTCGTTCCGCAGCGGAAAGAAGCAGGCACGCTGCTTCGTTCCGCAGCGGAAAGAAGCAGGCAGGCTGCTTCTTTCCGCTGCGGAAAGAAGGCTGCTTCTTTCCGCAGCGGAAAGAAGCAGCCTGCTTCGTTCAGGCTGCTTCGTTCCGCAGCGGAAAGAAGCAGGCACGCTGCTTCGTTCCGCAGCGGAAAGAAGCAGGCAGGCTGCTTCTTTCCGCTGCGGAAAGAAGGCTGCTTCTTTCCGCAGCGGAAAGAAGCAGCCTGCTTCGTTCAGGCTGCTTCGTTCCGCAGCGGAAAGAAGCAGGCAGGCTGCTTCTTTCCGCAGTGGAAAGAAGCAGCCTGCTTCGTTCAGGCTGCTTCGTTCCGCAGCGGAAAGAAGCAGGCACGCTGCTTCGTTCCGCAGCGGAAAGAAGCAGGCAGGCTGCTTCTTTCCGCTGCGGAAAGAAGGCTGCTTCTTTCCGCAGCGGAAAGAAGCAGCCTGCTTCGTTCAGGCTGCTTCGTTCCGCAGCGGAAAGAAGCAGGCAGGCTGCTTCGTTCCGCAGCGGAAAGAAGCAGGCAGGCTGCTTCTTTCCGCTGCGGAAAGAAGGCTGCTTCTTTCCGCAGCGGAAAGAAGCAGCCTGCTTCGTTCAGGCTGCTTCGTTCCGCAGCGGAAAGAAGCAGGCAGGCTGCTTCGTTCCGCAGCGGAAAGAAGCAGGCAGGCTGCTTCGTTCCGCAGCGGAAAGAAGCAGGCAGGCTGCTTCTTTCCGCTGCGGAAAGAAGGCTGCTTCTTTCCGCAGTGGAAAGAAGCAGCCTGCTTCGTTCAGGCTGCTTCGTTCCGCAGCGGAAAGAAGCAGGCACGCTGCTTCGTTCCGCAGCGGAAAGAAGCAGCCTGCTTCGTTCAGGCTGCTTCGTTCCGCAGCGGAAAGAAGCAGGCAGGCTGCTTCTTTCCGCTGCGGAAAGAAGGCTGCTTCTTTCCGCTGCGGAAAGAAGGCTGCTTTGTTCAGGCTGCTTCGTTCCGCAGCGGAAAGAAGCAGGCAGGCTGCTTCTTTCCGCTGCGGAAAGAAGGCTGCTTCTTTCTGCAGTGGAAAGAAGCAGCCTGCTTCGTTCAGGCTGCTTCGTTCCGCAGCGGAAAGAAGCAGGCACGCTGCTTCGTTCCGCAGCGGAAAGAAGCAGGCAGGCTGCTTCTTTCCGCTGCGGAAAGAAGGCTGCTTCTTTCCGCAGCGGAAAGAAGCAGCCTGCTTCGTTCAGGCTGCTTCGTTCCGCAGCGGAAAGAAGCAGGCAGGCTGCTTCTTTCCGCAGTGGAAAGAAGCAGCCTGCTTCGTTCAGGCTGCTTCGTTCCGCAGCGGAAAGAAGCAGGCACGCTGCTTCGTTCCGCAGCGGAAAGAAGCAGGCAGGCTGCTTCTTTCCGCTGCGGAAAGAAGGCTGCTTCTTTCCGCAGCGGAAAGAAGCAGCCTGCTTCGTTCAGGCTGCTTCGTTCCACAGCGGAAAGAAGCAGGCACGCTGCTTCGTTCCGCAGCGGAAAGAAGCAGGCAGGCTGCTTCTTTCCGCTGCGGAAAGAAGGCTGCTTCTTTCCGCAGCGGAAAGAAGCAGCCTGCTTCGTTCAGGCTGCTTCGTTCCGCAGCGGAAAGAAGCAGGCAGGCTGCTTCTTTCCGCAGTGGAAAGAAGCAGCCTGCTTCGTTCAGGCTGCTTCGTTCCGCAGCGGAAAGAAGCAGGCACGCTGCTTCGTTCCGCAGCGGAAAGAAGCAGGCAGGCTGCTTCTTTCCGCTGCGGAAAGAAGGCTGCTTCTTTCCGCAGCGGAAAGAAGCAGCCTGCTTCGTTCAGGCTGCTTCGTTCCGCAGCGGAAAGAAGCAGGCACGCTGCTTCGTTCCGCAGCGGAAAGAAGCAGGCAGGCTGCTTCTTTCCGCTGCGGAAAGAAGGCTGCTTCGTTCCGCTGCGGAAAGAAGGCTGCTTCTTTCCGCAGTGGAAAGAAGCCTGCCTGCTTCTTTCCGCTGCGGAAGGTTTGGAGGTTTGGGCTGCTTCTTTCCGCTGCGGAAAGAAGGCTGCTTTGTTCAGGCTGCTTCGTTCCGCAGCGGAAAGAAGCAGGCAGGCTGCTTCGTTCCGCTGCGGAAAGAAGGCTGCTTCGTTCCGCTGCGGAAAGAAGGCTGCTTCTTTCCGCAGTGGAAAGAAGCAGCCTGCTTCGTTCAGGCTGCTTCGTTCCACAGCGGAAAGAAGCAGGCACGCTGCTTCGTTCCGCAGCGGAAAGAAGCAGGCAGGCTGCTTCTTTCCGCTGCGGAAAGAAGGCTGCTTCTTTCCGCAGCGGAAAGAAGCAGCCTGCTTCGTTCAGGCTGCTTCGTTCCGCAGCGGAAAGAAGCAGGCAGGCTGCTTCTTTCCGCAGTGGAAAGAAGGCTGCTTCTTTCCGCAGCGGAAAGAAGCAGCCTGCTTCGTTCAGGCTGCTTCGTTCCGCAGCGGAAAGAAGCAGGCACGCTGCTTCGTTCCGCAGCGGAAAGAAGCAGGCAGGCTGCTTCTTTCCGCTGCGGAAAGAAGGCTGCTTCTTTCCGCAGCGGAAAGAAGCAGCCTGCTTCGTTCAGGCTGCTTCGTTCCGCAGCGGAAAGAAGCAGGCAGGCTGCTTCTTTCCGCAGTGGAAAGAAGCAGCCTGCTTCGTTCAGGCTGCTTCGTTCCGCAGCGGAAAGAAGCAGGCACGCTGCTTCGTTCCGCAGCGGAAAGAAGCAGGCAGGCTGCTTCTTTCCGCTGCGGAAAGAAGGCTGCTTCTTTCCGCAGCGGAAAGAAGCAGCCTGCTTCGTTCAGGCTGCTTCGTTCCACAGCGGAAAGAAGCAGGCACGCTGCTTCGTTCCGCAGCGGAAAGAAGCAGGCAGGCTGCTTCTTTCCGCTGCGGAAAGAAGGCTGCTTCTTTCCGCAGCGGAAAGAAGCAGCCTGCTTCGTTCAGGCTGCTTCGTTCCGCAGCGGAAAGAAGCAGGCAGGCTGCTTCTTTCCGCAGTGGAAAGAAGCAGCCTGCTTCGTTCAGGCTGCTTCGTTCCGCAGCGGAAAGAAGCAGGCACGCTGCTTCGTTCCGCAGCGGAAAGAAGCAGGCAGGCTGCTTCTTTCCGCTGCGGAAAGAAGGCTGCTTCTTTCCGCAGCGGAAAGAAGCAGCCTGCTTCGTTCAGGCTGCTTCGTTCCGCAGCGGAAAGAAGCAGGCACGCTGCTTCGTTCCGCAGCGGAAAGAAGCAGGCAGGCTGCTTCTTTCCGCTGCGGAAAGAAGGCTGCTTCTTTCCGCAGCGGAAAGAAGCAGCCTGCTTCGTTCAGGCTGCTTCGTTCCGCAGCGGAAAGAAGCAGGCAGGCTGCTTCTTTCCGCAGTGGAAAGAAGCAGCCTGCTTCGTTCAGGCTGCTTCGTTCCGCAGCGGAAAGAAGCAGGCACGCTGCTTCGTTCCGCAGCGGAAAGAAGCAGGCAGGCTGCTTCTTTCCGCTGCGGAAAGAAGGCTGCTTCTTTCCGCAGCGGAAAGAAGCAGCCTGCTTCGTTCAGGCTGCTTCGTTCCGCAGCGGAAAGAAGCAGGCAGGCTGCTTCGTTCCGCAGCGGAAAGAAGCAGGCAGGCTGCTTCGTTCCGCAGCGGAAAGAAGCAGGCAGGCTGCTTCTTTCCGCTGCGGAAAGAAGGCTGCTTCTTTCCGCAGCGGAAAGAAGCAGCCTGCTTCTTTCAGGCTGCTTCGTTCCGCAGCGGAAAGAAGCAGGCAGGCTGCTTCGTTCCGCAGCGGAAAGAAGCAGGCAGGCTGCTTCGTTCCGCAGCGGAAAGAAGCAGGCAGGCTGCTTCTTTCCGCTGCGGAAAGAAGGCTGCTTCTTTCCGCAGTGGAAAGAAGCAGCCTGCTTCGTTCAGGCTGCTTCGTTCCGCAGCGGAAAGAAGCAGGCACGCTGCTTCGTTCCGCAGCGGAAAGAAGCAGCCTGCTTCGTTCAGGCTGCTTCGTTCCGCAGCGGAAAGAAGCAGGCAGGCTGCTTCTTTCCGCTGCGGAAAGAAGGCTGCTTCTTTCCGCTGCGGAAAGAAGGCTGCTTTGTTCAGGCTGCTTCGTTCCGCAGCGGAAAGAAGCAGGCAGGCTGCTTCTTTCCGCTGCGGAAAGAAGGCTGCTTCTTTCTGCAGTGGAAAGAAGCAGCCTGCTTCGTTCAGGCTGCTTCGTTCCGCAGCGGAAAGAAGCAGGCACGCTGCTTCGTTCCGCAGCGGAAAGAAGCAGGCAGGCTGCTTCTTTCCGCTGCGGAAAGAAGGCTGCTTCTTTCCGCAGCGGAAAGAAGCAGCCTGCTTCGTTCAGGCTGCTTCGTTCCGCAGCGGAAAGAAGCAGGCAGGCAGGTCACGGAGATCCGGAGACCTGCTGACGTTTGGGGAGGTTTGGGCACCTCCCCAAACCTCCCCAAACGTCGGCAGGTCTCCGGATCTCCGTGCCTTGCCTGCCTGCTTCTTTCCGCTGCGGAAGGTTTGGAGGTTTGGGCTGCTTCTTTCCGCTGCGGAAAGAAGGCTGCTTTGTTCAGGCTGCTTCGTTCCGCAGCGGAAAGAAGCAGGCAGGCTGCTTCGTTCCGCAGCGGAAAGAAGGCTGCTTCTTTCCGCAGTGGAAAGAAGCAGCCTGCTTCGTTCAGGCTGCTTCGTTCCGCAGCGGAAAGAAGCAGGCACGCTGCTTCGTTCCGCAGCGGAAAGAAGCAGGCAGGCTGCTTCTTTCCGCAGCGGAAAGAAGCAGCCTGCTTCGTTCAGGCTGCTTCGTTCCGCAGCGGAAAGAAGCAGGCAGGCTGCTTCGTTCCGCTGCGGAAAGAAGGCTGCTTCTTTCCGCAGCGGAAAGAAGCAGCCTGCTTCGTTCAGGCTGCTTCGTTCCGCAGCGGAAAGAAGCAGGCAGGCTGCTTCTTTCCGCTGCGGAAAGAAGGCTGCTTCTTTCCGCTGCGGAAAGAAGGCTGCTTTGTTCAGGCTGCTTCGTTCCGCAGCGGAAAGAAGCAGGCAGGCTGCTTCTTTCCGCTGCGGAAAGAAGGCTGCTTCTTTCCGCAGTGGAAAGAAGCAGCCTGCTTCGTTCAGGCTGCTTCGTTCCGCAGCGGAAAGAAGCAGGCACGCTGCTTCGTTCCGCAGCGAAAGAAGCAGGCAGGCTGCTTCTTTCCGCTGCGGAAAGAAGGCTGCTTCTTTCCGCAGCGGAAAGAAGCAGCCTGCTTCGTTCAGGCTGCTTCGTTCCGCAGCGGAAAGAAGCAGGCAGGCTGCTTCGTTCCACAGCGGAAAGAAGCAGGCAGGCAGGGCGCGGAGGTCCGGAGACCTGCCGACGTTTGGGGAGGTTTGCGCGCGCACCTCCCCAAACTTCGTCAGGTCTCCGGACGGCGGTGGCTTGGGAGAGGTGCGCGCGATCCCGGAAGCACCAAAGCCTCGGCCGCGCACAAGTCCTCGGTAAGTTTTTTTTTGTTGACTGGAGTATTAGCCGAAGTGGAATTTTTCAGCCCAAAAAGTGGGCTGAAAAATTCGGCTTATACTCAAGTATATACGGTATATGCCTGCTTATTAGGGCTTTCGCCCCCCCTCCAGTGGCATTATTACAAAGTCAGCTTATTGCCCCCAACAATCTGGGTCCTCATTTTACCTACCTCGGAAGGATGGAAGGCTGAGTCATACTATGAGGAAGAGTGAATGCTTATAGCAATATAATTTATTTATTCAAATAAATATACAGTGCATTCACAAAATATTCAGTTCCCCATCACTTTTGTCAATTTTGTTATGCTGCAGCCTGATTCTACGGTTTTTGAAATTCATTTTTTCTCATTAATCTACACTCAGTACCCCATAATGACAAAGTCAAAACAGAATTATAGAAATTTATTAAAAAGAAAAAACTGAAATATCACATTGCCATAAGTATTCAGACCCTTTGCAACAACACTTGAAATTTAGCTCAGGTGCCTCTTAGTTCTCTTGATTGTTACTGACATGTTTCTACACCTTGATTGGAGTTGACCCGGAGTAAATTAAATTGATTGGACATGATTTGGAAAGGCACACACCTCTCTATAGAAGGCCTCATAGCTGACAATGCATTACTGTAGCAGGGCAAAGGCCATGAAGTCAAAGGAGCTGCTTGAAGAGTTCAGAGACAGAATTATTCCAAGGCACAGATCTGAGAAAGGCTACAATAAATTTTTTGCTGCACTGACGGTTCCTAAGAGCACAGTGGCCTCAATAATACTCAGTTGGAAGAAGTTTAGCACAATCAGGACTCTTCCAAGAGCTGGGTGCCCAGTCAAACTGAGCAATCGGAGAAGAGGTGACCAAAAACCCGATGGTCACTTTGACTGAGCTCCAGAGATCCTGTGTGGAGATGGTACAAAATTCCAGAAAGACAACCATCATTGCAGGCCTCCATCGATCTCAGTTTTATAGCAGAGTGGCTCAGTGCAAAACACATGAAAGCTCGCTTGGAGTTTGCAAAAAAGCACTTGAAGGCCTCTCAGACTTTGAGGAACGAGATTCTCTGGTCTGATGAAACCAAGATTCAACTGTTTCACCTCCATTCTAAATGTTATGTCTGGAGGAAACCAGGTACCTCTCATCACCTGCCCAATCTCATCCCAGCAGTGAAGCATGGTGATGGTAGCATCATGCTGTGGGGGTGTTTTTCAGCAGCAGGGACTGGGAGACTGGTCAGGGTTGAAAGAAAGTTGAATGGAACAAAGTACAGGGATATCCTCAATGAAAACCTATTTCACAGTACTCAGGACCTCAGACTGGGCCAAAAGTTCACGGTCCAACATGACAACGATCCTAAGCACACAGCCAAGACAACACAAGAGTGGCTTAGGAACAACTCTTGTGAATGTCCTAGAGTAGCCGAGCCAGAACCCTGACTTGAACCGTATTGAACATCTCTGGAGAGACCTGAAAATGGCTGCCCACTGACGGTGGTCATCCAACCTGACTGAGCTTGAGAGGATTTGCAAGGAAGTATGGCAGAAAATCCCCCAATCCAGGTGTGCGTGCATCATGGCCGAAAAGAGTTAAGGCTGTAATTGCTGCCAAAGGTGCTTCAACAAAGTACTAATGGAAGGGTCTGAATACTTATGCCAATGTGATATTTCAGTTTTTTCTTTTCCATAAATTTACAGACATTTCTAAAATTCTGTTTTTACTTTGTCATTATGGGGTACTGAGTTTTGAGAAACGAATTTCAACAACTGTAGAAACAAAATTGACAAAAGTGAAGTGAGTCTCAATACTTTCTGAATGCACTGTATACGGATGAAAGTTTAAGATTCATTTAAAATGAATCAATTAGTTGTGGTCACCTAGGTAAGATACCTAAATAATTACTAAGTAAATTACAGTGATCATGTAGAACAGAATGAAATAGAAAAATTAAATATACAATAGTTAATTTACAAAAAAGAATCTATATGACTTAAACACTACAAAAACCATCTCTATACAACACAAATTTTATTCACCAGTTAAAATTAAGACAGTTGCATATACAATAAACAAAAGTAAAAGGAGCATGATTTTGTTTGTTCAAAAAAATCCATTTTAAGCTTAGAAATGTAGACCTATATACTATAAAAACTTCCATTCTTTAACTAGGCGAAATGGTGCATCATAGGCAACAATTTTTGAACCAAGGTACATATAGTCCTCAACTTTCAACAGTTCATTTAGTGACCATTTGAAGCTACAATGATACCGAAAAAAGTGACATGACCATTTTTCACACTTATGACCATTGCAGCATCCCCATGGTCACGTGATCAAAATGTAGATGCTTGGAAACTGGTTCACATTTATGATGGTTGCAGTGTCCTGGGGTCATAAGATCACCTTTGTGAACTTCTGACAAGCAAAGTCAGTGCACAAGCCAGATTCACTGAACAACCATGTTAGTAACAACAGCAGTGATTCACTTAACAACTATGTCAAGAAAGATTGTAAAATGGGGCAAAACTCACTTAATCAATTTCTCACTTAGCAACAAAAATCTTGGGCTCAATTTTGGTCATAAGTTGAGAACTACCTGTACCTCAAATGGGCTAACCTAAAGAATGTGTCCAAAATCTGAGACCCATCACTGCTATGGAAATGAAATTTGGCAAATGTTATAAAACATTTTATGACATAAACATCATCATAAAACAGTTTATGACATAAGACAAAACATCATAAAACATTGCCAGTGCTGGTTGTTAACTGTGCTAACCTGTACACGTGCTATTTTCAAAACATACATCCCTGAATGTATCTGCTGAAGGTAGTGCACTGGAAGTTTGTCATTGTTGAAGGCACTGAGGAATCTGGTAAAGAAATATTTTTGAAAGGATGACCCAGGAGGTCATGGGTGGTCTAATTTCTTTTTAAAAATATGTTTATTATCTGCAGATATTGATAGCTACCATCACTCATCTCTTGCCCAGTACAGAAGCTTCTTCTTATGAGCAAGATAAAAGGGTAAGCAGATTTCTTTTATGTTACTCTATTGCAATGTATGAGGGACGCGGTGGCTCAGTGGGTTAGGACGCTGAGCTTGTCGATCAGAAGGTCGGCAGTTTGGCGGGTCGAATCCCGAGTGCCGTGTAGCAGAGTGAGCACCTGTTACTCGTCCCAGCTTCTGCCAACCTAGCAGTTCGAAAGCACGTAAAAATGCAAGTAGAAAAATAGGGACCACTGCGGTGGGAAGGTAACAGCATTCCGTGCGCCTTTGGCGTCTAGTCATGCCGGCCACATGACCACGGAGACGTCCTCGGACAAGCGCTGGCTCTTCGGCTTTGAAACGGAGATGAGCACCGGCCCCTAGAGTCGGAAACGACTAGCATGCATGTGCGGGGGAACCTTTACCTTTACCTATTGCAATGTATATTTATGACTGATGCAAAATTGAAGAACAGATAGTTTGGGTTATAAATGAAACCATGAAGTATATGTTGCAAATTGCATACGTAGGCTTCGGCTTCATTTTCCTGGATGGGCAAGGAGCTTAGGTCCCTCGTGTGCATTGCTTCCTTGTGGACATGTTCTTGCTGTCACCACTATCAATTCCATTTCACTTACATATTTTCAGATTTTTATCCTTCCATTTTTATTTTTATTTTTTGGTCAGCTGAAGGCAGTATACCGCAATAATGCTCCTGCATGGTATTTTTCCTGAGAACTAGAGCTCTGTGGGGTAGGTTGGACTAAAAGTGAATGACTGGTCAAAAGGCCCAAGCTCACATGTACAGTAGAAGAGCAAAAGGTCAATTATTTATTTATCTTTTGCAAAACAAGAATCAGCAGATGATTACAGAATATGGCAATACACAGCCTCCTTCTAACTTCAGAACACACTCTGTAAATTGGAAATGGCCATGTCAACAGCATCATTAACTAGAATATTGTTAATAGAAATGTATAAGGCTACAGAGTCATTGACCTTTGTGAAGTAATATAAAATAGATATGTGTGACAAAGACATAACCTTTGGTCATGCTATGTAACAAAAAATGGTGTAAATTGTTAAACAAGTCCACCCTGAGAATACTGCTATGGTATCACCCCTTCATTTCAGCTCCCAATAGTTGGGCTTCCCTTTCTGATCACTATAAGATAGACCCAACAATTCCACCCTATTTGGGAAGAAGAGAAAAATGTATCTAAGAAACCAAGTACACTCTTTCTTCCAGCTAGAAGTGCAAAATTCTACTTCTCAATTTCTGTCCACCACACATCCTAGAGAAGAGAAATCTTTTATTTTTATTTTTTTTCCTGCTATATTCATCTTTCATTGACTACAAAGGTATTTCACAGTACGTTCAATTGCCAATCAGTAATTAATCCAGCAAGGGTCTTTAATGTGAAACAAATTCCTTTCTGTGATATACTGTAGGTCCCTTTTATGTTTTAATTTCAAACAAAAGTAGCAGAGTGACCTGGATCCAAAGCTTGCAGTTTTCAAAAGAAAGTCTGTTTCTATCCATGGAATAGGTGAGATCCAGTAGTTTGTGAGAACATAGAAGGAGTGGCTTCCGGTTCCGGATCTCGGTGCGGCCAGACGTGCGAGGGAATCGCTCCTCACGTCACCTGGATTTCTTCATCCGGGGGCCCCTGTAAAGGGGTTGAAAGTCGTCCTGGAGGGGCGAAGAGCGGGGGAGAGTCTCTCCAGTCGGCGGTAGAAGGGCAGCGGCCCTCCCGTCAGCTTGGAGCTACTCTCTGAACCAAAGAAGAAAGGATCGGCCACTCCCATTGCCCATTGTTTAGCTGTTTCCCACCAAAGCCAAAAGCACAACAAAGCACTTAAAGGCACTTGAAAACTGGGTGAGAATTACCTTCTTCCTTTCCTAATCATCTACTTTTCCTGTCAAAAGCTTTTCGAATTTGCTTCCCCTTGCAAGGAGAGAGGGAAGAGATTTTTGTTTTTTCCCCCACCGTCCTTAGCAGCGGCCTTTGTCTACATTGGGAGAGAAAAGAAAAAGCCCTGTACTAAATGATACTGATTAATTGGACTTACTGCCTTTCTACTTTTGGCCCAAAGTTCCTATATTAACAGAAATGGACTACTCTATCTATTAGTCTAAAAAAGGGAAATAAAATAAATAAATAAAAAAATAAAAAAATAAAAAAATACTCCATCTGAAAAGGATTTGAAGTATTCTGGGGACATCTAGTGGCTAAGTTTGTTACAGCAAGTGAATACTACTGGCAAACATGCTTGCTTACATTTTGGACTAACCTTGGCATTGGCATTGAGATAAAAACCTGAAACAGCTGGAGATGAATTTGGCTTAGACTTGTGGAGGTGAACACTTACTGATTTTTGTTTGAAAAATAGCCTCCACTAAGGACTATTTATAAATACTACAAAATGGAGAAGGATCAGCCACAAAACTTGCTTGATTATAACCTTATACTTGAAACAATCTATAGAGTCACTGAAATGTCTGTCTCCAGATTTAATAATTTACATGCCAACCTTAAGTCACAAACTGAAACCCAGACTGCAACTAAAGAATTTATACTTCAGAATATAACAAAATTGGAAGATATTACTATTGAGACAGAGGAATATAAGCAACAACAACAAAGTACTGAAAAAACTAATATTCAAAACCTCAAAGAACCTACAGTTTTTAAAATACAAGGAACTACTACTATGATAGATAATCTTAAAGACCAACAACAAACTAGGGAAAAACTTAATAGTCAACCTCTGACCCTCTCTAAAGAGCCTACAATTTCAGAAGTACACTACATGCAAGATAGTGATGCCAATACAGAGGACGCCGAAGACCAACAAAGACAACCTGTGGAAAGCTTGGACAGTCAACTACTAACTATAAAACTGGACAAGTTTTTCTACTCAAAACAGATCAACCCAGAAGGAAGAAGAATCCAGACTGAACTGCAGACAGAGATGTCAGAGCAAATAAAGAGAGTGGAATTAACATGGCAACAATATAATGACTATAAATGGTTTAACTTTTGTATATTGCTGATGGTTGGATGGCCTCCCCTGGTGCAAATAATATGCATGTGAGCAAAGGAAGACCTACTTGGCAATTTAAAGCCTTGGGTCTGGAAACCTGACTGGCAAAAAAAGAAACCTAGAGTTAGATTTAAAAAATGAATTCCTAGAGAATTATCGTAGGTCATTTTGTTAGTAATTAGTGACTTATTAGGATCTGAAATAGAAAATATTCGTGAGATAGAATTAAAATGTATTTAAGTATTTTTTTAAGCTTATTCCAAATATTATAAATTTATATACTGATATAATGGAAATTTGGCTTATGGATCCTATGTTGTTAAAATTTTGGTTATGTATAAGTAGAAGTAGACTGATAAATATAGAGTCTCCGATTGGTAACTTGTGATGTATTAGGATATGAAATAAACAATGTTTATTAGGTAGAAGCTAGCTATTTAACTATTGGGTGTATGTTAGATGATACAATCTTTGGTGTAATAAAATAAAGGAACTCTGGGTTGTGAATACTATTTGGGATGTTAAAGGTTAAACTTGGATATTATAATTAACATCAAAATTAGATAAAATTTAATAACAGGATATAGATATACTTTATCGAAATTGGATTGACAAAATCTTCTCTAATTGACCATGCTATTCCTTGAAATTTGTTAGTTTAAATACGTTGTATTGAATGTTGAGGGAAATAGAGAAGGATGTTATGATAATGTAACCCGAACTATGTATTGAAAACTCTGTTACTTAACTGATGACTACCCAGGTATCATGATGCTTTCTAAATATATAGGTTGTAAATTGAAAAACTAATAAAACTTGTTTGGTTTTTTTTAAAAAAAAAGAACATAGAAGGAGTCTCTTTTGGCAAGTGATCTTTCCCCTTAAAGCAGTGGTTCCCAACCTTTTCTATACCCCGGACCCCTAGAACACTTCTGATACAGTATATTCTTGCACCCCTTACAAAAGTTTGAAATAATAGCAACAAATTATGCATATACACTATATTTTTTTATTTTATTTTAATTCCATTTATATCCCGCCCTTCTCCGAAGACTCAGGGCGGCTTACAAGCTTAGCAGTAGCCTTCATTCTATGTATATGCCTGCTTATTAGGGCTTTCGCCCCCCCCAAGCGGCATTATGTCATGGTTCCGACAGATGAAACTCTTCAATAGAACTTTGAGGCATTGTTTACCTTAAAGGATATTTTACTCGAATTGCAGAATATCGGCATTTATATAACCAAAGCCAAAAACTGAATTCCCCTCCCCTGGGCACATAGTATCAAAGCACAATTCCCTCCTCCAACTAACAGTCATAAATCACATTCCCCAAGTAGCTTGAAGGTGGGCTTCCTCCAGCTCTCCAACCCGCCAATTCTTTATCAGCTCTGAGTTCAACAACCTTGAGTGTTGTTATGTCTAGCTGGAGTATCATTCACATCCCCCCTCCCAGCATCATCTAACTCTAAAAGCAAAAGGGAAAAATGGCTACATTTCCATCTGTTGTCAATGCAAAAACATCCGATGTTAGCAGCATTGACACCATAATTTTGAAAACCCAAGTTTTCGCACCCCTTGGAATATCGTCTCGCACCCTCAGGGTTTTTTTTAGTAGGATCTTATTACTTATTTGTTTTCATAATTTTACTATCAAACTGTTGGCATAACACATACTGAGCTACAGACTGCTTCTCATATGATTTCCTGCTGAAACTACAGTTAAAAAGGAAGCATGGAAAAGCAAATCAAATAAATTATCCTTCATGGTTATTTCTAATTTAGAAACCTTTCTATTACAGTTGGTGGTATCTCTACTTCTTTGTTTGTTGGACTGGACAATGGCATTGCCACTGCGGACATTATTACAGCCTATTTACCCTGCAGCATCTGAAAATGATAAAACTGAAAAATCTGTTCTTAATTACATATATAAGGTATTTGCTACTCCTCTTACTTTTAGCTTCGTTTTATGAAAATTCTGTCTTTGAACTTTTTAAACTTTCTTTTCACAAATAGAAGAAGCAAAGCTGAACAAAGATAGAAGAGTTATTTTCATGTGTATTTTTTTCAGAATTGTAAGAACTCTGAACATCTTTGATGTATCAGTGAATGAGAAGTATGTTGCACCCTGTTTCATTTACTTCCACTGATGGCTCTGCTAGCAGATACAGCTAACAAATCCAAATAGTTTTGTCTGAAGCTTGTTTGCTGGTTGTATAAGAGAATCTGTCTTATGAAAGGAAAAAAGCAAAATACCTAGTTCATACAACACGCACCTTGAGCAAAACCATCCAGATTTCATAGCTGTGCCTGTTTGGAAAGAGGAACCAGGAGAAATAATTGGAGAACCTTCTCTATTCCCTGATAAGACAAAATCTGGGCATAGATGGACATTCCTAATCACAGTGTACTTTGGACTATTCTCTGAATAGAAATAATATTTTTAAAAGTTCAAAAATACAGTGAAAGTAGAGTAAAATAAATATATTTGAAAACCTTCAGATTTTATAAATAAAAACAAAGAACTAGTACTAACAGAATAAAACAATATTAAATATTAGGACAGAATGAAAACACTTGGAAAACCAGAAACGCCTTTGCATGGCCCCAGGCAGAAGATGGGCATCTATAAACCTTTTTATTTATATAAAACATTTGCATAGCTGCCCATCTTCTAACCAACTCTGGGCAGCTCCCAATCAAAAGTTAAAATAGCATATAAAACTATATTAAAACTATAAACACAGTAAAAAATTAAAAACAACAAAAACCTGGTGCCAATTCAGACTTCTAATCTGCAGTTATCGAATCTTATCCTAATGCTACGTGGAAAAACCATGTCTTCAGTACTTTATAGAAGGCTCAGAGGGTAGAGGCATGCTGAATTTCAGTGGGTTGTATTCCATACTACAGGGGCTGCTGTAATAAATGTGTGCCATGCTCCCATCAGATAGCAATATTTAGGGGAACGCACTAGGAACATGCCCATCCCATCTGGCTACTGTTAAGGCTGTTTTCATTGATACCTCTGTGGGGAGTCAGACTGAAACATCAGTCTCAGACGAAATCTCAGAATCTAGATGAAAACTTGGGGGATTTATTTTTTTAACAGCGATGATTTTCCAAACTGTAAAATCCTAAAAAACCAAAACAGTACTCTAAATTACCAATAACAAGATCCATGAGAATCCAGCCATTTTCAGTAGCAGTTCATTGTAGAAGGCTACTCTTGGATAGGAGTGAGACAGTCAGTTTGAATTGGAGAGATCCAGTTGAAGTCATTCATTGAAACACTTAACTTCACTGGATTAACTCAACATCTTTCTCTTTCTCTCTTATACCAGTGTACCTCATACAGTTACAATTACAGGAACAAAATGGGAAGTGACCCTCATATACTGCATGAAAGGAAAAGCAGGATATGAATGCAATAATGGATACATTAAATAATAATCACATATCATGAGAACAGTTACAAATCAGAAAAACATGAAACAATTTTCATCATCTTTTCCTTTGACAAATAAGATTATGTACTCTTTGGTATATATGTAGTTATAACACAGATTTAGGAAATCTTTGTATCCTGAGGGGATTTTATGTCAACTTTCTGAGAAGTAATCCCAGTTTCACTTCAGTCTTTCATACTTGTATACGTAGATTTTAGTACGCATTGTTTTTTTTAAGGTTCTTCATGGATGTGTCTATGGATCTCAGTGCTTTAGTAACCTGAAGTATTTTCCAATGAGCCTGTCTGATTTAGCATCCATGGATTATGATCCTTTTATGCATTTGGAAAATTTGAAAGAACCAGAACCCCTCCATTCACCTGATTCGGAACGGTCTTCCAAACTCCAGCCAGTCACAGAAGGTTTGTTTGCTTTAATTAACTTCCTTTTCTGATCAAGTATCATAAATTTTCAAATTAATTACATTCTAAGAGTTCAATTATAGCTTATAGGTAGTGTTAATAAGCATGGAATAGATTAATATAATTTTGAGTAATTACAACTCCTTTTTGAACAATAAGTACGTCTTTACAACACTCACCAACTTCATAACAGATTTTTCTCTACCCCAGTAAACAAGTAAAACATTTTTTAATTTTTATTGATAGCAAATATGTACATGTTATTTAGCAAGCAATCAGATACAACATGTTTAACTTAACATACACTATTTTTTTAATTCTTAAAATTTGCTTCATGCTTATTTTAAACTTATTTTTCAAACTTTGGCTTGATTTTTTTTCTCTAAAAATAAACTCCTTGAGTTAATCAAATTATTTTAATTTAGATTTTTTTTTCTTTCATGAAATATCAAATGGTACTAGTGAAAAGAAATTCGGGAGGCACAGGCTTTCATACTGAGGCTAAATATTCTGTGTAGGATCATTCTCCTCCAGTATTAAGCTGTTCCCTTTAGGTTTCCTTAAAGGTATTAAGGACTAGATAAATACAGAACCTTTTTGTAGCAGCTGTGTGCTAACAGCAGGTGATTTTGTGGTCTGTAGTGACTTTGTAGTGCTGTTTTTTTTATGTGGAGAAAATGGCTAATCATTGTGCCCTTGTCTAAGGCATGCTTCATCATTTTCAAGTACTTTTTTGGCCAAAGAATTCTGAACACAGAGCTGTCCTCTAATAAGCTCAGTATTGGATTGAACAAATCTGATTTGAGAACTATTGGCAGGAGGAATGGTAATTATTAAATTTACTGAGCAGTGAAGCAAGCTACTGTAGTTGGCTTTTTGTCAAATGGCTGTGGTCTTATTAGTAAAGAGTAATCATCTGCAGGGTCAGAATGAAAGCAGAACCGAAGGATTCATTCTCTCCTAATTACAGTTTCACCTATACATATTATGCAAAGCTAATATTTAAACTAGTTGCCAAGATTAATTTCCTCTACATGTTACATTGCAAGTGTAAAGAATTGCAGCCGGGTTTTGTGCCTTACTGCTTTTGTATTCTGTAATAATGTGTAATTATGGGTTCACAGCAAATACACCGTGATTTGTTTAATCTGCCTATTTGAAAAGACAACCTTGAATAGTTCCCTCCGCCTCTTTTTTAAATTAGTATCTATTGGAGAAAACACCAAGCATTGCTGTCCTTTATTTGTGCATTTCCACACAGGAGTAAGTCCTGGGTACTTTTTAAAATCCTAAATAATATTTTTTATCCTTCTATTATATTGTCTTAGGTAAGTTAATAACCTATTTTAAAGAGATCCCTGACAATCCTGATTGGGTGACCAGTATATGTAGCCACTGTTTTGTCAGTTTTGGTACTCCTAACAATATTACAATTTCAGTATTTTTCATTTTCCACAGCAGCCTATAATTCTAAAAGATATGAAGCTGATTGTTGCTTCGATAAGTCAGAATGTGTTCATATCAAAAATTATGACCTATCCTTTATTTGGTACGCAGTAGTGTTAGCATAATTCTTTGCTTGTCTTTCTTCTCACTTTCTAAGATTCCCCTTTTATTTTAAGACTTGATATGATTCCAATTTGTTTATGTCAGAAAGAAATGTTGCTATTATTGGCCTACAAAAATATGTTATCTTGAACATATGGCAATATTATTACTCTCCAAACAAGATACATTACTTTCAGTTTTAAGTCATTTTTTTCCAGCAAAACTGGGAAGTATATTAAATAAAGCTTGTTTGAAGCTTATTGTGTTGTTGTTTCAGAATTTTTAGCATCTATAAGGAAATATTAAGAACTTTATAAAACCATTCAGTAGAATATTGAAACCCATAGATTTATAAATATGTCAAGCTCTCTGAATTAATATTAATGAAAAAGAGGGAACTACAGGTCAAGAGATGGTTCCACTATGAGGCAGCTGCCATTAAAGGTCAGCAGATAATGAATTAATTACAACACAAAATACACTATATAAACTATATTATAAGAAAAAGGCACTGTAAGGATTAGAAGAACCAAGTTTGGCCACACATTCTGGCACTACACTCATCTGTTACAATAACTCTACACAGATTCAATTATTCTTCCCACTAAGAATCGCATAGTCAAGAAAAAAAGACAAAATCTAAACCTGAGGGTATCTGTATATCTCTTTCTGTGTATATTTATATGATGGCTTGAAGCTTATAGTTGGCAGTTGCTAGTTTTCTGCCCTGAAAACAGCTTTTCTAAAATCTGTAATAAAATTAAATTGTTGAGTCGTTCTTTTTTAATATCTGCCTGTTCATTTTCAAATCTAAATGAAGATATCATTTGGATTGTTCTACAGCTTCAGGTTTCAGGAATATACAAGCCTTCTTTAGCATAAAGATTTGTGCATGTATGAATATAGAATTAGAAGAATTACTGTTTTTAATATATTAATAATATTGCAGTTAATTCACAGCTGGTTATCATTCCAATCAACTTTTTGAATATTAATTCAAAGCATTATAATTAACTATAGCCTCAGTAGAAAATTTATTAAACTGTCCTAATGAATAACAATATAAATCTATACATATTTATTTAGTATCTTCAGTAAATTCAGTAAAAATTACTCCCAGCAAAACATATTCAGGATTTCAGATTTCAACCAACATCAGTATTGCAATTTTTTTTTCTTGAAAACAAGAACTTTTCTTTGTAATTATTTCTGTCATTAAATATTTTAAAATATATATACCATAAAAATAAAATTAATTTGTTAGGACTGTTAACAGTCATAATTTTTTTAAAATAGTGTTGTCTATGAGAAAATATCTCTCAGTATCATTTCAGCTGTATCATATCAGTTTCCTTCTAACATGCTAACAATGTTTACTTCTTCTGTCTTAGTTCTATATTTGCCATAATCTCCACAGTGGCCTTCTCCTTTTCAAGAAGGAAAGCTAATAGCTTCTGTTCATATTTTTCCTTTCTCTATGCTGTTGAAGTATTAAAATATTTTTTACAATTATTTGTATTTTAAAAACTGTATTCTCTGTAAAATTGCTTTCTTTGTTATCATTTAATAATTGTTTTTATTTAAATTGAAATGCCTAACTGTATTTTTCTTACCTCACTTTATGAATGTGGTGCCGTGCCGGTCATACTGCATCTGTTCAGAGTCCCTTAACATTTAAACAAACAGAAATTGCATTTTTATTGCTATCAGTATAACCTAAAGTATTGAATTTTGTGTTTTTTCCCCAGTAAAATCTCATATGCAACAAGGACTGATCTCTGTGGCAGCTCGTACTGTGATAGCTCATCTGGTAAACCACTTAGGCCATTATCCAATGAGTGGGGGGCCTGCTATGCTAACAAGTCAAGTATGTGAAAATAATGACAATCCTTTCTGCGAGAACCTTGAACTTTCTCCTGAGCTTTTTGAGAACCCCAACCTCCAGTTCTTTGTATTAAATAATACCACATTAGTTTCATGTATACAGATAAGAGCAGAAGAGAACATGCCTGGAGGAGGTTTGTCTGCTGGACTTGTCTCAGCCAATTCAAATGTCCGAATTATAGTGCGGGATCTGTCTGGGAAATATTCTTGGGATTCTGCCATCATGTATGGGCCTCCCCCTCTATGTGGCCTAAGTGAATCAACCACTTTTATGCTTTCGTTGCCCCATCAAGAGAAATCAGAAAATGCCTCAGAACCTCCTGCGTATGCAGAAGAAATGTATGTAAAGGATGGAATTACGCTTTCACTAAAAAGAAGATTTAGAGACATTGTGCCAACGTGGGATACAATCAAGGATGAAGAAGATGCCCTTGATGAGCTTTTGCAATATGTGGGAATCACTAGCCCTGAGTGTTTACAGAGGACAGGTGTGTCTCTCAATATACCTGCTCCTCAACCGATTTGTGTGTCAGAGAAGCAGGAAAATGATGTAATCAATGCAATCCTGAAACAGGACACTGAAGAGAGAGATTTTATTGAAAAGCACTTCAGTGACTTAAATATGAAGGCTATGGAGCAGGATGAACCAATTCCACAAAAGCCCTATTCAGCATTTTACTATTGCAGGTTGCTCCTTAGTATTCTTGGCATGAATTCTTGGGATAAAAGGTAAAATGATAATGTTATTTGCTGTTAAAATCAACACAATTTGGTCTTTTTCAGAACAGAGAGATATTTTAAGTAACATACATGCTACTAAAAACAATAGCAGTATATATCTTCCCCTTCCAGGACAGCCACTCCTCGTTTAGCAACTGCCTCAGTTAGCAACCATTTGCAAATACAATAGTAATAAACAGTAATAAAAATCATTTTCTGACCAATGCACAGATTTACAATTAATTTTTTGGGGTCTGAAAAAAATTCTTCCGTGTGCAACCAGTTAAGGTTTAGTCAATTTCAGGCAGCAGGCAAGCTGGCTAGAAGGTTCTAATGAACTAATTAAGTTGTTAACCTGCCATTAGCACTTTTTAAGGAAGAGCTATGCTACCAAGAAAAGCAGCTCCGGAAGAGAACTCGTTGAAGCAATCTCTCCACCCTGAGAGGAGGCAAAAAAAAAAATTGCAAGGCATAGGGCACTGTGTAAGAGAACATTATATGAATGAGGCAACAGCAACTAGTGATCTTCACATTGTCTCTCTCCCTTTCTCTCTCATCACAGGTTCACTTAGCAACCTTTTTGTTTAACGACAAAGGCGGTAGAACGAACTGCAGTCGCTAAACAAGAGGATGTAATGAAATTAAATCCAAATGTTCTGTCACTTCCATATTAAGATTTTCTTAGCCATGAGTGTACATAATGAAAATCACTACACAAATATAGGAGGATAGTGGGTTGGGTTTGGTTTGGTTTGTATTATGACAAATTATAGAAGAGGAACAGCTAAATACAAGCCATAATATATTAATATATCTACTTCTCACAGATACTTTCCTAGATGCCTCTAGGATGTTTACAAGTCTCTAGTCCTAATTTGAGAGTCAGTTTGGATTAGTGGTTTATGTGCTTCAAGGGGAATGTTGTTCAGGCCACCAGGTTAAAGAATGAAGTAAGAATTATAGTAAAGGCGCTGATAAGGATTCAGAAGATTATATGTGTCTGTGTGTCTGTGTAAATAAAGGATCTTTTCATTTTTTATGTGAAAAGGTTTTTCAAAAGGCAAGAAAACTGTAGATGTTAATAAATAGAATTATTGTTTGCTATGTCTGTCATTGTACACAGATAATGAAAACATTTTATTAAATTTACTTATGTAGGAGAAGCTTTCATCTTCTGAAAAAAAATGAAAAACTACTTCGAGAACTTCGAAATTTGGATTCAAGACAATGGCAAGTTATCTGCTATAAGCAATTTTTAAGTAATAATTTCATTTTTTAAATTACACTTCAGTGTAATTATTTTTATAAATAATATAGAATTCAAGTTGTTATAAATTCTACCAATTTCTGTGAGAATAGACTTTTTTATAAAAATGCATTAAAAGATTTGCCTCACTAATCTGCCAGTGCCTGTAGTTCTGAATTAATACAATCTTGTTTAATTTATTAGAACTCTTAAGTTCTAAAAACATAAAACAGCTTATATTGATATTCTTAACATTTGAATTGAATCATTGTTTTAAGCACTTGGCGCTTTAACAGAAATGGAAGTGACTAGATATGAAAATAAGGGCAGAGTATTTCTGTCAGCTATAGGTAGTTCTTATAACCAGTTGTTTAACATTCAAAGTTAAAATGAATCCCTCAAAAGCTACTTAAAATCTGGTTTCAACATTTCAACATCACCCCCCCCACACACACTATCAAATAACTGCATGTTGGTCACTCAACAACTGGTCCACATTTACAGTCATTAGCAGTGTTCAGCAGTCACATGACTACAATTTACAACATTTTTGACAGAAACTAGCATTCACTTCCAGTTTCCAACAAAAACTGGCCCATAGCAAACAGTGGATTTTATTAACGTCCACCGCATAAAGAGATAATAAAATTGGGTCAGTCACATGATGACTGCTTTACGACTATTATGACCTACAATCTTAATTGCTAGGGTCAATTACAGTCATTAGTCAAGGGCTTCATGTAAAGATTTTTTTAAAGATTTTTTTTTCAGCCATTTCAGGAGAAAATATTGGAGATTGCCAGATTTTGTAGCTGTTTGAAAAAAAACTTGTTTACATGAGTGCATTATGTTTTCAAATTGCTGAATTAGTCTTCTGTGCCTATGAATTTTAGCATTGACCTATTTCAAGATATAGTAGTGAAAATGGCTGATGCGAATCACTTTGAAACAATTTGTGACCAATTTTGATTATATTTAGAAACCAAGTTTCACATTGTCCCCCCCATAGAGAAACTCTGAAGGTTATTTTTGCAATGTTATAAAAGTTATTTAATTAAAAGTGGTATTTCTATAGTATAATCAGGTATATAATCTTGATTATATGTTATAACAATGAGATTTAAAAAAATGCCTTGGCAATGATCCTTGCTTCAGGACTATAAATAAATAAGCAAAGAAACATATAAATAAAAGCTGAAATCCTCTTCAAACACCTTCAGAACAAAGGAAATCATATTAGCCTTTCTATATATCCACTATGTCTTAGCAATGTCAGAGGATATTCTTATATAATTGCAATCATATGTCTTACAGCCGAGAGACGCACAAAATTGCAGTATTTTATGTTGCTGAGGGACAAGAAGATAAACACTCTATCCTGACTAACACTGGAGGAAGCCAAGCATATGAGGATTTTGTAGCAGGTCTTGGTTGGGAGGTACACTTCTATCTCATTCCATTCTAATCAATTCATTTATTTTTTCAAATGTTGTGATGCTTTAATAACAGCATTTATTTAAGAATTCACTTTAGAAACAATTTGAGATTTCTTTCAGTCTGGTAACTATCATCTTATTTCACAAGCTGCTTTTAGAACGTATAAGAGGGTGGCTAACATTCCTATCATGTGTCTGAAGCAGATTTTATTTTATTTTTGTCATATCAACAGTCTTTCTCAGCAGAAAAAATAGGTATTACTGGGGTTTGTGATGCATGTGATTTTCTTAAAAGCCAAGTTCTCTGGATGGTGGGGGGAACAGGGGCGTGTTAGTTTCACAATTATTCTTACAATACCTGGAGCTTATGTTGTAAGTTTTCATACACATTTCAATATTTGTGAAATTTGCCAGTTCTGTGTTTGGTGACAGGAAGACCAGCTCTGCTTCTTTAGCATCTAGAAACAACATCAAATCCTAGTTAGCACCTATTTAGAATTGTTCTCTTTAGAAGAGCTCTGTTTATTAAGAGGAAATGTTCTTGCTGAAAGACAGATGTTTACCACTCACAGTTCAAGTCTCCACTACACTGAACCTAATGTTGGCTACTAAAAATGTCTGAAATGTCATGGTATTGATCATCGTTCAAACACCAATGTGAGAATACAGGTAGTCCTCAACTTAAGACCATAGTTGGGCCCAAAATTTCTGTTTCTAAGTGAGACATTTATTAAGTGAGTTTTGTCCCATTTTACAACCTTTCTTGCTATAAATGAATCACTGCTGTTGTTAACTTAGTAACATGGTTGTTAAGTGAATCTGGCTTCCCCATTGACTTTGCTTGTCAGAGGGTAAAAAGCTGCTCACATGACCCTGTGACATACAACCGTCACAAATATGAGTCAGTTGCTAAGTGTCTGAATTTGGTCACGTGACCATGGGGATGCCGCAATGATCGTAAGTGTGAAAAATGCTCATAAGTCACTTTTTAGTGACATAACTTTGAACGGTCACTAAACGAACTGTTGTAAGTCGAGAACTACCTGTAGTACCATTCCAGTTGCCACTGGAAATAACAGCAGATGGGATTAATGTAGAAAAGGTCACTTTGGGGAGGCTAGGTGTGCCATCTAACAACTACAAAGCATGCTAGGAAGAGTTCTGTGGCAGAGTGAAATTATTATATAGATTGAACTAACATTTTTTTAGTTTTGTGAACCCAAAATATTTGTTATCAAATAATCTACTAAATAGTCTTGATTTGGCATGGAGTCAGTAAATATTAATGGCAATGAAAAAAAATACATTTTTCTCCCCTTCAGTTCGTATCCTGTTAGACCTGAGCCCCCAAGCACTCTAATTTATATTATATAGATATTTTATGTTGTGATGCCTTTTTATTTTAGGTGAACCTAACAAATCATTGTGGTTTTATGGGAGGACTACAGAAAAACAAAAGCACTGGATTGACCACTCCATATTTTGCCACTTCTATGGTTGAAGCAATGTTTCATGTATCAACCAGAATGCCTTCTGATTCAGATGACTCCCTAACAAAAAAGGTAGGTATTCCAAAATAACCTTCCACACTCTAATTAGTGTGTGATTAAGTTATTGTACTAAAACCTGAGAGATTCTCAACCATGAAAGTCACTGATTAACCTTGGGCCACTGACTGTATCTCCATCAAATCCCCCTTGCTGAGTGTTTCTGGGAAACTCTGGGAAAGGATGCACACTAATAGAGGCAAGGATATTCAGTAAATCTTAACAACTACAAAGACTGGTTCATTACATGATTGGAGGCCATTTCAAAGTCCTGCCATTCCAGCATACATAGCTAACTGGGAAGAGTCACACTGGCAGGAAAGCCTGAAAGGCTATTTCCTTTCAGGTGTTTTTCACTCTTCTCATTTTACAGATAATAGCCCTGTTTAAAGTGACTGGTTCAGTGTGAACCTCGGTAGCTATAGGGCATTATGAAAAATATTCTACGTATCTGGCAAATAAAATGCACTTGGTTACAATCTTGAGTTGAATTCTTCAAGGCAAATCCTGTTGAGTTGGCCAAGCCATCCTCTTATCTTATTAGATGTGAAGTGTTTCACTTTGGGAGGCCTGAAGAAGTGGATAGCATCCAGGTTTTACATCTTCTCAATACTTTGCTACTATAGTCCATAATAGTAAAAGGTAACATGAATAATGGGAAGAGTCTTAAAGAATGAGCTTGTAAAATTGTTCTGTATTTTTGTATGCAAGCAATACATGTAGTCTCAAAGGAGTATGGGAAAAATGACACATTTCTATAATGGTCTATGCTTTAGGTATATCCTCACCCAGGAAATAACCCCAATTTACTAATGGTTGAAAAACAATTTAAAGCAGCTCTTTTCTGAAACCGTTGACTAACAGTAGGTGGCTGTAATTGTGTTTTTATTGTGAGATGTTCTTTTTGTTTTTGCTTGCATTTATTGTAAACTGCCCAGTTCTTATAAAAAGAGTTTCATTTTGAGTGAGATTCACTAACCATACATGTTAGCATAGGAGAGTCTTTCAGAATAATATAATTGCGATATCTAAAATTATCAGAGTTGTTTAAAATTCCTTTTTTCCTGATCTACTTCCAGCGTAGACATTTAGACATTGACTTTTGACCAAATAGATAAGGGGTGCACACCTTACCATGAGCTATCATATCTAAAATACATTATCATCTAATAATTACATGTATTTGTAGGCAGCATATGTAATCAGCAACTGCCAGAGCTTTTCTAACAATCTCAAAAATAAATTGTTTTGCACTATTGGTATTTCTTTTTTCATTTAAAATCCAATAAATTCCACATTAATGACATATAATTGGGGGAGACAGGGAATATTTGTCCTATTAAAGTGAGTGATTAGCTATCATTAGATTCTGAACCTTCTATTCTGTACATGTATCTTCAAATGCTCTAATCCATTCAGCAGACACATTAATGAGCACTCATAGAAGTGCAATATTGGAAGAAGTGAGGCAGGTTGACCTCAGCATGGAGTTTAATACCTGTAACTGAATTATATCACCAACAGTTAGAATAGAGAAATAGCTATGCCTCTGGCAATTTTCAGATTTGTTCTATGTTCAGTCTCTAATAATTTCCTGTGTTATTATTTAACAGACTTTGTGCTCTAAAAATTTCCACTGATACCTTAAAAGCTCCCATCAAACAGCCATTTTTCTCCTACAATTCAAGGTGCCTATGTATTTAGATGTATAGACTGACAAACCCAGAGGCTCTAAGCAGTTTTTCATAACGTGAATTTAGCTATTCTGATTAGGAGATTAGTGATGTAGCTTAGGCTGAATTAGATGTGTTTCATCTACCTATAGTTAAGATGCCCAGATGCAGGCATCATAGCAAACTGCAGTTAAAACAAAATAAGTAAATACATTGGAGTTATTCATAGCTGTAGGGGTAAAACTTCAGCAAACCATGCAGAACTGAAACTCACAATCACTCATTCTCCTTACAACTGCTTATAATTAATTTTATGCTTGGAAAAGCTCTGGGTGTGTTCTACTTCTCAGGTGGATTATGAATAACGTTGAGGGGACATCATAGCAGCATCTGTTTTCTAGACTCATGAAATTGTCTCTACATATTAGATACTTGTATAGTTTATTTTGTTCCTGTTTTCAGCTAATTTATATACAGTGGCCTCTATGTGAATGACAATTTCTGCTAATAGTTGGTAAATCTGAACAAAGAACAAAAAGCTAAGAGATTAACAACAGCTACCTGAAACAATTAAGACTGCTATCCCACAGTATTTGTGCATTCCATTTGAATTTCGATCAGATTTCTCTCAATTATTGATTCTCCATCTGTCTCTAGCTGTTACAGAAACATTCCTCTTCCTTTAAGGAGTTAGCATTTCTGTTGTTGAAATATTAATTCAATATATAGAGAAAATACTACATATAGTCAGAGCAAAAATGGTACTGCATTGGATTGAAGTGATCCCAAATCAAAACTCCACCCCACAGCAAAACTTGATCTATTTATTTTTCTGTATTCCATATTATTTCTGCCAACCTAGCAGTTCGAAAGCACGTAAAAATGCAAGTAGAAAAATAGGGACCACTACGGTGGGAAGGTAACAGCGTTCCGTGCGCCTTTGGCGTCTAGTCATGCCGGCCACATGACCACGGAGACGTCCTCAGACAAGCGCTGGCTCTTCGGCTTTGAAACGGAGATGAGCACCGGCCCCTAGAGTCGGAAACGACTAGCACGCATGTGCGGGGAAACCTTTACCTTTACCTATTCCATATTATGTTCTTTAGTCCAGCATATTTTTTTAAAAAAAATATCTTTGCTTCCAGTTTGATATTTTTTAAGAAAAAATGGAATTCAATTGTTTTTAAAGTTTAATCATAAAATTTGCATATTGTACTGAACGAACAAAGAGAATTTTGCTATGAAATCGGTAGGGAAAAGAAGGCAGAACGTCACGAGAACTGTTCTAAGGAACTGTGAATTTAGCTGAGAGGGATAAAAAAATAATCTCTTGAATAGCTACTGATTACAAAGGGTATATCCTGATTGCTGCTGATTGCTGAGAGTAGCTGATGGAGTGACTGCTTCCTGCTCAAGAAGCAGTGAGTGTAAGAGGAACGTAAGGCAGCCATGCACAGGAAGAGCTCACTGGACAAGCACGTGTGGAGATGTAATGGGAGTTTGACCCAGGAATTTAAGGAGCATGTCCTTAACTTTTTTTTTCTTTTAAGTCAGGATTTTGCTAACCTGAGAGACTAAGAAAAAAGAAATAAAGCCTCTATTGGTAGTACCTTCAATAACAAAAGTGAAGGTTAAAGGACAGAAGTCTGGTTGGGATGCACTGCTGGTGACATGTTTGTGTTTCTGCCTGAGAACAGCCCAGCACATATTTGCAACAAATATAGCCTTGTAACCTTATAGCAGTGCTTGACAAGTCAGAAGACTGAATGGGTAGCAGCTCTTAAGTAATTATGTTTTATCGGAATTCAAAATAAATTTGAATTCCAATTGTGCAGAATATCTTCCATGTCTTTTTGCAAATGAAGTTTAATTGTCTTTACCATGCAGAGCTGTAAATAATAATAATAATAATAATAATAATAATAATGAAGTAGTAGTAGTAGTAGTAGTAGTAGTAGTAGTAGTAGTAGTAGTAGTAGTAGTAGTAGTAGTTGGAAGGGACCTTGGAGGTTAGACTAGATGTTATATATACAAAGAAAACATAACAAAGTTGCCCCAGCAAGGGGCTCCACCCACCTCACAACCTGAAAAACCTCCTGTCATGGTTCCGACAGATGAAACCCTTCAAAAGAACTTCGAGGCATTGTTTTCCTTAAAGAATTTTTTATTCGGGAAACAAAGTATCGGCACTACATAGTTGAACTCCAAAACTAAATTCCCGTCTCCTGGATACAAAGTAACAACGTACAATTCCCACCCCCAATAAACAGTCATAAAGCACATTCCCCAATTAGCTTAAAGCGTGGGCTCTCCAGCCTGCCAAAACATTATCAGCTCAGGACCCAGTTTGTCCTTGGGTTCCCATGGCAGAGCTATTATTATGGTTAACTGAGCTTGTGTCTCAAACCCCCCCCTCCCTGCACCAACTAATTCTAAGAGTAAGAAAAAGGAGAAAGAGAAAATGGCTGCATTTTCATCTGTTGTCAAAGCAAGAACATCTGATGTTAGCAGTGTTGACACCTCCAGGTCTTCAAATTTTCCTGGAATGCCAACTGGGTGGGGACCTTGTAGGTTTCAGAGAGGGGATCTCTACCAAATATCATGCACCATTTACTTTTTGTAGCCCATTGCATAATTTAAATAAAAATAAATCCAAAATTTACATGCAGAAAAAAATAAGTGCATCCTATATTTATCACTGTCTCAAATACCTAAAGTTAGAATCAGGTGCAGATGATTAGAAAATTTTTAGAGAAAATCTGGGAGAACCTATCCATTTTAATCCTCAGACATTTAATTTGCTCTTTGTTGTTGAAGTGTGCGGTATCATCATGCCTAGGTCAAAAGAACTGTCTGAAGCTTTCAGAAAAAAGGGTATAAATTCCTATAAGTCTGGGAAGGGATTTAAAAAAGTGACCAAGCAATTGGATATCAAATTCCACTGTACAGAACATCATCTGCAAATGGAGATTTCAGACAACCGCCAACCTGCCTGTGGCAGGCCATACCAGCAGGTTCAGTTAGAGAACAGAACACACAGTGCTAAAAAAATCCCCTAATGTTATCACATAACCTACAGAGAGTTCTTACCACTATTGATGTTAAAGTGTATGAGTCTACCAAAAGAAAGAAACTACGCATGGGAGGTGTCTCAGAAGGAAACTTTAATTGTCCTGAAGGAACATCAGGGAAAGACTAAAAATTTTTCATGAACACCTAGGGAAACACTGGGACTTCTGGAACATGTGTTCTGGACAGGAAGGCAAATATAGAGTTATTTGGTTGCAGGACTAGAAACATGTTTGGGCAAAAAAAGACAGTATTTCGCCAGAAGAATGTGATACCAAAAGCATGGTAGTAGAAATGTTATGGTTTGCTTTGCTGCGTTAAGGCCTGGGCAGCTCACCTCATAAAATCCACTAAATTCTTCATTGTATAAGAGTGCCTGAGGATAATGTGAAATCGTCTATCAGAAGATCAAAATTCAACCGGAAATCTTTCAACTTGGCAGTGATCCTCAGCATTCCACTAAATCCACTAAGGAATGGCTAAAAAGAAACCAAGGATTCGGGAGTGGCCAGGTCAGATCGAACTCCCATCATGAGGCTATAAAGTGAATTGAAACCACTTAAAATATCAGACAGCTGAAAAAACAGCCTGGACGGAGGATTAGGAAAAAAATTCTTCCCAGCCAATATCAGACTGGTAGACAGTTATAAGGAACTGATGCTATTTCTTCCAACAAGGGCAATGCCAAGGGAGAATTTATTCTTTTCACAGAAAAAATAATGTATCTGTTATTTTTTTGTTGAATAAATTATTACAAAGTCCATTTTTCATGATTTTTTGTTCAATTGCTTTGTATATTGTTGGAATGAAGAGAAATATATGTACACATAAGTTTTAAAAAATTATATGGGATATACTTCCTTTTTATGTGTTTGTACTTCCTTTAGTTTTTTGTTGTTTTTTTGCCTCACTGTTTTTACTCCTATTCTGTACTCTGCATATCATTATTTATGCTGAAAGAGAATTGCATTATGGGTACAATTGGACATATCAATGTTGAGAGTACATTTTCCTCTTCCCCTTTTTTAAAGAAAAAAGGTTAACAATTTAAATAGGGAAGGATTGGTAAAAAGTTAAGTGGGTAACAAAAGCAATCCTAAACAAAAGCAACTAAGCCTCAAGAAATTATAATGTCCTCATCTCTTCTTTAGATCAGTGGGCTCTACACATTAGTGATAATTTTGGCAAGAGTTCAAGGGTTAATGTAATAGATAACTAAAAGGAAATTGAGCCCTGCATTATTTCACTTGTCTTCTCTTTCCAAAACTAACTTACTTAATTTTTTTAAAGTAAATACTTGAATTCTTCCTGCCAGGGTTCTTTGCTTTTACTATCGTTTATTACTTCAATTATACTTGGTATCACTTAGAATGATCTGCCATTTGGAAATCTCAGTGTAGCCTGCAGCTTAGTATTAACTCTGGCTGGTATTGTAACATACACAGCATATGACATTAATGTATCAAAATTAAATTTGATCGTCCCTTCTGGTTATATTTATTTCACATTTCTTTTGTATTCAGTTAACGTAAACTTATTATGAAAGCTGACACATGATGAGGCTATAAAGGAAGAATGTTTTCAACTATTTCGATTTTTTTAATGAAATTTCAGATATCTCTGCTTTTCCAGTGCTTAATTTTTTTTCCTGTGCTTTAGTAGAAATTGGAACCTGATGCTGTAACTATAGAAATATTTTTAGCTGATCATGTTGGTTTATGGCAGTTTTGTCTACCAAAACAAAAACCTTATGTTAAAAAGTTGTTCATTTAAGCAGAATTATGAATAATGAAAAGTCATAAAAATAGTTAATAGTAACTGTTGCAATAGCACCATTATATTCTAGGGATCAGTCTGGTAGTTTACTAAGATAATTTCCTATATTTATTTATTCCTCATGTTTATATAGCCACCCATCTCACACATGTTACTCTGGACAGTGTACAATAAAATAAACCATAAAGCAATGTTTCTTAAAAACACTGGGAGAAAATATTTTGATAATATATGCAATGTTGCCATCTTGAATTGAAACATTTCTTTAAAACTTCTTGAGAATTTCTTGATTAATGTATTATATAGGAACTACTATCCCAGAGGTGCTTTCTTTCAAAAGGCAACTGGACTTTCTTGTTTTGCTAGAAGATGTTTTGCTTCTCATCCAAGAAGCTTCTTCAGTTCCGACTGATGGAGAATGGAAGGATTTATATTCATAAAGTCATGAAGAACTGAAGAAGCAAAACAAGGAAGTCTAGTTGCCTTTTGAAAAAAAGCACCTTTGGGACAACCATGACCTGGATGACTAAGACGCTCCATAGACATTTAGGAACTGCTATGTTTTTTCTCTTGTTTCAGCTTAGGCATTTAGGAAATGATGAAGTTCACATTATCTGGTCAGAGCATACTCGAGACTATCGAAGAGGAATCATTCCTACAGAATTTGGAGATGTACTTATTGTTATATATCCAATGAAAAATTACATGTTCAGTATTCAAATTATGAAAAAACCTGAGGTATGTTCTAACAATTCATATTCAGCTATTTAGAAAATGATGTTTGCATTGTCTAGTCAAAGCATATTATGGATTTCAGAAGAAAAAATCATTTTTGTAGAATTTGAAAATATGGTTATTGCTGTATATCCAGTGAAAAATTAATATGTTCAGTATTCAGAGTATGAAAAAATGATTTATCCTAGGTCCATCAATATGGGATGAGGTCCTGTGCTGGTTGCTGAGTTGAACATCTTGAAGACTTCAGCACAGATTTCAACAAATCACTTGGGCTATAGAACAGTAGCACTATTATTGTTTTTGTAATTCAATAGCTGCAGTTCAACAATAGCTATAGATAACCCTGGATCAGACAGAGCATATGTTAGTGGGCTTTCTCTGTTGTAGTATCTGCCCCTGGAGCACCATCTCATCTGAGAGTTGTAGCCCTCTCTCCCATCTTTAAAACTTGGATCTATTTCCAGATCTGAGTGAGAATGGGTTGCAGACCCTTTGTGGGATGTTTTAGTTATTTATTTCATGGTTTATTTCATGGTTGTTATTTTTTTCCAGAGCTTCCTTTGGATTATATATTCTGTGTTTTAATTGTTTTTATTATTGTAAATTGTATATTGTATAATAAGATTTGGATGGCATGCTTAAAACCATTACCTCTTTTAAACATATAGTTATATTTTGATATTAATTGCATTTATCAATTAATTGTATGTTGTGTCCACAAACTATTTATGTTTTTTCATAAACAACCATATCTCCACAGCAAATTTGCAACCTGTACAGCCTTTCTTATATTTTAGCCTTTAAGAGAAATGATTCATGACATTATTGGGTGTATCAGATTAAGCTTAAAATACATTTGAATATAAGCAATTATTGAAGCAGTTATTAATACAGCAAAGTATTCTCTCTTTTTGAAAATGTCAGATGATCATATTGGCATCAAGAAGCAGTCTTCTACCATATTTTAAATAACATGGTTAATGAGAGGTGTAAACATTTGTTAAAGCTGATTGCTAATTGTTATAGAAACTACTAATTTAATGGCTGAATTTCTGAACTTTTTGAATTCAGGTCCCATTCTTTGGTCCATTGTTTGATGGTGCTATTGTGAATGGAAAAATTCTTCCTATTATGGTCCGAGCAACAGCTATAAATGCAAGCAGAGCTCTGAAATCGCTCATTCCATTATACCAAAATTTGTATCCTTTAACAAAAAGAAAACACTTGGAAGCAAGTTCAGTTGAGCATAGAGTAATTAATCATACATAGGACTATATGATATCTTTGACTGATATCCGGGGTTTCCATAAATTCATTTTTGAAAATCTCAGGATAATATTTATTAAAACAAATTGCAAGAATAAAGTGAGATGATAGAAAGGCTTGGCTCCAACATGATTATTTTATTGAGTTCCAAATTTTTATTAGTTTATCCAAATATAAGACAGAATAAATGAAAATAGTAGGAAAATAGGGGAGGAAAAAGGGAAGAAGAAAAAGTGTAGAGGAAAAAGAAAAGTGACTTTGGACTCTTTTTAGCATAGTGGAATAAATGCAGCCACAACTTTACATTTACATAATAATAAATACTAGCCAGTTCTATAACACCAAAGCTATCTAATCAGCAAAACCCAAAGTCAAAGTTTTTTCTACCTTAAGCACAAAGTCCAGAAGCGGATTCCAAGTGGAAATAAAGTTAACTTGATTATTTTAAGTAGATATTTAAAATACTTTATTTTGAGTGATTTCAGAACAATTAAAATTATTTGTAAAGATATATTGTTCTAAACTTAACTCTAAATTACCTGAGAGAACCTTTTTTGAGTGTAAGACAACTCATAAATAATTTTCAAAGTCAATCGCAAAGGCTACTACTTTCACATATGTAGTATTAATAATGTTGTCATATGTTTCTGCAGTGTTAAATTCCATTAATTGTAGTAGTGAGTTGCTACTTTTGAGCTAGCCTCTCTTTTCAGTGATATTTGTTTCTTTATTAGACATAATCATTTGTAGTGAACAGGTTTGTACTATTTTATTGTTTGGTTACTAGTGGAAATTATTTTAATTATTTCTTTTATAGAGAACAAGCTTGGTTGGATATAGTGTAATGTGTTAAGGTAAACCATGCCTCTTTTGGACACTTCCTGTGGAGTTAAAACCAGTATTTGAAACTTTTTTAAAAGTTATATGTAATTATATGTACTTAGTTTAAAATCTATATTTGTTTACGGTGATTAAATACAATTTGAATTTTAAGGTTGTGTAAGAAGTTAAAAATATGCATTTTAAATTAATCTTTTAGCAAGTATCTGGAAGATCATTTGTAATACATATTATAGGTGACAATAATAAGTCTTTGAATATCAAAATTCTAACAAATTTACTTAACTATATGATCATAATTATGTAGCATTGTCAGCTATATTCCATTCACTAAATAGTCCTGAGATTCCAAAGCACATATTGTGAAATTTGTATCCATTAAAAATAGTCTGGGACTGCAGCATGTCTTGGCTAACTATATATCAAATGTTGTTCAGTAAATTACAAGTGTATTGATTGGCATATGCTGCCTAAATCAATTGTTCTGACAGCCAAAATTACAGTAATCTGTCAGTATTGATGGCTGTCTTTCAGACTTTGGTACCTTTCCTTCATTTGTCTTTTCTTGTTTCTGAAGTGCATTTTCTTGTAAGCATCTAGTATTGTTGTGGTAGGTACTTTTTTGTCTCTTGAAACCAATTTATGGGCTTGATCATGCAATTAAAGATAAAATACAGCACTGGAGAGCATGGGCAGGCAATATTTTGCCTAACAATTGGGTTGTGAGTGTAGTTTAGGCTTGCTATCAGTCATTTATTAATTAGATGTTGAGAGAGTATGGTTTGGTTGTATTTTTATGGTGAGGGAGGTAAAGAGTAATTCCAAAGCATCACTTTAAATACCTTTGATTTTAGACATTGTAGATTCAATAGACATCTGTATTTAATTTTAAACTTTTCTCTTAACAATTTTAATATAAAACAATGTAGATTATTCACAGATCTTCATTTTAGAAATTTAAAGATTTTTTTTACATTATGCATCTGTATGTGTGTGCTTCCCTAAGATCATACTGAAAATGTGTCATATCATCTCTGCTAATTACCCAGCCTTTTCTAATCTGTGTTGATTTGCACTAAACATAGAGATAAACTTGGGGGGAATTTAACAAGTAACTGAATGAATCCCACTAAACAAACAACTTTCTGTTCTTTCTGTCTGACAAAGTCTTAACAAATTTGTGAGTGAATAAAACATAAATGAAATTAATATTAGGGTATACGTATCTACTTTTGCCATTAATTCTTTTAACATTTTAATCATTTTAATGATTTAAATATACAATTTTGTATATTTGTGACATCAATTTTATTTTTACTTTGGAGAAAATGTGTTCATTATATGAAGAATTGCTAAAATCACTGTACTATTATTATACTACTTTAAACTAACATTTTTTAAAAATAATGTATATTCTACACATAGTAACTACACAATTCTTTGGCATAATTTTAATAATACAGAATGTGTATTGGGGATACTTTTTATGTTTAATTAAAACACAATTGAAGTAAAGAAGGATTTATACTGAATCTTACCTCTGGTAGAATGAAATCTTGAAAAGGTGTTTTTTTTAAAAAAAAAAAAAAAAGCTGAAATTATGAGAATGTGAATGTGTTCATTTTTTAAGAAATAGGATAAAGGTCATACATTATCCATCTCATTTAGAGTGCTTCTACTTATTACCAGTATGGATTTTAAAAACCCTGTTGCCAAGCCACGGTTCCTATCCATCTGTTCTTGCTGTTGTGAAAAGGTTCAATTTTCAGCAAAACCATGCATTTCGCAGAAGGTTTGTGAGGTGAAATTTCACAGAAGACGTGATGGATCTTGATTCTTAGTGATAAGCTAGCAGGGTTGGCATATGGTTCTGCATGATATGGAGGCTTGGGTTCCTTTGCTTTACTTTTGTGGTGTGGAGCTGATAAAAACTGGCTCTGTATTGTTTCACTGGACACCAATCATAGGCAACAGGAACTGCCCATTTTAACTCTCAGTGGGAAGGAAACCCAGGCACAGTTCACAATAGCACTATTGTCATGTTGCAAACTACTCTGAACAGCTTGACAGCTTTTAAAGGAGGGGGAGAGAAGTGTTGCTTTTCAAATTGGTGCTCAAAAGAGTGATGCGGAAAAACATCACTGATATATTAACATTCTTTTTCTATAATATTATTAGTTTATAATAATAATAAACATTTGCCTGATAAGGCTTTATAAAACTACATATATAATTTGTGAAGACATACAATCAGCTATAGTTTATACAGATCCATGAGCAAAAATATAATTTAGAAGACTACTACTCAGTAAATCAGTCTTCCTCATCCAGTTCTTCGCTTTAGTTTCCTTGGTGGTAATTGTAGTCTTATACAGTTTGGTGGAGGCTGACCTAAGTAACTAAACATTTCATGTAATGCTATGAATCAGATTGTATATTCCTATTCTTCAAAATTCAGAAAAGAAATTCCATTAGTCTTCAAAGAAATATATTCTAGGGAAGCATATTTTAATGTATTGAAAGGAGGAAGGCAAAGAGATTGGTAAGTTTTAATGTTTTAGCCTTTAGTATCTATAGTGCCTTCAGTGAGACAAGAGAAGGCCAGATTGACAAAATGCATAAAAATGAGAGTTGGAGTTTAAAGAGTAGATATTTCTGGTGGCAGAAACCCCAAAGTCCTAGGGTGACTTCCTTGAATATGAATAAATTATGCAATTCTTTTCTTTGCTGATTTAGAATATTTTATTACTTTTTAGGGTATAGAAGAGTTGGGTAATTGTCTCTAGCTTTCAGATTCATTCAATTGTCTGCCTTTAGCAATATTCATTTCTAAAAATATCATCTACTGAGAGAATGTGTCAAATTCGAGAGCCTTGTATAGGTGATGGCTAGTTACAATTTGCCACTGATATTTACCAGTGTTATACCATCATTCTGATGAAAAGCATCCACAGCAGTTTGGGATAATTTGTCTACCAGAATTCTGCAAAATGGCTGCTTGAGCATCATTGATACCTTTACTAGAACCCAGTGCCCCATAGGCTCATCAAATACTACTTGATACTGTAGATAAATGATCATTTCAGTAACTACTCGATTCATGTTACTGTTTCCTATTTATATACACTATTCCTGTTCAGATAAAAATATTAATATCCAGGATGGGTCTCAATTTTATGCTTTTTTTCTTGGCCTTCTTTATTGCCCATTCTCTCTAAGCCAGATATCCAGTGATCGGGATTGTCTCCTAAGCTTGTAGATCCCCTTTTGAGTCAACAGACAGAGCTTTTAATAGTAAAGTTAGGTTATTATGGCTCTTTAACAGTCTTTGAACTTGAGAGCCATAACATCTTGAGAGTGAATAGTGGATTTTAAAGTCCCCTAATTTTTTTCCCCACTGTAAGGTCAAAGCCGGACTTCTCCATGCCGGCTACTGAGCCACCATCACTTATGTAGCTTTGTTGTCTTCTCCATGAAAGACAAGAGCCACTTTGGTGTAATAGGGAAGGTACTGGATTAGAAACCACAATACTGTGAGTTCTAGTCCCATTTTAGCCATGAAAGCCAGCTATGTGGCCTTTGGCCAGTCACTCTCTCTCACCTCACAAGGTTGTTGTTATGGTAGGAAAAATAGGAGGAAGGAGTATTAGGTATATTTGCCATCCTGAGTTGTTTATAAAAATAATAAAGGCATGATAAAAAAAATCTAGAACAAAACAGTTTCAACTTAGCTATCATAGGAGTAAGGAAGTTGTAGTTCAAAATTTGCTTCATTAAGTTCTATATCTTTCATCTGAAATAACATCAGGTACTTAGTACTCAATAGTCCAAAGACCATATTTTTTCTCAGGACCTAAGAAAAATATGAATTAATTGCTGGCACATATGGGTATTTCTCCATTGCCTAGATTTTCAGTAGAAGTTGAATCATTTGCAACTTAATAGAAGATGAATGGTTTGCAATACAGGTAGTCATTGACTTACGAACTGACACTTAGCAACCATTTGAAATTATGACAAACCTCTTCAAGGCTACTTACAACCCAGATTCAAAGTTACAACAGCTAGGCCCCACCAACCCTTCCCTGTGGTCACATGATTGCATTTTGAACACTTGGCAATTGACCCGCATTTATAGTTGTTTGCAACATCCTGCTGTTTATGAAGTTTATTGTCAGAAACTAGCGTTACAGAAAATGGATTTGCTTAATGACTGCAACATTTGCTTTACGACAGGCATGCTCACTTAATGACTGCAGCAAAAAATTGCTTTTAGGTTCGCTTCCAGGTCCAACTCAGTCTGCTATTTTGCCTTTTAAAATCTTTAATGGCATGGGGCTGGGTTATCTGAGGAGCCATCTCTCCCTGATTACATCTGTTCATCAGCGGAGATACAAACATTTTGTTGTTTGAACATTCTGGAATGTATTTTACCCTAGAGCCTGTCTGGCCTTTCTGATCCTGGAGTCAATTTCTTTGTCCAAAGACTTACCACTACTGCTACCCAAATAAAAACTGTTGATTTCTCATCTTCAGAGGACCTGCTGCATCAAGGCAAGATTTTTTTTTAAAGTAATTGTTCATGAAAAGCAGGAGATTTTTCTAGAAATCTGCTGACTCAAGCTTGTAGGAGCAGTTTCATTTTTTTTACCAGAACTACATTATTCACCAATTAATGTATCATATTTACTCTTAATATTTTGTTTAGGCAATCAGAACTGAAAATGGTCTGCACAAAATTCTATATCTAATGCAGCCTTTTGGGGTTGATGAGTATAATTTACAATGTAGGAAAGTCAATCTGCTGTTATTAAACATGAGTCAGATTGTAGCTGCCTACCAAATTATAAAACAGTTTCAGAGAATCTTTTTTCAGAGAAAAACGGTATGTGGGCAGCAAATGAGTCCTGAGTCCTTCGGGAGATAGGGCGGGATATAAGTCCCATTAATAAATAAATAAATAAATACAAAGAGCTTCTTGGAATTTCATCCAGTTAGTATGCTGCATATATTTCATAGCTTGTGACATATGGGTAACTGTATGCTGAATTGCCAGGTGGTCTTTAGTTAGACTAAGGATACTAGCTGGAGCATGCTCAGAGTAAAATTAGGCTGCAGTTGTTGTAAAATGTGCCAGAACTGACAAGTATAGTATCTTTAACATTAACAGAGAAAGCAGCATGTTACTATGTTGGATGATCTTGTCTTGTCTCTATCTTACTAAAAAAAATCATTGTATAAAAGCAGTGCTTCCCAAACCTGGATAAATTACCCAAAATTGGGTAAGGGTGTTTTTTCTTTGGGCAATGACACAAAAAACCCATTATCCAGTCACAATAGGGACACTTGAATTGACTTAAAGTGTTTTACCTACATTGGGTAAAAAGAACTTTCTGATAAGTGGTTTTGGGTAATGAAGGAAAAAAGTTTGGAAGCACCGTATAAAAACTGGTTGATTGAAGGTCGGAAGTGGAGATCAATATCCATGGGCCCATCTGTTGCCAAACATAGCATTGGGAAGATAGCAGTTAGAATAATAGTAAAGGAACATAATAAATAAATTGAATGAAAGCAATATTATTTATGAAATCAGAAAGTCTCTGATCTTATGGAATGGAATTGATGAATGCATACATAAAATAAGGATAAATATTTAATTATGAATGAAAGAGCTAAAATTTATGGCAGAAAGTATGTATTGTTCTGATTTTATCAAGTGGGAACATATAGGCTCATAGTTGTCACATATTATGCTCCAGTGAATGTGATAAGAGAGTGCTGTAAAATGGGTATAAGAAGTTATAAATATGAGAATGTCAAAAAAATAATAAGATTGTATGTGCAAAGACTACCGTATTTCTGAGCTTGACAATTAAAATTATCGTTATTTTAACCAAAGAGAACTGTATCAAAAGTGAATGAAGAAATTGCAGGGGGATTAGTTTGTTAAATCTGCCTGAGAAGATGTTTGGCAGAACTCTTATTGAAGTGGTTCAAGAGCTGATAATGAGTATAATTTGGGAAATGCAGTGCAGCTTTATGTTTGACCAAGGATGTGTAGATCAGATTTTCATTCCTGAGCAGGTCATGCCATCTACACATATATGAATGTGTTATAGAAAATACTATAATTGTAGATTTAGAGCAAGTGAATAAGGAAGTGTTTTGTATAAATCATGGAGTTGGGAATGCGAGAGTAATGTGTGATGGAAATAAACATGCAGTGAATAAATGGTATGCTGACTAATTCATTTGACATTGAGTAAGAGGTAAGAGAAGGACTTGCAATGTCTATTTTGTTATTGAATGCCATTTTCAATTAATGTATAAGAAATGCTTGTAATGATATTGCAGGTGTATTGGTTGGGAATTCCATGAATGTGAGTGCAGCCAGTGCCATGTTGTTAGCTGACAATCTGAATGGTTTGCAGCAAATGTTAGATAGATTGTCCAGTGCTGTGAGGAGTATGAATTTAATGTTTAATAGATTTAGGACAAAGATATTATTTGGCAGGGAAAATAAAGCGTCTACTTGAAAATGGCAAAAAAAAAGCAGTAGATAAATTTGTGGTTAACATATGATCAGTTGCAACACATGAATGTTTGTTTAAAAATCATGCTTCTGCCCTCATTTGAGAGTTGAGTGTGCCAGGGGAAACAGTAAAGTATATATAATGGAAATTGGTTGTTTAAGAAGGTGGGTAAAAGCAGGGAAGGGAATGAGTGGAGAAAGAGATTGAGTCAAGAATGAAAGGGTGTTGTGACTAGTACATTGACATGGATGATTTGGTCATATAGAGATAATGAATGAGTATTGAATTGCAAAGCAGCTGCATGAAGCAAGAGCGAATGAATCAAAAGGATTTGTAAGACTTAAGTAAGTGGTATTCTTTGAATAGAGCTGGTGAGATCCTCAGAGATGCAAGTTTAAACAAAAAACAGCATATGAAGGAAAACAATACAATTGTTTTGACTTCCTTTTCTTTAATAATTTACTTTATTATTCATTTTAAAGTAGATGAGTGCAGGATGGCATATTAATACTTAAAAAAGTAAGTTGGAACTGATAGGATACAGTGGGTTTTCCTCAGGGAACACAAGTGTATGGGCACAGTTCTGTGATTCTCTTCAGTTTTTTTTCAGTTAACATGAAAACAAAGTAAAACCAAGCCACTCATGCGCTTGATTGATTAGAATGTATAAGAGATCAAACTAGAATTTCTGCTTATATTATTGAGAAAATATATTACTACTATATTTCATAATAGTAATTCATTGAATGCCCATTCTTCCGCTTACCACAGGAGTAGATTATATTTAAGTCAAGATTAATGGATAGATTTTGATGTTAAAATCCAGTCCCTTGACCTGCCATTCCCTAGAGGCATATAATGCATTAGCTTAAACCAATATGCAGCTTATCAAAGATACTGTGACACAGTCTTAAATGATGGTTTACTGTGCAAAATTACTGCTTTCTCTGATAATAAAATCACTATTTTGTATTCTTGATCATTGCAATATTAAATAGAAATATAATCAAATTATTGCACATTTAGATACAGATAGCCCTTAAGTAATTGTGGACTGTAAAATTTCTGTATTTATTTTTCTTCATGAAGTCTGTCAGTGTGCATGTTCAGTAAAATAGGACACCTAGCTTTATTTAGCTGAAGTAAAACTCTTAGAATCATAGAATCACAGGGCTGGAAGGGACCTGGGAGGTCTTCTAATCCAACCTCCTGCCTATGGCAGAAGACTTTATATCAAACCAGACAAATGGTTGCACAATTTCTTTTCTTGAAAACGTCCAGCAATGGTACAACTGACTACTCCAGGAGGCAAGCTATTCCATTAGTTAATTGTTCTCAATACTAGGAAGTTTCACCTTTGTTCCAGATTGGATCTCTCTTTAATCAGCTTCCACCCATTACTTAGGAGCTTTGGAGAATAAGTTAACCTCATCTCTTCGTGGCAGTGCCTTATGTACCGGAAGACAGCTATCATGTCACCCCTAATTCTTGTCTTCATTAGAGTAGACATACCTAGTTCCCTTAACTGTTCCTCATATATCTTCTTTTTCCAATTTCAGCTTTTACCTCCAAAACTTGTAAGTCACCCAGAAATTTTTCTTTCATGGTTTTTTATTCTATCTGTAATAGATGGTGATATCTCCTCTGTTTCTTCCCTAGGCCAAGCACAGTGAGTAGAAAGGAATTAAATTCCTCATGAGTTTTAATGGGGCTTGGTTGGGCCCATCTAGATGAAGAAGGAAAAGAAAGTAACACTTTACTTGCTGATGAAAAGACAGATAGTCTCCAGTACTTCCATTCTGTTGCCAGAATTTCAGGCATGGCAAGGATTATATAGGCAGCATTTAGGAGTTGTGTAGCTGATCTCTTCCTGTTTATTTGATCATCTTTGAATCTGTTACTATGTCTGCTACTACTAAAGGTCTCTTATTTTCAAGTTCAGACCAACTATTAACAAGATTTAACATCTGTAGCTATTTTCTAACTATTAACCCACCTATATCAGTATATAGAGCCTTTTGCATAGTAGATACAGCCTGCAAGTCAATTCCCAAAAGCATATCCTTAGTCAAGAAGACTTCATAACAGATTGTTTTTGTAGTTAATATGTATATTGTCATGGTTCCAACAGATGAAACTCTTCAAAAAAACTTTGAGTCATTGTTAGCAGCGTTGATATATATACCGGTATTCTAATAATAGTACGAAATCAGAAGAGTATGGAATACAGTTACATCGACTTTAGCTACCATAATATTGTTTAAAGAAAGTGCTGTTTTGGTCTGTCATTCATACAGATTGACCAGGACTTACAGATTTTACCCCATTTCTTCTAGATAAGTGAAAGGACAATTTGTATTGTTATTTTCTGTGCCTTCATCTTTGTAAGAAAGGATAATGCTATCCTTCAATAGTAGCAGTTCTGATGATGAAGATCTATCTTTGCAACCTCTTTACTCAAACTGCAAGCATTGAAAACAAACTTTGCTTCACTTTTGTCCTCTCTGTATCTGTGCACTACATATAATAAAATAAACCTTAAAAGGGTTTCATTTAGAGACCCCTGAAACAGGAACATTTTGAAAGCAGGTAGGTGTCTCCACCCTGCTTTTCATAAAGCATTAAACCCATTCAAACAGACTTTTAAAAACAGCTTGTTTTGATAGCAGACTGTTCTCCTGTGGGCCTTCAGCCTTTGCTTCCTGGCAGCACCTTTGGTGCGAAAAGAGAGTGCTCAATTGGGAGACTATCAGTGCCAGCATGCATAGAGTGATAAGTTAACACACCACTGGGAATTTCTGGGGCCCACCAAGATACTTCACTTCTAATGTGCTAACAAGCTCATTTTTCTACCTCTTGCCTCTTCAGTTATTTTTTTTCTCAGAAGAGCTTAAAAGTTGAGTGCATCAGGCATAATGAAAAGCTCTGTAGGAGGGAGAAGCAATAACCCAATTTTTCCCTTTTCAGCCAAATAGAAAATTAGTTTCTGGTAATACACAAAGGCCAGTATTTTTTGTGCAAGGGGCACTGCTGTGAATCAAAGGACTCTATTAACTGCAGAAAATTCAGCAGCTGTGAATCTCCCCCAATGGAAAAAGTGCTTTTCAACAAGTTGTGAGATATGTAGTATTATTTAGACTTCAGCCATCAGTTTCATCCTCTACCATTTATATACAGCCTCTTAAAAACAGTACTATATTACTCTTCTGTGTTAAAGCTTAATCTTGTGTGTGTCCCACAACCATAGAAGCTCCACAACAAGGGGGTGTTCTATTTCTCCTTGTTCTACTACTTATGCTATTAGTTGTGATTATTTCAAGAAAAAAAATTGATTTGCATTCTAATTTTATGGAGACAGTTGAGCAAAAGCAACATCTAAATATAGTAATCAGGATTATTATTACTTTTTGTCAGTGCTTTTTTTGTAAAAGAAAAAGGTGCCGGAACTCACACATGTCATACAACCCGCCTTGCCTACCCTACAAGGTTCCATCCAAAAAAGGTGCCGGAACTCCATTCTGAGCGTTCTATGAGAAAAAAAGCCCTGCTTTTTGTGATTCAAAGCACTTTTCTCTGTGCACATTTTCTATATATAATTAAAGTAATGATCACTGCAGAATCCAGTTAATTATTTAAATATAAAGGTTAAGGTGGAGGGTTCAGTGTTTATTGTTCTTTAAATTTCCACTTGCAGTCATGAGAAAAATCTTTGCTAGTCTGAATATTAGTGATGGATAAAACCATAATACTTCAAAAGGAAAAGTAAGGTAAATTGTTATATCCCCATTTCTAATAAATTATTTGACGGAATAATGTTTTGCAACTGAGGTAATAAAAGCAAAAATAAAAAGGAAATATATGAATAAATAAAGACTTACTCATTTGATGCAGGAGAGAGGATAGTGAAGAGATATTTGGCTGTTTTTCTGTGGTGAATGATACAAGGATATAAAAAAGTACCCTCCAGGATTGAAGATATATTGATAAACATCAAGTTGGTTGGCTATAATTGTAAAATGAATGCAGCCCTGAGGTTGTGGTTTAGGAATATCTACATTTAGTTTTTGAAGGTCCCAAAGACAAGGAATGTGTTCTGTATTTTGAGATGAAAAATTTTAAGAAAAATTGTCCATATCAGACATCCTTTGGTTTCAAAAGAATAAGCAATTAAAACACTTTTGTGTGATATTCCAGACACAAAGTAGATGACAATTGCTCATGCATATTTATTTTATGTCATCAGGAAAAAAGAGAGAGAGATGGATGGATGGATGGATGGATGGATGGATGGATGGGCGGGCCTTTTGAAGTGTAACTATAGAAAGTACTTTGAATATAACGTGTGAGTCATTGCAATACAGTTTCTGTTTCTTGACTTAAGTAGATTTAAGAAAAGTGGTCCTGTGTTCTACCAAAAGATCTCAAAAAGAACAGGAATTGGATTCCAATATTCTTCAGTGGCATCTATTAGCATGTAATCATTTCCAGCAACTCAAATTTATTTTCCCGTGAAAATTCCACTACGCTGATTTTCACTTGTTTCACTTGCACATTTTAAAACAGGGCTGCCAATAGTTTTATTCTATTAGAAGAATAAATTTGAATGATGTTAAGCATCACTTTGCATAAAAAATAAAATAGAATATAGACTGGCAAAGATTTCCTGATCCAATGAATATAGCAAGACAACTTTTGCAAGTTGCATTAGAACTGATTCTAAGTTCACTAAAGCAGCCTATAACACCAAAGCAGCATGATATTTTTTCTTGATAATTGTATGTTGCTGCCTGCTGTTTTACATTTTGACAGCCATTTCCATAGCTGCTTTCATGAACATTAGAAATATTCTCTCTTTTTCTTGCTTTTTCTCTACTAACAATAAATCAGGGCCTCTGGAACAAGCAGCCTGGAGAGGGTTCTTCAAAAGCAGCGCTTCAAGGTACCAGCCTCTTGTCAATAATATCAGAAAGAGGAGGCTGTAGGACAAAGAACGACAGTGCTTTTCTTTTGACATCCTTGGGACATTTACTTTCTTAATCAGTGCTCAGGGATGCTATTGGATTATTATTATTTTTTGCCTTGTCTCATTTATTTCCTTATGCAAAATATTTTGATTTAGAATAGAATAACTTTATTGTCACTTTGAATGTACACTAATCGGCATACATTAAAATGAAATTTCATTGCATTCAGCTCTCAAGGGATCACCACCCCTGATATACACTATATAAATATGACAAAAATAAATAAATAAATACAGAATTATGCATATACCCACATATATTATATGACACAGGGAAACAACAGTCTAGTTCGGGTTATGTATACATGTGCATGGTGAGAAAAACGAATCTTGCAAGTTTACCAGACAGATGGCATAGGGAACAAAGCTGTTACAGAATTGGATAGTCCTGCTAGAAATACTTCGAAACCTCCTGCCAGAGGGGAGCAACAGAAACAGACCGTAAAGTGGATGTGTGGGGTCTCTAACAATGCTTTGAGCTCTAAGCACATAGTGCTTATAAGCAGCATCCTGAACACCAGGGAGCGAGCTTCTCATGATCTTGTTGGCTGTCCTTACCGTTCTCTGCATGGACTTTCTATCTGAGGCACTGCTGCCACCAAACCAGACAGTGATGCAGTTTGTTAAAATGCTCTCCATCATGTCTCTGTAAAAAGTGGCCAGGACAGAAGGAGAAAGGTGTGCTCTCCTCATCCAATGCAGGAAATGCAGATGCTGGTTTGCACGCTTCACTAAGTATGACATGTGGAGAGACCAATTCAGATTAGTTATCTGCACTTAATACTGTTGATATTTAATACTGTTGACCACTTTTACAGCTGCATCCTTGATACTGAGTGGAGTATGACTATGCCGCTTTTTCTGAAATCTACAATGATCTTTGTGTTTTATCAACATTTAGAACTAGGTTACTTTTATTGCACCATTCCACCAGAGCCTTCACTTCTTCCCTATAAGCATCTTCTCTGTCATCCGGATAAGACCCCACCACTGCCGTGTTGTCTGCATACTTCACAATATGATTTGTAGCAGATTTGGCACAGCAGTCGTGGGTCATCAAGGTGAACAGTAGCAGACTCAGGACACAGCCCTGTGAAGAGAGAGTACAAGCATTGTACTCATATTCAAGCATTTACAAATGAGATTCATGACATGTTTTAACTTTGGATTAAGGTTTTTGTTTGTTTTGTTTTGTTTGTTTTGTTACCTTGTATTTAAACTGGAATCCTGCTCTCATCTGCTATTAATGTGTGAATAAATATGTATAGAATTTCAATGTCAAATCCTATTTTGAGAGTATGGTGGCTTTACAATAAAACTTTTTTATAAGCTAACATGCAGGCACCCAAGGTAGTTTGAAAGAGGTTTGGTTATACTTTTATATGCTATATTTTATCTGAAAACTGCTGTGTAATGCAGAAATACATATATAGCTTGTCAGAATTTTTTATAGATTGGGTTTCGTCATCTCAACTGATCGTAGTCTGCCTCAGGTCATCGGTGTGGGATCACTTACCAGAACATTTGTCCGAAAGTTATAGTTAATTAAAATAAAATAACATATTTTCAAAATTGGTGGCTTCTGATTTGGATTACTCAATGTGAAATATAATCCATCTTTCTGAACTTCCTAAAACATTTGTTTTATGTAGATGAAAGGAATTAGGAGCCAGATTGGTACAGTAGTTAAGGTGCTGGCCTAGAAACCAGGAGAGTATGAGTTCTAGTTCCACCTTAGGTGTGAAAGCCAGCTGGATGATTTTGGGCCCCTCTCTCCCAGCCCAAACTCAAAGGGTTGTGGGAAAAATAGGAGGAAGAAGTATTGTGTATGTTCGCTGCCCTGAGTTACTTAAAAGTAATAAAGCAGGGATTAGAAATCTAATAATAAACTCCATATCCTACCAAAGCCATAGGACTTTTGTTCTTATCACTTTTATTATCACATTCTATGACTGTGACCACACTTACTCAAAAGATATGGCTTTGTTCTTCCAAAAGCTTTGGAGTAGCATCAGGAGAGTGGTTATAAAACTATGTGATCATTTAGAAAGAAGAAACTCAGGCCTAATTTTTAAATATAATCCTTATTCAAAAATAGAGCTTGAACTAACACATTCAGGACTTAAGTGAATGACTTGATCAATAGATGTTGAGAGACTGTCAATTTTAGTTGGAAAGCCATAAATTAAGCATAGTATGTCATTGAGTGGAGTACTATGTATATAAATCTTTTCTTTTATTTGATCCTTTAGCTTCTGGAGATTGAGAAATAAGCATTTACAGTTCAGTTGCAAAATACTTTGTACATAAATCAATTCATTAAACGAAAACAACAATATCACTGATTAAGGCTGTATTTTCTTTGCTTTAAAATGTAAATTTTCCTTAACATTTGAATTCAACAAGCTATGAAGAAAGAGCTCGGTATCTCCAAACAATTATTCAGCATCACCTAGATCCTTCAACGTTTGAGGATTATGCATCTCAGGTCTTCTGCCCAGCATCCTGCCACCATTTGCCCCCCGAAACTGGTAAGAATATAATAAAAATAAAGGTTTCTTGTTAAATGATACCTAAAATGCACTATGTTACAGGTAACTGTGTATGTATATGTGTGTGTGTCCGTGTGTGTGTGTGTGTGTGTATAGCATCTCAAACTATAAAATTTTATTCTTTCTCTAAAAATCAAAGTCATTTAAAACTTTTCACTTTATACTCTATAATAGAACTTTTCATATTTATATTATTTGTGAGTGTTTCTGAATACTTAAGATTCCTAAATATAGAGACTGATCCATAAGCCTAATTGATTTACATTGTTTTAAGAAAGAATCATTTCTAGTCTTGGTCCGTAAACCAGAAACAATATCACCACTGTTATCCTATTAAAATATGTTGCTACATTGTCATTTTCACCAATAAATCTTCTATAAAGATACTGCATTTTCAGTTACTAGTGAAACAGTAATCACTTAAGAATATGAGTGGCTCTCAAGGCCTATCTGTACAAATAATTTGAATTCCTGATGATTATTTCATTTATTTCCCCTCTTTAGATCATTAAATATCAGTTCAGTTTATCAGAAGGTAAGACAAAGTGTCTAAAAAACCCCCCTCTGTTTTATTAATCTGTTACTAAAGCACTAAGCTTGTAACCTTGTTGTATGCAAACTTTCCTGACTGCCCTTATTTTTACTATTAAACAAGAGAGAAATTCACATTGAGAAATTACCACTACATTTTATTCAAGTTTAGTATTTTACTAACTCCAGGTTTGCATGAAACACTAACACTGTGGTTCTGGGATTAAGGTTACTAATGGAGAAACATCTGTTGAGCAAGTCATACTTGGTTGTGTCTGACCTTTTGTTTCTCAGCATGAACAAATAGTACTGGATGGCAGTGGTGTGATCTGTCCCCTGTCCTGTCTTTCTTTGATGTCAGCAGATAGACTGTGAATTCAGTGTAACAAGGAATAATAGAGAAAAGTGGTTTGTTTTTGGTGATAAACCTTTATACCGTAATGATGTAAAAGAAATAGAAAACATTACTAGCGTTGACATCATCACCTACTTGCAATAGAGAAAAATCTCAGGGTTTTTTTTTTCTGAAAATGATAAATGAAAATTTGGACATTGGTGAAACAGAAGCTTTGAAACTATATTTGGATTTTTTATATAAAATTTAAAGATAATGAAAAATATATGGAATATGAGTATGAACACTCAAAGCAATACTTTATATATTCTGGTACTGATGGGTTTTAAAGAAATAGTGAATAAGAAATAGTGAACAATAAAGTGAAAATTGAACAATAAATGCAAAGTCTGAGTATAATAAACATCTGAATGAAAAATAAGAATAGTTTTATAAATAAATATGTCAAAAAAAGTAAGACATTTTTTTAAATTGGGAAATAACTTCTTAAAATAAACACTTTGCTTATGGTCTGGTCAGTAATTATGATACCTAATGTTAAACTTTATCGTATAAAATGTCTTACTATGCAAGAATAGTGATTACAGGAATTGAATAATATACTTTTTGCATGGAAATAATTTGTGGACCTAGATTTATTTTTCTGTCCTAACATGTCTAAAGCACAAAGCAAACATTCTTCTTGTGGTAAAACATACTCAATCTGAACCCAAAGAAGATCAGGGTTCTGATTAATTCAAACAAAATGGGCATATAGCTCTAATTTTGCCCCATCCCCAATTCAGAATCCAGCATAGAACTCTACCTCCAATATGTAGTTCCAAAGCTTAAAAGTCAGCCATAAATAAATTTAAAAATTATTTTGGTACCTGATCCCATAACCATTATGTTCTCCAAGGGCTCATTTATTTATAGTGAATGTGAAATATTCTTACTGAAGGTTTCCCTACCATTCAGTAAAATGTATGTTAGAAAGCAACAAGTAAATGTGTGGAATGACTAATGTAAGCCCTATTGATTTTGGTAGAAGCACTTTAAGCATGTATAAATCCATAACTGGTAGAGTAAATTCATGGCTTAATTTAGTTCTTTAAAAAAATTAATTCCCATGATGCTGAAAGAGTGATGTGTTCTAAAACATCAGAATTCTGGGAAAAATAGTAACGGTAGAACACAATCAATTAAAGCAGTGTTTAAAAAATGAATCAGAAAGGTTTGTAAAAGATAAAATTCACTAACGCATCATATACAGACACAATAAATGAATAAATATCCTGACACAATAAACAAGTATTGCCAGGCATAAAAGCAATGGAGTAGATTCCAAGCAGACATTTTAGAAAAAGCTGTTTCCCGGAGAATTCCAGGGCTAGACAGTCTTCATTAAAAAAAATCTACTCTTCAGTACTTAGCTACCTTATCATCTGAAGGAATTTTGTTCAAGTCCTTTGATTATGTCAGAGCTTAAGAGAATGCATTGGAAGAAGCACTCTTTCGGATGTTGTGAAAAATTTTATGTGTTAACACTAATAGTCTTAAGTTGGAATGAAAAACGTGCTGAAAGCCAGAACATAAACTGTACCCTGCTGGATCAGAACCCTGTCCCATCCTTCTAGTCCAGCAATCTGTTTTCACAGTAACCAACCAACTGCACATAAACACTAATAATCTCAGTGAGGCCAGGAACAATTTCCCATTAAATTAAATAATGTGTGCATTTTTGCGACTATAGTGATGGATAAACCTTTCAGCCTCAGAATGTGTGATGATCAGGCTCTCAACCATATCTGAAACCTTGTAGTGGACTGAAAAAAGTACTAATTCGTGGAGGATTTGTGCTCAAGTATCTTCTCCAGGTGGATACATTCATGCTGTGTTTTTTCATTAATAATGAAGAAAGGAATAAAGGAAATTCCAAACTGCATTACATTCTAAGTGTCATGGTTCCAACAGATGTTTAAGTATATCTTACCATTCTCTAGAGAGGTTTTCAAAGAATAAACAGGAATGCAAGGATTAGAGGAACAGAATAGAAAGCTTTTGGAAAGTATTTCCACCAGTTTATGGTCACAGATCCTGAAAATTATAGTCCAAAGCATCCTTGAGATTTATGTGCTCATCTTAGTGTCAACGCTGCTAACATTGGATGTTCTTGCTTTGACAACAGAAGGAAATGTAGCCATCTTTTCTCTATCGCTTTAAGAGTTCGCTGATGCTGGGAGGAGGAATTTATGAAAATAAACCCTAAAAAATGTGAGGAAACATTTTCTTGGAAGGGGGCCCTAAAACAGCAATGATAAACCAATCTTTTGCCAATTACACTACATGTACCTGTCCATGTAGCCCACCAGGAATCAGCCTCAATATGAAGGAAATCTTTTAGCTTTTTCATGATAGAATATTCAGACAGTCGCAACAGAATTCTTGTAACTCAATACTCAACTATTAAACTGATTTAAAATTGATTCAGAAATTCAAGTAATATCAAATTTATGACCGTTTGTAGCAAATTTAACCAACTAGTGGTTTATCATATGCATTCCCCATATTAAAGAAGAGAGATTAGTGGTTTATAGTATCCACCTAAAAGTTAAGATAAACAATGTCATCATTTAGCACATCTACAAACTGTATTTAATATAACTTATTCTTAGGCCAGTGTGCAGAGGATTGCAGCTTATCTATCTCTTATAATAAATCTATCTCTTGTAATGAAACTTCCAGATAAAACATAATGCCTCCTGAATTATTTCTACATTGCTACCAGTGCTAACTTCCCATTTTGATGAAATTGTTTGCATGCATAAATAATGTTAGTAAGAGTCCCCAGAGAATGTGAAACGATTCTAATTGTATATTTAGAAACGAATACAAAAACAGCCTTGGGTCTTTTCAGCCTATAATATGTGTAGATGTATCTTCTGTATCATTTGCCAGTTACCTGTTGAATAAATTTAACTACTAAGCCCAAAGTAATTTGATTAGAGGAAGAGAACATGTTAGCAAAGCTCTATTTTTATGTGTGCAAAGGCCCTCCAAACTTCCCCAAATAAAATGCAATGCTAACATAGGCAATCCAAAAGGTTTTGTACCTTTTCAGTATAAAATTTATACCAGCCTTCCCCAAGCAAGTCCCACAAGATGTGATGGCCCTAAGATTTGTTGACTGTAAATTCTGGTGATTGTGAAGGCTGATTTATTTATGAAGGGTTACTCTTCCCATGCCTGCAGTAAGACATGGTTATTAACTTTTATGTTAATTGTAGATATTTTAGAAAAAAAAGTTAGGTATTTTCCAAATATCTAATTTAGATCTAAAAAAAATTAGATATTTCATCTATCAGCAAGATTCTGTATTTCAAGGCAGTTGGATAATTTGTTGATGAATCCTATTATTACCATTAATCAAAAAACATAGAATGTCAAAGAGAGTATTTAAATTAGAGGTGTGCATACAGTAAAAGTGATCTAGAAAAAGTGCTTCAAGCCCCTCTCTGCTAGTCATTAAAGCAATCTGACTTTCGTCACCCTTTTACATCAGTCTGGAAAAAAGTTCATGTTCTTTAGGAAATATGAACTTTAATGAGTGAATTCCTTAAAACACACATGCTCTTTTTAAACAAAAAACAGCAACAATGTATTGTTGTACAATGTATAATTGAAGCACTTCTTCAATATAACTTGTAATGAGTCTCCAAAATGCAGAATTCCAAGTCTGTTGTCCTCACCACAAAAAGTTTATTAGAGGAAATAGAATAATTTTTTAAAGTATTAGTATTTTACAAGTTAGCATTTACCAACTAATTTTCAAAGATGTTACCCAGCCAAAGTAATATTCAGTATATATATTGATAGAAACAGAATATTGCCAGCTTAAGGTAGGCTTTAGATCACCTTAGACCAAGACCAAAGGCCTTAGAAGTCCTTTGCACAATTAATTCTGATTAATTAAGTCTGTCAGGAACAATCTACCCTAGCTGCTAAATGAGATACAGAAAAGACAGTATGCAAGAAGGGGTGGGCAGGAGGGAAGCATCTTTAAATCAAATGTTTAAAAAAAAGACTTTCCCCTTTGCTCCCAAAGTGCCTGTTACATTGGATTCCAATATATTCTTACAGTAAATGGTTTACATCTAGCTTTGCTGTTCACTGACCTGAAATTTTTGTTTGTTTGTTTATTTATTTCTGAAGTGAGCTAGGATCAGATGGAATTCACTGGTTCTGGAGAAAGAAGAATAAAATATTGTATTGTTTATTTAATTCCCCTAGTATCACTTTCCATGCTGTTCTGGACAATATTTCACCCTTCAGAACTAATTGATAGATGATGCTTCGGATATCCAAATGAAGAAACAGATCTTGCCCCTTTTTCTCCTTTGGCAGTGGAATTCAGCTTATGTCTGAATCTAGTGAAATTTATTCCCGAGTTGTTTTTTTTTATTTATACTTATTGAAAATTTTATATAAAACAGAAAAATCCAAAGAAAAAGATAGGAAATGAAGAAGAAAGAAAAGAATACCAGAAAAGAAAAAAGAAAGAAAGAAAACTAAAGTTATGAAAATTTATGACTTCTAACTTTAAAAATGAGGCTTATTTTTAAGAAATTTAAGATGAGATAATTTGAATGGATTAAAGAGCAAGATTGTTTTATGTAAAAAGAAGGAACATAAAGTTGGTTTATTTGAGCATTGTTAAAATGGGATATGTTATTATTTGGGGGGTTCTTTTTGAACTGGCTGACATCTGGACTGGAAAAGACTTGTATTGGATTTCCACTGTCATATTTGTTGTGATGAGGGCAGGAGGTTGCTATCTCAAGTTCTTTTCTATTTTTTTTCTTTTTGCTTTCTTGCACTTTTATTCTTTTTCTTTTTAGTTTGTATTCAAAACCATTAACAAAAATATTGTTTTTAAAAAAAGAAAAATAATGATTTCCAACTTTCTCTTCAACAGATATTGACAAACCCATCATCTCCCTTCCCTTTTATCTCTTCCAGAAATTCCTTCAACCCTATATTAAATTCTCATCTTTGCTTGTCTTTAAATTTGTAAATTTTCATTTCACCCTTCTGTTAGCAAAAAAGTCCATAAAAGCTTTCCAGTCTTTAAAAAAAAACACTTCTTTTTTCCTCTGAACAAACAGGTCAGTTTCTGCGAATTCTGACAGTTTCCCTCCATTGTGGGAAATTCAGTATTCTTCCATCTTTATGCATATAATAATCTTGCGGATGCTAACATAAGCAAAACTAATCTTCCATGAGTCTTAATTTTTTTTCTGAATTGACAACTATTGGGTATAACAGAGCAGATGAAATCTGAGACCAAAACTCCTTTATTAATTTGCTGTGTATTATTATGTTTGAATTCTCAGTCTATATCGTTTCAGATCTTAGCTTCTAGCCACCGCAAGGGACATAATGAAAACATTTTATGATATAAGAAATATTGATTTGGATTGTTGGAACATACTCAACATAAATTGCTGCATTTCTAGTTCTTTTTCAACTACCTTCGAGTTAGATAAATATGAAGAATGATCAAAAAGGGGAAGTCTTATAAAAATAAATGGATGGTACTACATATATACTATAGGTTTACCTGGGGTCTGTTTTCATAAAAGCCATAAGTGTTACCAGTTTTGAATTCTTTAGAAACATAAAATGTATTATAACCATATATACTTCCTTTTGCAAGTTGGTGATTTTTTTATATCAAATCTTTTTCAGTCAATACGTGTTAAAACTACACTTAGCAGAATTATAGAAAGAATGTTATTTTTCATGTGAGCTGAAAAATTGCTTTTAGGAAGGGGTGTTAACATTTGATTGTTTTACTGATTGCAGGGTATTTTTTATTTATAAGCAGTTTCTAAAAACACTGTTAACATATTTATGTCATAATGGTTGTATCAATGAGGCTGTTGGATCAGAATTATTTTTATAGAATTCTTTTTCTTTTTTTCTGTTCTTTTTTTTTCTTTTTTCTTTTTTTGTAACCTGTAGCTGGTGAGTATTCTTCCTGATTGTTAAGCTGTTGATTCATTTTTACACATTAATGCATCCCTCTTTAACCTTAGCTTGCATGTTAGCAACATAACAGATTCTAACTTTCTCCTTTCTTTACTCATCTGTAAATGCCCTCCAGCCTCTACTGTTCATGTCTCATGTCTCACACTTGTTATCTTTTTATCTTTCTTCCTTTTTCCTTACTTCTGTCCACCTCTCCATCACTTCTTCATTCTCAACAAAGAAAGAAATGGTGTGATATTTCTTCTCCTTCCCAAGCCACCTCTAGAAAGAATTGGCCACTTCAAGGTAAAGGGCAAAGGCTTGAATTGGAAGGTCTATTCACACTAGCCGTAAAGAATAGGCTGCGCAGAGCACCAGCGTTGACTTTTTATGCACTACCCTACCATTTGGAATGCCATGATTCCTTGTAAAATGTGAACAAGATAGAATGTCTGAATATTGATGTGTGCTGGGCAGGTGGGGATGAATTTAAATAAACAACTGTTTTCGTATGTGGAAGAAGCCTTTTAAGGCATAATAAATTTTCCTTTGCTGTGGCTTTATATACTCCATGCCTGTTCAGTTGAAAATCATGAACTGTGTTTTTTATGGATGCCCTTGAAAGATATTTGGAAACTGCTGCATTAACTTGCTTTTTGACACATTCCTTGTTTATTATCTTAACAGTTTCTTGTAGGTTGTATTGGCTACCAGCTTGTTTCCAAACACAGTTCAAGATAGTGGTCTTTATATATAAAGATATTAGTCTTTTTCCTAAGGAGAGGAGGTTGAGGGACTAAAATATTTCCCATACCAAATGGCTTAGGACCTAGCTTTCTAACCATCAAACTAAGCACTGTAAGAATACAAGAGAGTAAACTGTTTTGGAATGTAAAAGTTAAGTTACACGTGGGATCATTTCTAGACCAAAAAATAGCTCATATCTACCTGTCTATTATTTGATTAATTGATCTATCTATGTATCTATATACAGAAAAAAGGAGAAAAGCTATTTCAGGAAGTACTTGGAAAGCACAAACTATAGGTAGTCCTTGATTTACAACAGTTCATTTAGTGACTGTTCAAAGTTGCAACGGTACTGGAAAAAGTTTATGACTTCTTTCACAATTATGGCCTTTGCAGCCTTTCCTCATGATCACATGATCAAAATTCAGGTATTGGCAGCTGGTTCATATTTATGACAGTTGCTGTGTCCCAGGATCACGTAATCACCTTTTGCGATCTTCTGATAAGCAAAGTCAATGGGGAAGGCAGAACAACTTAACAACCAGGTTACTAACTTAACAATTGCAGTGATTCGCTTAACAACTATTGCAATGTCATAAAATGGGGCAAAACTCACTTAACAAATGTCTCACTTGACAACAGAAATTTTGGACTCAATTGTGGTCGTAAGTCGAGGACTATCTGTATAGCATTTGAGTTAGTAGGTTAGATTTATGACATTCTGCTTTTAAAAGCAGTTACTTTTGTGACAATCTACATGGCTGTCAGCAATCACTTTGCAGCAGTGTTTTAGAATGAAAGCAAAAAATGTCCTTTCAGTTGTATTAGGAAGGGAAGGGAGGAAATACCCTTGAGATTATCAAAAATATTTTATTCAAATGATTTCATAAACATGTATTTTGTAAACTAAAACACTAAATAATTGTTTGAAGGGTGCTTAGTGTTTTTCAAAAGAATCTGTTCATTAAATATAATATAACTTTGAGATTTAATATAATTGTGAAATGTCATCCATAGAAATACTAGAATATTAGAATACTCCTTGCAGTGTAATGGAGCATCAGACTCCCTCAATTCTGATATTTTTCATATTAATAAAAGTTTTTTCCACTTGCAAATGGTTTCCTTTTATTTTGTGTTATTTATAATTTGGTCCAAATAGTTCTTGAGTTATTTTGCTATGTTATTATTCTTGGAGAAAAATACTTTTATTTTAAATTGAATAGAATATGAACATAAATCTGAACGCTTAATGATGGAACACCACTAAAATAATTGGTCCATTGGTTCCAGTAGGATTTTGGTACCATCTTCGACTACACCTATGTGTAAATGGACATATGTAAGATAGATTGTAAAAAAAAACTGGCTTTATGGCCAAGTTCTGTTTTGTAATAAGAATTTTGTTTTTGAGCATTTACTAAGTGCAACATAACCTAGTATTCTGTTAATGAAAGCAGATAATCAGAAAAATATTGTGAATAATTTGAATTAGTTGAAGAAAATCTTATCATCTTTCAAAAAGAAAGTTTTTCACATTTACAGTAGGAAAATGTAGAAATTACAAAACCCAAATTATAAATAGCAAGATCCAAATGTAGGGTAGTGTGCATGTAGTAGCCAACTGATACCTTGAGCATTGATCTCTGCTAATACCAGCCATGTCATCTAATTTCTCTAAAAAATAAATATCTTTGTGAGTGAATGCAGACATGATCTGCGTGATATGTTTTGATCTACAGCTTATTTTAAAAGGCAGAATAAAGAAATATCTTTTTTGGCAAATGGAACCTTACCTGTAACTTGTAGGAATAATTGTGTACTGTCCATACAATCTGGCCTGTTTTGCATGCCTCCGAATTTTGGCTTTTGCAATAACCATATTAACCTATTGCTTCTGCTATTTGTCTTGGGGCCAATCCAAGGAAAATTATTCTGCTTTGGGTCAACAATACCACCAAGTCCTGTCAAAATTATCTTGTTCCTTTTACAAAGATAATGAGCCATGTAGTATATTCAGCTAGCATGATTTATTCATACTTCTTTCTCGTTGAATCCTATTAAAATATATATTGTATGTATAACACCAATTAGATGCCATCCTAGCTTTTTAATAACTTCCTAGTCCTTTCTTATTAGTTAGTTTGTTTGAAACTGTCCACCAGTCATTCATAATCTAAAATAGATGAGTTTGTTAATGATTCCGGCAGATGAGTTGCTGTTGATAGGACAGATCAAAAGGGAGGATACTGTTTCGGGGCTTGCACCTTGCAAATCTTCTTTGGTAATCAGATTGCTTTAATATGTGAGGTCCTTCTGTTTTCTATAGGGCCCTACCCAGAGACTCAGGCGTCCAAAGTTCCAGCAGCAACGCAGATGGACAGGTCCGATCTAGCTTTCTCCATTTCTCCACGGACTAGCAAGAGTCGTATGTCCATGAAACTGCGGCGATCCTCTGGCTCAGCCTACAAGACTTAGCGAGGGGTAAAGCTTTCAGCCTCTTTTATCAAGATATAAATCTCTCCTCTATGCTGAATATTGTTCCTTCATTCCTCTGTTCTTATTTTTATTTTAAAAAAACATGGGAATTTTATTTCAAAATGAAAATATTTTAGCTTTTGTGTTAGAATATTCAGCTTCCTGCTAATCATATTTATCAATGCAGAGTATTTCCTTCACTGTTTTTTTATATACTTTTCCTTGTGAGAGGAAACTAAGACTCTTTTTAACATCTGTGATTAACTACTAGCCACCCCTGAAGCTGGAAACTGCAGGCATGTTCCACTCTTATTTATTGTATAACCCTTTCAAAACAATAAAGATGCCATCTTCAAAGGGATGCATGTATACTTTTCAAACTAAGATGTATTTCCAGAGTTCTCTGCAAGTATCACCAGAATTCACAGAATTATGTACAGAGTTATTATATTATAAGAAAAAACCAAGTTAACAGAGACTCATCCTCAGCTCCATTATTCTCATTCACTGTTGGACAGACTTAACAGCAAGCATTTACTGTTAAGTATCAACAGCTTCCAACTTTCTTGCTAAACATTTGCTTTTCTCTTGGCCCTATTGGCACAATCTTTCTCTTCCAGAAGTTGAGATCATCCCTTGGTATACCTCTATAAGTATACATATGTACAATCACCTATTTTCAAGCACTTTGCCACTCCAGTCATTTGCTTTCAATCAAGTAATGTCATGGGGGTGGGGGGGAGGCTGTGCCCTCATAATAGCAAATATATACACAAATACATTCCACTCCGATTTGTCACTATTACTCAGAAATATTTTCATAATGAAGAAATTCAACTGTTTGTTTGCCATATTCTGCTTTAACAAAATGTAGCATGTCACTGGTACTAACTGCATGTGTAAATATATGTTCCTCACTTGGGCAACTATAGAAATATATATTGATGTATTTGTTCGCCATGTAGTATATACAAATTTGTAATGGTTAAAGAAAAGACATGCTATTTAATAATACAATAAAATTATTCTTACCACTTTGGGTGTTTTGTATTTCATTACAAAAACTTATTTATGCAAACCTTTTTGGTGCACAAATATCATTAAAAGAATGGCACGGAATGATGATTTAGTTATTCAAATGCAAAATCTTTTTGATCAGTTTTTCATGGCATTCTCTTGTTCCAAATGTAATTTTCTAATGGTTTTGCTTCATGTAACACATATTCTGCTTAAAACAGTATTTATAAAGTCACAACGTACAGCATTTAACCGCGGAAGCAATTAATAATGCTTCCATATTTTTCCCTGCTTAGAGGTTTTTAGTATTTTAAGCTAAAATCATTGTCTACTGTTTTAAACAAACTGTATATTGAATTTATTGTGTATGTAGTATGTTGCATTTTTAAAGTTTTCAGATCATAGCATTTGAAAAATCTCAAGTAAATGAAGTTAGAGTGAAAAAGTTGTATTTTGCCATATGTAAGATTTCATTGACCATACCTGTTGACTAGCATAGCTAAAATATTAATACATTATTGTGTAAAAACTAAAAGCCAAATTAGAGAAAATTTTAGATCTTTAGAAAACTATATTGGTGAAGTTGGACAACATCCTGCTAGCTTAAATTTCCAAATATTTTTTCAAACAAACCGAAACCTGGAAGCAAAAGAAGAGTTTTAGCTAGAAGTCCAGTTCAAAGTTGCTTTTGATTTGGAAAGACTGATCCCTAAATGATCTTCTAAATAGTTTTCATTCATATTATTATTTATTTATCCAGCTGAGCATTTTCCAATGATTTAGTTTCTAATTAAGAGCCCAGGAGAAAGAGCTAGAGGTTATAATTTTACAAAAGCACTTTCCATGGATGGTGGAAAGCACTGAACTTTAAAAAGCTAACAACCTCTTGTGCTTATTATAGTTATTGTCCAAGATTTTGACCCAACAATCAAATCTTAAAGCAGCCCTCCCGTGTGTGTGTGTGTGTTTCCTTTTACCATCTGTAGTTTAGTTTAGTGAGCTTGAAAACTTACGCAATATACTCAGGAAGCAAAGAAAAATTAATGCTGATTTTAATAACCAGTAATGAGCAACAGCAGACAGAAGGAGCATTTTGTAACAGACATTGACCTGCTATGAATAACTGACAATATATTGTTATATTACAGAACACAATGAACAAAACAATTACAAAAACTAATTTTTTAAACTTGAAAACTGGGGAGGCAAATTCCCCTAATGGAATATATAAATCTGACTACTTCTCCTTCCCAATTAAGCTTTAATTAAACAGTGTTGGAATGTACTTAAGATCCTAGGGGCAAGAGTAAGCAGAATTAAATATTCACAATCCCACTTTCCCCAGATGATTTACTCACAGGTAGGCACACAGTTGGTTCTAGTTTTAGCTACAGTATTAAGCACAGCCAGAAAAGTATGTTTCCACTCTCAGTGTAATGCCATGTTTTAGTCCTAAAGCAGAAGGTGAGCTTCTAAATGGTAAGAGTTCAGTATGAAAACAGTTAAGAGTCAGTATTTCACAGAATCTACAGTGCACTCTTATCCCACTATAAGGCAGCAAGGAAAAATTGTCAATAAAGGGCTTTTTGTACTAAAAATATTGGACACAAAATATGGTGATACCTTTTGGTTATGATTTTCCATTGGAATTATACTTTGGAGAGGATTATTTGGGTCACCAAAGGAAAAAAAAGGCTTAGGGATAAAAGAATTATCACATAATGCAGTTTCAGATAATGGGAGAATAGTCCAAGCACCTGCTCTGTACAGTCAGGCAAATGTTTAGCCCTAATGTGTGCAATTTAACAGTTCTGTCTGGAGAGAAGAATCAACTCGTTGCTGGACGAGCCTAGCAGCCTGGCCTGACGGACATCTGCAATAGAAGAACCTGCCTGTTCTCCGAAGGGTGGCACTTGTTGATGTGTCGGGTAAGACCAGGCGAGCTGAAGAAAGTCGAGGGACAGTGTTTGCAGGAAAAGATCTGCTGCTCACCATGGTTAGCGCTGCCCTCAGGCTGCCCCAGTGGCAGAAGCAATTCCTCACGCACCGTGTGCCATACCCGATGCTTGTCTCGGATGTCCGCCGACGGGAAATGCGCGCCGCACAAGTGACAGGAAAAAGCGATCTGTTGAGGGAGTGGGTGAGATGGTGAGTTGCTGGTAAAGCTGGCAATGCCAGCTTGGTGGGTGCCCAGGTGTTTGCGCAGGTATGCCTGGCGCCGGAAAGACTTGTGGCAATAAGGGCAAAAGTAGACCTCGCCAGGAGGAGCTACCAAACCGGAGCCAGGAGTTGAGGTGCCTGCGGCGGTAGCTTCGCTGCCCGGACCCAGCTGGGAGGCACGCGGAGCCGGCTGGTCCCGGCAGCAGGAGCTGTCCGCAGCGCCGTGGTGCTGATCGCGGCCGGCTTCCCCGCGGCTGTTTTCTTTGTCCTGGGTGGGACCGGCAGAGGTGGTCGGGCGCGGCTTGTGCCACCGGCGGTGAGAAGCCAGGTTGGCCGGGCAGCTGAAGATTTTGTGACACTCCGGGCAGCGGTATTCGACGCGCACAATTCGGGAACAACGATGCTGAGCCAGAGCCAAGGGATCGGCGTAGGGCTCCTTGCACAGCTGGCAGACAAATTCACCCAGCAGCGTCGGACGAGCCACGCGGATCCCTTCGCTGCCGGCCTCGGAAGCAGTTTTGATCCGCAACCCCAAGACGGGCGATGTGGTCACCTCGTCGGCAAAGCTCAGCTTGCGCACGGCCTTGGGCTTCTTAGCGGGCGGCGCCTTCACTCGGGAGGGGCGCTTGAGCGGGATAGCCGGGCAAAGCGGGACAGCCGGCAAAGGGAGCGGCATCGGCAAAGGCACCGGAGTGCGCGGAATCAGGGGCAGCTTTTCCGCCAGCGCCAAGGCGGGGCCCAGAGGAGAGGATTCGGCCGATACGGACGAAGGAGCGCAGCGCCTGGGCTCCTCCGCGGCGGAGACTACGTTGTCCGAGCCTCCGGCGTCCCAGATCGCCATCACTGGGGAGTTGGGCTGAGGCAGCTGCTGGGGCTCTTGCGGCGCCTCTGGCAAAGGCGTTGCGAGGCGGGGCGCTTCCTCCAGGCGGAGCGCTGAGGGTCCGCCTGCGGGGCGCATCCTATAGGAGCCCCCCGGCCTCCTGCTCCGTTTCACCAGGAACCCCCGCGGCATCTTCCGGGTACACCGGATGGCAGCGCTCCACTTGCACCGGCGCTGCGTGCCCGTCGGGCGTTTATACCCCACGTCCCTCGGGGAGCGAGTGCGTCATCCTTCCCTCGGCCCAGGGCTGCCAATGAGGAAGTTGAGAGGACAAATGGGGAGGGAGGGGAAACGCGAGGTGGAAAAGGCGGGAGAATCTGAGCTTGGGAGAGCGCCCGGCCACTTTCCCAATCGGCGCTGGCAAGGGGCGGGGCCCGGCAAGGCTAACTGCTTCCCTCCGGGGCAAGCAACTTTCTCGCCGCCCAGCCATCCCTTGCCTGCCCGCTTCTACTAACCCGACCTTCCACACATTGCAGAGAGGGAGGGAGGGAGGGAAAGGGAGAGGGAGAGAGACAGAGACAGACACCTTCTTCTGGCCCGATCTTCCCAGACAGGTTCCTCTCCCTTTCCAAGCATCCTTGGAATAATTATCTTCAGTTCTCCCCCAGTTTCCTTCTTCAAAAGCCAAGGTGAAGGAGCCTTGCGGGGGCAACAGGCGCTGGCCAAGAGGCTTCAGTTACTTTGGACAGAGAATTCAATAAGGCGAAAGGCACTTTACCTGCAGTGGATGGGGTGTTAGATAAAATTTGGCCCATTCAATAAATAAGTTCCTATTGGTGCTGAAATGATCCCTGAAAGAATGCAGATGCCCCTCTCCCCTGCTAAAATGCAAACAATCCGAAGCAAACGAAGCTCCTGAAAGTATGTGGTCCATTTCCCTACTTCAGTAACCCTCCCCAAAAAAATAAGCTGATGGAGCTCATCCATGAGACGATGGTTTAACTTCTTCCCATTATCAACCAGACAAGCAACTTGCACATGGAAAGGTGAAGATTAATGGCAATCTCACTGAGATGCTCATTAGTTCTAATAATCAGGAACTGGGAGAAGTGGCTTGGTAGCTACACTATTTTTCAGTAAGGGTAATCATGTATTGTATTTGCATAATGCTATCAAGAGTGCAACAACTTTGCCAGAAACATCAGTACTGTTGTCTCCATTCATGCTGGTTGAGAGAGGATAATTTTGCACAATAGCCTTAAGCTGCTTCTCTCCTGTGCTAACACCACCTACCATATGAATGAAACTGGCTTAAGAATTCAATGTCCAGATTTCAAGCTTTGGTAACAATGCTGGCCATAAAAGTCGGAGAATTCATTCATTCAGTATATTAGCCCACATCAGAAAGAACACCCTGCCAGCATTGTTACCAAAGCCTGGTTTCCCCCTCTTCTGCCAGAGAAACAAGCATGAATCACTTTTCTTATCTGGATGTATCTTTGAAGACGGGTAGTTTCCCTTTGCAGGAGCAAACAATGTCTAACTGTCATAGAATTGTACTGTTAGAAATTTAAAAGTCATGCAGTCCAATAATCAGTGCAGAACTTGCTTGCTAATGGCAAACACATCACCAGTCCACCTCTGGATGAGGGAGCACACCTGATTGTTTTACAATTTCACTATTCCTGGTAGGATTTGAGCTAGGCGAGGAAACTAATTCTTGTAAATTTCACAGCGGTTCTTGTATCCAGTCTGAAGAGATACCTTATGCCAGGTCCTGGCTTTACAAGACTCATTAGAAGAATTCCAGCACATCAAAAACTTTATTAGATTTTAGTCCAAGAGAACTGAGAGATTTGTCTGCACTGGCAGAAGGGAAAAACTTGGTTGTTGTTATTGTTGCTGCTGCTGCTGCTGCTGCTGTCACTTTTTCATTAAGATTGCCAGGAAGTTTGTTCACTTCCTTGTTGTTCTGATATACATACCGTACATCCATTCCTCTTCTCTTTCTTACAGTCTTTTCACCTCTACCCCCAAATTGTCACTTTGCAGCCTTCTGTCCTTCCACCATTTCACTGCTTTTAAGCAATTTCCATAGGACTGATTTAAAGGGGGAAAACAAAGAAAAAAAAACTTTTTAGCACACAAGGAAAAGGTTCGTTGTTTCACTAGTCCATTAAACTAGGATAAAATGATTGTGGAGGAGTTAGGCATGGAACTGCAACACAAACTAAGCAATGGTAGCAGAGATACTACCTACAATGAATTGAATGAGCATTATCTTCCAATTCTACTTGTGCCATTAGAAGTCGGATAATAGAACTTTTGCTGTGAAGCAAGAAAAGGCAGGGAAAGATTGGCTAGGGACAATTTGAGGATGATGTTATATATTTGTGTCTTCCAGAATTGGTAAACAGGTTACCCTAACTAAAAATTTTCAATGTGTAATTATCCACCGTCTGACATAAATTCTCTACATGCATGAGATTGGAGAAGATGCATGGCTAATGGAAGAAGAGTTTATCTTACTCTGGAGCTCCCAATGGCATGCCATTATCACCACTGTATCAAGTAACACATCCTTTCATAAAGAGTGTTTTTTCCATAGAAAATTTTAACTGTGTGATATGATATAGTTTTGCTATTAGAATGGCTCTAAAATATTTTGAGAACAGTTAAGTACATGTAATGACTATTTTGTGACCAGTTTCACCTAACATAGATTACCTTCTGCTGACATCAGCATCTTCAATCTAGAAATCAACTACTAGTTGCAAGCTATATTTCAGAATTGGTTCTATTTTTAGTTTGTTCAAAATTTCTTCTGTTCTTCCCAGCTGTTCATTCCCATTTCTCATAAAAGTCCTGTCTTTATTTGGGGTACAACTGTAAATAAAAAGGACAAATCTCTTATTTCCTTTATTTATTACAGTATTTAAAGGTTTTGAATGTAGTTATTTGAGAATAATGTCAAACATGAAACAACATACTGTAGGCCAGGGGTGTCAAACTGCCAGCCCACAGGTCGGATGCCTCATAGCAAAACCACGCCCACCCCATTGCCGGCAATAGCAAAAAAAGTCGCAATACGTCGCAACACGTCACATGACATTGCGAGTTTGACACCCCTGCTGTAGGCCATCTTTGTTTAATAAGAGGAACAAAGTATTGTGGCAGTGAATGAGGCAATGGTGAAAGTTAATAATTCTGGAGTACAAAATGCAGTGGTAAGGGCACTAACAATCGTTTCTCCATTTTTCCCATGTGTCATCACTGCTGCATGAACTGCCTTGGTTGCCAGGTGGCTTCCAAGTGCAATTCAGATATCGGTCTATAAGGCCCTTTGTGGCATGAAGCCTGATGTTTGAGGGATTGACTATCTCCAATTGTTTTGGCCTCACTGCTCTCTCTCTCTCTTTCTCCATGTGTTCTGAAGTCCCCTAATATCTGGCTTTGTTTCCAAGGTATTTGTGGAGTCCCCATGAGTCTTTTTATTCTTACTGTGATTATTGTTTTCCAGGTGCTCCTGTTTTTAACTGTTTTTAAATTAAGTATTTGAAATATTACATATCCCACAGTCTTTTAAGGTCTGACAGACTTAAAAACCAAATAAATATATATTATTCTCTTGGAGAATGTATCCAACCATTCCAAATAATTTGGCTAACTTCCCACATTCCTGAAGACTGTTGAATATAGTGTTTGATTTATTTATATCCTGCCTTTATTATTTTTACAAATAACTCAAGGTGACAAACATATCTAGTACTCTTCCTCCTCCTATTTTCCCCACAACGACAGCCCTGTGAGGTGGGTTGGCAGAAAGTGACTGGCCTGAAGTCATCCATCTGGTTTTCATGCCAAAGTTGGGACTAGAACTGACAGTTTCGTGGGTAATTGTAACAGCTGCCTGTTTGGTGTATTAATAAAACACTGGGAGATTATTCAGAGTACTACAAATGACAATTGGAAAAACAAATTAGAAGCCAATAAGTCAATGGCAACTATCTCCATTTATCTATATAAAACTTACACTAAGTATGTAGGAGTAATTCTTTCATTTCAGCAATTATATCTTTCAGGACAAGGAAGTAGCTCAAGGTATTCTGGCTACATTTCATCCTGAAATGAAATATGGGTTAGAAACTTACAAACCTCATTTCTTTCCTGGGTTTTCAATCATCACAGGTGAAACATGAAGTGTTCATAGCAGCTCATTCATTTGCACTAGCTGTAGCTCCTGGATCTTGAACAGCAACTCCACATAGAGCGCATTGCAATAATCTTGCAACAACTATTAAAGAAAGTTCAACAAGGATATTGTGCTTATTATATAAACCCTGTCCCTAGTTATATTGGAAATAAGTTTCAGTACTCTCCAGCAGATGGCTAGAAAATCTTACTTGGACAAGATAGTTTGTTGTTTTTAAGAAAACTTGAGTCTGTTTTCTAAACTAGAGGTAGACTTAGAATTATTATATCCAACCTGCAAAATTCTGAACAACCCACTAGATGGCAGCAAAGATTCTGTATCTTTAGTGCCATCTAGTGATCACTGTATTTCTGCAGCTCAGCAGTAGTAGTTCAAGTGTAGGTAAACTACAGTCTTCCAGATATTGCTAGACTATGGTTTCCATCTCCTCACCATAGGCTATGTTGATTGGAATTCATTGGAACTGGAATTCACTTCATCCACATTTGGGTGGATCATACATTATCCATCCCTTTTATTGAGAAAAAAACTACACTGGATTACTTATGACCTCACAATTGATTCCTGATCACAGACAATAGTTGTTCCCCTGTATATGTAATAAAAACCACAAAACTTTGTGTCATTTATTTTGGCCATGTCATACAGGGAAATTCAGTGGAGAAAGTAATTATGTTTCAAAGAGTTTGTGAGGAAAGGAAACCAGGCCACCAAAGAATATGGTGGCTGAACACCATCCAAGCAGACACCCACCAGAGCATAGATCTCAAAGAAGTAGTTCAAGATTGCAAGACATGGAGAGACCTGGCCCACAGAGTCACCAAGAATCGGATATGACTGAATGGATAACACCATCATCATCATCAACATCATCATCACCACCACCACCACCATCATCATCATCATCTGTAATAAACAGTGCTTGGTAGGGAAACATTTGCTTACCACGAGGACAGTCATCTCAAGGAAAAGCATAAAAGTTGCTACCATTTCTTGAAAAAGCAGATTACTAGAGTTCTGCATCTGATAGCAATAATTAGCCACAAACAGCTTTAGCTCAAGAAGCTGGAACAAGAGATTTTGGAAGGGTAGCTCTGTTACTTTGAAATGAATACCTTCAGGACAAGAAAGGACGAAGATCTCTCTCCCTCTATCTATTTATCCTGCATGGGGCAGAATATCATGGTGTTTACAGATGGGTATAAAGAGTTAAAAAGGGACGCGGTGGCTCAGTGGGTTAGGATGCTGAGCTTGTCGATCAGAAGGTCGGCAGTTTGGCGGGTCGAATCCCGAGTGCCGCGTAGCAGAGTGAGCGCCTGTTACTCGTCCCAGCTTCTGCCAACCTAGCAGTTCGAAAGCATGTAAAAATGCAAGTAGAAAAATAGGGACCACTACAGTGGGAAGGTAACAGCGTTCCGTGCGCCTTTGGCGTCTAGTCATGCTGGCCACATGACCACGGAGACGTCCTCGGACAAGCGCTGGCTCTTCGGCTTTGAAACGGAGATGAGCACCGGCCCCTAGAGTCGGAAACGACTAGCACGCACGTGCGGGGGAACCTTTACCTTTACCTTTATATAAAGAGTTAAAAGCCATATGACATATGAATTGAATTTTACACATTAATACCTTAATAACAGACTAAACAACCAATTCTATGATTCGTAAGACATTGTTAGAACTCCTGCACAAATATCCTTAAGTTGGCTTATGCCTATATTGAAGGCATTTTATATTATGTCTGTCTATTAATGTGTTAGGAAACAAACCCCAAATTTCACTTGTTGCAGCAAACTTTTCTGGCCTTGTAAATTATATTTTGCTGTAAATTACTGGCACTGTTTCTGTTGATATTCTTCATAATCAAACATTTGTAAGCAGACTGTCTCTTCAATCTGTTCAGTTGATGCACTTTACCTGATCTTTCATTAAAGTAATCAAAACACTTGCTGTGCTGCATCTAATGAATGTTGCATGTATGATTAAGTACTTTCATTCATATTGCAAGTTTGATTTAATGTAAACTGCCTTTCAGACAGCCATTAGCTTAGCTCCTGTGTGAATTCGATTAATTGGCTGAATTCTTCCAGATGTCCATTAAGTATTACAGGAATTTCTATGTGAAAACAGCGGGGACTGTCTAGCAAGGAACTAAACAATCATAGCTTATATTACTGCCATGACTTACAAAAAGCTGGATTCATTTTCATTAATAAAACATCTGTACTCCTGCACAGTTATGCATCAAGATACATTTATTTTATGTATATGCTTCTTATGATGAACATAAATGACTTGTTAAACAGGAGCCCAGTAGCACACCAACCAAAAAGAATTTAAAAACAACCAGGGAAAATAGATATGTTCATCCATAAGAATACTATCAGGAAATATATTTGCACATGGCTAATATGGCTTAAATATGCTTCTCTTATTGCTTAGGCATCCATCACCCGTCTTTCTATTTCAATGTTAAGTAGGCCCTTCTGAGCCTTTCCACCCATCAACAAGAATTTGGGAGGCTCAGTGGGTTAGGACGCTGAGCTTGTCGATCAGAAGGTCGGCAGTTTGGCGGGTCGAATCCCGAGTGCCGCGTAACAGAGTGAGCACTTGTTACTCGTCCCAGCTTCTGCCAACCTAGCAGTTCGAAAGCACATAAAAATGCAAGTAGAAAAATAGGGACCGCTACGGTGGGAAGGTAACAGCGTTCCGTGTGCCTTTGGCGTCTAGTCATGCCGGCCACATGTCCGCGGAGACGTCCTCAGACAAGCGCTGGCTCTTTGGCTTTGAAGCGGAGGTGAGCACCGGCCCCTAGAGTCGGAAACGACTAGCACGCATGTGCGGGGGAACCTTTACCTTTTTAATGGTACTCTTAGAATGTCATTTCATATAATTATATTTCACTTTTCATACACATACACAAACACACTTATTTGCCAAACATATATGGCTTCCCATCTCACATAAGATGACTCTGGGAGGTGTACAATAAAATAAACTACCAAAACAGAATATAACAACCAGTTCAAACAATTAAATCATTAACACGAGTAAAAAGCAAGATTGCAAGAGGATTAATTAAGATGCTATATGTGGTGCAACCAATGTGCAGATCCCCAAGCCTGATAAAAAACCTTTGTGTGTGTGTGTGTGTGTGTGTGTGTGTGTGTGTGTGTAAAATTGCCTAGACCTCATAGTTTAATGAGCCCCAACATTTAACAACAATTTTAGTTTCAATTATCCCTAACAATAAACAGTTAGGTCTTATTACCATTGGTTGTGTGCTCCTAAATAAAGTCTTTTGGGGTATTTTTTACTTCTGAAACAAGAAAGTGCCTCAGTATAGTTAAACTGAAACTTCACACAAGAGTGTTTTTCTCTTGTAGATATCAAGAGGAATCATGTTCCCATAGCTACATGAGTTTATCAGGTAGACACGGCGTTAAATTACTTTTCAGATGTTTTTGTCAACATTTACCTTTAGCTAATTCCATTCTGTAATTTTAATTTCTTAGCAAAGAAGTAAAATTCATTAAAGCCTACACAGCCATTCTAGAATTAAAGGCAGATTTTGCCACTTCAATTCTTTCCTAGTACCTGGCCATATAGCACTTTTGCAAAAAAAAACAAAAAACGGGAAAGATAAGCTTTAGAAAGGGTAGAACGTCAGGTTTTAGTCTGATTTCCCATAATTTTTCTTGACTGTTGCAGTCCCGATGTGAAAGTAGTGCATCTTCCCAGGTCTGTTGACTTGAGAACTTCAAGGCTCAGAATTCCTTAGTTCATAATTTCAATTCTTTGAAGAAACCTACAAGGCAGCTGTCTGGTTGCAGGAAAGGAACAAATTCAGGTAAGAAAATACACTGATCAGAGTAGGAGCCACTGCTGTTTCTGCTGCAAATAGCCTTGCAAAGGAAGGCTTTAAGAAATTTATGGTCAGTGGGATTTTGTGATTAAAATGATTGAAGAATAATAAACAGCTCTGGGTTATTACCAAAGGAAGAACATAAGAAAAGACCTCAGACCTATCTAGACTAGCCCCTTATAATGCCTCTCTGTTGGGATGTGTTGATGGTTATCAGCTTGGACGGCTTTGGATTCATGGTCAATCATGGCCCTGAGTCTGGATGGCTGTATGCAAGAAAGGCCATCTGCTTCATTTGTGAACTTCTCACAAAAGCATCTTGAGGGCTGTTGTGTTTAAACAGGAAGCTAGATTAGATGAGCCTTGGGCCTGGTCCAGAAGGGCTATTGTTATGTTCTTAAATCCCCATAAGAAAGGATAGTTTTTGGATCAGCCTATGGGCTTGGTCACAGGAACAAAGAATATGTCATGTTTGATCGTTGCCCTGATAAATTCTTGTGTCCTTATTTGTGGTAAAGGGACAATAGACCCTATACTTATATATGTTGCTGCTAAATATATGCTGTATAAATGTGATTAATAAATAAATATACAAATAAACCTAACTTTATTCTGAAAGATTACACATGCAGTAATTCCTTTCTATTGGGAACATATGACTGTGAATTTCTCCTGGGCCAGTAATGTTGGTAGCTACTAAGCCAGACATGTCAAACACAAGGCCCGGGGACCGGATCCGGCCTGCGAAGTGGTTCCATGTGGCCCACGAAGCCATCCTGGAAAGAGTGAGGGAACGGCCCCCACTGCCTTGGCCCTGGCCCAGAGACCCTCCTTCTGCCAGAGACCCTCAGATCTGTCCCACTCCTGCCCAGGCCCCCATAGGCACCCTTGATGCAAACGATGTAGAGCTGGCCACGCCCACCCAATAGACCATACGCACTCTAGCCTCACCCACCCAGTAGGCCACTCCCACCCTGGCCATACCCACCCGGCCCCTTGAGGGCAACCGCAATGCTGATGCGGCCCTCAATGAAATTGAGTTTGACACCCCTGTACTAAGCTGTAAAACTGTTTAAAATGTTGCAATTTTTACCATTCTGCCAAATGCCTTAATATCCTGAACTGTACAGTAACAAAGCGACATGCTGAAGGCAAGTCATGCTTTAGAACAGTGTTTCATAAAATGTAGACCTACAAATAGACCTCCAACACTCTATCAGGGGTCTGCAAAATTAAAATTGTCAGCCTATGTTGAAAAATAATGCAATATTTAAATCCCATCAAACAGTATGAGAAATCATAGCAGCAACAAATGCATCAATTTTATGTTTTAACCCAGTAAAGGTAAAGGTAAAGGCAAAGGTTCCCCCACACATGCGTGCTAGTCGTTTCCAACTCTAGGGGCCGGTGCTCATCTCCATTTCAAAGCCGAAGAGCCAGCGCTTGTCAGAGGACGTCTCCGTGGTCATGTGGCCGGCATGACTAGACGCCAAAGGCACACGGAATGCTGTTACCTTCCCACTGTAGTGGTCCCTATTTTTCTACTTGCATTTTTTACGTGCTTTCGAACTGCTAGGCTGGCAGAAGCTGAGACAAGTAACAGGCACTCACTCTGTTACGCGGCACTCGGGATTCGACCTGCCAAACTGCCGACCTTCTGATCGACAAGCTCAGCGTCCTAACCCACTGAGCCACCACGTCCCTTTTTAACCCAGTAACTAATGATAAATATTAGCCATGCGAATATGAGTTTGTTTGGGATCCTCCATACTTTTTTAAAAGTGGGAAGGGGTGCTGAGAGAAAAAAAGTTTAAGAAACACTGTTCTAGATAAATACCTTCTACTGAGACAGAGTTTTGCTAGTCAACTACATGAGACATAAGCTGAAAAAAATTTTTTAACCACAGATGCCAAACCATTTATGCTCTTGACCTGTTAGTTTCAGGTTTTGCTAAGTGTGATCTCATTGACAATATCCTAAATGGATATTTTAGTATTGAGAGGCAACAATTAATGCATCTTTTAAGTCTCCTAGTGTTCAAAAAATTGCCCCCAAGTGCCAGTAAAGATACAAATTACTTCACAAGAGAGAAAAATTACCCTACTTAATGTTGAACTGCTTTAATGTACTAATACTTCTGAAAATCCCTATTAATTCATATGATTAATCAATATTTATTGGTTAAGTGGCTATCACCAATTCACCATATGGCCTAGCATGATATTGTGCAAAATGTTTTTAAAATATTTTTCTCAGTTCCCACTAACAACATATCACACGGGGATAACTACATGTTGTTTTAGTTCAAGATTTGTAATCAAGGCTTCCTAGTGTAACCTTCTGTTGCTTTAGAAATTAACTAAAATGAATATTATATATTTTTCCAGATACTGACAGCAGTGAGCGTTGAAACTCTAGGTCTTCAGACAAGGCAGAATAAAGTGAGCACATTGAAAAGTGGGGGGAGGGGGGCGGAAGCCAGTATAATAAGGAATCAAAAAGCATGAAGTGGCATGATTAATGATAAGAATGATCAGATGTAATAAATTAGCCTTCTGGGTAATCTGTAAGTTGATGTCTAGGTGGCCATATCTGGCTGCAAATCTCTAGAACAGACATGTCAAACACAAGGCCCAGGGGCCGGATCCGGCCCGCGAAGTGGTTTCATGTGGCCCGCGAAGCCATCCTGGAAACAGTGAGGGAATGGCCCCCACTGCCTTGGCCCTGGCCCAGAGACCTTCCTTCTGCCAGAGACCCTCAGATCTGTCCCACTCCTGCCCAGGCCCCCATAGGCACCCTTGATGAGAACAATGTAGAGCTGGCCATGCCCACCCAGTAGGCCATACGCACTCTAGCCATGCCCACCCAGTAGGCCACGCCCACCCTGGCCATACCCACCCGGCCCCCTGAGGGCAACCGCAATGCTGATGCGGCCCTCAATGAAATTGAGTTTGACACCCCTGCTCTAGACAACCAGCAGAGAATAACAGAAATTTCTTTATACAATATCTGTAGCTCAGAAGGCTAACTTAAAATGTAATAGTAAATCAGAGTTCATATCAATGGATTCAGAAACAAGCAAAGTAAATATGGTTTGTTTGGTGAATTGATGGCTAATGTCCCCCATATCAGATGAAATCAAGTCCCACCTTAGCCACAGAAGCCATCTAGGTGACCTTGGGCCAGTTATTCTCTCTCAGCTCAATCCACTTCACAGTGTGGTTGTGGTGGGAAAAATAGGAAGAGGCAGGTATGCTGGATATGTTTGCTGCCCTGAATTATTTGTATAAATAATAAAGGTAGGATACAAATACAGTAAATAAAATAAATAGAATGGGAATACCTAGACATCTCTGCTTATGTATTTCTAGGAGTTCATAGTATAATGTGGGTGTTCTTTGTGTAAATAAGAAAGAGCCTTGTGGAGTGAATCTGTGTTTTTTGTTTGTTTGACTGTGGGCATTTGTGACAGTGCTTGTGTTATCCTTTTTGACGGCCTTTAATATATGTATTTTGCCTCTATTTGTGGGGGGGACAGTTATAAGGCACTTCCCCTGTGGGTTTATGGGTGGATTTGTTTAGGGAGTTCTGTGGGTTTTCTGAACAGAGTGCAAGCCTTTCCTGAGCTTAGCTATTTTGCCTTTTGTGAAATGGGAAATCGGTTGTGTTTTTCTGGAAACAAACCTGTGATTTGGCATTTAGAGGTCAGATCCCTATCGTTTTCTTATGTCCAGGGAGTTTAGATGTGAACAGAAGAGTGTTGCCATGGTGATTAAAGAATGAGGAGAGCCTGAGTAAGGAGTCTTTTTCAGCAGCCCTTGCCTTCTTCTGTGGGCTGGCAAGAAGTTTGGGATGACATTAGGAATAAGCCAGAATGCCAGCCATTAAAGATAATCTGTTGTTTAAACCAATTTAAATTTTAAATTTTAAAATCAGTTCTGAACTGTGTTTTCATAGCACAGTTTTAACAAAAAAAAATTCATGATTTGCATCCTGAGATACAGCCAAACATTCAATTGAATTAAAATTAGGCAAAACAAGTTCCAGTTTAGCATTATCTACAAATGAGGCAAGACAGTGCAATGTAAGAGGAATCAAAGTAGTTAAATTTCCCCTAGATATCATATTCTCTTCTATTAAAACACTGAAATATCCCACTGCATACTTCTTTCCATGTGGACATAGATTAATAAAGGACCATATTTTGGCTACAATTGTTTGCCAAATATGAATCCATCTGATAGTGGAACCGTTCATCCCACATTGTTCCAAAACCTTCCAAAGAAGAAGGTTATGGTTATCAAATGCTTTGCTGAAGTCCGAGTTCAGTACATCTATAGCATTCTTTTGCTCCACCAATCTAGTCATGTTGGATTTGTCTAGCAGTAGGATTTGTTTAGCATGACTCCTTTTTAAGAAATCCATGTTGGCTTTTGGTATTCACCCTGTTCATTTTTAAGTGTTTGCAAACTCACTGCTTGATTCCCTTTTCTAGGACTTTCTGAAGTATTGATGTCAAGTTGATTGGTCTGTAGTTTCCAGGATTCCCCTTGTTGCCCCCCCACTTTTCAAATATTGGATCAATCTTGGCTTTTCTGCAGTCTTCTGGCACTTCTCCTGTGCTTCGTGATTTCTCTAAAACTTTAGTCAGTGGCTCTGAAATGGCATCCACCAGTTCCTTTAATTCCTGGGATATAATTAATCTGGTCCTGTACACTTGAATTCATTAAGAGCAAATGGGTGTCCTCTCACCAATTCCTTATCTATTTTGATCTGTATATAACTTCTGCTCCTTCGAATGTTGCTTCTGACAAGGCAGGCTGCTATTCCTTTTTTGCAATGGCAGGTATAATATAGGAATTAAGCAATTCAGCTTTGTCCTTGTTGCCTGTTGCCTGTCACCATCTTGCTATCCTCTCCAAGTAATGGATCAACTGTTTCCTTGACTTCTTTCTTACCTATTCAAGGAACCCTTTTGGTTGATTTCTGGCAAATGTAGCAAGCAATTTTTCTTTTATCTTGTTGAATATGTTGCATTCTATACTGGCAGTGAAGTTAAGCTATGTAATTTCTCTTTGCTTTCTTCTCTTTGCTTTTCTGCTTCATATTCTTGTTCTATTCATACTGGCCATTACCATGATATTCTGATAATATGAGACATGCTGATTAGCAAAGTTCAATGTTATTTTCATTGAACTATAAAAATCTTTCTTTAAAAATTGAAAAAAAAACTATGAACAAAGAAGCAGGACTAACAGTGTGAAAAGGGATTCTGTTTTGATAAGTATTCCTAAACCTATAAAATGAATGCACTGTAGGGCGCACAATGGTAGAAATCTATGCAAATATTACTTGAAAAAAAAAGAAATGACACGCTTATCCTAAGATTCCATTGCATTTAAGATTATATATTTTAGTGACTATATTCAGCTTTTAAAATAGTAGGCTTTTACAGTATGTTTTGAAATGCAGATGCTGGTATTGAAAATGTATTTCTATATGAAAAGAAAATATGAAATCAAAAATATATAATATAGTATTGTGTTCTGTGTCACATTAGGATGAGCCATTGTATTCACTTAAATGAAAAAGTAATCTTTTAGATTTTTTTTTGTTTTTTTAACATAAAAATGCCCACAATGAATTTTAAAAAATAAGTCAAACCAGGCAAGATAAACCACCAGTAATTTGTAATTTATAACAGTTTTCAGTTTCACTGAAAGCAAAGGTTCATAAATCACAACTTCTTTTCAAGCCTGAGGTACTGAAAAATTAAATCAGCAGGCCTTGTTATTGATGTTTTTTCTAGCACAACTGTTTTGAAATCCCTGCCTTTCATATGTCCCTAAGAAATAAAAAAAAATGTGTGATGAATCATTTGAACTATTAATTCTTTCAACAGATTCATATCCAACACTTTCTTTCTTTATTATATTGGTCACTGTTTGACCTCTAAACAACCTTTTCTAGATGCTGATTTTAGGGCCCAACTCACATTTTGTAACCCTCTGCAGTGATCCCTCTTCATACAGAATAGTAATGTGGGGGAGGGGTGTAACAGAGACAAAGTATGTAAATTAATTCCAGCAAGGGGCTATGCCATGATTTCTTTAAGCAACTTCAGCCTTCTTACCTCAGTTGTGTAGAAGACTGACAGAAAGATTCCTTCACCGAGCTACTGTAAAGAAACTCATTCTCTCATTATACTAATTTCCTTCTCCTACTTAAGCCATATGAGCTATCCCAGGAGTTCAGAGTTAAATGAAAATGTTTGTTTTCTTCATATCCTTTGCAATACGTCGAAAGTTTGGGCTAGGTCCATGTTTACTTATTATTTATTAATTTTCATAGACCTACTTTACCTCAGCAGGGTCCTAGTAGTGAACATCAAAAAATTAAGATATCCAAATAAATAATTGAAATATCTACAATTAAATCATATATCGAGCATATCAATAAATGCAGGAGCAAAACTCAGTATATCCTAAATCATTCCACCAATACTCTTCAAAACAGTTGTTTTGTTGATTTCTAGAAAGGTAACTAGGGACTAATCTCACTTCTGGAGGCAAATCATTGCACAAAACTGGATCCATCTTCATCAACAACAAGAAAATGTTTGCAACCCGCAAACCACTTCATTCCTCAAAAAGCAGGGAACCATACGAACTTTTCCAGAAATCATCTATCAGGCAGGCTGATTTCAGTAGGCAACAATCGTCCTTGAAGATACTAGGTAACAATCCTAATTAGGTCTATATAGTTTATAGGTTATACCATTTTGAATTGCAACCACAAATCTTTTGATGGTCAATGTATGACCTGTAATAGTGATTTGTCATTGTGGTTCATACCACCCCACAAATAAACTGTATCAACTGCGGTTTCCAAATGGTCTTCAAAGATTGCTCATGTAAAGGACATTGAAGCAATCCAGCATATTGTGATAAGGCAGTGATTATCACTGTAAGGTCATTCTACTTCAGTTAGGGCTACAGCAGTGACATCCACCAAAATAAGGCAAATGATCTCTGAGCATAGTCTCTACTTGCCCACCGAGCAGTAGTCATGAGCCCAGAATAGCCCCCTGTTCCTTGCACTTCAGTCCAGAATCAATGCTGGGGCTGGAAAAGAACTCCTATGTAGAAACAGTGTCACCAACAAGTTAGGGTTACTTCAGCCTGTTTCATCAGTCCAGACTTCAACAGCCACCCCAACTGGGTAGAAATTTTCATAACAATATTAGATCAGCCTGGGATCAACTAGAGAGACATATTTGAGTACAATCAGCCTACTGGTGATACCTAACCTAAACCTACAGATTACCTCTCCCAGGTATTTCATATGAGCACTGAAGAGAAGTGTGAAAAGGACAAAAACCTGAATTCTCACATGAGGAAATTGTCTCCAAGTTGACTACTCATCTGCCACAATACCATCTGCATCCATTTCCTCAGAAAGGTTCAGAGCTATTGCAAAATAATGCTTCCAATCCTCAGTCTCCATGAGTAGTCCAGATACTAATAAATACACTGAGAAATCTACTAGGAGCAGGAGAAATGCATCATCCTTGGTTCTGACACACATTTGACCAGAGTGACAAATGCTATTTTCATTTCACACCTAGGGCTGAACTGTAACTAAAAAGGAGTTGCATATTTTATTCCAGACAGCTCCAAAAAAAAAATCATACAAGAAGCTTTTCCAAACTACATACATTATAATTTTCCCAAGAGCCCATGCAGTGTAAAAAGAATAGCAATGAGGTCAGTTTAACTGGACCATGCAGATTTCTGTGCTTTTGCATTTATCCAGATACTTATGCCATCTGCTGTGGGGGAAGGGAAAACTAGGTTGAATGATGTAGGGAATGTTGAATTAATCTGTGCATTTCTGGAAAGATACTGAAATTTATACGTACTTACTTTTTCAATTCCAGACCACCTTAGATGAAGTTGATTACATTCATAGATTTTAGGTAAGTCAGGTAGGGTTAGGAACAGTAGATCCCTCACTAACCTAATGCTCATGGAGGACAATGGTGATATAGATAAAGCTGCAAGTTGTAAAGTAGGTATAATTCCTCAAGTGAACTGAAAAATTGTAGTGGCCATTGTCAGTATAAATGAAAATTCAGCTGGTTGCTTGCTTAGTTTATGTGCATATAATGGAAGAGCCAGAACCTTAGATAGCATATCAGCTTCAGCCAAACACGGGCCTTTTTTCAACTGCAAAGTACTAATATTGGAGAGGAGTTGGTAGGCAGTGAATACATAATTATTGAATTGATCTAAAAATATAAGTGCAATCAGCCATCCCACCAAAAAACATTATGGTTATCACGAAATTATTCCTACTAGGGGAAAAAATAACTTCAAAAACAATCAATTCATTTAAATTCATTTCTTCAGAAAGGCAGAGAGCTTATTAAATTGTAAGTCCGCTTCTTCTAAAGCAGCATGCTGGCTGGGGAATTCTGGACATTGAAGTCAATACATTTTAAAATTGCCAAGTTTGAAAAACACTACTCTAAGGGCTTGTGAAAAATACAGTATGCTTGGAATATCTAATATATACTTTAAGAAATTAATAAACTCTTCGTTCTTTTCATGGTTCTTAACCAGGACAAAAATAAAGGTCTTACAATGTGGCCAAAAGAGATTTCGAAATAATCTTGATGCAGTCTTTTTGACAGATCATGGGCAATGCCTGCTGGTAATAAGACTTGTGTGTTACAATAATAAATAGATAGATAGAGACGATGCCTGTATTTTTTTTAAAAAAAGCTTAATTCTCCTATGTAATCATATCTTAATTGATAATGCTAGAGGTCAAGTAATACGCTTAATAACATAATTGTTTTTGACTATTCATTGACTTATGCAACTTGGGTGCCTGTCCCATTTCATATCTGAGAAAATCTCATTATACATGAGCCTTATTAAAGCAGCCCTTAAGCAAGGAAGGGGGATCAGCAACTGCAAGCAAAATATATAGAGTGAGGCCTCTCTAAGCAAGGTTGTTTCCTTTCCCTTCCCCATCAATTGGGATTTTTAGAACATCTCTGTTGATAGACCCCTTCATGGATTACTGCCTTGTCAGGGCAAAGGGGCTTGTGTAATTCAATGAAGCTATGAGCTCTGCCATGCAGGGCCACCCAAGACGGAAAGGTCATAGCAGAGAGTTCTGACAAAACGTGATCCACTGGAGAAGGAAATGGCAACCCACTCCAGTATCTTTGCCATGAAAACCCTATGGACAGTACCAAAAGGCAAAAAACGATATGACACTGGAAGATGAGCCCCTCAGGTCGGAAGGCGTCCAATATGCTACTGGGGAAGAGCAGAGGGCTAGTACTAGTAGCACCAGAAAGAATGAAGTGACTGGGCCAAAGCCGAAAGGACGCTCAGTTGTGGATGGGTCTGGTGGTGAAAGGAAAGTCCGATGCTGTAAAGATTTTTTTCTCCATAGGAACCTGGAATGTAAGATACATGAATCAAGGAAAGCTGGACGTGGTCAAACAAGAGATGACAAGACTGAACATCGACATCTTAGGTATCAGCGAACTAAAATGGACAGGAATGGGTGAATTTAATTCAGATGATCATCAGGTATACTACTGTGGGCAAGAATCCCTCAGAGGAAATGGAGTAGCCTTCATAGTCAATAAAAGAGTAGGAAAATCAATACTGGGATACAATCCTCAAAATGACAGAATGATCTCAGTTCGAATCCAAGGCAAACCATTCAATATCACAGTAGTCCAAGTCTATGCCCCAACCACCAGTGCTGAAGAGGATGAAATTGACCGGTTCTATGAAGCCCTACAGCACCTTATAGAAGTAACACCAAAAATGATGTCCTTATCATCATGGGGGATTGGAATGCTAAAGTAGGAAGCCAAAAGATAACTGGAATAACAGGCAAGTTTGGCCTTGGAGTACAAAATGAAGCAGGGCACAGGCTGATAGAATTTTGTCAAGAGAATACGATGGTCATAGCAAACACTCTTTTCCAACAACCCAAGAGACGGCTCTACACATGGACATCACCAGACGGTCAACACAGAAATCAGATTGACTATATGCTCTGCAGCCAAAGATGGAGAAGCTCTATACAGTCGGTAAAAACAAGACCAGGAGCTGACTGTGGCTCAGACCATGAGCTTCTCCTTGCAAAGTTTAGGCTTAAACTGAAGAAAGTAGGGAAAAGCACTAGGCCACTCAGGTATGAATTAAGTCATATCCCTGTTGAATATACAGTACAGGTGACAAACAGATTTAAGGAATTAGATCTGATAGACACAGTGCCTGAAGAACTATGGACAGAGGTTTGCAACATTGTACAACAGGTAGCAACTAAAACCATCCCAAAGAAAAAGAAATGCAAGAAAGCAAAATGGCTGTCTGAGGAAGCTTTGCAAATAGCTGAGGACAGGAGGAAAGCAAACGGCAAGGGAGAAAAAGAAAGATATGCCCAACTGAATGCAGAATTCCAGAGAATAGCTAGAAGAGATAAGAATGCCTTCTTAAATGAACAGTGCAAAGAAATAGAAGAAAACAATAGAATAGGGAGGACCAGAGATCTTTTAAAGAAAATTGGAGAGATGAAGGGAACATTTAATGCAAAAATGGGCATGACAAAAATGGCAGGGACCTAACAGAGGCAGAAGAGATTAAGAAGAGGTGGCAAAAATACACAGAAGAACTATACAAGAATGAGCTTAACGTCCCTGATAATCATAATGAGGTGGTCACTGACCTCGAGCCAGACATCCTAGAATGTGAAGTGAAGTGGGCCTTAGAAAAGCTGAGCAACAACAAAGCTAGTGGAGGTGACAGTATTCCAGCTGAGCTATTCAAAATCTTAAAAGACGATGCAGTAAAAGTGCTACACTCAATTTGCCAGCAAATGTGGAAAACTCAACAGTGACCACAGGATTGGAAAAGATCAGTTTACATTCCAATTCCAAAGAAAGACAGTGCCAAAGAATGTTCAAACTATCGCACCATTGCACTCATTTCTCATGCTAGTAAAGTTATGCTTAAAATCCTACAAGCTAGACTCCAGCAGTATGTGGATCGAGAACTACCAGAAGTTCAGGCAGGATTTCAAAGAGGCAGAGGAACTAGAGATCAAATTGCCAACATACACTGGATCATGAAGAAAGCTAGAGAGTTCCAGAAAAACATCTACTTCTGCTTCATTGACTATGCTAAAGCCTTTGATTGTGTGGATCATAACAAACTGTGGCAAGTTCTTAAAGAGATGGGAGTACCAGACCATCTTATTTGTCTCTTGAAAAACCTATATGTGGGCCAAGAAGCAACAGTGAGAACTGGACACGGAAGCACTGATTGGTTCAAAATTGGGAAAGGAGTCCGGCAAGGCTGTATACTGTCACCCTGCCTATTTAACTTATATGCAGAGCACATCATGAGAAAGGCAGGGCTAGATGAATCAAAAGTTGGAATTAAGATTGCCAGAAGAAATATCAACAACCTAAGATATGCAGATGATAACACTCTAATGGCAGAAAGTGAAGAAGAACTAAAGAGCCTCTTGTTGCGGGTGAAGAAGGAGAGTGCAAAACTTGAGTTGAAACTTAACATTAAGAAAACCAAGATCATGGCATCCAGCCCTCTCAACTCCTGGCAAATAGATGGGGAAGAAATGGTGACAGATTTTATTTTCCTGGGCTCCAAGATCACTGCAGATGGGGACTGTAGCCAAGAAATTAAAAGACGTTTGCTCCTGGGGAGGAAAGCCATGGCAAATCTAGACAGCACACTAAAAAGCAGAGACATCACCCTGTCAACAAAAGTACGTATAGTCAAGGCTATGGTCTTCCCAGTTGCAATGTATGGCAGTGAAAGTTGGACCATAAAAAAGGCTGAGCGCCAAAGAATTGAGGCCTTTGAGCTATGGTGCTGGAGAAGACTCCTGCAAGTCCCTTGGACTGCAAGGCGATCAAGCCGGTCAGTCCTAGAGGAGATCAACCCTGACTGCTCTATAGAAGGCCAGATCCTGAAGCTAAAACTCAAATACTTTGGCCACCTAATGAGAAGGAAGGACTCACTGGAGAAGAGCCTAATGCTGGGAAAGATTGAGGGCAATAGAAGAAGGGGACGACAGAGAATGAGGTGGCTGGATGGAGTTACTGAAGCAGTAGGCGTGAGCTTAAATGGATTCCATAAGATGGTAGAGGACAGGAAGATCTGGAGGAACGTTGTCCATAGGGTCACGATGGGTCGGACACGACTTCGCAGCTAACAACAACAACTGTTGATAGAAACAGGAAGTTTTCTTCTACCCCCTCCAAAAGGGCAAATGCAGCAGCAGCAAGAGTAGGTTCCACATAAGGACAAGGACTAACTCTCCCTCCCTTATGAACCTTAGGCTAGGACAGGGGTAGGCAACCTCAGCTCTTTTATGACTCATGGACTTCAACTCCCAGAATTCCTGAGCCAGCCAAGCCAAGCTGGCTCAGGAATTCTGGGAGTTGAAGTCCATGAGTCATAAAAGAGCCGAGGTTGCCTACCCCTGGGCTAGGATATTCTCTCCAGTGGAAGTAAGATGGAATCCCTCCAGAGCAATAAAAGAGATAAATGGGATAAATGAGAATTCCTCTTGGATTGTACTACAATGCACCTTGACACAGGATAATTTATTATCATTTATTAAGAGAATCTATATGCATCATGCCAAAGTTTTCTTAGAAGTCTCATGGTTTTCAGCAGGGCTTTTTCTTCTCATAGAACGCTCAGAACGGAGTTCCGGCACCTTTTTTGGATGGAACCTTGTAGGGTAGGCAAGGCAGGTTGTATGACATGTGTGAGTTCCGGCACCTTTTTCTTTTACAAAAAAAGCACTGGTTTTCAGTAAGGGACAAGATCTGCAAGCAAAGAAGGGGCAAAGGTTTGTGGATACAGATGGCAGTTTTCTAAAAAAAAAATAGATTGAAAGACGACTATAATTAATGATTCAAAGATAGTAAAGCACCTAAGGAAGGAGGAACATTAACGCTTTTTACCATTGTTAAAAGGGGGAAAAAAGATTTTACAATAGCAAATTGAAATGAATAGTAACAGTAAAGCAAATAGAAAGGCTAAAGATGACAATAATATTTTTTTTAAAAAAAAATCTGGAGCAGACATTTTAGTAAAATACTCTTAATTGACATCCTAACTATTGGGAGGATGTCTAAATGTGCTTGGCTACTGTGATACGGTTTATTTAGCCAAAGAACATGATTAATAGCACATTGTCCTGTAAGCACTGAAATGTGACTTTTGAAAATGTGGCCCATTATCCTTTCCCACTGTTTCTCTAAGAACCGGGCAGGAAGCAAGATGTGAGCTGTTCGGAGCCTGAAATGTCTTCTTACGTAGCACTTCCAAGGCAATTATGTCAATTTCTCTTAGCTATAAATCTATTGATTGCAATTTTATGTGGAGTTCATGTTAGCGTTCTTTTTCTTTTCTTTTCTTTTCTTTTTTGAGCCATATCTTCAATTCCGTCTGCACTATAGGAAAACTTTTTTTAAACTGGTGAGAAGAATCATTTATTTATATTATTATTATTATTATTATTATTATTATTATTATTATTATTATTATTATTATTATTATTTAAATATTTTATTAATTTTCTATTTTTACAATCAAGAGCTTAATAGACAACATGATGACTGAGTCCATTAGTAATTCCGTGATACATGTAAGCTTCTTCGGACTCCAGACAATATTACACCATCCAAATACATCCTCTCTTCTTCCGGTAATAAACATTTTTTAACACTAAGCATAAATGCAGACCAGCCGCCAAGCATCTGAATTTTGATCACATGCTCATGGGGATGTTGCAAAGGTTGTAACTATGAAAAACAGTCATAAGTCATAATTTTCAATGCCATTGTAACTTCGAACAGTCACTAAATGAACTGTTGTAAACCGAAGACTACGTGTACAGGGATATTTCTGTCAAAAAAGAGGTTGGTTTGTTTAGAAATATATATAACCCTCTCAGTTTAGTTTACAGCTATTTAGAGCAATAAAATTAGCATATAGTGTCAAGAAATAGAAAAGCTACAGTATAATATAAAATAATCATTTACATTGTCATTGTACTGGGTGTTGCATTTAACATCATAGAAAAATTATATATTGCATAATTTTAGATGGTGATGAATTAGGACAGAGTAAATCAGAGGTAATTGATTATTGACTGAGTGTGATTGATTGGTTTACCTATGTCAATGTATTTATGAGATTTGTATCCCATCTTCAGGGTCTTCAATAGCCAAAATGGAGACATACATTTTTCTAATTAAATAGAATATTCGATTTTAATTTTCCAACTACATGGAGATTTTTTTCATTTGCATTGATTCAATATCAAGCCCAGTGAAGTTGGAAAGCTCAGGAAACAAGAGTCATTTGGACTTCTGGAAATAGTTTTATTGCTGAGTAGAGTAATGTACGAGAATCTTGAAAGCCTACTAAAATAATTCTTCCTTGAATCATATACTTAATGTTATTAAGGTGGGGTTATTCTGAGTTTCTTTTCTCCCCTGGATTCAAGAATCTCATTTGCAGTGGCCCTGCTTCCGCCCTTAATCCTCTTGCAGGCTCCTTTGTGTTCCCAGGGTCTGTGAGGTATTCTGCCACTGGCAAATATTCATTTTAACAGGTAATTCCAGTGAAATTTCACAGAAACCCTGAAATAATAAAGTGATATAATTTGTTTTAAACAGGATCCCATGGTACCTGCTTCAGTACTGACATGCTGTGTTCACATTTCACGTTAAATCATGGTTTGTGGGTTCCTTGGTACTCTCTGAACACTGATGATGTTACCTAGTTTGGTAATGAAATGTTTGCAAGGATAAAAAAAACAAGCTCAGAGAGTGCCAAGGAAACCACAGTTTAACCCTGAGCTACAAATATTCTCTTCTTATAAGTCATGGTTTGTTGAATAGCCCATAACTGAGTCTGTTCACACATCATCCCAGGCTACATACCAAGGCTGTGTGGTAACACAGAAAATATGCTAGGCTAGCTATTGAAATCACTGGGTATCTTTGGGCCATTCACTCTTTCTTAGTCTAGGATGTTTCCAACATTATGAGCTCTTAAAGTAAAGGCAGGATATACAGTAGATATTATAAATAAGCAAACAAATTATGATTTGATTCTCATAATACGCTAATCTCATAAACTAACAAGAATATGCTCCTTGTTTCCCATGCTGCTCACAGCTATTTCTTAAGCAGACTTCAGAAATTCCATCTGGACTGCAATCAGTTGACAGGCAGACTTTGCTGGTTAGCTCCTGCACAGACCAGTTCTGCTTCTCCTTCTAGGAATAGTTCCCTCCTCACTCAGTTATTCCCATTTCTTTGTTTTTCCAGATATTTGCATACATGAATGTTTTTACATTCCCCCTTCCCTTATTACTATATTATTATTGCTTTGTCCCACATATTATTATATGATTACCGTGAGCTGCCTAGAGTAGTCCCACAAGAAGATAGGCAACAAATTAATTCAAAAATAAATAGATAAATAAACTTCTTGGCCACTAATGCAGACCCTTTCTTTCCTCTTACGATAATAGCACTGCTCTGATGCTAGAACCACCAAGAACCTACTATTGTTTCTACTATTCTATATGTCTATAGACACTTTGCAATATAAAGAAATAACCGATAGTTCAAGGTTGTAGCAACATTCTTAAATTGCACTCTCAATATGCTTATAAACAAAAAGAAAGGTAAGGAAAACTTTCCAAAATGGTGGACAGGATATGAGAAAGTGAGGGGAGCACGTTTCACACAGCCTGGGCGGAAATGAAAAATGTAAGGGTTGAAAGGCACATGAGCTTCTAGGTTGAGGGTAGTTCGTTGACTTAATGGATCATCATTAGATTAATTGCAAGACCCTGTTAAAAAAACAACATCTCTGACTTATGGAGACTATAGTAGCTTAGCACCCCAGGACAGAATGTTTGTACAGGAAACTGCACTGCAACCAACAGAAGCTGGAGCTGCTACTAGAAAGGACAACTCAAGCTGGAAATCAGCCATTTTAAATTGAAGCTGGAAAACACAGGCCAGGGTGCATTTGCAATGGTCTAGGAGTAAGAGGAAGATTACATCATCTGTACTTGTATCCAGAAAGTAGTGAATAGCATATATTGGCAATGAGCCAAATAGAAAGTGCAGGTCTGCCTTTAGTGTCATGTGTAAACTCAACCTATACCTTCTAATTGCTCCTATCCATACAAAATATTAAATCTCTTACCTTTTCACCCCAAGTAATATTGTCGTTATCATCATCACCACCATTGTTGTTATTCAAATGTTATGAGTAAAAATCTAAAGGGAAGACGTAGTAATTTGCCTCAGATCAGTCTATGTCTATGGTTAACATGTTTTTTGTACCTAGATCTATACACTATCACAAATGAATATCAAATACACTACTCACTTTGTCTAACCATGCACATTTCTGGGGCAAAAAGACTGTATCGGGATCTCCAAAATTTATTGTGTGCTCCACACACACAAGTTTGCTTTTTTAATTTTAGCTTTTGTTGGATTTATCAGGCAAAATTGATGCTTTAAACCTTTTAGTGTTCAAAGCACCCACTTTACCCCATATAATTTCCCCAAACTCTCTCCCAAATGGGTTCTGGGCCTGCCCAGTTTTGCAGCCCCCAAAGGCTGGTGCCCACTTTAAATGGATAGAACTTTGGTATCCTGAGTGACCTACACAGAGCTCCTACATTTCTCCAAATATCTCCTCTCCAGGAGAACAAAAATGTACTTCCACCTTTGAAGAGTTAAACCGAAGAGTTAAAGTCTCATACATTATCTATGATCACGCAAGGCAATGTATAGGAAGTCTTACTAGCTCTAAGTGCTGTATGAATTGCACTATTATCTGGCATAAAGACCTTAAACACCATAAATCACATCAGGGTGCCTCTCCTTCGAGTTGCTGATCCATAATCCCTCAATGCCCAAAGCTTTCAGAAGGTAATCTTTCAACAATGGGATGAGCTGAGAATTTTGTTCTCCAAGGATTTATGTCAAAATTTGACATGAGTGGTTTTAGGCACAGCAAGACATACTTGCATTCAGTTCGTGATTTTCAAGGATTCTTAAATTCGAGTTTTGCACTGAAGAAAGCAACTTTTTCTTTAAAAATATACATTCTCTCCATCATTACAAATGTTTTCAGAAATATAAAATGAGCATCTTCACTCTTCTCCATGTAACCATCAGCTTCTAGAAAAGCAATCAGCTTTTGAGAAAAGAGATTTTGGAGAACTTCAACTTGAAATATTTCAAAGAGTGGCTATTTGGTAAATCATATCCCAGCATCATGTTGTGCCAATATTGTTCAGCAACTAGACTATAAACTTCTCAACTGACCTGAGACTTCATGGCAAGGTCCAAGAGTATTAAACCAATTGTTCTGCTCATTGGCCCAGGAATCTAATATACTGTATGTTTCCAGCTAAAGAATGGTATGTAGATTATGATGACTGAGAACAAACACTGATATTACCTACCAGTAGTTGGCTAACCAAATATCTGCAAGCAAACGACCAAGATCAGAAAGCATCAAGGACTACTAAGCAATAAAGGGAATGTGTTTATTTTGATATCAGCTCATACAATTTGTACTTGCCACATACTCTGTGAAAAGTTTGTATGGTTTTTTTTAGAACAAGGAATAACATTAGAGTTACTTGGACAATATATTAAAAAATAAGACTGTCTTTTTACCTATCTAAGTACCTGATATTAGTATTTTATTTATTTAACAGTATCTATAACATACTGCAATCTTAATAGACTATGTGTGATGTACGTTGCAATTGTCCTTCTGAAGCATAGCTTTTCCCAAACCAAATCTGGCTGATATGTTGCTAATACGTCCTGGATTTCCAGCCATGGTGAGCAGGGGACTATTAGCTTCCAAGATGGAGAAATGTATATTCAGAATCATCTCTACATTCAATGAATTATCTTATTTTACCAGATATCTGAATTATCTGAACCCTTAGGGCTAGAATTGAAATACACTGATTTTCAGCAGATGCATTTTTTATTTCCTAGTCACCAAACAAGGCAGGCATCAATTCATTGCTTCTAGAGTTTTTCTTCTTGATGCCAGCCAATGTAGAAATGTACAAATTTATTTTTTTCTACATGATCTATATAGAAGTTACCCAGGTTTGCAGGTTCATTATTTCTTATATTACAGGAAGTTCACCATTAAAAATCATTGCAGGGTCAGTATAAACATGCCAGGGTTGTGTGTGTGAGATGCATATTAAAAAAAATGGATGTAGTTTCAATTGCACCAGTAAGGCTGTCATCTTAACTTTATTATATTTTGTAGACTCCCCTGTTGTCTGTCCAGTTATATATTACAGCACATTGCATTATAATATCACCACAATGCTGATTTACTAAGATTATATTTTGACTGAGATTACAGGCCACCAATGTATGCTAATATAAATTTTCTACATGGGAAGAAATTTCTGTAAAGCTCAGTATTACTGAAGTCCTGGAGACCAATGGTTTCGCTCCGTTGTTTCAAGTAGATATCAAACAGGAAGGGGAAAATCATCAAACCCTGAGATACCTCACAAGTGAGGGGCACTGTGATCTTTCCTCTCCCATCAATACTGACTGAGACCAATGATTGAGAAAGGAGATGAGCCACTATCAGTGCCTAGCACTCCCAAGCCCCAGAACCAATCAAAAATACTGTGGTCGTTTGTGTTGAAAGCCACTGAGAAATCAAGAAGCACAAGGATGGATGTACCATACCCACCCTTGCGCCACCAAAGATGACTGCTAAGCTTAACCTGCACTGTCTCCATACTATAGCCTGGTCTGAAACCCAACTGAAAAAAGTCTAGATAATCCATTTCCTCCAAATTGTTTGCAGTGGGTGTCCAATCACCTTCTCTATAATCTTGCTCAAAAAGGGAAGATTGGAAACTGAACAATGGTTGTTCGGAATGGAGGGGTCCAGAAATGTATTGTTGGCCCACTCAACGTGATGAAGAAAGAATAATTCTTTTTCTTTCTTTCTTTCTTTCTTTCTTTCTTTCTTTCTTTCTTTCTTTCTTTCTTTCTTTCTTTCTCTTTTCTTTCTTCTTTCTTCTTTCTTTCTTTCTTTCTTTCTTTCTTTCTTTCTTTCTTTCTTTCTTTCTTTCTTTCTTTCTTTCCTAGTCTAATATTCAACCTGTCACTTCTTACTGGTTTCCTCTCTAAGTAATAACCAGGTCCAATGCAACTGAGATTCTTCAAAATCAGCCAAGATTGGCCAGGTGCTCCTGCAGCTGCTATGAAGCAGCAGTTTTCAAAGTTAACATTTGACATAATGTGGTCATCATGGTATTATTCCACTGGAAGTAATGAGCAGCTGTACAAAAGTAAATGGCTCTGAAAAAATTGTAAAGGTGAGCACCCACCGACTTTTGGCTCTTTGCAGCTCACAGAGTTTCCAGGAGCCAAACATGCAGCAGAAAAGCAGCAAGCTATAGAAAATTACTCATAGAAGACCCAGCATTCCTATTAACCCCACTCAAGATACAATTGATGAGTCTTTCTGCTTAATATAGAATTGTATCATCAGCTATTCAAAATTATTCATTATAGTCTTTATCAGTTCTTCCTTAAGAATAAAAATAAAACAATAATGCCTCTGAAAGTTGGATCATTTACTGCTCACAAGCAGTTTTCAAAGTAGTCCCAGTTTGATTTAACAACATATACCTGTCCATTAGAGCTGTACAGAAATGAGATGCAGGAGCCGAGTTGAAAAAGAGAATTGGCCATGACAATCAGAAGTTCTAATAGGCAATTAGGAAAGAAAGTCCTAAAAACCTTCTCTCAAGTTGGGACCTTCCATACATCTTCAACAGATATGAATAAAAAGAGATCTGGGTTGCTAAACTCAGGAGAGCCTCTAAATGGTAGCAGACTAATACAGAACATGCTAATGCAGACATGTCAAACTCGCAACGTCACATGAGGCCATACAATGTATCAGAGTTTTTCCGCCATTGCCAGCAATGAGGTGGGCATGGCTTCCCGATGACACGTCCGGCCCGCAGGCTGGCAGTTTGACACCCCTGTGTTAATGCTTTGCTGCCCTTTTTGCTGCCCTCTAATGAGCCCTGGTGGCACAGCAGTTAAAATGCAGCATTGCAGGGTAATTCTGTCCACAGCCTGGAGTTCAATTCCAATGGGGCTCAAGGTTGACTTGGCCTTCCATCCTTCTGAGGTTGGTAAAATGAGGAGCCAGATTGTTGGGGGCAACATGCAAACTAAGCTTGCATTATTAAATTGCCCAGAGATTGCTATAAAGCATTATGAGGTGGTATATACGCCTAAATGCTATTGCTGTGCTATTACTAAATGCTATTAGTCATCTGGGTCTTGGCAAGACTAAGATCTGATCTAGCAGCTCTAAGCAATGCATTTCTTCAACTGATGTAGCTTGTATGTCAGAATGTTATTAACCATATAACAGTAATCACTAATTCATATTATGAAATGGTTATATCATAATTGCTACTAGTTAAGCATTTTTCTTGATATCCCCTTAATAGCTCACTCTTATGAACAGTTGAAATCACAAAAGATCAATCTGCATAGCTTTGGTCTGATGGCCATTAATTTGGAAATCCGTTGAATGCCATGAGGATTTTATATTTTGTACGCATTTATATCTAAGCCAAGTGCAAGACTTATTTTTACCCCTCAATAATCTCATGGGGTAGGTTCTGAATAGACACATTTGGGATCTTGCTGCTCAATGGTGGTTTTGGAAAATATTCTGCAAACCAACATAATTCTAAGCCGTAGTCAGATCCCATTGTTTGGGGAATAAATACCGTAGTAATGAAGGCTCAGGGCATTTCTATTATTTTAAGAATACAGTGAGTCACCAGCATCCTGCTAAATGTGTCTCTTGGCAACCCAAGATAGAAAGACTGAGAAATAAAAGCCACAAACACACTGGAAATGGTCCTTTTGATCCATAACACGGGAATGTAGTTCGGCTTCTTGCTGCTTCCTCTTCACTCCCCACCTGCTCAGATTCATTTTATGTTCCCAATCCCATCAGAAGGTTAATTGTGTTAACAGGAGTTACTGCCACAGGGGAAACCGTGTCTGAATGCTGAGTGCAGTTTTAGTTGATAACCTGCAACTGACTGAAAGGGCGCAAAAAGGGGCTGATCTGTTCTGAAGAGGCTGTCAGTCACACAGGGGGGGAAAAAACGTGGTGTGGGAGAAACAGTCTTATCTCCCAGGATGCAAGAAAGAAGATAATCTCCAGGCTGCACTTGTTTTAGATCCCATGTCTCTGTCTGCAGGTCTGGCATCTGAGCAAGAGATATGACCCACTGGGTCTTTCATTGGGTGGGAATCATAAGCAAACAACTGCCAGGCTTGGTATATTTTTGTGTCCTATGCATTATTCATCATTGGCAAATAGGAATTTAATTTAAACAACAGCTACAAGGAAATAGACATCCAATAATAGATTGACATTTCAGTCCAATGAAGGGAAATCTGCACATATAACCTATATATAAGCTGAAGGGAAAATGTAATTATTTGTTGTAGATTTTCTTTCCACATCAGTGGCTCTAGGTTTTCTGTTTGAAGGCATATACAGACAAATCTTGTTTAAAGATTAAAAAAAAAGTCTACCAAGATAGTTCAGGAACTACAAAGCTGCTTTTTAAGTTATATTCAAAACATATCACTACTGTGATGAGAAATATTGTATCTTGGTTCACATAATATTTGTTTCTAATGGATTTAGTTTTGTGAAATATCTTCAACATCTTGCAAGATCAATGCCATCTGAAATGTTTAGGTAGTCCTGCTGTGAGATAATGCAGTACTTTAATAATCTCGCATGAGAATTTGCAACTGGGAGAGTGCCTGGGCCTTGGCATGGGATCACAGAAATGTCCAAAAGGAAGAATATCAATGGAAGAATGGGTCTGCTTGCTTTAGCCCTACCTGCCTTGTAGCCTGAAACAGATAAACATCTTCTTTGGCAGAAAAAAAAGTTGTCCACTGCTGCCCTAAACCAACATGTGACTATGGCAAAACGCTGATTCTCAGGGCAAAGACTTTTTTGCAGTAAAGATTTGCTACCCATAATTTAATTCATACAAACAATAGATGAAATAGTAAAATTACATACTGCTCCTCTATATAATATTGTTGAATACAGGAAGGATGAAGTGCTTAGAAAGCTTTTTCAAGATATGTGGTATGTATGTGTTGTTCATTAACTAACCAGGTAATACAATTGAATCTCGAGTCTTCAAAGGGTTGTTCCCCACTGCAGGTCTTATGCGCTTTGCCTACTCTTGTGTCAGCAATGATAAATGTGCCAGCGTTGACATTTGCTATCCCATTGCTAATTCTGTGGTTTGCTCTGATTCACCACTGAATGGTGCTCTCTGGATTTTGCATGTACAGCACGTGCTAAGCAATATGACTGGTTGACTTTTTCAGTCATTTGCTGCATTACACTCATCCCTTTCCCGTATATCACCAGTGGCACATGGGCTCTTCCCTGTGCCCATCTGCCTATGTTCCGTTCTGTTATAAGCTGAATAAAGTTTTTAAAAACCAGACTGGAGTCACAAAGGCAGCTGAGTTACAAGACTTTCTTGCTACCTTCTCCCTTTTCTTCATATAGGAAACAAACGCTCACTTCCAAATTCCTCGGTGCTCTTTTGAGGAGGAAATGGTCCATCATCTCAGTGGTTCTTGATATCAGAAGGTGCATCCACAGTACAGCCAGCAAAGAAATTGAGCATTAGCAACAGTTCTGACAGACCACCAGCACAGCACCATTGTCTGACTGTTTTGTCGAAACAGCAGGAGAAGAGAGCATACAAGACTGGCTGGGGACTGGAGAGGAGAAGAATACCTGCAATGGGCTATAAGTGACACTCTGATTCCACTTTATTTTGGATAGCTGACTTCATCTCTATCAGGAGGCAAAACGTAACAGGTTTTACTTATCTTTTAACATGCTGTTATGAGCCATCAGCTTAAGTGAGTAGGGGAACACTAACATTGGCTTTTAAGTAATGTTAACCTAAGGCTGTCCTACTCAAGAAAACAGCATGAAGAGGATGGGAAGAAAAAAAAGATGCTATGTTTGATTTAAATGGGGGAAAGACCCTTGTTATTAAGGACAGAAACAACACTTTTTTTGCCAATCCTTGTTACTGGCAATAAGTAAGAATTCACTGAATATGACTACTCACAAGTAGGTATGGACTTTTGAGTGAGCACCTTAACCTGATCTAAATAAATCTAGAATACCAAAAACTGCTCATCCCCAATTCCAAACAAAACAAGATTTTGCAAGAATAACTGCAACACCTCGGAACAAAATAAACTACAACTCTGAACAAAATAAACAAAAAATGCTTATTGACTTGGTAGCAGGATAGGTCAATTCGAAGTATTTGATTCCTGACAGCAGTTAAACAAGAACTGTATGTGCAAAGTGTAAATCCTGCACTTGTTGATTTGTGACATAAAAATCAATGAAACTGTCTGTATCCTCATCTCTTTGGTTTAACTCTCCTGGGTAGATCACAAGACAGTAATTATATTTCTGCCTGACTAGCAGGCATAGAAAGCTGTTCCATCTTGGATCAAAAACCCTCCCAGTAGATTATCTCTCTTAACTGCTGCTTATCAACACTTAACAATTGCTTCTGCGTTTATCTTTGATAGAACTAGCAGAATGTTGGGCTCTAATTTCAAAGGAGTATCATGAAAGGTTTTGAAGTTTAGTTTCTTTCAGGTTTCAGTATGAATTTTCTTTTTGCTCCAAATTTTGTGCTGGGAGTTATTTACAGATGTAGTATATCCACTCACAATTAAAATAAAGCAGAGTAAAACAATGCTTTTTTTAAAATAGCTCCTTAGATTTAGAGCTAAAGTTTATATTTAAACCCTCTTATAGCATTGATTTTTATTTCAGTTGTGACCAATGATGTTCCATTTGATTTAATCTGTTGGCATTTATAATATCAATAGAATGCTATTGCCTACCTTTGTAAGCAACAGCCTTAGATAAAGAGTCTGCTAATGAAGGTAGATCAAGTTATTCAAAGATAAGATGCAGCTCTAAATTTCCATTTTTGACCCTGAAGTTATCAATAATATCAAGAGGGAAGAAAAATCACATCAGAATCAGGTTGCTTTTAAAATATTGTGAGAACAGGAGGAAAGCAACAGGCAGCATCAGCTATGTTCTCAGTGAAAAGTACTCAACTGGAAAAGATGTGATAACTTAACATCAGTGACGGCCAGATGCAACGCATTCAAGTGTGGAGGCCCAGGAGAGCTGCTCAGTGAATTCCAGGCCACAAAAGGAAGCTTTAGAAGCAGATTCCCATCATGGACACCATCTGCCCATTCCTATTCTGGCCTGTGGGAATGCCATGTATTATTTTGTGGATGAATTTTGTTTTAATCCATTTACAAGCGTACAGCTTACATTTCATTTAAATATATTCTGCTAAAGCCGACTAATAGTATTGTTTTTAATTAAATCTTAACTATTGGAGTAGTCATCATTTAAAAAAAAATCAAAATAGCAACAATGGAAAGGGCTGTGCACTTAATATATTTCTGATGTCACTAAAACATTTATATCTTTAGATTGTTTACAAATTCTCTACAGAGTTAAACCAAAGTTAAGAATTATCAATAGAATTTAAAGTTTCTAGCTATGATCTGAGTGTGCCCTAAAACTGGGGGCCCTTGAAAATCACCTGGAAACTCAGCTGGTCTAGAATGAAACAGCCTATAGGCTCACTGGCCTGTCTTGATGCTGACACATTACAAAACCGTTTCGGGAGTTTTGGTGGTTTCCATTTTATTTCCAAAAGCAATTCAAAATACTTATGCTTCCTTCAAAGTTGCACATTGCTTGGTCTTGGGTATCAAGGAGACTACCTTACCCAAATTGTCTTTGCCTCTTCTCACAACCCAGATGGCCAGAGCTCACCAAAGAAGGAAGTGTAGTGGGGAAAAGCCCAGTGTTGGGTGCTCTCCTATGATAGACATTGTTTTTCACCCACATGAAAAAACATGCTGCACCTTTTCTCCCTACAGTAATAACTTTGCATTCCACAAGCAGAATTATGGTATTCTATAAAATACCATAAATATACAGTAGTTTCAGAATTGCTTCTAGGGGAAATAAAATAATTACTCTGTTGAAGACACATATAATTCTATCTATCAGTTAAAAAAACAACTCTGAAAAGCAGATCATTACTGTTTCAGCTGTATCTAAAAATGCTGCATCTACAAGAATGATTGACTCATAATAACTAATTAAGTTTATTGCTGAGAAGAAATTTGAACTCAGACTTCTAAAGTCAAAATTTCTCTTATAATTACACATCAGATTAATCATATATCAGACAATTTTTCTCACATTGCTTTTTTATTATGAAATACCTATAGAGGGGTTTGTTTTATTATTGGGGAGGCTGCAGTGGCGTAGCGTGGGTTGTCAGCACCCGGGGCGGGGCAAGGCAACCAGAAGCGGAAATAGAGGGGCGGGCGGGCGGTGACGTCACGGCACTGCTGAAAAGACGCGCCCCGCAGCGGCGTAGACTTTCCAAGAAGAGTCGTGCGCATGCGGGATGCTTCCGGGTCCCTCTCGAGGGCGGCTGGGCGGGGCTCCGACCTGCAAGAGCCGCTGCATTCAAGCTCGCACGTGAGCCCCGCTAAATAAAGCCACGCATGCGCACGAAGCTAGGCCGGCCGGCCAGCGGGTCCGTCTTCGTTCGGCCAAACCTGCCAGGGCGCCTGCGGGGCCCTTGCGGTTGGCCTGAGCCTGGGCGGAGAGTTGGCCGCTTCTATTTATTTTATTCAGTTTATGTGGCCGCCCATCTCACCTGCCGGACTCATTTCGCTTTGCAAGAAAGAGCAGCTCGAGAGCGGAGCCAAGCCAACTCTGTGCAGCCCTTGGGGCTCCCTGAGCACTGCGCTCAGCAACGAACCCACGTTTCGGACTCTTTCCCGCCCCCTTTGCGGAGCTTTGCATCTAGAACTCCTTCTCGGTCCCTGACGAGCCTTTTTCACTGATTTCTCGCCACAGGTAGTCCGCGCAGAGTCCCGCGGCACTCTCCAAGCAGGAAGCGCAGGCGTGAGACCGCGTGCACTTGTTCACTTCGGGTTTTGGGTTTGGACCAGATATTTTCCATCGCCGGCTATCACGGAGCCGAACCGGGCGACTTTTAAGGAAGGCTCTTATTCTGGAGCAGTCCGGTGCGTTGAGAAAGAAGGGACCCCAGTTTCTTCCTTCGCGGAACTGGAATCCAAAGTCACCCTGCCGCACGCCCGTCCGTCCGTCCACTACTGGGCGGCGTGTATGTCGCCGGCCTGGCCCCGCCCCGCCTCTTCGCAGCCCGCGGCACGGACAGAAATGACACAGAGCCTCGGTGGCTACCGAGCAGCTCAGTGCAAGCGCGCCCCCCCCAGATGTTGCGCCCGGTGCGGCCGGCCCCCCCTGCACCCCCCACGCTACGCCACTGGGAGGCTGCACAAAATAAAAGTTCTTATAAATATATAGTGCTAAATTAGGATGGATCGAATTAAGGACAGCGCTCCTCTATGTATTTATTATTTTGCATGACTGAATGTTACTTTGTTTTTAACACAAAGAACATTTTCTACCTGCCATATTTTACTCCACCCAAGTCTCATATACTCATGAGAAAAGATTAAACTGAAATATAGTTTCTAGAATGTTAGTGTATGGGATTATACAATTATACAGCATTAACAACCACGAAGTTATTTATTTAAATGGATCTTTTTAAAGATCCATTTTTATACTTTTAGTACCATATAATTATGTTACTTTTTCCCTGCAAATGCATGTTTATTTTGGTCAAGTGTGTTTCAAACAGCACATCAACCGAGAGGATTAAATTGTAGCTTCACACTGTTGATTTGCCACACATTTAGATTTACTGCATATTCGATCGTTCACCCTTTTTCTAGTCTAGTTTTACACTAGGCTCCACAGAGTGTTTAATCTGTTTGTCCATAGTATTGCTTTTCTCAAATCAATATAGCAAATCTAATATGGAGTGTTCACCAGATCCTCTCCAAGCAGCACAAAACCATCCAGCTTTTTAAGTCATTATGTGAGACATTTTTCTTACTGAGACTTTTTAAGGGAGAAAAAAAAGAACCCAAGAATCTCCACCCCACCTCAGCTGCAAATTGCTTGATTATATGAGAGGCCTATTTCTTGACAGCCCCCATGGTGGAAAAATGTTGAGTGCTCTTTAGAGCGGGCTTCACAGTAGCAAAACATTCCAAAATAATGTTCATTGTGGACAATATATTACCTTAAAATTAGAAATGCTGTCTTTAGACCACGACTGAACATTAATCCCCTTTAAGTCCCACTGGTTTCACTGAAAGTGCTAAGTAAATACTTAAGCATTTTACATGCTGTTTTATATGCACATATCTGGAAGTAAGTCTTAATCAAACATAATTAAGCAAGCCTCTAAGTATATATGCACTGCACAGAGTCAGTGAAATCAATGTGATTTTAAATCCATTTTGGCTTGTTTCTGAACTTCATGTTTGAATTATGTGCTTAAATGAGAAATGAAGCAAAAGTCATCTTCTAAGCCTGTATCTCTTTTTTTCATTGCAGTGACTGTATATAGGCATATATTTGTAAGAGTTGCCCCTTTTTTCTTCTTCTTGTTCTAGGAGAAACCCTGTTCTACGTTTTTGTTCATTTATGTGTGAGAAGAAACTTATTTTCTTTCATTTCCTTAAATAATGATGGTGAAAAAAGATGCGCTGAGTGTTGTGCATTGTGTGTTTGCCCAGTCACAGAGGCATAGGAATTACACATAAGCTATTTCCAGGCAGAAAATGTTCTTGAACCTTTCTCTATAGATGCCAATTAGAAGATTAACGTCTTTTTTCCTCCCCCGCCGCCTTTTCCATTAAATAGTCACACAAAAGCCGAGCTGACAAATTGCTCTCTCCATGGCGTTACACAAAGACAGACAATAGATGATCATCATTTACTATACTCAAATTCTATTAATCAGAGATTAATGAGAACATGTCTAGTAGGGGAAAAATTACCAGAATGTGGGCATATACTCATGTAACATCTGCTCTAGCTTTACCTTTAATGTCATGTCATCTTTTATCATCCTGGAATAATCTTTGCTTCAAAAACATAATTAAGGTAATGGGAACCTCCCTTTAACAATAATCTGCCTTTGGGGGAAATTAATATTTCTTGGACAGATATTTTTTTTAAAAAAATAAGAAAATTTTAGTTTGTTCCATAATTAACTATTAGTGAATATGAGAATTGTCGTTATTATTTTGTGCAGGAAAAAAGCCCACAAAATATGACAATTACCCTTTTTATAAATAAAAAAAGATCTATTACTGCAAAGTGGAGAATTTGATGTAAGAATGAACAGCAAGTTTTGGAAATTTTGCTTCAGATTCATAAAATTATGATGAACCAAAAGCAATCAAAATACGGGACTGTTTTTCATCCCTATGGAACTTGAGGATTTTGCTATGTACTGTGGAATATATATTTTTTTACATCTGATGCATACAATACCATGATTCTAAGAAATAATATTTTTCTATTAGTGATCACATTTCTACTATTCACATTTGTCATTGGTTATAATACATTTATTAATTACTTGTTATATAGCATTACCAGTGAAATTATTTTGCCTACATATACTCATTTTAAATATTATCATTGCATAGCTCAGATCTTATTTAACTCCCCTTTTAAAAAAAAATCCTGTTCTGAACAAAAATATACATTTTCCTAGCAATGGGGTTGGAGGGGAAATGTAAAAGGAACATGCAAAGTGACCCTAAATCACCTCTTTGCCTTTAATACCTGAAATTGAAAATTTGGATTGAAGTAATTAAGGTGTTTTTGGGGGGGGGGGAATCTCCTAATGCTCTCGTTAGAATAAACAATAAAGCAATTTACCTCTGTAGTCAGCCAATATCTATCTATACATTTTATGTGCTTTAAATTGGCCTGGATTTCTAATGGCCAGAATAGATGTTTGTCACTGTTGGAGAGCTGTTGTGATTAGTGTGTATAAGGCTAACTTCCAAGATTAGCCGTGATCTAAATTTGTGATTAAGCCACGATTCAGCACCACACAGAACAGAACAGCTCCCACAATCCAGCCCAGCCAAGGAGAGGATAGGGAAAAGAGCTAGCAAAAAGCTTCTTAATTAATTTTTAATTATTGCTAATTAGAAGTGCTCTGCTTTTTTAACATCCTAATGGAGAAAAGCAAGAGTGGTTCCTGTCTTTTTTTGTTGTTAAAAAAAAAAGATTCCGTTAATTAGTTTCCCAATGAGAGATTCACAAGAGGGAGGTCAGGCTTTGGGATGTTTCAAGAATCATAGCCAAATGAATTGAACAGCTTCAGTACATATATCACTAAATTAGAGGTTAATTATACTCAGCCACCCAAGGGATCCCCTAACCACATATAGAACAATAGCTTTCGGCTGAGAAGTATCTAAAAGTGGAGCCTTGGGCATTATGCAAAGCATGTGCTGTACTAATGAGCTATAGATACTTCATAAGCTACAGAAAGGAAGGATTGCACAAAGGGATCCAGCTCTCTCACACACACTATTTATTCGCTCCTGCCATTTATTTGAAGCAGCAGTGCTTGATGCCACAGACCTTTTGCCATTATTTCTGGCGATCCTTTCAGAACACCACCAGAAATGGACGAGTGCCTGGCAACAGGCATACACACTTCACATGCGGCATCTCATATCCCCATGGCCTTTTACATTTTACTTGAGGATGGAGAAATGAATCGGGTACATGTTTACACAGATGCATATACTGTACGTAGAGAGTGGTCCTACGCAGCACACTAAGACAAATGTTTTCCATGCACAATCCCATTTATTCCAAATTATCATTCTTATCCATTTCCCAACCTGTCTTTGATTATGGAACTCAGGCAAACATGCATATGATTCCCAGACCTATTTATTATTCAGTGACAGTTTCTCTATTTGACTTTGCTTTATTTCTATATAGGACTATGTGTGAACAAAAAACAACACACTCAATCTGATTTCACAAAATGTATTTCCCCAGTTTAATTTATGAATGCAGATTCTTCGTTTGGGCAATATTTTTAACCATAGATTGCATTGTGAGTTGTAGTTAGTTAATAAAGCGGTGTGTCATAAAAATATTGCTAGAGAGGGATTAGGCAGGGATCTAGATTAAGAACAAACAATTAAAACTGTATACCAGGTGAAAATAAACAAATGGCCAAATTTTCAATGCAGTGATTAGACATCACACTTTTTTTCTGATAAAATCTGTTATCTGACTGCTATATAGATTATAACATTCATTACAACAACATGAATTTCACAGTATTTTTCTCATTTATTTTTCCATCTTTGCACAGATAGGACACAAAACAATATCCACCTAAATGTCTCTGTCTTGGTGCAGAACGAAAAAAATTCTCTCTGATCACTTGAATAGGAACAAGAGGAGATAGAAAGCAGGTACCCTCCGCATTGAGAATATTAACCAAATCTGTTTAACAATTGAAAACATTTACAACTTTTAAATTAGATTTGAAATGTCAATTTAATTTCATAATTTGTTTCCTAGTTAATGTTAAAAGCCATGCTGTTACAAATCTCTGAGTTAATTACAGTAAAATCCACCAAATCAAATTAAATGGCTGGAATCAATAGTGGCTATCCACCATCTATCCCTTATGACCATCATGCAATTCTTTTTGACATATGTTTCCAACATGTCTCACTTTTATCACCTTCCCCAACTTCAAGTGAGATCAATGTATGTTCATTCACACCTGTTAAACGTAGAATTTCCCCCCACTTCACTGACCTTTTAAATTTGACAGTAACATGTCAGCAACTGTTTCATCTAATTTTGGAAAAAAGGTAGCAAGATATGTTTCACACATCCGTTTTGAGGATAAAACCTGGACAGCAAAACATAGTGCATAAAATGTCTTTTCCAAGTGACCTTCCATTGTATTTTAACAGCAATTAATGTCAAAATGCGTGATATATAACATTTAAAAAAATATTTACATTAGGATTTGAAGTGGAAGAGTTGAATGGAGAGATCTGGGTGGACTATACTCTGCTGTTGTTTACAAGAGCTATGATGACCCAAGAGGGACAGGGAGAGCCTTCAATTCATTCTACTTGGTCTGTTGTTCCCGTCTTTTATCCTTTTGTTTTACTGTAACTTCTCTAACTGTTGTGAGCCACTCAGAGATGTTGGGAGTTGGGCGACATACAAGTTTTATAAATTATTATTATTATTTACTGTATTTGTTTCATATACTTTCAGACAATAACAATGAAGGAGGAAGGTCATATTTATTTGTCCATCCAAGCCAAAACGGCTTCACTTACCTTACCTTGTGATTAGGCGGTTTTCCAGAAGGACTAAAGGTAAAGGCAAAGGTTCCCCCACACATGCGTGCTAGTCGTTTCCAACTCTAGGGGCCGGTGCTCATCTCCGTTTCAAAGCCGAAGAGCCAGCGCTTGTCCGAGGACGTCTCCGTGGTCATGTGGCCGGCATGACTAGATGCCAAAGGCACACAGAACGCTGTTACCTTCCCACTGTAGTGGTCCCTATTTTTCTACTTGCATTTTTACGTGCTTTCGAGCTGCTAGGTTGGCAGAAGCTGGGACGAGTAACAGGCGCTCACTCTGCTACGCGGCACTCGGGATTCGACCCGCCAAACTGCCGACCTTCTGATCGACAAGCTCAGTGTCCTAACCCACTGAGCCACCGCGTCCCAGAAGGACTAATGCTTGTCTAATTATAAACTGACATTAAATCCCTTTCAAACTCTGGACTATGAATAAAATAAAGTTTATCTACAGTAATCCATGATATCAAATGGCAGTTAAGGCAGTCCTCTCTAACCACAGTTTGATTTGTGGTCTGGATTTGCACAATATTATTCACCAAGTGAAGCAGACGTAAAACTCCACAAACATAATTCTTTTCAGACAAGCCTATTCTGAAATTAGCCCTAGCAGCAGCGCAGTTCCCTTGGTCTGCTAAGAAACTTTTGATTTGCTTCTTCCACAGGTTTGTATTATATCTGAGTTTGCCAGACTGTTGTTGTGTCTTGTAGATTTGAAGACTGGGAACTGGTTCTATTTGAAGAAATTTACTTCTGACATAACAGACATTAAAAAATGGTTGTGGCTGCCATGCTGATTTTTTTTTTTGCCCACTGCTCCTGTAAATACTGCTCTCGAGAAAATCTTCTTTCAGTTGGTAACCCCAAATCCGACTTTTAAAGAGTAATAAATCATCAAGCAAATAATTTAGCTAATTACTAGCATTCCCCCCCCCCCAAATTTAGTCATCTTTGTAATCAGTAGATATGGGTTTTGTTCCTTTTATTCTTGATCCTAAGCTTATTGACAGAGAACTCTGAAAAATAATTGACCCCTCAATACAACAAGACATGACTAGTAATAAACTATTAATATGTTCTTATCATAATACCTAATTAAAAAAATGTGTCACAGCAAGGAAGGAAGTTCATATTTGTAACAACAGAGGCAATTGACTCTTCAAAAACAAAGGTCTCATTGCATATTTGCCCTGTAAGGTTTTTCTTTAGAAAAATGTTCTCTAAACATATGCAGTGATGTTTTTCCTGTTGAGCAATTACAAAGAAATCTCAAGGTACAAAGAAAGATTGTAGGGTTACAATTTTGTAGCTTGATTATGCAGTCAAAGAAAACCAGCTGGCTATCAGATAAATTCAGTCTCCCCAGAGCAGATGGGCTAGTGGGGTTGTTTGGGGTGTGCTTTTGGTTTTTGTTCTTTTGGGAAGTTTAATTCAGAATATGGAAAGATTTTAAAGAAATAATGTGGCAGCTAAGTCCTGGCCTCATTTGTTTTCCTTAAGTTTGAATCTATGTCAACACTTCACCAATATTGTAATTTCATTTAATGTATTGAATTTAATATACTTACTTATTTAAATCAAAGATATAAAGTATTTGATTGAAGCATTGCAAGAAAATACTTCAAACTCTAGGACTATGATTTTGTATTAGATTGAAGAATTCAATTGAATACCTTTCCTGTACAACAGGAAAAGCATCAGTGCATATATTTAGAGCACATTTTTCAAAAAAAGAAATCTTACAGGGCAATTATGCAATGAGATCTTGGTTATTGAAGAATCAATTTTACATATGCTGAGGATTGCACTGTAGCTTGTCTCACCAAGAAATATTATGGGACCTTGTATTTTTGCCAATGATGCCAACCTCCCATACCTTCCGGATTTCTGGGATTACTACTTCAATCATCTCTACCCATATACTCTAGCACATATGGAAGACAGTAGGATTGGTAGAGAAAATAGCTATCCTTAGCCCAGTGGTCTCCAGATGTGCTGGATTTTTATTCCAATAATGCTGGGTCGACACAATCTTTGGCTAGGAAGGCTCAGAATTATGAGAATTGAATATCGGTTGGGTACCAGATTAGAGGAACTGAACCCAGGAAGATGGGTTGTCATAATCCAGAAGATGAATCATTGATGCCTATTCTCGTGCACTATTGGTTCAGTCATTACTGAGCCTTGATTGATGTTCCAGAATTCCTAGTAATTTGGGTAACTACCCCAAATTTCCCATTGATTAGTTTGCAAATAGATCCATCTTGTGTGCTAATTGTGCCCTTTCTCAGATCAGGAGGCCCTTCTCATAGATACCCATGCCTTGGTCACCTCTTGTTTAGACTTCTGTATTATATTGTAATGGGGCTATGCTTGAAGACCACTGAGAAGCCTACAGCTGGTTCAAAATGTATTCATTCTTCAGTATATCTATGTAATCCTTCTATTTCATGAACTGCATGGGTTGCCAGTTGGCTTACTGCAGGGGTGTCAAACTGCTGGCCCATGGGCCGGATGAGTCATGGCAAAACCGTGCCCACCCCATTGCCGGCAATGGGAAAAAAAAACCGTGATATGTCATGACACGTCACATGACGTTGCAAGTTTGACACCCCTGACTTACTGATAAAACTGGTCTTCTATAAAGCACTTCCTACCATTCCTGCCCTCTCAAATCTTCATAATCCTTGCTGTCCTTCAGGAAGGCCAAAAAGATCTTGCTCTTCCAGCACATCATGGCCTGGGGGATTTGTGAACTGACTAGAACAGCCAGGGTTTTTAAAAAACAGTTGTCGTATTCTCTAGGTGGTTGTATGTTAATGCCAGTTCTTCTTTTATTGTTATATTGTGCTTTTAACTTCCCCCCCCCTCAAAACACATGTCAATTAGACAGCCTCACAAATCAAATCAATAAATAAAGCCTACAATCCAACTTTCTGGGAAATATGCATTTCTTTCTTTGGTATAAAACTTTTCTGCAACTTGTAATTTAACTAGGTAAAAGTTCTTGGAGCAATAAAAAAACCAGCAGAATAGATAAAATCGCAATTAAAAATTAGCTTATCCTGTCTGGTGAAATAGATAAATAACATCAAAATTAGTGCAACCAAATTCTCTACGAAAGGACTTTTCATAGACATTTGGTGCAACCAAGAATATTTTCTCTATGGAGCCAGAAATGGTGGGAGATCTCAAAATAAATAAATAAATCCCACCCTTGTAATCACAGAAAAGAATGTACATGTTCATGTTTTAACTTGTTTCCCAGGCTTTAGATGACCACCAGTGTTTTGTACCAGAAAGTCCTGCAGTCATTTTTTCTGCTTCACATTTTAACCTAAGTTCAAGAAGAAAGTCAAGACTTTAAAAAATTGCTTCTCCACTGAGGCACAGCTTAAGAACCTCTTAAACATGTTCCTTGCCATCTGTAGCACTCTGCACCTTAGCTAAATGAATATCGGTTCCACTATCTCTGAGGTGTAACATTATATTAAAAGAAAAGCATAGGAATTTCATCTTTCCCAACATGTCTTACTCACTAGAAATCCTGAGATTTGCAGTATTTTCACTCTGTGGACACCAGGTTTGGGAAAGTCCTACAAAGTAGCATGGAAATGATGTTATGGAAGGGAAATAGTAAATGAAGCCAAAGATAAGTAGCAATTTTCAGATTCAGAGCTGAGATCCCTTTTTACTGATTATATTAATGCCACTCATGCGCCTAAGACTTCCAAGAATAGATACTGGTCTCTATGATGAATGGCAAAGGTTAAGAGGAATTCATTCTTCTGAACAGCATATATTGTGCAACAGCAGCAAGAATACAGAATTGGTGACATCATAGCCTAATGCCACATGATTTCACTACTTAATTACCCCCATCTACCCTTCCCTCCACTCTTTGCTTGGAAATAAGTCTCAGTGGTTTCAGCAAAGCAGATTTCCAAGTAAGTGTGCTTAAGATGAGAATCACACATTCGCACCTTTGAACTAAAAATGCCCAGAAGCTGACTCAGTTACTGATCAGAAGTCTAATTGCCAGAAAACACCAAAAGATATCCTCACATAATAATGACTATTCCAAGGCAGTGCTGTATAGAAGAAAAATCCAATACTCCTGTGAAGTTTATATGGATAGTAAGAAGGCAGGCAACTTCTGCAAGGACTGCCTCATGGGTGGGTGGGTGGGTGGGGAGGGCAGAAGTTCCTGCAGCAACCTGGAAAGTTTGGCAAGTCAAAAGTTGGGGCCCTGGGAGCAGCTGATGCTATATCATTGATAAGCGAATCTAAAATCTGGTTGATTGCCAGAGAGGAGGGCCAGGTGAGAAAGGAGTAGAAAACAATAATAATAGGAAAGGAGAAAGGCAGGAAGATTGCAATGGGCTGTGAGAATAACTTTGAGCAATAAGAGGGCCAGGGGTAGGCAACCTTGGCTCTTTTATGACTCGTGGACTTCAACTCCCAGAATTCCTGAGCATAAAGAGCCAAGGCTGCCTATCCCTGACCTAGTCCTAGACCACAGGTTGGCAACCTGCGGCTCCGGAGCCACATGCAGCTCTTTGAGCCGTCCCATGCGGCTCCCAGGCCTCCTCCCTCTGCCATGTTTACTTTTGGGGGAAAAAAGTGGCACTAAAAAAATGTAATCAATTTAAACTTCTCACAAAAAAACCTTGAAAAGTTTAAATTGATTGGTTGGTTTGTGGGACCGCCCACAAACCGTTTGTGGGACTACCCACAAACCTCTTTGTTTTTCTAACTGCACTTGGCAGAGTGGAGGAAGAGACGGGAGAACTAAAAAGGTGAGTAGGGTGGGGTGGCGGAGGCTTGCAGATCTGCTGCTTTCGCCACCTCTTCGTTTGCGGTGGGGGGGGTAGGGTTAGGGTTGCCTCCCCTTCTCCTTGCCGAGGCTAGCATCCCCGGCAGGGAGAAGGGGCGTTTTTCCTCCCCTTCTCCTTGCCGTGGCTAGCAGCCCCGGCAGGGAGAAGGGGCGTTTTTCCTCCCCTTCTCCTTGCCGTGGCTAGCAGCCCCGGCAGGGAGAAGGGGCATTTTTCCTCCCCTTCTCCTTGCCGAGGCTAGCAGCCCCGGCAGGGAGAAGGGGCGTTTTTCCTCCCCTTCTCCTTGCCGAGGCTAGCAGCCCCGGCAGGGAGAAGGGGCGTTTTTCTCTCGTCTCGGCAGAGACTGCTTTCGGGGCGGCAAGCCGCTGAGAGAATGGGGCGGCTTGCTGTTTTCTTGGCACGGCAGAGGCTGGATCCCCCAAAAGAAGTCTCCGCTGAGAGAATGGGCAGCAAGCCTCCACAGCCCCATTCTCTCGGTGGAGCGCTCCACCGCCCCATTCTCTCGTTTCGGTGGAGACTTCTTTCAGGGGATCCAGCCTCTGCTGCCCCCTTCTCTCAGTTGCCTGGAGAGCTGAGAGAAGGGGGCGGCAGAGGCTGGATCCCCCGAAAGAAGTCTCCGCCGAGACGAGAGAACGGGGCGGCAAGCCGCCGAGAGAATGGGGTGGTGGAACGCTCTGCTGAGAGAATGGGGCAGCTTGCTGTTCTCTCGGCGCAGTACGGGAGAGGCTGGATCCCCCGAAAGAAGTCTCCGCTGAGAGAATGGGCGGCAAGCCTCCACCGCCCCATTCTCTCGGCGAAGCACTCCACCGCCTCATTCTCTCGGCAGCTTGCCACTCCGTTCTCTCATCTCAGCAGAGACTTCTTTCGGGGGATCCAGCCTCCACCGCCCCATTCTCTTGGTGGAGACTTGCAGAGCTGTTACCTTTGGCTGCTTTTCTTTCGGGGCATCCAGTTGTTGAGAGAAGGGGGTGGCAGAGGCTGGATCCCCCGAAAGAAAGTAGCCGAAAGCAAGGTGAAACAGAGAGGAGACTGCACGAATGGCGAGATCAGCACGGGCTGAGACACGCTGATCTTGTGTTCCTGGCAATCTCCCTCAATTTCCACTTGTGAAGTTCGGGGTTGGCCTTACGGAGTTGCCAGAGCTCCCGGGAGTACGCATACACAGGGCCGCTGATCAGCCTCTTGTTTTGCACATGCGTGCGCATGCACACTCTTTTTTGCAGCTCCCAGTTTTTTCTTTTGTGAGGGAACCGGTTCTGAGTGGCTCTTTCACTGCTTCAGCTTGCTGACCCATCCTAGACAATGGTCTGATAAGAGAAACTGGAATCCAAAGCAGGAATGGGGATGGAGAAAGTAGAGTCACAGATTGACCTTTGACCATTTAAATCAGATCTTTTTGTTTAGAGTTCTGGAACATATGAACCTTGGAGATAATTTATTAAATGGGTAAAGGTTTATTTATACCTCTCAGAAAACACAAATAATTGTTACTGGAAAACTAACAAAATCTTCTTAGATTAAAAAAGGATTAGACAAAAATGCCCCCTGCCTCCACTGTTCTTGAAATATTGAATAGAAATATAGAACAATATCAGAGAATTGTGGAGGTTAAAAAAAAGAAACATATAGGTTAAGGCCATTTGTAGATGGCTTAGTATTAATTTTAGAAGATCCATTGGAGGGAGTAGAAACAATGGGAAAATTAAATTGGTATATTAAATTGCTCCCCTTCGTGGATTACTGCCTTGTCGTGGCGAAGGGGCTTGCGTAATTCAATGAAGCTATGAGCTATGCCGTGCAGGGCCACCCAAGACAGACAGGTCATAGCAGAGAGTTCTGACAAAACGTGATCCACTGGAGAAGGAAATGGCAACCCACTCCAGTTATCTTTGCCATGAAAACCCCATGGACAGTACCAAAAGGAAAAAAGATATGACGCTGGAAGATGAGCCCCTCAGGTCAGAAGGCATCCAATATGCTACTGGGGAAGAGCAGAGGGCTAGTACTAGTAGCGCCAGAAAGAATGAAGCGACTGGGCCAAAGCCGAAAGGACGCTCAGCTGTAGATGTATCTGGTGGTGAAAGGAAAGTCCGATGCTGTAAAGATTTTTTCTCCATAGGAACCTGGAATGTAAGATCGATGAATCAAGGAAAGTTGGACGTGGTCAAACAAGAGATGACAAGACTGAACATCGACATCTTAGGTATCAGCGAATTAAAATGGACAGGAATGGGTGAATTTAATTCAGATGACCATCAGGTATACTACTGCGGGCAAGAATCCCTCAGAAGAAATGGAGTAGCCTTCATAGTCAATAAAAGAGTAGGAAAAGCAATACTGGGATACAATCCTCAAAATGACAGAATGATCTCAGTTCGAATCCAAGGCAAACCATTCAATATTACAGTAGTCCAAGTCTATGCCCCAACCACCAGTGCTGAAGAGGATGAAATTGACTGGTTCTATGAAGCCCTACAGCACCTTATAGAACTAACACCAAAAAATGATGTCTTTATCATCATGGGGGATTGGAATGCTAAAGTAGGAAGCCAAAAGATAACCGGAATAACAGGCAAGTTTGGCCTTGGAGTACAAAATGAGCCTTGGTGGAGCAGTGGGCTAATTTATTTATTTATTTTATTTATTTATTTGCATTTATATACCGCCCTATTCCCTGAGGACTCAGGGCGGTTTACAGGGAATTAAAAATCCACCATACAAAAGTTAAAAAACCAATTAAAAAATATTAAATTACCCTGTATACATTAAAACCCGAATTAAGTAACACCAGCTGCCTGCAATCAGTGCAGGTTCGCGTCCCACCAGGCTCAAGGTTGACTCAGCCTTCCATCCTTCCGAGGTAGGTAAAATGAGGACCCAGATTGTTGGGGGCAATTAAGCTGACTTTGTAATAATGCCGCTTGGGTGTGTGTGTGTGAAAGCCCTAATAAGCAGGCATATACATAGAATGAAGGCTACTGCTAAGCTTGTAAGCCGCCCTGAGTCTTCGGAGAAGGGCGGGATATAAATGGAATTTAAAAAAAAATAAAAAAAAATGAAGCAGGGCACAGGCTGATAGAATTTTGTCAAGAGAATACAATGGTGATAGCAAACACTCTTTTCCAACAACCCAAGAGACGGCTCTACACATGAACATCACTAGACGGTCAACACAGAAATCAGATTGACTATGTGCTCTGCAGCCAAAGATGGAGAAGCTCTATACAGTCAGTAAAAACAAGACCAGGAGCTGACTGTGGCTCAGACTATGAGCTTCTCATTGCAAAGTTTAGGCTTAAACTGAAGAAAGAAGGGAAAAACACTAGGCCACTCAGGTATGAACTAAATCATATCCCTGATGAATATACAGTAGAGGTGACAAATAGATTTAAGGAATTAGATCTGATAGACAGAGTGCCTGAAGAACTATGGATGGAGGTTCACAACACTCTATAAGAATTAGCAACTAAAACTATCCCAAAGAAAAAGAAATGCAAGAAAGCAAAATGGCTGTCTGAGGAAGCTTTGCAAATAGCTGAGGACAGGAGGGAAGCGAAAGGAAAGGGAGAAAAAGAAAGTACACCCAATTGAATGCAGAATTCCAGAGAATAGCTAGAAGATATAAGAATGCCTTCTTAATTGAAATAGAAGAAAACAATAGAATAGGGAGGTCTAGAGATCTTTTCAAGAAAATTGGAGAGATGAAGGGAACATTTCATGCAAAAATGGGTATGATAAAGGACCAAAATGGCAGGGACCTAACAGAGGCAGAAGAGATTAAGGTGGCAAAATTACACAGAAGAACTAGACAGAATGAGCTTAACGTCCCTGATAACCACAAGGAGGTGGTCACTAACCTCGAGCCAGACATCCTAGAATATGAAGTGAAATGGGCCTTAGGAAAGCTGAGCAACAACAAAGCTAGTGGAGGTGACAGCATTCCAGCTGAGCTATTCAAAATCTTAAAAGACGATACAGTAAAAGTGCTACACTCTATTTGCCAGCAAATTTGGAAAACTCAACAGTGGCCACAGTATTGGAAAAGATCCGTTTACATTCCAATTCCAAAGAAAGACAGTGCCAAAGAATGTTCAAACTATCGCACAATTGCACTCATTTCACATGTTAGTAAAGTTATGCTTAAAATCCTACAGGCTAGACTCCAGCAGTATGTGGATTGAGAACTCCAGAAGTACAGGCAGGATTTTGAAGAGGCAGAGGAACTAGAGATCAAATTGCCAACATATGCTGGATCATGGAGAAAGCTAGGGAGTTCCAGAAAAACATCTACTTCTGCTTCATTGACAATGCTAAAGCCTTTGATTGTGTGGATCACAACAAACTCTGGCAAGTTCTTAAAGAGATGGGAGTACCAGACCATCTTATTTGTCTCTTGAGAAATCTATATGTGGGTCAAGAAGCAACAGTGAGAACTGGACACGGAACCACTGATTGGTTCAAAATTGGGAAAGGAGTCCGGCAAGGCTGTATACTGTCACCCTGCCTGTTTAACTTATATGCAGAGCACATCAAGAGAAAGGCAGGGCTAGATGAATCAAAAGTTGGAATTAAGATTGCCGGGAGAAATATCAACAACCTGAGATATGCAGATGATACCACTCTAATGGCAGAAAGTGAAGAGGAACTAAAGAGCCTCTTGTTGCGAGTGAAGAAGGATAGTGCAAAAGTTGGGTTAAAACTAAACATTAAGAAAACCAAGATCATGGCATCCGGCCCTCTCAGTTCCTGGCAAATAGATGGGAAAGAAATGGAGGTGGTGACAGATTTTATTTTCCTGGGCTCCAAGATCACCGCAGATGGGGACTGCAGCCAAGAAATTAAAAGACGCTTGTTCCTGGGGAGGAAAGCCATGGCAAATCTAGACAGCACACTAAAAAGCAGAGACATCACCCTGCCAACAAAAGTGCGTATAGTCAAGGCTATGGTCTTCCCAGTTGCAATGTATGGCTGTGAAATTTGGACCATAAGAAAGGCTGAGCGCTAAAGAATTGAAGCCTTTGAACTGTGGTGCTGGAGAAGACTCTTGCGACTCCCTTGGACTGCAAGGCGATCAAGCCGGTCAGTCCTAGAGGAGATCAACCCTGACTGCTCTTTAGAAGGCCAGATCCTGAAGTTGAAACTCAAATACTTTGGCCACCTAATGAGAAGGAAGGACTCACTGGAGAAGAGCCTAATGCTGGGAAAGGTTGAGGGCAAGAGAAGAAGGGGACAACAGAGAATGAGGTGGCTGGATGGATTCACTGAAGTAGTAGGCATGAGCCTAAATGGACTCCAGAAGATGGTAGAGGACAGGAAGTCCTGGAGGAACATTGTCCATGGGGTCGCGATGGGTCGGACATGACTTCGCAACTAACAACAACAATTAAATTGCTATATTAGGTTTCAAGATTAATAATAAGAAAACTAAAGCCAAAAACTATGAACTGAGAAGATCGATGAAGAAAATTGGATTTACAATTGAGAAAAAAGTATACATATTTGGGTATTACTGTGACAAATATAAATTGTATGTTATTTCAAAATAATTATGTTAATGCATGGACTGAGATTAAGAAAGACACATTAAGAAGGGAGAAATTAAAATTCTCATTCTCATTGCTGAGGAGAATTTCTGTGATAAAAATGAATATGCTGCCAACAATGTTTTCATTTCAGACAATACCTATTTTGACAATGAATTTAGATTTAGATTTAGATTTTATTAGATTTATATACCGCCCTTTTCCCGTAGGACTCAGGGCGGTTTACAGGGTGTTTAAAACATCAATACAAAAATTAAAAAACAATTAAAAATGATTAAATTCAGTTTGCTATTTAAACAATGGCAAAAAGACATATCTAAATTTATATGGCAAGGGAAAAAATAATGAGTTACGTAAATATAGTGTTACAAGGTGTGAAGAAAAGAGAAGGACCAAGTTTACCAGATTTGAAATTGTATTTTACTGCTTATTTGGTCTGGATGAAAAAAGGATGTTGCTGTGAAAGTTTCTAAAGAGGTTTGCCATTGTCTCCTTCCTAGGGCTAAGAGTCTGCCTCTCAGCAGGGCTGTCAAACTGCCAGCCCACGGGGCGGATGCGTCATGCGGAAGCTGTGCCTGCCCCATTGCCAGCAATGGCAAAACCATCCCCATAAGTTGCATGACGTCACGAGTTTGACATGTCTGTTCTAAGGTAACCAAGCTGGCTTTGCACTTATGGAAGAACTAGAACTCACTCCTCCAGCCTGGTGCCTCAGGGGCTGGATATATATGAGACTGTCTATTCCAAATATTCTTCCTGTTCAATTTGAATACCTACCTAACATGAGGATAATAACAGCCATTATACATTGCTTTTGTCAGAAGTAGCACCTTAGGGAGGGATTTTTCCAAAAAAAATAATTCAAAAAAGAAAGCTAGATAAAATCTTGAGATTCATTTTCAGTGTAGCACAAAGGTAGGCATGCATACAAGCATACACACTCCACTACAACAACAAGAAAACTAATTAGCAGACGACATAGAAAAACAAAAGGAAATATTTCATAAAATGCAGAATACATTAACTGAAGCTTTTGTCATATAATACTGAGAGAGCAAATTGCAAGGGAAAGATAATTAGGGAACTGAATGAAGGGCACGAGTATTGAAAATAGGACATTCTGTCTGCAAGGCATGTCCCAGTTATCACAATCACATCAGAGGCACATTCTGGAGCAGACTGCACCCTGTGAAAGCTACTTTCTTGCTTTTGACACTGATCAGCCAAATATTCTGTATAGGCATCAGTCTTATGCTTTTTGAAGACTCGCTGCTTCTGAACACGTGCCCGCCTCTCACGCAAATGGAGCTGTGTGTGCACTTGCTTGCTACATGCGCAGAACCATCCCCTCTCCTGCCCCCCACCAGTCCGCAAAGCTGAAAAGGTTGGGGAACTCTGTTCTAGTCCAACCCCGTGCCCGAGGCAGGAATCCTCATACCGTCTCGAACAAACAGTTGTCCAATCTTTTCTTGAAAAACTCCAGCAGTGGAGCACTGCCAGGAAATTCCATATTGGATCCCCCTCTGACATGCTTCCACCCATTACTTCTTGTCTTGTTCTCAGGTGCTACGGGGGATAAATTGACACTCACTTCCCTATGACAACACTTCAAGTATTGGAAGACTGCTATCATATCACCCCTAAGCCTTCTTTCCATTAACCTAACATGCCTAGTTCCCTTAGCCATTCATCCTACAATTTACCTCCAGACCCCTTATCATCTTTGTTGCTCTTTTTTTGCACTCTTTCTAGGGACTCAACATCTTTTTTGTATCATAGTCATCAGAACTGGACACAGTATTCCAAATATCACTAGATATCACTTCCCATGATCTTGATACTATCGCTCTGTTGATGCAGCCTAGGACTGCATTGGCTTTGTTGGCAGCTGCAGCTCACTGCTGACCCATATTTAAGTGCTGGTCCACCAGGACGGCTAGATTCCTCTCACAGGCATTCTTGTTGAGCCAGGTGCTGCCTATCTTGTACCTGTGCATCTGTGTTTTTCCTGCCTAAGTGCAGGACCTTACTTTTCTTACCACTGAACTACATCTTGTTGAATAGGGCACAATGCTCAAGTCTGTCAAAATCCTTTTGAATCCTGAGTCTATCTTACAAAGTCTTAACAATTGCATTGCTTAGTGACAGAAATTCCAGTCCTAATTACCATTGTAACATGAGGAGGACCTGCACCTTGATAAAGTCATCAACAGTACACTAACAAGCTATCACTCTAACTTCATGTGGGATAAAGAATTCTACGGGTTGGGTAGTGTGGGCTTTAGAGTTTAGTAACTTTGGTCTCCAGACACCCGTTTTCCTGATGTTTCACCAGAACTGTGGCTGGCATCTTCAAAGACAAGGTGGTCTGCAGAATTCTAGGAGTTGACATCCACACTTTTTCTTTATTCTTTACTTCCTCTTTTACCGCCTTGGGTGTGGAGGGAGATACAAAGTTCTGGTCCTTGATCGTCTGGTGGCCTCAACCATTGTTAATTGATGTTGTTGTAGTGTGTCTTTGAAGTTCTCTCTCCATCTTCTTCTGTGTCTGCCTTGTGTATTATGATCTTCTCCTCTTTTTGTATATGCCTTGTATGGTATGGAATCCCAAGACATCCTCTCTGGGTGAGCAAGCCATTTTACTTGCTGTTTTTGTATGTAATTTGGGATTGGTCCTATCATAGGACTCCTATGCCAATTCTTTCTCTTATGATCTCATTTCTGATGTTATATCTTCTTCTGGTCACTCCAGCAGCTTTTCTCAAACATCTCTTTTCCACACATCTTAAAAGTTGCTGAATTTGAAAAACACTGCTCTGGAAAAGTCAGTCCTTTCCTGCTGCAATGCCCACAGTAGTGGATTGTTTGTCCCACTGGCTGGCAACCTGGTGAAGGCAGAGGGCAGCAAAACAGGAAGACTGTTGGCTTACATAAATAATCACAATAACAACACTTGGCAGGGATTCAAGATAGACACAGGAAAGGCAGGACAGGGACTGGCAATGAGTGGAAATAATTTCATGGCAGTTTAATTGTCTGCCAACTGGAGGATGGAAAGATAGTACTAACTCAGCAATGGGGAAAGGCTCAGTAAACGAGATAGGATCTCATGGAATGCATATGGCACCTACTCTCAATGTCAAGTATGTATTTGTAAGGGGTTTCTCTGCACGCAAGACTCTGAGATAAGCTGAGCATTAGAGAGGCAAGGAAATAAATGCACATCTTTGAAGTGTTCACCACAAGACCATCACATCCTTAATAAAAATTTCACTTGCAGCCCTTGAAATGAATCATTCAGCAAAAGCAATTAGCAGTGGAAGGGCACTAGACACTTGTAATTATCTAAATGCTTTCCCATTATCCAAGTGTGGGGATAAATCTCCACAATTAAATTTGTTGGTGAATGCTAATTGCAATCTAGCGAATAACATGTAGTTTCATTTGATTAGGTAAGAGAATTTGACTGAGTCACAATTAGATTTTGGAAAACAGCTTACATTTATTTTATTTTATTTTTAATTTTTTTAAAAAAGATTTTGATCACAGGGAAAATGAAGTGTCACATAGAAACACCTGAAAAAATAGACGTATTTCAGCCGCAAGAGGTATTGCTGGCTAAATCCAGTGATATTCCAGGATGAGCATATGTATTAGGGACATCTGCTGTGTTAGGAGGGAATTACAACAATAACATTTGTCAATGGTTTTTTTTTCTAGAAATAAATGTCATCTATTTAACAGGCAAGCAACTCAGAAGCCTGAAAATTATGACCTATAAAATAATTATAATGCAAGGGATAAATCAGTGACTATTAGAACTGTTCTTTAGATTTTAGACACTAAAGTGCCCTATATCTATGTTTTTCAGACTTGGTGTCTTTAAGATGTGTGGATTTCAATCCCACAACCAGCATACAAAGTCTGTTCTATATTATTACTATCAGTATCACTTTCATCGTCTTCAAAGCATTTTGGGGGCATTAATTTCTAGGGAGAATATTCAAATCCTATCATGTATAGATTATAGATTTCTATAATTAGCTTTTATAGCTAATTATAGATTTTAGATTTATAGTTATAGATTTAGCCATGTAAATAACATTGATTGCAGATCCTGACCTCCATCGTTCAGTTGCACACTTCATTGGGTACACATCTGGGTGCCATAAATAAAGATCTCCAAATATGAAATGGTACGTTTCCATAGGTTATGGACTAGAATCAGGTCCACGTTGAGGCCCAAATAATAGTTGGGCACCACATTTTGCATTAAATAATTTAATAGCAATTTAATAGCAATGGAGATCAGCGAAATAGTTAAGTGGACTGGACAGTATGAAAATTAAATGGGTATATTCAAAAATCATACTGTTTATCAAGTGATTCCCTTTCAAAATGGAGAGAATATCAAATTGGTTGTCACAGGATTAGTTCTCCTAAGTTTTCTGCCCTTCAAAATGCTCATTAATTATTGAGATAAAGAAGAAATTTTTATCAGATCTGTAGATCATACACAATTGGGTGGGATACTTAATACCTTTAAAGTAACGTTCGAAATTGGGAATGGACTAAAAGTGATAGAACAAAATTGAACAGAGAAGAGTGCAAATTCACTTAGGACAAAACTCAGATTTACAAGTATAGGATGAGAATACTTGGTTTGATAACAGTATTTCAAAATGTTTTTGCAGCGCAATTATGGTTAATTGCAAACTGAATATGAGTCAGTAGTTGCAAAGAAGACAAATGCAATGTTAGGCTGTATCCACAGAAGTTTAATTTCCAGATCACAGAAAGCCACTTCAAGTAAAAATGATTGAAGCAACATACAAATATTTATGACTGATTGATTGAATAAATGAATGCAAGAAAAAGAAATAAATGAATTTCTGCTTTGGCCAGACCTCACTTCGAATGCTGCGTCTAATTCTGGACAGCATACTTTAAGAAAATTTCAGAAAAACTGGAACAGGTTGAAAAAAAAATCAGTGAAGATTATCATAGGACTAGAAACAGAGCCTTAGGAAGAAAGATCAAAGAAGCTCCACATATTTATTTTTGACAAAAAAACAGAGAGAGGCTATAAGAGCATCCTTCAAAACTTGAAAGAATATCACATAGAAGATGAAGACGACCTATTTTTCTTCATTCTAGAGCATAGGATACAGAATATGGATCTAAACTAAACAGGGCATCCAGATCTGGGCTGCAAAATGTGGACAAACATTAGATAACAGTAATAACAAGATATTATATATCAGAAAAAACTTAATACTGCAGTAAGAACAGTTTCCCAATTAATTACATAGGTTAATGTGAATTCACATAGAGCCTAGGCAGCTGTATGATTTGGAGGCTTTGATCTGAATTCTTTCACAGTGCAGGGGATTGGACTCAGCAGGCTAAATGATTCTGTGATGCTCCCTTTTACATTATTAAGCAGCCAGAACTTATTCCAATGTTAGACATTGGTTTTATATGCAAATAATCAGAATTATTAGGTAAAGGTAAAGGTTCCCCCGCACATGCATGCTAGTCGTTTCTGACTCTAGGGGCCGGTGCTCATCTTCGTTTCAAAGCCAAAGAGCCAGCGCTTGTCCGAGGACGTCTCCATGGTCATGTGGCCGGCATGACTAGATGCCAAAGGCACACGGAACGCTGTTACCTTCCCACCGTAGTGGTCCCTATTTTTCTACTTGCATTTTTACGTGCTTTAGAACTGCTAGGTTGGCAGAAGCTGGGACGAGTAACAGGTGCTCACTCTGTTATGCGGCACTCGGGATTCGACCCGCCAAACTGCCGACCTTCTGATCGACAACCTCAGCATCCTAACCCACTGAGCCACCGCATCCCTTTAATCAGAATTATTATTATGGTTTAATTACGATGTACACGGCTAATAATGTGTAAGTAGCAATGTAAAACATTTAATGAAAATTTGAATGATGGCAGTTGTCTAATGACAGTCCTTATCAGTTTCTGTCTGAGGGAGTAATTTGCAGAAAGCAAAAAGAATCACTTGCTAGACATATCCCTCTGATTCTGCCAGCTTTAGATACAATTGGCCTTGCCTGGACCCATAGAAAGGATTCAGTCAATGACTAGAATCTTATGTTGAAAGGAGCGTAATAATGTAAGATTGGGAAATGGGTAGTTTATTTTGAATCTGATCAGAGCACCAAAAAGTGGCTTTGGTTTTAAGATAGCATCTCCTGATGCCCTTGGCATGATTTAAGATGGCAGTTGGCTGGAAGCTAGTATTTAATTTTGGAATCCCCCAGCCCCAATTTGAAAAAAATCAGGATATTACATTGCATGCATTCTAAAATGACATACCAAGAACTGATAGATTTCCACATTTCTTTGTTTTCCACAAAATCATTATGTACAGTAAACTTAGAATCATGATTTTTTTTAAAAAATGGAAAATAGATGACTGACGATGAGAACTTTAAACTTTTATTTACTAAAGAGTGGGAGACCTAAAGGACCCCAACATAGCACTCTGAATTACAGCATAAATGGAGGTCTTCATGAGAAAATTCTAATGAACATATTTTATTTTGTTTTATTAAATAGACCTATTTGGCATGTGGCTGAAATTACTTTGGCAGTAACATTACAACAAAAACTCAAAATGACATACAGAATATCATAATAAACTTATATATAATAAAAAAACAGGGCTGAAGTTACTAAATATGAAAGAACATCAGAAATCAATTTCCAGCATTTGGTATAATAAAACTGCCATATGTGTATTGTGAAATATCAATCAGGAGGATCTTTGGTGCACCTCTGAGTGCACCCATAGGGTTAGGACTACGTCACCATAAACGTGGAAAGCAAAATGGACATTGCCAACAAATTCAGAGTACTTGGGCATTGACTTTTCTAGCCTACCCTATCTATCTTTCCTGGTAAAATACATGGGAAAATCTCATTGGAGAAAAATTCCACTTAGGGTTAGGCTTAGGTCACCACGAACTCATAGAGTAAAACAGACGTTACCAACAAATTCCGAGTACTTGGGTATGGTTAGGGGGGGCACTGACTTTTCTATCCTACCTTATCTATGTTTCCTGGTAAAATACATGGGAAAATCCCACTGGAGGAAAATTCCACTAAGGGTTAGGGTTAGGTCACCATGAACTCATAGAGCAAAATGAACATCACCAACAAATTCGGAGTGCTTGGATATGGTTAGGAGGGCACTGACGTTTCTAGTCTGCCCTATCTATGTTTCCTGATAAAATACATGGGAAATTCCAATAGGAGAACATTCCACTTAGGGTTAGTTTTAGCTCACCATGAACTCATAGAGCAAAATGGACATCACCAACAAATTCTAGTGCTTGGGTATGGTTAGGAGGGCACTTACTTTTCTAACCTGCCTTATGTTTCCTGGTAAAATATATGGGAAAATCCCACATGGGGAAAATTCCACTTAGGGTTAGGGTTAGGTCACCATGAACTCATAGAGCAAAATGAACATCACCAACAAATTCGGAGTGCTTGGATATGGTTAGGAGGGCACTTATTTTCTAACCTGCCTTATCTATGTTTCCTGGTAAAATACACGGGAAAATCCCATAGGAGGAAAATTCCACTTAGGGTTAGGGTTAGGTCACCATGAAGTCATACAACAAAATGGACATCACCAACAAATTTGGAGTGCTTGGATATGGTTAGGAAGGCACTGACGTTTCCAGTCTGCCCTATCTATGTTTCCTGATAAAATACATGGGAAATTCCAATAGGAGAACATTCCACTTAGGGTTAGTTTTAGCTCACCATGAACTCATAGAGCAAAATGGACATCACCAACAAATTCGAGTGCTTGGGTATGGTTAGGAGGGCACTTACTTTTCTAACCTGCCTTATCTATGTTTCTTGGTAAAATATATGAGAAAATCCCACATGGGGAAAATTCCACTTAGGGTTAGGGTTAGGTCACCATGAACTCATAGAGCAAAATGAACATCGCCAACAAACTTTGAATACTTGGGTATGGTTAGGAGGGCACTTACTTTTCTAGGCTGCCCTATCTATGTTTCTGGGTAAATACATGGGAAAATCCCACTGGAGGAAAAATCCACTTAGGGTTAGGGTTAGGTCACCATGAACTCAGAGAGCAAAATGGACATCGCCAACAAATTCAGAGTGATTGGGTATGTTTAGGAGGGCACTGGCTATTCTAGCCTATGCCTTATGTTTCCTGGTAAAATACATGGGAAAATCCCATTGGAGGAAAATTCCACAGAAGAAAAGACATTACAGAAAATAACTGCCCTAACGTCCCTACTGCCGTGATTAATAACAGGATGGGACCCTAAGCTCCCTGTTGTCATATAGGCTGGGCCTACCCTCCATGGAGTAGACTCTCCTTAAAGTACTGTGGAGTACTTTAAGTCTTGTAGAGTTGTATAGCTCAATGTGATTCTCTGAATAAGACCAAAACCTAGTGGTGCAGTGGTTAATTTAATTTAATTTAATTTAATAATATTTCTATACCGCCCTTCTCCCTGAGGACTCAGGGCGGTTCACAGGGCAAAAGTAAAATACAAAATACAAACATTAAAAAGAGATTAAATGATTGCCCAAGTTAAAACAATTAATATACAATTATAAAACCCCAAAGATCAAATTAAGAATACAAAAAATAAAAAACCCCACCAATCCCCATCAGGCTAGGCCGGCTTGTACAAACAAAAACGTCTTGAGATCGCGACGAAAGGAGCGAAGATCGGGCGCCATCCGGAGCTCTACCGGTAACTGATTCCACAGCTCCGGAGCGCCCACAGAGAAGGCTCTCCCCCTGGGGGCCACCAATCGACATTCTCTGATCGGTGGCACCCTGAGGAGGCCCTCTCTGTGGGAACGCACAGGGCGCAGGGAGCTTGATGCCGGCAGCAGATGTTCCCCAAGGTTAGAATGCATTATTGCAAGCTAACATTTCCCACAGCCTGGAGTTCAATGTGATGGTACTCAAAGTTAACTCAGCCTTCCAAGGTCAGTAAAATGAGGACCCAGATTGTTGAGAGCAATATGCAGACCTTGTAAACTGCCCAGAAAGCGCTATAAAGGACTATGGGGAAGCATGTAAGTCTAAGTGCTGTTACTATCAATAATGAAAGTAGTTACCAGAGAAAAGGTGTTCTATTATAATAGCAGTTTTCTCTTGCTAACATTCCTAATTTTGATAGCTGTAACTTCTGAATTGTTTTCAGAGGCTGCCCTATGTGGAAGGTGTTACAGTACTCTAGCTGTGTGGTAAATAGGGAATTAGGTGATAGTTATGATTGAAGACTATTTGTGAAAGAGAAAATAAATCTAAAAGTTAACCAGAAAGAAAGTATGCACATATGAATATGGGTATTAACAAAAAGATTTGGAGAAAAAAAATCTATCTTCTTATTTGCAACTTGGTACTGTCCATTTTTTTAAAATTTAACTTCAGCAGTTGGACAAAAGGCAAAGGATGATAGGAGTTTGAGTATAAGATATCCGATGAATATTTGATTGAGAGAACTAACCTCATCGTATCTGCAAAACTCTACCTTTAAATGTATCTGACAATTTTCCTCAACCCATCATCGGTAGATGTTGGATTGCTACTCCCAAATTTCCTGGGCAGTATAACCAACAACTATCACTTCAGAAGTTGTAGATCTAACCTATCTGAAAGATACTAAGTTTGGGAAACTGATACGACATACAGAAGCTGTGGCAATGTATGATGCAGCAACTTAGCTGCTGATCATATAAACCACTTACTGAAGGAGAGTAAGTTCCAACTACTGTCTTGTTCCAGTTCAAGTGATGATGACAAACTTTCCTTCCTCTTTTGGAAAGTTCCTGTAACACAAGAATATGAGAGACAGTTTCACAGCTAGTGTTTCTATAAACATTCAGCAGTTTTGTGACTTTGGCTCAAGTATACAATCTGAATGCATTTTAAATTCTATTTCTGGGAAATATACAGAGGCATGGGGGAGGGGTGTTAAAAAATCAAGATGGAAGTCACTCTTACCTCAGTACCTCAAATATTTGTGTAATTCTCCTTCTTTCTTGGATGGGCTTCTGCATATGTCTACCTGTTTCTTTTCTATGAATAGAATACATCTAGCAAGAAATATGCTTGAAAAAACAACTGAAAGAATTCCCATTGATTATAGGTAACCTTTATTTAACAATCACAATTGGGATTGACAATTCCATCACTAAGCAACACGGTTGTTAAACGGGGTATCATGTGACAGCAACTTGGGGTTTCACTACCAGCCTCTCCATTGAAGTTTCCAGCTTTTCCACTGACTCTGCGAAGCCGGCAAATGGTTGCTGTGGATGCTGCAACAGTCATAAATACATGCCAGTTTCAAAGCACTGGGATTTCTATCACGTGACCACAGGGACACTGCCACAGCCATAAGTGGAAGGCAGGTCGTAAAGTTACTTTTTAGGCACTGTTGTAATTTTGAACAATCGCTAAACAGGGCAGTTGTTAATGGAAGACTATCTATAGTGACTTTAAAATGCAAATTGCCAAAAACATTCTTTATGAGGTGAAATTTTAAATATTGCACCAAGATTCCCCAACATGCTGCCCTTCAGTTTTGTTCCATCATCATCCCTATTATCCCATGGGATGTTAGCTAGGGCAGCAGTGGAAGTTATAGAGTCCAACGGACCTGGAAAGACTGGACTACTCTATATCTGTCTGTCTGCCTATCTATATCAATACTGTTTTGCCCTCTGCCACCCCATAATATATTGTAAGGACATGAAAAAGGCTGGTAAAGCTGCATCTTCCTTTTCCTGTCTTTCATGACCTGCTCAGCCCTCCAGATTAAAGGGAAGGACAGAGTTAACAGACCTCCACAGGGACAATTAGGTGAATCTCCAGCAGGAACAGTTGGGGTAA